>NC_137513.1:11025000-11652500 GCF_041902795.1 Electrophorus electricus
AGTTTCAGCAACCTCCTTAGATGTGTTTGATGCATGCCAATAATTTGACTCTTCTGAAATAGATTAACATCTTTTCCACAACCACAGGATGTCTTTCAATATGGTTGTTTAACAAATGAGAAGCAACTCACTGCATCAGTTAGGGTTGAAGTTAACATGAACCATAATCACCAATGCAGTAATTATCCAATGGGTGGCTCTTACCTATTTGCTTAGTTAAATTCAGGTGGTGACCTTTTTTTTGGCCAGGTAGTGTAATACATATGTGCTGATCCCATTGTTAAAATATTTTTTTTAATTATATGCTACATATTTCGCAGTTTATTTGTTAGTAAGAAAATGGAGAAAACAGACTATTGCACCTTTAAGGAAAAAAAAACTTATTTATTTAATATAAAATAAATACATAAAATTCTATAAAAATATTAAATAAAAAATAAAATAAAAATTTCAAAAGTATTACTTATAAATAAATTATTTATTTATATTTATTAATTTGTTTTTCTCTTTTTTCCTTTACTCACCCCCATATGATTTTACAATTTTGAATGTACTCTTGCTTTTTAAATAAGGGCAGAAATGGAAAAGCCGTTTGTTCCAGCTCATTTATAAAAAGCACAGAACCAAATGTGATTTGCTAGCAAGCTGTGATCTTACAGGATTACAGCACATAAACTCCAGAGTGTCCATTCATTGGGATTCCATTCACTCACTCTTTGTTCATTTACCTCTCTATGTCAGAAGCAGGTTTGAGTTTCACCTAAGGGAGGGTGAGTTTTCTGTAAGCTGATCCGTTACATCCACCTCTAAACTTTTCTCAGTCTTCAGTAAAGCATTCGACACTGATATAGTACTCTAATATCTTGGCTATATTGTTAGTGAGGGTCTACCTTGTCACAAAAGCTACAAGCATAATTTCGTAGCATAATTTTATGAATTATTGAAAAGGGGCAACACCCTAAAATATACTATCAATGGTGAAGTACCAAAGGCTTATTAATGTTATATGAGTCTCATTCCTAAATTAGTTTATATCTTGTGCAGTGGCCGAATACCATTGCTTCAAATATATTTGCCATGACAACCAACTTGTTGAATAAATTGGAAGTTTATTGAAAAAACAAATTATTCAGGATGTGAAATGGGTGCTATAGACTATGATATACTTGGCTCAGGCATAAAGAATACCTGACGAGTGACACCTGAATGAGAAAAGAACGGGAGCAGAGGAGATAAAGAAAACAAATCAAATAATAATAATAAACCACCAACAAAGATAAGAACTGGGATCAGAGGGAAAAACCTTTGTACAAGCCAAAGAACTGTTTAGCTAGGGTGCTAACTAAGACTAGCCTATCCCAAAAAGTCAACAGAGCTAGGACACACAACTCACAATAGACACCCAGAGAGAGCATATAAATGGAACAAATATAGCTCTTACATCAGTTTCCAGAGACAAACGTCAATTTGGGCAGTCCATCCACACAAAAGGAATCATTGAAGTTTAGGTGTGTAGAAAGGTTGGCTAATTAATACTAATTAGTGTTGGCCAAACAGGATTAATTCTTACCTTTTTAATTCAATTCGCTCATGCATATTTATGCCTCTTTTGCATTTTAGTGGGTAAAAGTAAAAAGAAAAAAATAATTTTACCAAAAAAGAAGAGAAAGAGGGTAATAAAACAAATAGGTAGTGATATTTGGTTATGAGACATATGTCTTTTAAACTATAACAGGTGGGATAAGTTACCTTAATTCACCTGAGCCATTTGGTCCACATATTTAGATATAGAGTGCAGATGTTCTGATAAGTAATATGAAGCACACAATTATAGCAGTTACATTTTTCATGAAACACACAACTTAAAAACAGAGCTGGTTACTGAGAGAGATTGAGGAGCATACAAGAGAGATGTAGAGAAAGGTAGCAAGCATGATTACTACACATGTATGTTACTGTAGTAGTATTAATAATAAAAATAATATTTCTGTATTAGTTATTTTTAAGATGAGGAGGTAATCATTAAGTAATACATGTAAAAAGGTTAATATGCCAACACTAGAATAATAGGGTTAATGGTTTCATGACTGACTGAAATGACCAGACATAAGAAAATTGAACATAACTACAGAGAGAGCAGATTTCATAACAATTCAGTGCTAGATATCTTAGATAGACTTAATCCCAAACTGAACATTTTGAGCCTGTTATGTTTATAACAATGCCATACATGGTTAACAAGTCCAGATGGGAAATCTGTTATAGTCACTGAGGGGTGCTGTGGGTCCATTGTCCGTACAATCTGTCAGAAATGCGAAACCTTGTTGAAAAGGAAAACAACAAAAGAAACAATTAAACATTATAATTATAATTCTGTACATGATCATGATCTCATTGCAATGTTTTATGACTTCGTTGGTCCCCAGTCCAGGGCTGGGGTTGTAAAGTTTCTGCCATGTGTCCTGGTGAGGTAATAAACCTTCCTTATAGAGTGGTGTGGAGACTTGATAAGGGAGGGGAGTACCCTTTTAATGAATCCAAAGGTATTCTGGTATTCGTATATCAAGGCCTCTCAAAGTGGGTGTCATGAGCTGTCCTAGGGATGAGGGTCCAGTTGCTCCACAGGGCAGCGACTGATAAGGAGACTTTCTGTGAGGGGTGTTGTAGTACCTTATGTTTAATTGCTGAAGCAGGCTGCAGCTTCCACTACATACCTCAATATAGTTCTAAGTGTAAATAAAGAACAGAATAGAATAACATGCACATATTTGTTACAGAGAGCAAGGTTGAAGCACACTTATCCCCAAACTAACATTCCAGGTCATATATACTGTATACTGATGATTCACAGTTAGTGTGTTATCCACTTGTGATACTCTTACTTGAATTGCCTGGAACAGTTCACCAAAAATGCTTACGCAGCTTGAATTTGCTGGCATAATGCTAACTAGCCATTTTATACTTTACATTTATTTTTTGTAACATTTTCTTGTGGAATTTGCCTTTAGTAATGAAATTAGCATTTTACTGACATAACACGTGCTGATTGTGAATGAATGTTTTTTAATAATTTTTAATATGTAAAAAATATTTGGAGTATTATTTAATAATGCCAAAGTATTTGGGTACTCAATATGTGTACTTTCCCTTAGTTCCAGCTATGAAGACTCCTGCAAGATGAAATTCTCTCTCTCTCTATATATATATATATCTCTCTATTGGTGTGGTGCTTCCTGAGATAATGGATGAGTCAGCCCACTGATTTACCACTTCCTCAATAACAGTATATCAGTGAATATTAAAAGAGTAAAGAAAAAGATCAGTCAGTACACTAAATGGGTTTGGACTCTGGTCATCAGTTATCATTCAGCACCTGTCAACCATTGTTGCTGCACTGATATGGTAAGCGGGACAGGACATTCTAAGTGATGGAGCTTAATACGCTAAAACTTGGGCAAAATGGTACTATAATGACATTATTTACATTTCACTGAGCATTAAAAAGATGATAATGTCCACATATATATATATATATATATATATATATATATATATATATATATATATATATATATATATATATATATATATATATATAAGCTATAATGGAAAGAACTTAACTTCTTTTTCCTTGTTATTCATAATGAAATTTCTTTCTCATGGCTCAGAATAAAGATTTGACCCTTGATGCCTCATTATGTCTCCAGTTCTGTCTTTGTACTCCTATAAGGAATATGTCTGTCAAAGGCCGTGTAATGCTGACATCTGAAATCTTGCACTGCCAGGCAATTAGGGGATGTCATAATTCAGACCCTTATTAATAGCAATATTAATTGGGGTAGCAATCACTAGTTTGTGTGTTGTTTACACAGCACTAGACAGCTTTTGTTTAGCTGTTTTTTGCGAAGCCTCATAAAATACTTCAGACACAACGTAGTCTGACACTAATCTGTTTTCTCTGATTTAACAGCCTTTTAAATGTTTAACATAATGTGGGTCTGGAGAGGAATGCAGTGACTGTTTAAGATGAGTTATGTAATGAGATTAAGGGATAATGCATTTCACTGTTTACAATAATAATGATCAAATTTAAATAGAAAATAACTTAATCTGATGCAAGTTAAAAAAAATAGATTTGACTTTAGAAAAGGATAATGAAGCTACATTCCCCCATAGAACATAGATAACATGTGGTCAAATAGAAGCCCAGAACACTTGCCTGAGTTGTCCATTACTGACGGCCAGGAAATCACACTTTCTGATGAGAGTTTGCAGGATGCAATAAACTAAACAAAGCAAACTGGCATCAACCATCTTTGAAATCTTTGTGTATGGAGAACCTCAAGACAGTATGAATTGACATTGCTGGCAGTACATAGTTTTGGTACGTTTGATATTTTACAATTAAGATATTAACTTCACATAACTTGTGAAGGTATTTTAGTCTCCCCCTCTCTCTTTCTCTCTCCCTGTCCATGCAAGAATGAGTGAGGGAATGAGATGATAAAAGATAATGGTAGATTAGGGCTTGTCCGAGTCATTCACCAAGCCTTGTAGATTTCCCCGCTAAACTAAGTCAAGAGCTGAATGAACAATTCCCTCCCTTCTTGATCTTATGAACTACAAGAGCTATGTTTCCATCTATGGAACTGTAGGCAAAAAAAATGTTTTGAAACATTCAGCAATGTGGCATAATGTTTCTCACAAAAGTAACCTATGAAACAGTATTTGGCCAATATTATGAAATAGGAATTGTTAGAATTATAAGACCAATGTTATTTGATTTTATAGGAATAATGAATATTAATTAAAGAAATAAGAATAAAAAAAACTTGGTAATATTAATCAGTTGGCTGCATTAATCAGTTGCCTCCTCTTTCTGGTTTTGAAGCCAAATGCACACACACACACACACACACACACACACACACACACACACAAAGTTACACAGTTTATGATATACATGAAATTCATGCTTGAAACATGTCAAAAATTGTATTTTATTCAACAAAGCAACCCTTATGTGACAGTTGTTTTACAGAAAATTACATTATTAAAAGTAAAGTATTTTTATTAAAAAACAATAATGATGGAAATAAACTACTGGAAGCAAAATTCACTTCAACCATAATGGATTTTATTTTTTGTAAAATGTATAGACAGTCCATTTTAATCTGTATACCATGACATATACTGTACATTTCATAATAAAATCTCTCTATCGGTCCATCTGTCTGTCTGTCTAGCTCACTCTCCCTCAGATTTAGTCAAAACATTAGTCATTGCTTTGTACTTTTGTAACTCAAAATTTCAATCACGTCTATAAAGACATTCAAGACCTCGCAAAGGCAAAATATTGAATAACGTGAGGGTGGGTGAATAAAGCTCATTCTCTCTACGTCCCAGTAGTCCAGAGCTATAGAAGTGAAATTGTATACATGTCGTGATGGAGCTAATGAGTTTTGGTTGTGTTGTTTGTAGCACTGTTGTTATGTATGTGTTTGTGTGGTATTCATTAAACATTCCTTAGGGACACAAATCCTTCCCCTCTCCTCACCTCTGGTTATGTGTCATATAGGCCTGCAGTCTGGGGACATAATGATGCTTTGTCAGGGATTTGGGTTTGGGGAAAGTGAAGTGGATTAAGCCCTATTAAAACTCATGTTTTGTAAGTTGCTTTTGTTAATATAGACCTTTCAGTAATGATTAGCATGTAGAGAACCATGTTGCTGTGTTGTTATCTAAGGGGCCATATTCAGTTAAAATTGGACAGCGTTGTGTAAAATCACATTTAGGCATCTTATGAGATTTGTCATGCTTCGTTTTAACATTTGAAGGTCATTGTTATTCTTGTGTAATTAATTATATAATTGATGTTCTGTTAAATGTTGACACGCCATTGCACTCAAGAAGATTTTATAGTTTATCAAAGTAGTGACATTACATAAAATGCTTAGTTATTTAATCTGTGTGGTAGTGGGACATAGTTTGTAGACTTTATTTCATGTCTCAGAGAGTTAGCATTAGTTGAATTAACAAACAACAAAAAATTAGGCTCTTCTCCAAATGTAGTTACTCAAAAAATATTTTCTGAGATTTCAGTAATTTAACTGAGGTTAAATTTTAGAAAGGGCAACTGTGGAATTCTGTTATCTAACAGACTTTTAAATATCTTGACTTTGGATGTGGTAAAAGGAGAATATTTCACTTAGCTAAATAAAATTGAATTCTCAGCTGAATGCAGTCATGATGAAGGCCAAAGCAATGTTCTGGCTTGTTGTGTCCCAGATAATTAGTGTGGTTCAGCTGTTCCATCTGTCTTTTTAACACTCACCCAGAGTGCAATAACCTAACTAGGCAGGCTTTGGGTTTCAATGAGACTGATTTCAACTGTAAAAGCATTACTTTAAGCATTTATGTGATCTTTTCTTAATGGTTCTCAGAAGACAATAAAGTTTAATAAACTATTTGTGTTTATTTACTGCTACAATAATTTCTCACTTATTTTCTTGGTTCTGAATCTACTGTTAATACACTCTCTATGTTTTAAAAGTCAAAGAAATCAAAAGTCATAGGAAAGTAAGAAAATATAAGTTAGCTAATGGATTTCAGCCAGCTCTGTAGCACAAGTTCGATCATCTTTGGGGGACAGAAATGCACATGGGAACCAGGCTGTTGTGACCATGCCAGTGACCAGTGACAAGTGACCATGCCAGCGGTACAAGACCTGGACAAAGAGCTGCTGCCCTTGTGCCAGGCTAAATGCCAGATACAAACACTGTGTAATGCTGAGGGAAACTACCAGCCTGCTTCACTGTGGCCTTCTGATCCAGGAGAGGCAGGAGAGGAGCTTAGGCTGAGGAAGTCCAGTGTTTACTTTTGTCCTTTAAATGATACAGTGCAGATGATTTCTCTTGCTCCCCTTAAGAACTCCCACTTTTGCTGCAGTCTGGTTTTAGAAAAATCTGCAATTCTTTACTTGAAGTTTTTTGTCAGGTTTTTTCATGGCATTTTATCTGAACCTTCAAAACAATTATCAAGCTATTTTTGCCTCTCAATCACATTTTCTGAAACTTTTATACTTGAGATAGCCTATATACTAGGTTCGGGACTAACATAAGTGACTGTTAAAAATGTGTGGTTGTTATAAACAATCTAGAACAGAGCAACCTCTGAATCTGAAGGTTTAATCAAATCCAAACTCTTCATGGCAGAACTTATAGTGGAGCCCCTGCATCTTGTAACAACCTGCAGATGCAACTAGCGAATTAAATCATTTCTGTTTACAACTTAGTCTTGTTTATAGAGGTTAAATTATGTGTATACAACACTAGGTGCTGAATATCTGAACCTATACACGTTATAGTTCTGATATTCATTGTGGAAACATGGCAATTGTTATTAGCAGTTATCATTACTGCATTACTGTATAAATAAACGGCGAATTATTGCAATTAAACTATTGTTATCCCAACTCAATAGGACAGACAAACTACTAATTCATAGAACTATCCTGTCTGCAACTTATATCTTTTTTTTCTTCTTTCTTCTTTCCTTTCCCACAACAGGGGAACTGCCACTCATAGCGTCTTATTCATATTTAGTACCAAATTTGAATAATGTTCTCTTTGTAACTATGAACTATCAGGTCTGCAGGCTGAAGATTCAATGAACCTCCATTGTTAGCATATGGGGGACAATGCATTCCCTCCTGCCTTTCAGGGACTTAATTTACAATTTGAAGGCATATTTATACAGTTGTATCATATCAGAGAAAATATTCAAAACAGCTAGAAAACACACGAGATAGAACACTAATATTGTAAATACATAGATCAGATTCCACTATTCATAGTTGGAAGATTATTTTGATCCAAATTCGTATTCTTAAATTATTCTTACAGTCCTTCCTAGGTGAATGATACAGAAAGGGATCTAACGTAATAAGTATTCATCATGGTGTATCTAAAAAGGAATGACATTTACAGGGTAATAGAATTTCTGTCAATGTGTCATAATTTTTCTTGCTTAAATGCAGAAAAAATATGTGCATGTCAAGACAATGAGTGTTGAATGAGGTTATGACTATGAATGGAGAAAGACTGTACTTAAGATTATCATCTTTATCTGTCAGAGTTTCTTACATGGATGAAAGGAAGTTTTATTATTTATTCTTTCAATGTGTGGTTTGTCATCCTCCATTTGGTTTTTGCTTTGCTTTATCTTTCTCTGTCTGTCAGGTTCTTCAAAATGAATTAATGAATTTATTTATTGATTTATTTATTTGTTTGCTTCTGAGGGGCACACATATTTTCAATATCAATTTACATCTTAACAACCACATCTACATGAAATGAACAAATTGCCATTTGGAAGTATTATGGTTTTGAATGAAACAGAATTTAGATTTTTTATTTAACTGTTTAATTTTTCATGTCTACTTACAATTGTATCTTTCAGTTCAATTTTATCCAACAGCAAAATGCAAGAACCACTCAAACAAACTTACTCTAAAATTGCTTGCAAGTGATGTAGGACAATTTGCCACATTCACAAATTCTCATATTCTCTAATCCCAGGTATTACAACAAAATATAACAAATTTAAAATATAAGTTTAAAAGCAGCTTTACAAAAATAGTAGCGATCAACCACTACGACTATTGATAGTGTTACATTCAGACAATAAACTGTTGAGACCATATGATGAAACTATAGAAATATTTTAAAGAAGGAATTATATGTATAATTAACTAGAAATTTATTGGAATTGTGGTGCTGATGGGTGAATCCTCTTCTAGGCGATGGAAGGGTCCATGGTATCCTAAGAAGGGGGGGGGGTCTGTATTTACTGGTGAGAATTGAGAATACTGAAAGAAAAGTATTATAGTACTGGCAACATGTGCAGATCTTTTATATTTTTAAAATATTTTCTTATATTAAGGCCAAAGACTGTATATTCCAGATCCAAATTCAGGTCAGAGTTTTACAATTAACATTACTGAATGTCCAATCACAATCAACAAATTTATTTTCTTGGCAGTACAGAAAGCCAGGATACTAGAGTGACAGGGATGTTAGTCGTGTGACTAATGTCATCACTCAGGGACACAGCTGAGAATACCTTTATTCTTTCCAGGACTGGAAATAGTGCTTGCTTGTTTTTAGCTGTTGGTCATGCCAATAAAAGAGCACCAAAGCTTACCCGGAGAACCAGTGCAGCATGTCAGTAGTGAATCCACTCTTTGAATGCACTCAAACACTGTAGTTCCCTCACAAATGGTGGCAGCCATGAAAAATCTGCAGAGAGAAAACAAATCAAATAGTATCATTGAATGTTGGCAAAAAGAAAAAGATCTCACAAACAACACAGTTTTGCAATGACTACTACAAAGCAAAAGCAGTAAGAAGTCTCAAGGCTAACTATGAGAATGCAAAATGCTTCCAATAAAAGCACAAGTATCACAGCAGGAAGAGTCTTTAGATGAAGGAGATATGAAATATCTGCGACTGCCTTCATCCAGAAAAGCAACAAACAGAAGTGCTGTCAGCATGGCAAACCTGTGTAATGTGTTCCAGAACTTTATTCATATTCAGCGTGAACAAGTGGAGTAGATAGAAAAAGATATGGCAAAACAAAAAACAAAACAGGAGCAGACATGATATTCTCCGCAGCACCAGTCTGAATCGAAAGAGGAATTCAGGTCTGCCAGGTGGCAAACATGTGCTCTGACCACTAGACAAATGAGCTAGCATTCTAGTACAGAGGACAACACACAGAATTTACCTCTGTCGGCCTCTGTCACACTGCCCTCTCCTTCAGAGGGTGATGGTATCCATGTCCTTCACCCCCCCGCCGATCCAGGGCCACACCCTTGCACCTCACCAGGGGTTAAGCTTATGATTCACACTATCCCCTTCATGCTCCTGATCTCAGTGCAATTCTGACATTATTTGTAGTGAAGGTAAAGGGCAGTAACCATTATCAGCCTCAAAGCTGAATCTTCCAGGTTGTAAATGTAAGCTCCAACTACCTGATCAAAGGACCAGCTCTCTGGTACAGCAGGCACAACAAACATTTACCCTCCTGAGTGATAGTCTTTCATACTGCACTCTCCTTCATGGGGTAATGATCTTTGACACAGGAACCCATCCTCTGATGGATAACACTTATAGCAACATGTAGCACAAATGAATCATAATATAAACAAAGAACAGTTCACAGAGAACAGAAATGCAGAGGACAGAAATGTGATAAGGAAATAGTTGTTATCCAGATGGGCTAATTTGCACATAAATATTTTTCATGACAGTGAATCATGTTGAAGGTAACAGGTTTTACCTGGTGTCATGTCAAGCAATTGCAGGAGGGCGGAACTATGGTAGTTAGGTAGATCTAGTGGAATCACAATAGTCAGGTATGTAGTGCATAGTCAATTTTTTTGCAGCCTTGCAATTCCATTATAACATTCCGAGATGTTACTGAGGCTAAAAGCATTTAAAGCATTTTTCTAGAATATGAATCACAAGGGGAAAACATCATGTACTGTTTTAAATGTTTTAGTGTGTCTAGAGAAGCAGATCTATATTAATTCTCTTTTTTTTGGACTTGGTTTCACTCATATAATTTAATTGGGTTAAAAAAGAAACCAGATTGCTGGACTGTAAAAATCATGCGAAAATGCAACCTCTCAGAGGACAAACCTCTTCCCACAGCATCAGTATATGGTGCATTAGTCAAATTTTTGCAGATTGTCTGTAAGATGGAGAAAACTTGGCATGGTGCTTTTCTGTGGAATACCAGCATCAGTAACTCTGGAGGAAGCAGGATTCTGTGTCTTACTGTGCTTTATCTGAGGATACAGCCTTAATTTCACTGTTCATAACCAAAATCATATTAAAATGGACGTTTCCACTTGTGTATAATCAAACACTACACAATCTCAGCAATAGCAGTAATACTGAGAAACCACTCCCTTGCTGCTTCTCACTGGGCTTAAACACAGTCCATGGGGGGCAATCATTTAAACCTTCAGAAACCCTGAAAAATCTCCTTTTCAGAAATTGGAAAATCACAGTATAGACAAGCATATCTTTGTGTGGTTCCTACTCATCCTGAATGTGTTCTGAATAATCAAGGCCCTTATATTACACTTGGTTTTTGGAACTGCTTTTAAATGCTGCATTAAATCTCAACTATTTGGTGGATATTTTCTCATCTAAAGACACCTCTCATTACCCTGTGAGTGGGTAACATAATATATGTCAAGGCAGGCTTTTTTTTTTTTTACTGAGGTATTGCAGTAAACAGTATGATGTTTCTCCTGTCATCATATGGATGCTTGTCCTCTAGCCTGAAGCTACAGAAGCTTTGAAGTGGCTCTGCATACATTTTAGGTTTAGCTGGCCTGCAAAAGTACATTATGTAATGTCTCATGTGCTGGGATGTTCTGTCCAGCTGCCCTGATGATTGCCCATCATAAATGAGGTCAGTACATCCTCATCCATTCTCTCACTGAGTGCGGTTTCCTCTGCTGTCTGTCTCTCAGGGTGTCATACAGACTGTGTGAAAATGCAGCAGGTTTTCAAAATGCGAATCCCAAATCTTTAACCTCTAGAACAAAGTAAGCTGTTCAGCTGTAGTGGAAGTGGAAGAAAATAAACCTGAAATAAACTTAAATCCTCCAATCCATTTTTTCCAATGCCCACTATTTTTTTACAATTTTTGTGTTTCTGTCTGTATGTGTGTGTGTGTGTGTGTGTGTGTGTGTGTGTGTGTGTGTGTGTGTGTGTGTATACTGTCTTTAGGCAAAGTACAGGATTCTGGCACAACCATCATAGAAATGTCTATTGTACTCATATATTTCTATCTGAGGAAGCTGCCTCCAATATGTCCTAGTATTAAAACTATATTTGCTTAGTACAAGACATGTGAATATACATAAATGCATATTCAGAGAGATATACCGTAAACATACTTGAAGGGGTGTTCCAGAGTAAAAAAAAAAAAAATAAATTATATATATAGTGAAGTACAGAGTTTCCAGAGAAACAGAACATTTTGGACAGAGGTCATTCATCAGCTGTGCAATTTTGAATATTGAAAACAGGAGTTGACCAAAGTGCTTTACAGTTATATTAATAAAAACAAACAAACAAAAATAAAAACAATGCAAAGGCCAGTTTAACTAATGACAGAGGACAAAAACAAAGACAAAATGAAAATACAACAAGACATCATTTAAAATGATGTAATGTAGGGGCCAGTTTACCATGCTAAGGCAGTTCTTTATGGAATGTGGGGGCTGTAACTATAAAAGCACGGTCTACGCTATGCTTCACCCTGGGTTTTGTGATGACCAGAAGGAGAATGTCTGTGGAATGCACGTTTGTAATAGATCAGAGATACAAGCCAATTTAGCCAATTTAATGATTTGTAGGGAAATAATAAAATCTTAAACTTAATCCTAAACTGCACTGGGAGCCAGTGAAAGGAGGTTAATATAGGAGAAATGTGCTCTCACTTGCGTGTTCCTGTCTGGACTACTGTAAATGTGAAAAGGAGGCCTCATCAATGTCAACATATAGTGTATTAAAGTATTCAAGTCAGGATGAGATAAAAGCATGTATATGCCTTCAAAGTCATTGAATGATAAAAAAAAGTGCTTGACCTTGATCACTTTGGAAGTGTTATGAAGTTCACTTTCCTGACTCCTACTCCCTCCTAAATGTGGTTTTGGCAAAAATAATATACAGAAGTAGAGTTACTATGAAACATGTGAATTGCACCCCCAGTAGTTTACAGAAAGGCAGTTCTCTATAACAAGTGTGTGTTGCATGTATTTGAAAACAAAATGTACAAAATAAATTTGTATGATTGCATATCAGTCTTGAAGAGGAGGCTAGAAAAGGAGCTTAGCTCTAGGATGGACGAGCACTATTCCTGAACAAAGAGCCTATGATAGGTTAGATATAGAGGTTAGTTTATAGGTTAAGAAACGCAGCATCTGCCTCTCACCATGTGATTCTTGTGTCTTATCCATCTCGCCATGTGTGATAGATGAATTTGTGTGTTAATCTGTGTGAAATTAACCAATAAACAATTATGACTCTTCACTTCTGAAACATTTCCTATAATGTTATGCAACTTTCTTAAAATGTTTGTTAAAATGTTGTACAGCTGCTGAAGTTGCAGCAATTTTGGAAAATAGTGATGAAGGTAACAAAGTTTTAGAGGCCAAGGATTTGATTCCTATGATGAAGAAGAATACAAAAATAAAAGAGATTGATGGCTAAATGAATGTTAATTTACAATATCGCTACAATAGTGAATTTAGATGGCTAGCTGCTTAGCAAGCTAAATACTGCTTCTGTGAAAAATTAATGAAATTGATGTCTAATACACTTGTCAAGACTTTTGTTTGACATTGTTGACCATCTAGTAAAAGTTTAACTTTTAAAAGTGTTAATGCAAGCTAGTATAGTGTGTGTGTGTGTGTGTGTGTGTGTGTGTGTGTGTGTGTGTGTGTGTGTGTTAAACACACACACACACACACACACACACACACATATATATATATATATATATATATATATATATATATATATATATATATACAAACACACTATATACTCATGTATATATACTATATACTACATACTTGTATTATATTCTTATATTTCACTGTTTTTGTGAACCAAATACTTTTATTTCAAAGTTTATTTCAAAACCAAAACAGCTGGTTCACATGAGTTTTACTCATTTGTATGTTTTCACATGAAATATAACACACATTTCTAAAATTGGACCTCATGTTTCCAGCTTTATGGCCATATTATTTATTTATGCAGTGCTCTAGGTCAAATTATACCTCATTAGGAAGAGAGCTGAGATTGATCTCAACATTTTAATATGAAACATATGGGTATCATGCTATTAGTAAGAATCTTTAAAGTGAATTTAAGAAAATATGCAAAAAACTATAAAATGGCCTTAGACTTTTGAGGTTTAATCCAAACCCCTACAAATGTACACAGTGCATGTTGCCACTGGCCTACACACATTATATTCACAACAAACAAACCATGCACAAGCTCTGCATACTGGGGAAAATTTATTTTGGAATCAAAATAATGTTTTTTGAACTCTACCTCAGAACATCTGTAGAAGCATGAAGAGAAGATTAGTAATTTCCCCCTGGCTGAACTGTTATGGGGAATCAGTTTCCAGTGTGAACACATGGCACAAACAGCGGAAACCTTACAGTCATGCAGTTTACAAAACAGAAAACAGTTTGAGAGATGTGTTTGAAATCTCATACTTTGATGTTATTTTATAGTCTTTAACTTTGACTTGTGCTGTAACATGCTGTAAGTTGACTTGTACACTGTAAAGCAATACTATCAAATTGTAAATACAGTCCATTATATTCCAAACAAAATTTTAATGGAAGTCTTGGTTGAATATCAAGCTCACATAAAATAATCTCACAGTGCATACTGAGCCCGTGTTGCTGAAGTGTTCAGTGAAGTGTGTTATTAATAGAATTAGCCAGTGACCAGCATGAAAGATTACTGTGTGAACAGGAGACTCTGTTTTTCAGGAGATACGTAATGTCCTGTGAAATAACAATCATTTTCTAGAACATTATTTCAGCATGAACACTTCACAAGCATCTCCAGTTGTTGATGGTGTAAGGTAGTTTTTTCTTTCCATATATGTTGCAACTGCATTAACTCTCCTCTTAATGGGCAGAAATGGTAATTCTGAAGGATCACTGGCTCATCACCCATATGAATGCATCAAGAAAATTTGCAATCAATAAACCTGCCATAACATTAAACATTTTATGTGATATGGTATGTGCATAATAAATGGTTAATCATTGCACATGCTATCAGTATATATTTCTATTTAGCCATTATCCTGACTCATCTTGACTTAGGGAAAAGTAATGCATATCAGCTGACTTATTTACACTAATTACATCCTACTGATGTAATTAAAACTGGAATGATTTGTGAAATTTTCTTGATTTCTGCATGAATGGCTCCTAAGATGTTATCTGACACAATTAAAAAAATAATTTTATATTTTAACAGCACACTATACACTTCCACATCTAGTGAAAATTTATTGGTACCTCAGTCAGACACTTTCTAAAGTTGTTAATCAGTCCGGCACAGTAACTAGGTTTTATTTTCAACCCATTCCTTTATATACAACTGCTTCTAAATGTGCCACAGCATTTCAGTGGGACTGATATAAGAAAAATGCAGAATTTATTGTGTATTATCATCATGTTCATCTCTTTTGAGTTGAATCAAAGAAAGTCAACTTAAAAGTTGATTGTAGAATTTCTTGATATTTCTGTTAATATGAAGGTCCCTCTTAGATTTCAAGCTTTGCTGGTTCAGAAAATCAGCCCCAGAACATTATATTCTCTCCACCACTACACAGCTGGGATGAGCTTTTGTTATTAATATGAGGTTTTGCAACCTCAGGTTTTGACTGTGGAATGATGAAAGCCCAATTCCTTTTCGGTCTCATGAGCTTCAAACAGTTTGTCTTCTAAGGCCCCCTGGTCTTAGTTACCATTGATATTATCATATTATGAACAGAGCCCTGGTATATTTCAAATATGTTATGGTTGGTTTCAAAGATGGTTCTGAAGAAGACGAATCTTAAATATTAATAATTATATTTCATTTTTAGTTTCTTCCCTGAGCAAATAGAAAAGCACATAACCATCTATTTTTGGATTCTTTGATATGCTTTCTATTTCAAACATGACAGGATTGCTACAATGAAGGCATCTTATAATATCGTTTTACTAGTATTCTGAAGACATACCTTTGGAAGCTTTACAATAAAATTACATGCCTAAATGATATAGCCTGTGACAGGTTTATTTAATGTCCTTTCAAACCAGATCATGGGTCAAGTTCTCCATCTATGCTTTGAATATCCACTTAATTCAGTGGCTTTGTAATAGCAGTGTCCTGGACTTGTGAGGGTACACTGTACAGAATACACTTTCTATGTTGACACACTAATTAATGCATTTATATACTGGCATTCCTCAGTGATTGTCATGGATTGTTAGAAGATCTGTTATTTTAACTGTATGATGTAGTGTCGACATGTACTTAATGCTGGTTCTCCATTCAGAGTGGTGATGTCTGTGAGGATGTCAGTGAGGATACAGATAGGACAGAGAATGATGAATAAAGTCCTGAAGTTGAGGATGCAGGAGATGGATCCATGCAGAGAGATGAAGCCTGCTTCCTGATTCAGCAAGAGCAGATGTGAGCATTCACCTCAGTAAAGGGTAGAGAGAGGAATGAGAGCATTTTCTTTTTCTTCTGCATTTACAGATTAATGAGAGTTGAACAGTGTAGTGAATAAGCTGTATTTAGAACATAGCTCATGATTTACAGAATACAGAATAACAGAATAAAAATCTTTTACAGTGTTTTTTGTGATGTTGACCAGAATGGTTGATGTAGTAGAAAGCAATAAGCAGAGCTCAGAAGTTCAGAGCACAGCAATTATGTTTTACCTAGGTCATATGATGCATATATTCCTGTAAGCTGTGATCCAATCTAAAATGATGTGCATAATGATTGATAAAAAAAAATATTTATACTACTGTAATAACAGCACTCAATCTAGTGTGCAGTGATATATCAGTTCAGTTGTATGTGGTCTTCTGTGATTCTGTGCAGCAGGACCTACTTGAGGCATAGACATGAAAAGATTCTAGTAAAAGATTTGGCTCTGTACCACTTTATTCTGATTCTCTTCGCTTTCTCTCTCTAGGTAAGTGTACAGCTGTACCTGAGCCATAATAGAGGTGGGAGCTATATTTGAACACAGTTTCTGATGAGACACAGTAAGATTCACCTGGCATCTTCGTGTTTCATCTTGCTTTCCATTCAGTCTGCTCCAGTGTGTCTGCAATAGAATTATCTGCTAACAGAAGTAATTATTGGTTATTAGATTATGTTCTAGCCTGGAAAATCAGATTTAGGAATCAATTTTGGTGGAAAGCAGGGCATTTGACATAAAGACATTGGTACTTTTGTTTGTTTGTGTGTGTTCGTGTGTGTGTGTGTGTGTGTGTGTGTGTGTGTGTGTGTGTGTGTGTGTGTGTGTGTGTGTGTGTGTGTGTTGTGGAGCATGTTGTGTGTGTCTGTGCAGTTGTGGAGCATGGCGGTGTATGTGGGTAGGTAATACTACTACTACTAATAACTAGAAAGGCAAAATTCAGGAACCAACGTTATGCTGGCTTGACAAAGAGGCTAAAAAGGAACAAAATGGCTGTTTGGCTGTTGATCACCTGATAAATATTGTTACATAATGTTAACTGCTGTTAAATGTTTAAAATGCGTAAAGTGAAATCCTGTAATTCTGTTATTTAGCTGTTGGCGTGGTTGTTTTTGAGGGCTAATTGGCTGTGGTGTAGTTGATGTTGAGGGGTTATTTAGCTGTGGGGTAATTGTGCTTGAGGACTGTTTACCTGTGGGGGGTAATTAAGGTTCCAGAGTAATTGGCTGTGGGAGAGTTGACGCTGAGGGTTATTAGACTAATGTGGTAATTGTTCCTGAGGGGTATTTAGCTGTTGGGGTAGTTGTAGTTGAGGGGTTATTAAGCTGTTGATGTAGTTGTTGAGGGCAATTTGGCTGATAGGATCATGTTTGAGGCCAATTTGGCTGATTTGGCCGTCATGGGTAATTAGGGTGGAGGGGTAATTGGCTGTGGGGTAGTTGAGGCTGAGGGGTTGTAATTGGCTGTGGGGTAGTTGAGGCTGAGGGGTTGTTTAGCTGTCCCTGTAGTTCTGGCTAAGAGAGTAAGGGAGAGAAGGGGGTCCATGCAGGTGTTGTCTGAAAATGGCATACTATGACATCAAGGAATTTTCATTTACAAACATTCCACCATTCATTCCCTATGGAAAAATGGTGACTTTGACGGCTATCATAGGAAAACCGGATGTCTGACATGTTCCAAAAGCGCAAGCACACCATTCACATATGGGATCTACATCTCTGCCAAATTTTGTGGTTCTACAACAAAGATTGTAGCCTATGAAAAGTGTGAAAATTTGGAATATAATAACTATAGGAAGAATAAGAAGAACAGAATGTTGGCCTCATCAATCCAAAAGAAGAAGAAGAAGAAGAAGAAGAAGAAGAAGAAATAACCTAGTTACCAATGAAGTCGTACAATTAAAATAAGAAATAGGAGAAATGTGCTGAGAAGAGAAAAGGTTTAAGGAGAGCTTTGAAAGAACAATGAGTAGAACAGTCCTGAAATGGTTAAGGGTGAGAGTTCTATAGCTGTGGAGCAGTGGCATTGAAAAACCTGGCACTTGCTGTTGACAGTTGTGTATGAGGATTGACAAGAACATGGATGGTAAGGGCTTCTATCTATCTATCTATCTATCTATCTATCTATCTATCTATCTATCTATCTATCTATCTATCTATCTATCTATCTATCTATCTATCTATCTATCTACCCACCCATAAAGGGCTGCGACCTTAAAGGTGCTTCACTCTGGAAAAGGAGAACATCTCAGTAGGGACAAATCACGTGGATTTAGGCCTTGACTTTGACTAATGCTATTCAGCTTTTCCACACCTTTTCTGTGCATTTAGACTAGCCTGTCATTAAGTGACAGAATGAGTTAAGAATCATAATTCACCCAATATTCATGAATATATGGAATATATAGAAATAGAAAATATGGAAATGTGTTATGAAATGAAAAAACAATGTAACAAGGAATTAATGTTTTAACTTTTGGATCCATAATGTGCCTGTGCTTTTGTACTCTTTGTACTGAATTCAAATCAGTTGCCAACCCTATTTCGAACTACAAAATTGTTAGTGTAAGACTCAAAAATTTGACCTAACACGGGGAAGCAATAAGCCAAGTTACTTAACTGTTGGGCAGTGAAGCTTGATGTGCATGTTTATGTTTCAAAATAACAGTCCTACAGATAAGAGAATGATATAAATAATGTTTTTATTTTATTTATTTATGATATTGTGACAGTGTTGGTCCAACCTACTAGCCTTTCCCCACCCAGACATAGATCACCGTCGCCTGAGTACTGATAGGCTACATCTGTCTCTCATTTCAGTTTCCTTTATAACTTTTTTCACAAAGTTGGACTTGAGAAGTGCCTACAATTTATTTCGTATAAGGGAGGGGGATGAGTGGAAGACTGTATTCGTAACAGCTCAGGGGCATTTCGAGTATCTGGTTATGCCCTAAGGCTTGGCCAACAGTCCCTCAGTATTCCAAGCATTCATGGATGAGATATTCCAGGATATGCTAGAGAGGTTCCTTATCATATACATCGATGACATTTTGATTTACTCCCAGTCTCTATCAGAGCATCGCCAACACATCACTGCTCTGGCAACACCGTCTCTATGTTAAGGCTGAGAAATGTGAATTCCATCGGACATCCCTGACCTTCTTGGGCAGTGCTATCTCCAGGCAAGATCTCCATGGAGAAGGTTACAGCAGTAATAGACAGGCCCACACCAGTTTCCATCAAGAAATTACAGAGATTCCCAGGGTTTGCTCATTTTTATAGGCAGTTAATTAGAAACTTTGTCACCATAGATTTGCCCTTGACTATTCTTCTTAAGGAGCAGGCCACAGGGAGGCTATGATGGACTCCATCATTGGAGGAGGCCTTCCAGAGACTGAAGAGGGCATTCACGTCTGCTTCGGTACTGCACCAACCAGAAACGTCACTCCCCTTCCTAGTGGAGGTGGATGCCTCTGAGGTAGGAGCGGGTGCGGTGCTTTCCCAGAGGCAGGGATCACCAGCCAAGTTATATCCTTGTGCATTTTGTTTCCAGGAAGCTCCAACCCACAGAGAGAAATTATGACGTGAGGAATCGTGAATTGCTGGCTATTAAGTTAGCCATTGAACAGTGGAGACACTGGCTAGAGGGAGCATAACATCCCTTCATTGTACTCACATTTCACAAGAACCTGGAGTATTTGAGGACAGTCAAGAGACTGACTTCCCGACAAGTGAGATGGGCTCTCTTCTTTTAGCAGTTTTGATTCTCAGACTCCTACATCCCAGGCTCTAAGAACAAGAAAGCAGATGCACTATGCCACGTACATGAAAAAGAAGAAAGGCCTGAGAGTACAGAAAGCATCCACCCAGAACACTGCTTCGTGGATCCAATTTGATGGGCTTTTAAACGGGAATTAGAGGAGGCCCAGAGTAAGGATCCTGGCCCAGTGGAATGCCCTCCAGGGAGAAAACCCACGAGTCTGAGGGGTGACCTGGTGAGATGGGTCTATATGTCCCTGGGTACAGGGCACCCAGAGATTATGCAGACTACCTCCTTCTTGTCCAGGAAATATTGGTGTGGATCCCTGTCTGATGACGGGTGGGATTATGTCATGTCCGACATTGGCTCAGCCTCACACTCCGCGAGCTCTCCCCACAGGTGAACTGCATCCCTTGCTCATTTGCAAGCACCAGTGGTCTTATCTCTCCATGGACTTTGTCACATACCTACCTGTCTCAGAAGGAAATACCATGATTATGGTAATAGTAGATAGGTTTTCCAAGATGTGCTGACTGATTCCATTCCCCTCTCTGCCTACAGCTAAGGAGTTGGGTGTAAATCAGTGTTTCATATTTCAATCATTTAGAATATATGGTCCTTTAAGCACCCGTGTGTGTGTGTGTGTGTGTGTGTGTGTGTGTGTGTATGTTTTTGCAGGTGCGCACTTCTGTCCTTGCCTTTCTATAAGAAAAAGGAGACCTTTACATTAATGGATGAAGTATGACACCATTTAATACCTACATGATGTTCACAGGGATAATTCAAGGATGCCTGTGATGAGAGAACTCTTGCTTTGCTTGGGGCGTTAGGGACATGGAATGACAGAGAGAACACATCTAAATAATCAAACTTCAAATAGATTTTAGGATTGTAGGATACATGCCAGAACCTACTGAAAGGAAGTTCTGAAGTGATAAGAAGTAAACAATATCTGGATTGACATTACGGAACTATTGCCCATTCATTCAGATTTTATTGTATGAATGAATATCATAAAAACACTGAGCACTGAGGTTATACTGTTTAAGACCTATATTTAAAATAGTAGACTAAAATAAAGCAATAATATGTTATTGTTCAACAATAATAATAATATTTTTATTGTAAAAATAAATCTTAACAAATTTCATAGTATTGTTACATTGTTAAATTCCATAAAAAGAAATCAGAGGTTTGCCATGAACACCACATGTCTTCCAAATACATGCTCAAATCCAAATATTAACTATTTTATCTTAACACTAGTTGCCTGAGGCAGCATCAAGAAAATTACAATGTTGGCACACACAGACTGAGTGAAAACGAAAGGTATCCAGGAATGCTCCAACTTTTCTTGGTGGAGATCAACTTTCTGTTCCTATCCTAATGAACAACATGAAATCATGCTCTGCACTACAGAAGAGTTCTGTCCCTTTGAGCAAATACACTGTAAGAACACAAATTATTCCTCATCTAGTGTGAACTCTAACTGGATTTATGTGGCTGTATTATTAGGACTCTATCAGTGATAATACTGTGGCAATGAGCAGTAAGGAGGAAGACACGTGCAGAGAAGAGCAAGATTTATTAGGGGCAAATCCAGAGTCATAGTCATCAGAGTAGTCCAGGGTCATAGAACCAACAAAAAGATTTTCGAGAATACATAATAAAGAAACAAAAACATGAAGGCAAACAGAGGAAGAAGAAATCAGAGGCTAAGAAACATGAAGGCTAGGAAAATCTAGGATACACGGACTAGGATACATGGAGTACAAATTTACGGGCATACAGATACAGGCTTTCAAAAACATCCAAACATACATCCATTCATTCATTCAATGAACAGTCAAGATAAAGGCAACAAGGACAGGATTTAAATACATGAACTTAACAAGACTAGAAATGTGGAACAGCTGTGGAAAACCAAATGAGGGGTGGAGAAAATGAAACTATGGAATGGAACCAAAACACACAAGACAGGGAAACCATGGAACTGGAAAACTAGGATAGACTAACCATGACAAATATGAATACAGGCAATCTGATACTCAGCTAAAGTAAATCTTCCTTGAGTTTGAGATAAAATATGCAATATGCTCTGACTTTGGTCTAAAAAGCTGTACTCTACATGTTTCTATTAAAGCTGCAGTATGCAGAGAACCTGGAGTGAATGTATGGCTTAATATTTACTGTGTTCCCTTCTGTAGTAGCTCTATGTCCAAGGATTATGCTAAAAGAACATGGTGTATCCCACTGGTCAGAGTAGTATGCGCTGAAACCTGCAAGTTGTCTCCCTCTGAGTTATAGATGGCTAAATGAAATAAAATATTGGTCTGTGTATGAAATACAATCTTACATTCAGCAGGTGTGGATTTGAGTGTGTGTGCATGCATTTTAATTTGTGTAGGGGATATGGTGGGTTTGATTTGAGAGGTAATTCAGAACTGCATGAAACTGAGTCACTTTCTCTTGCCAGATTATAGTTTAAATTCTAGTCTAGTTTAAGTTCTCTCATGTTCCTAATTCTGGAATATTAGTTACAATGTTGTTTGATTGCTTCTTATGTTTGGAGCAGACACGTCTAACCAACACAAACTATATAAAAAATGGAAGATTCATACTGCATACTGATTAACCTTCTTTAGCACTGGATAACTTTGGTTTTCAGTTGAAAGGAACTGAGAAGAATACAATAAAAGTGTTTATGGCTATTAGCATATTTGGCCAGTAATCCTCATGTGCTTCACTGTGGTTTATAAGAGCCTCCTGACTGCAATGCAGCTGTTTATATTCTGTTCAGTGCTACTGTTTGGGCTGTGTCCATTTTGATTCACATCACAACTTTTTGACCTGGTTTTCCATTCCAATCCACTCTGTAATCTAACTTATTAAGTACCCTCTTTTTATCATTGGTTGAGCTTCAGACACTAGGAATAAAATGTTGGACTCACTGTTATGTTACCTTTATCTTCTTTTATGCTTTTCTTTTATTTGTGAAGCACCTTGAATTTCCTTGTGTATGTTCTGTATAAATAACCATAAAAAACACTGGGTCTTTCTGGTTTAAGTAGTGTAATTGATTTTCAGTGGTTTCCAATTTAAACAGTGTAGTTGATTTGTATTCCAGCAGCTGTGGTGATGCATAGTGTTGTCTGTATTCCACATGTGCTACTGCAGGTGTGTCCACTCTTTACATATTATTATTCCTCCCACTGACCTTCTCAGTTTGGCTATCAGTTATGGACCAAATTAAAGCCCATTTACAGAATGCTTTGAGATAATTTAAACAATAATTAATGCTTTGTAAGGCTTCGCGTATAAGGATATCGAATGATATATGCAAAGCAAAATGCTGTGTTCAAGAGTGTTTATAGATTAGATTTTAAATTATATTCATACTATTTAATAGATTCTATCATGCTAATCAAGTTGTAATATGCCCCAATTTGATGCAACATCTGTATATCTGAACACATCCATCTGCATTTCCTCTTTTTAGAAAGTACTCAGGTTGTGAATGGAAGGTTATAAAGCAAACTAATTACTGTTTTAATCTTCTGATGCACATTTCAATATAAATAAATAAATGAAAACATATATGCTACTGAGTCCCCAAAGCTATCATGTTATGGAAATTATCTTAATTTTGACAAGCTTGTAAGTATTCTGCAATACTTACATCATTATGTGTGACATCATTATGTGTTAGCTTGTGACTTTGAATTTGTTATCATATTTGTTATTTACCAAGTTGTGTCATCAGACCAGATCTCAATACCTGATCTGTAAATGGAGTGTCATAATTTAATTAGACTTTTTTGTTTTCAAAGGAAATCATAAGAAAAGATATGACAGTAGACCAAAATTCATTTTGATTTCCATATTAGTATTTATAGTTTACAGAGACTGATTTATTACACTGCTTTGTTATAGGTTTAGCTAATACTGAATACAAGTCACACATCTACAAGGACTTGTGGGTTTTCCTGTTTAAAAGCTGGACCCCAAAACAGAATCTTTATGCAATAAAACACAACTTTTCATTAAAACACTAACTTTGTTTATCCACCAAAATATTTAAGTACAAACATAAGAGTAATATTCCCAGTCTGTAAGAAATCATGCAAAGCTGTCAGCTCTGAACTGCAAATGCACCAGAACATGGAAGGTTTGTGAAATTTGTTGCCTTCATCAAGCCTTATGTATTTTGCTAATTCAATTTATTTTAAATATTTGTCCACCCATCACCTTTATCACTTCAAATAAAGAGCACAAGTAGAGAGGGAATTCCAGTCCTTCAGTGTCCTGAATACTGAGCCATCAAAGCTTTTCCTCAGATAAAGCTCAATGCTACAGCATGGCATACCAATAGCAATCTGGCAATCCAAATACACTCCCACTTCCCTGATCCCAGGGAAGAAATATTTAAGAGAAACTACTCTACACTACTACACATATGGATGTGAAAGTTAGTATGCCAAATGTTTCTCTCCTTCAGCCAAACAAGTAACAGACATGAAAAACTGATGACAAAAAGACCAAGCGAACTGTGCAGTATTTATTTATGGCAATTCCATAAAAAATATTTGTTGTCGTAGTACATGGTGTAAAAAACAAAACAAAACAACAACAACAACAACAACAACAAGGACACAGATACATCCATAAAGCATAATGAAACCATAGTGAAATCATAGCAATATAGTGAAACCACAGAGCCCATAAGTACTAATGTAACGTGAGGAGGCTAAACAGGATGCGGGGACGAGTTGCATATAACAGAAACATATGTTTATTTACATGGAACATAAAGACTACATAGCACATAGTCTAACGTAATGTTAAACACCAACAACAGACAACAGAACAATAGGGGGTTTTATACACATAAATGATGAACATAATTACAAACAGGTGTGACATGGCCACACAGACAAACATATTTACATTTATGTGATGCTTTTATCTCAAGCAACAATTATGACTGAGTACAACTTGAGGGTTAAGGGCCTTGCTCAGGGGCCAAAGTGTAGCAACTTGGAAGTGGTGGGACTTGAACCAGCACCCTTTTTCACAAATCAAGTACCTTAACCACTGAGTTACCACTACCCACACCTCCCCCCTGCTCATGCACATGTGTGCACACATGAGCTATGTTTGGGAGGAAGGGCAGAGCAGAGCAGAAAGCCCTAAAGAAATTATCAAAATGGCCCTTTTAAATATTAGTGCTATGACCAATAAAACTCATGTTTTTGTGTTTTAATGTGCTTATATGTGAGCAAAAAATAGATTTTTTGTTTATGATGGAAACCTGGCTTGACTCGAATGGAACATTGTGCCTTATTGAAACTGACCCATGGAACAGTAACTTCAATCACAACATACAAGAAGTAAGAAATGGGGTGGTTAGCAAGTGACTTAGTACTGCAAAACCATATCTTCCGTCCTTTGAATTTTTAGCTATTACTTTAAAAGATCAAGTGACAGAACTGATGCTGACAGAGTACATACCCTCCTTGCCTGAGTTCTGTGAACTATTGTCTATTTGTGTTACCTACCATGATATGATTTTTCATATTGGTGATTTTAATTTCCATATTGATAATGCTTTATGATATGTTTATAACCAGCATATTGCGAACCCCTACCACAACTGAGGAAATACACTAGATCTTATTATTTGTTCTCTCCAATTTGATCTGTTTGTTTTTAAATATAGATGAAATTGCAGATGTTGCAGTCTCAGATCACTGTATACTTTTTACAACAATCGATACAAATAAAAAAAGATAAGAATATGAGTTATAAAGAAACAGTATTTTAATGCACCAACCTTGATGGAACAATTTTATTAATGTGTTAAACAGATGTCTCTTTCCTGAAAACATAACATGACATGTTTGTGATGGCCCAATTGCCGCAGTGCAAGGATACACATTTATTTACACTACACGAGACACAAAAATACAGTAAAGGTTATAGCACTCACATGAAACAAATAGTACAGCGTGATACAAATGATAATCATGTATAGAAACAGAAGCACAAAGAATAAACATGAAGGAGAACATTAACTTAGCATGTGTGTTAATGTTCTCCTTCATGTTTATTCTTTGTGCCTCTGTTTCACCTACAATGACCGACAACATGCTACACAACACAGGGGTTTAAATACAGACATAAATTATATGAACAACAAGGTACACATGTGTGACAACAAGGGAGCATGGTAACAAATAAGGGGGCTGTCACAAAGAGAACAGTCAACAGTAAACTCCCACTGCACTTGGTGGGCCGAACCACATAAATGGGAAGGGGAGCATACCGATACAATAAAAATACTATTAAAATATTATGGAAACCAAGAAGCTGCAGAAGCTCAAAAGAAATTCAAATTGATACACAATTATATATTTCTTTATTGTGATATGACATGCTCTAATTAAACTAATAACTTGTTGGTCTAATATCTGTAACATGGGAGGGGTGATGAGCAAACACATTCGTGAAATGCTGACGCACTGGATGTTATTTAACATGGAACTAATAAGAGATGCCATAACAAACCTGACAATAAATAAATAGGTTTAATAAGAAACAAACCACTAACAGAACAGAACCTAAGGACAGACAGCACTAACGGGTAAGACAGTGTAGACAATAAACACAGAGTGATAGTACAAACAATATCTAACTAAACACACAAGGATGAGGAAAACCGAGAACTAACTAAACACATACGAGCTAAGAAACATCGAGAGAAACGATATCTAACTAAACATATATGCGAGGAATCACCGAGAGCTAACTAAACACAGATCTTACCAAACCACAAATGTAATGACCGAAACAATGACCAACAACCAAGAAACGTAGGAACGGGGTTTACATAGGACTACAATTAGGGACTAACTCAGAACAGCTGCAGTCTAATGGGAGGAGACAGGGAACCATGGAAACAAATGAAAACCCGGAAGTGAGTTGGTTGCCATGACAATGAGGGACACTCAGGTGTGCGGACGTGACAGTATCATTCACTGGATAATAGTAATTATTTTTATTTAAATTAAGAAAAAACGAAATTGGAAATGAAGCAGAGATAAAATTGGAAAAAAATGAAAATGAAGCAGACAGAACAAAAGTTTTAAACAACTTAATATATAATTATATAATAATAATTATATATAATATAATTATATATCATATATTATAATTTGCATTATATATTAAGGTACCGCTGAATTTCCACATCTAGCTGTGCATGTCTGGCACCTCTGTTGGCAGATGTATTGGCTTTTGTGAGGGGTTGGGCAAAACCAGGTGCTTGTGGATATGAAAAAGGAGGTGATTTATTAATTGTACAGGGATAGGGCAATAATCCAAGGTACACAAAGGGGCAATCCAAAACGTAGAGAAATAACCAGTTCACGTCCGAAACCAAAAGAGCAGTGACAAATAGAACCAGGGAGAAAACCCAAAAGGGGTAGGCAAAAAGGCAAAAACCAGAAATACAAGAACAGGGTATGATACACAGAAAGGCTATCCAAAAAGAACACTCGGTATGCTTTAAGATAAACTGTTGGCAATACTTCACAAAGACTGTAAGTCTGAAACATTCTTATATACACTTGTAATCAAGACATACAGGTGCGATTAATACTCTGGCGACACAGATCTGATTGGATGCCTCTGATTGGTCACATCATTGACTGGGTGACGAACGGGCTGCTGGCTACTGTAGTCTGCATTGGGATCTGGTGTTATGACAGCTTTATTGGGCAGATAGCAAAAGCCAGGCTCATTTGATTTTTACTAGCAAACATTGGCCAAACGATGATAGGTTTGGCGTCATTGTTCACACAATACCTTGATTTATTTGTTCAATGGTTCTGGTGCTTTTGCTTCTCCATTTTACAGTTGGCAGTCTCCCATAGATATTCAGAATCAGTTGAGTTAGACTGTTGCTTCTAATTCTATTTAAAACTCTTTTTCATTTTCAGGCTTTTGGAAGACATAATATAGATGATGCATATTTACTCTTTATTTTCTTCAACTTCAGCTGTAAGGTCTACCTGTAATGCAAAGGCCATGAACATGCACCTGATACTAAATCAGGGGCTTCTGGAGATTGTATTTAGGACAATTTAGGACTGTGTTTAGTCTCAAGTTCACATGTGTTCTATTTGTCAATTGTACCTGAGTATGGGTGGTAAAATGGCTGACCAGTGAGAAAGAATCATGTTCACTGGCTGAACAGGAAGATTCATACTACCAAGAGCAGTGACTGGGGCTTTGTAGCATTATGCCCTGAAAATGACCAGTTGATCTCAGCACCATGTAACTACAACAGATATGCAATTAGATATACAATTAGATATCCATTTAATGAGTACATTATGATCTGTCTAAATGTTTTACATCTCAGAGGATGAAATCTGAGAATCAAACCAGAAAACCCAGAGTTGATGCTGTGACCGCTGCTGTTGGTGAGATCTCTGATGTCAGTAATATCTCTGTTATTTGCTATTAGATTTGGTTTAGCCCTTCTAACTCTTCAGAAAAAGTTTTTTATGGGGGCTGGTCTGTAGCAGCCTGGACCTTCTCAGCATTCTAAAGAAGGGGCTACAACATTATCAGTAAAACATCACTGCATACATGCTACCTTAACCAGCATACTTCAAATGTTGACTACCAGTGAGACAGACATTGTGGCATACCTAATTGAAAAGCCTTTTTTCCAGGGCTACCCTTCAAAGAAAATGCTCACCCCTGACATGTTTAATTTGACATGTTTTTACAAGGAAGTGCTTTGTTGGATCAGCATTTCATGGTTGTCTGTTCAAACATTGTTTCACTGCTTGTCTTTGTTTCTGTCTTTGCCTTTCTTTAGCAATGCCTACCTTCTCATCATGTGGCTTTCCCTTTTTTATGTTTTATGTTATTAGTTCTCTCTCACTGCCAGTTTCAGTAACAAACCAAAACTAATAATTTAATTACAGCTGCCCTTGCTACCTTTGCCTCTGCTGAAATGTCTGTCTGAGAGCTGAATCTGCTTAGAACTCAGTTAGGTTATGTTGCATTATCATAACCTGTGCTTTGCAAACCCGGCATACATTTCTGTTATCTAATAACCCAACATTATTTTCCCATCATAAATCTGAAGGACCCAGTTATTACATTTGACTTACATTTGTTTATTTTTTCTCAAATATGTCTGTTCTATAGAGCTCTGCCTATGAGGTCAGGCCTTTCTAATCTTTCAGAGAAGGGGTAACAAAAATTGGCTGGAAAAAAATATAAACATAAATTACATAAAAACATAACCATAATAAATTCTACTTTACATATTCTTCATTACTATAGGACACATTTTTGTAGAAAAGTAGTACTAATCATAACTGCTTATTAGTAATGGTTGCAGGGTTACAGGGCTGCTGTTTTTGTGTCTATGTGCACCTTCTGGTGATATTTTTAACGGTTCTGTGATATAAGTGGATGAGCAAAATGACAGGAAATCTGATCAATTAAATGTATGATTTTCACTATGTAGACTATCCTTTAGCAGCCTGGCTTTTCTCAGCATTCTGACAAAGGGACTAAAACATTATTAGTAAAATGCAATTGTCTATATAGAAGCTCCCTTAGCCAGCTAACTTTAAATGATGACTACAAGTGAGGCAGACACCTAAATAAAAAGATTTTCCAAGGCTACCCTTAAAAGAAAATCCCACAATGATTTAGTAAGGTCCACCAACTCCATCTCTAGATTTTAGCCAAAAATGTTTGCATGTAATTTCTGTAAAACAAACAATGTGAGGTATGCTTGGGTAACAGGTAGCCTACAGCATACACACAACTTCTGTTTTGTCCACTGTAGTATTTTAAAGAATGATCAGTTGTATTCTGAAATCCAAATAATAATTTAAGGTCATGTGGTTTTTTTGTTTTGTTTGTTTTTTTGGTAGGGGTGGTGGTGGTGGTGGTGGCAGTGGTGTGGTATTCAAAAGGGTACATGCTTTTATCCACTGCATGCCCCTGGTGTGTAGTGATATACCTCTAAGTATAGCATGGCTGAGTCATAAGGCCTTGCTGATCCACTAGCTAATTCATACCAAACATTTCACCATTTCTTAGTTCTTAGACTCATCACTTCACTTTGATGGTAATAATTTCATACTTTGCTGGATCTCACAACACAGCTTTACTTGTTTAAGAGCAAAAGAACTCCTATTTGCTTGGTATGATGTGTGAAATGATATTAAGAGCTGGTGTATTAAGTATTTGGTGTATATTGAGTATTTGACCTGCTTTTCCCCCTGACGTCCTCCAAATGTGCTACCTGCAAACAAAGCAAATATCTGTGCGTCAAGGCCATGGTTTGGCTTATTTGTTTGTTCCAGTCTACTCTTATCTTGAACATCAGCGCTGCTAATAAGTAGACTTTCTCTTATATTTTAGTATAGAATAAAAGCTTATTAATGCCATCAAAAATAAATGGTATTGCCAGACATAATAAACCAGGCAAACTCAACGGTATTTTTCAACTAATATTGGCATAAATCAACATAAGTACATTAGAAGCTGTAACTATTTAATGTCTAGGTCCAGTATGCGCCCTGTGCTGTTATAATGACTTGTTAAGTGATAAGGAACATTTGCTTTACAGAAGGCTGACGGGCTCTTCAAGAGTTCACTGAACACAGTAGGAAATTCTTAGCTGAGCTGAAGTCTTACTGCTTTTTGGAGTTTACTGTGATGAGGTCTAGAAGTCTTGTGGAGATGCGTATTTAGCATAATTATCATTGATGTATTTATCTTAATGTTGATGTACTCACATAAAGTATTAAACCTCTGAAAGAATTACAAAAGTTTTGTTTTGTTTTGTTTTGTTTTTTTTATTTCACCATTTAGGAAATGTACTGAGAGCTACTCAATATTTACTGCATGAAGTTTATAATCCAGCCAGGTTTGTGCCATGGATTTTGTGTCTGCATCATCTCTATGTGTGCCTCTGTATTAGAATTTGTGTCTTCAGTGTGTCTGAAAAGCTGAAGAGCAGTGGAAACACATACATGGCAATGGAGTGGTTCCCTTTGATTTTTCAGTCAAATGTTAAGTGAAATGTCTGTCGGGTTCTCCATGAGAACTGTAGCTTGGCATAGTTCTTTTGAAATATGATAATATCTGGTCAATAAGCTCTGTTTTTTTATCATTGTTCCTCAAGCAATTGGATTGGGTGTTCTATAACTTTATGCATGATAAATGTTTTGGGGGTACAAATTAGCACAGAATTAGCAAACTTGATATGAAGAAAGACTCACAGAAGGGGAGCAAAAACACGACCTCTGCAGGATGTGTTGCACCACGTTCTACTTTTGTGTGTTATGAAGTGCTGCTTTGCTGTGTCTGTGCTCATAGTTGCTTCTTCAGATATTCACAGCAGATTCACACCAGTGACCGTTCAACCAATGTAGTGCAGAGACCATTCTGATTTTGCTCTCATATACTCCATTGCTAAAATAATGACAACACTCAGACCTGTCTCCGATGCAAACCTGATACTTTCCTAATCATTTGTAATACTGAAATTTTTATTGGTTTATATGTAAATCCTCTGGACAGAGTAATGCCACAAGAAGGAGTATTTGGGTCTAATAGCTTGGTGAAGAATGAGAAGTTTAGAATATGGTAGACACATATAGACACAAGATCATGTGACACTGGTCCACCTTTTTGCTCATGTGGGGATGAGGTGGGGCTTCCTCTGTGAGAGGAACTCAGAGCACTGATAAGCTTTGGCTGTCACAGAGCAGCTGGAGCTCAGAGTTCACACTAGGGAGTGACATCTTGCAAACATCTGCAACACATCTGTGTTTACTGCACAGAGGAGTAATTGATTACTGGGGATTCAAAAAACATCTTGGACTCTTGAATGATGTTAATGTATGCAGTGAAATATGAATATCTGAATATTTATATACCTCACCAGATATGCATAACAGCCATGTTAGCCATGCTAATTAGTCCTGAAAGGAAACTTTCTGTGCCTTCCTAATATTTTCATGTTATTACATTTTATTGACTGAAAGCAGCAAATGCCATGTAAAATGTATCATCAATCCAATGTTCTTCTTTTTGTTTATGTTTCTTTGACAATGTTAATGTATTTCAACCTGTATTTTCAAACAAATATCAACTTAACTTTACTCAAGAATTGTCCCTGAATACATTGTGCAAATTGGCTATATTTAAATTAGTTTTACTTAGGCAAATAAAAATGTTGCCCTGATGAAAACTTTTATTGCATGGAGTATGGATGGAGTGTGAAACAAATCAATAACATAGAACAAATTCCCTTATTTTGACTAATGAAAGCATTGCCCATAGGCAAATGCAAAATGCACTGATCTTGCATATGGAAACTATGGCATTTCTTTTGTATACAGTAATACCCCGAAAATTTGCGCTTCTGAATCTGCAGCTTCACGAATTTGCATATTTTTTCCTTGGAACCTAACACTTAAAATTAGCAGTTTATCGCATCTCACGACCTCCTTCATTGTGTTAAGTGTATCATGTAGTGTTTTAGCTTTGTGTATCATGTAGCACAGAACCACAACCAGGAACATGAAGGGAGACTGAAGATTTTGTTGCCAGTAGGGGATGGTTTAACCATTTTAAAAACGGTTCAACTTAAGGTTGGCATCGTTGTATGGAGAGGCAGCATCTGCCGACCTAGAGGCAGCAGAGAAGTACCCAGACACATTTAGGGCCATTGTCTGGGAGAAAGGGTACATGCCCGAACAAGTAGTCAATATGGATGAGACTGGCTTGTTCTGGAAGAAAATGCAGTCTAAAACGTTTCTTATGAAGCACAAAGTCAAAGCTCGGGGGGTCAAGGCACAAAAAGACAGGGTAACACTCATTATGTGTGGCAACGCTGCTGGTCACATGCTAAAGTCAGGCCTTATTTATAAATCAGGAAACCCTAGGGCCCTCTAAAACAAGAACAAAAACTTGCTACCTGTGTTCTGGATGCATAACCCTAAGGACTGGATAATGAAAACCTTGGTTTTGCACTGGTTCCAGCAGTCCTTTGTCCCTCAAATAAAGGAATACCTTCTTGGCTTGGGTATGGAGTTCAAGCACCATGCAGACATGTATTCTGAGGGTGTTCAAATAGAGTTCCTGCCTCCCAACACCACCTCCCTCATCCAACCTATGGACCAAGGTGTGATCCATGCATTTAAGGCCTTGTACACGAAGATCTCACTTCAACATCTTGAGAGTGGATGCAATGGACGCGGAACTTCACGGTAAAGGGGTACTGGCGTGAATTTACCATCTGAACGTGCCTGTCTGTCATACAAAATGCCCTCAAGGAGATTAATCTCAAAGAAACACTCAATGCATGCTGGAAGAAGCTTTGGCCAGATTGTGTGCAGGATTACAAAGGCTTCTCCCACGATGAAATTCAGCAGGCGACTGTCAACAAGGCCATGAGACTGGCTAAATTATTTGGTGGCAAAGGTTTTGATGACATTACTGAGGAGTAAATACCCTCATCGATGCTGAACCTCTGACGGATACTGATCCGGAGGAGTTGACAAAGTCTGCCAGCGAAGAGGATGTGGAAGCAGAATTGGAGACAAAGGCAAAGGAAGAACAGGGCCTGACATTAGAACGTTTGTTTGAGATCTTAAGGACAGCAAGAAATGTACAAACGATGGTTGAGTCATGGGATCCTCAAATGATTCAGGCAGTAAAATTTAACAATGGCTTCGATATGCTGCTCCAGGCATATAAAAATCTCCTAGACACCCTGAAGAAAGAACGGCAGCAACTTCCGATAACAATGTTGCTCAAAATGGCCAAAAAAAGCCAGAAGATATGGCTCCTGTAGTAGAGCCAGAAGATGAGCCAGAAGAATCATCTACTTTTAACTGTACAATTTTAAAGGGTGATGTAAGTTATAACATCAATTTTTAAATGAACTTGAAATGTTTTGGGGATATATTTAGGGTTTAACATGTGAAGATTGGTCTTTATAGTCCTTTATTAGTTGTCTGTCCAAAATTCGCTCATTTTCAAAATTCGCAGGGCGGGTCTAGGAATGTAACCCCCACAAATTTCAGGATATTACTGTATATGAGACTGAGAAATATTCTTGTTTACTCCTCAGAACATTGGTGTCACCCACCTCCCACCCTCCAATTATAAATTAATTAACCTGTGCATTGTATTTTTGTGTTATATATACAGACCCAGCAGTCATTTCTTTCCTTAGCACTCCACCCAGAACTTCCAGTCTGGCATAATCTATTAATACAAAGTCAGAAACTAGAGGCACTGTTGGGACTACTTGTGAAATAATGCAGGCAAATGACCAAACTGTTTTAGAGCAGGAGAGAGATGGAGAGCATTGTTGGGTTGCATTTGCAAAGTCCAATGTCAATGCAGTAATGTTGCAAAATCAGACTGAAAGGAACAAATTTATCTCCACAATATAGCCATTTATCGTTCTGTATAGAGTCATAATGTCTATGTCTGCTTTGATTCTGGCATAACAGACAGAAATGATGTCATCTTTAATCAGTGCATGCCATGCTGGATAGATAAATACAGGTAATGATTCATCATTTTACATTAACAGCATTTGGTAGGAACTTCAATCCAAAGCATTTTACTGAAGCAAACATTTACAGTTAAGCATTTGTTTTCAGTATTATCCTTCCTGAGAATATGCACTAGGATTACTAACACATACACTAGGATTTCTAACACCATACCATGTTTTAGGCAGAATAATGATGTACAATATATTTTCATCATATTGATAAATAAATGAAGTATATCCATGTCATATCAGTAAATAAGCATCATCTCCAAAAGTGTAGATGACTGCAAAACTAAATGAACACACTGAAGGTGTTTAGTCCACTGGAAACTGGGAGATAATGGTCAGAAAGTGATCAGTATTAACTTAGTTTTTCACTATAACGTAATGCAATAACTAGCTATGCAATAACTGTAGCCTAGGAGAAAACTCACTGCCCAAATTTTCTACCTTAATTTATTTTCATTTTCATTTCTGCCTACTAGCTATTATGTCTTTAGCTCACCACTGCCATGCTTTGTGATGTGTTTTCACATGCAGCCACCTCCATGTCTTTTCATTTACCACCACGCGCTGCTCTTGGATTTGCAGCCATGGGTGGCTCAGCCTTCTAACACAAAAGATGCTGCTCCTTCAAGCTCTGTTTCCTTTCTATAATCCCTCCTCAAGCCACATCTGATTAATTGAAATGGTTTGCATTTGTGCTCTGAAGTGCCTCTCTGATTTTCCATCTCTTTTATCCATGTTTATCTTGTCATTTCAAATCGATCTCAACATCTGTTCATATGCTCAATAATTTTTGACCATGTGTCCAAACCTCTGTTAAAACCACAACATATTTTTTTTACTCCCCATTGGACCTTTAATGAGGCAATGTAATATGTGATATTATTCGCATGAATCTGTTTAGGCTCATGTTATTGCAAATAATTTGTGGCAGTATTACCATTCTGTATCATTTCTTAGGCAACATGGACCAGAATTGACCTGTGTGGTTGAAAGAAATGACTTGTAAAATCACTTTCCTTTCCTCCGAGAGGGTGGCAGAATAATAATATGAGCATTTGAATGTATAAGAATTGTTGAGTTACATTAGGGACATTATGCAGAGATTTATTGGAGATGGGACCATCTTAATGATTACAAATATATTTATATTTAATCTCGATCCCTGCCTGTGAAGTATTTGGATCTGTATGGTCCAAGCTAATACCATCCTCATAAAGATATCTGATGTTTCAGTGTGTTGTCTATCCTACACTAAAGCTCTGTCTTGTTCATTACCTTGCTTTATACTGTTTTAGCATGTGATAAGTCCTCAGCTGTGTGAGAAGTCCTGGACTGGATAATGTACAACTTTCTGATATTGGAATGGTGTGTGCGCATGTGTGTGCACATGTGTGCACATGTGTGTAAGTGTGTCTGTATATGTGAATCAGGTTTCCTGTAGCCTTAGCATTCTGTCATCCTCAGAGGAAGGTGTTTTTCATCTCCTCTAAAATAGCATTTTATCCTGGAACAAAAGAAGAGATGCAGATATTTCACTTTGAGTTGTTGATCAGTGTTTTTCTCTGATAGGTAAACATTACTGATTCATACAGGTCTGTCAGGGTGGAAATAGAACCACTATGTATTTAGCATTAATGACAGTATCGCAGGCTTATTTGTACTGTTCATAATATTTAATAGCATTTTAAAGCCTTGGTATCCTGCAAAGGATGACTCCAAAAAAAGATGGACCAACCGGGCTTTTATTGGACTAATACCTGTCAGGTCTCAACTGATCAGTACTAAGAACACACTGATGTGTGTATATATAAAGTTTCTTATCATTTAGCAATACATTTTCAAAAATCTGTGTTGTGCATCTCTTGGACAACCCTCACCAGCACTCATCCCCATCTGTTCCTCTAGTAACTACTATAACTATTGTTGTCAAGATGTTTTTTTGTGGTGTCTTGCCATGGTTGCATGAGTATCACTGACCCTGTTATTTTAACTGTTTTCCTGTTTACACTTGTTATATTATTGTTGTTTTCTTGTCAATACTAGATTTTGTATTTTGGACTATGGGCTGTTTTGCCTGCTCTGGACTGCTTATTAAATTCTGCAGTTCCATCTGATCTAGGAGACTTTGTCTATTTGTTGCTGTCTGTCTGTCTATCATGAGGCCTGGGTGCAAGATGGTTTTGCACTTAAATGTTACATTACACACTTAAATGTTACATTACATTTCATGCTCATTTTGGTTCTATAAATATGCATTTATATAAATATACATTTTATTTCTCATGTTTGATGATATTTTATAAACCTACAAAAAAAATCTACCTCCTAAAAAATTGTCTTGTTTATACCTTCTACTGCTCAGACAAAATGACATGATATCCATTTTCTCACTCAGTCACCCAGTAACTAAAATGTCAGACACTCTACATGTATGTGTGTCATCACCTGCCCAGAGCACTGCTCTCACCTTCTCCACCCTCCTCCACCTGTCCTACAGCTCCACCTTTCTCCTACTTACTCTGATGAACAAGGAGGACAATGACCCAAACAAAATCCTGTTTGTGTTTGGGGTGCATGTGTGTGTGTGTGTTACATTTCTGACCTCCTGGCAGATTGAGCTATATTATGCTGTCAGTCTCTCTCTTGGCTCTCAGTCCCAGCTGACTGGCTGTCATCACTGTCAATTCAGTACTTCAGTAAACACACACACACACACACACACACACACACACCCACACCCACACACCCATCCTTCATTCCTAATGTGCCTCATAGCATGCGTGCAAAAGGTACAACAGCAAGTAAACTAACAGTGCAAATATACTAGCTTTAGAAATCTGCCAAGCATCTGCTTTACATGTTAGACCTACTGAAGATGTACAGTAGCAGAAATCTTATAGACATTGATCAATGCTTTGTGGGCTTCCCATCTTTGTTCTTTGATTCAGTACTTGTGCTAAAGTGTTTGCTGTATAATAGGAGGATTGTGGGTACTTTCCACTATTGATTTTGATCTGTTCCTGTATTGATTGGCTGTGTGGATTCTTAGTGTTTGATGTCCAGGAAGGCCAGGGGATGCATTTTTGTATCTAGTTTCTCTGACATTTGATCAAATGGTCTCTGTGGTGTTGTGGGTTACAATGCAAAAACGCAGATGGTTAAACCACAGTAGAAGCTACAATAAACCTATGTAATTTATTTATTTATTTATTTATTTTATTACTTACCATGCTCGTTATCATAATTAACAAATATCATTTTTATTTGTTTGTTTTTTAACAAATAGCAGTATGAACACAGTGGAAATATATATTATTGTTTGTAATTTGGTAAAGCCCCATTTCTTTCTGCACACTTTCTTTCTGCATGAACTGCAGTTGAGTGCACCCCACCCTACTACACACTACCCCACCCTCCAGTCAGCAGCAAAATCAGGTCTTGTGAGTGAGTCAATCTGGATTTCTGGGATTGCTGGATCTCTCTGTGAAGTACAGCATTTGATTCCCATATTACACAGCTCACATTACACAAGCTGGTTAACTATATGCAGCCCTTTTAAACAAGATTAAAAAGATTATGAGTGTTATCACACACATGGATAGAGGCAGCATATCACTTGCTATTATAAAGACTCTTTTAATAAGATCAGATAAATTAAATAATTTATTTTTGTACATTACAAATCACTGCTGAATGTGCTTCACATTAACACACTAGTCTTTTTTGGAGGTCACAGAGGCAACAAAATGTAGATGGCTTTTCTTCTGGCTTTTCACTAGTCTCTTTCTTTGTCTTCTCTAGTGCCAAGATGTGTATATGCTCATATTCTTCTCTTCATTATTGTCTTACTTGGCTTAATTTTTGTAAATTTCATTCTGTATTTATTTAAGAGGGTATGAGACCCTCATGGAGAGCAAATGCATAGTCTCATAGATGAATAGAGACACTCTATAGATGTAGTTGTGAGAGAGGTAGGGTAAATATAACTACTTATTAAGATGGTATAACTTATTCCTATACATTTGAAAATGAAGATTTCATAGCTATTAAAGCCCTTAAGAATTAAATGCCAAAAAAGATAATCATGGAAACAACATCACATGATGCTGTGATTGTATTATGATGATCCCAGTTCCTATATCTGAACAATGTTTTTGTGAGCAAAATTATGCAGTTTCTGCTACATATTTATTCTAGATATGTAAAGCTGCTTTGTGATAACATGTGTTGTAAAAACACATTTTTCTTGACTTGTTTAAAAACTATGTGCTTTTTTCTTTGCATCCAATTTCTTTGCTATGTCTGTTTAACCTTTATAGAGCTGTGAACTGGTGAGTTGATGTTTGAAGAGAAGGGAAATCAATGGCTTTCAGCTGTCTTTCCTTTGCTGATAGTTGAAATAGCCAAGGTCTCTTCCAGAAAAAGGGTAAATAAATACCTTTAGGAAGGCCCTGGATGAACCATGAAGGTGAGAGGTTGCAGTAATCTTTTTTTTCTTTCTTTCTCTTTTTTGAGAGGCTGCAGTACTGAGTGAGGACCTACTTTACACTCGCTTGCTTTAACAGATTTTCTCTTGTGTGTTGTGATCTTCCCAACTATAATGTCAGTTCAGTTTGCAATTAGAAAGGAGCTCTGTTTAATGAAGTTGTGTGTCTATGTGACGTTTGGAGGATTTAAGCAGGATGTGGGGACAAGGCACGTTGACACAGACTTTTATTTTGACATGTAACAACAGGACGTAGTGTGCAGGCTATGATTTCAAACACCGACAACTCAACGACAGGGGACTTATATACACATATGACAATTACACACAACAAGGATCAGGTGAACAACACAAGAGGGCGTGGCAACACAGACAAACACACACCTACACACATGGAGACGTTTGAGGAAGGGAGGGGGCATACCATGACAGTCTAATAGTCATTATTCTTATATGAAAACCAGTTTAAGGGAAATGGTAGAATTCATCCTTTAGAATGGCCAATCAGGAGAGAGGGGCCATGTCCGAAAACAAATTAAAAAGTGGAGAACCTTGATTGTGTTAGTCCACTAGAACTCCTTTGTGATGAGAGAAATATACATAAAAGCTGATAGTAAAATGCATACAAATGCAAGAGAATATACCAGGCTAGCAGTAGCTGTGATTAGCATGATTCATGTGATGGTCTCCCATCCATCCCATTCCATCTGTGGCTCTCACTACGAGTGCCATGAGGTTATTCTGAGGCTAAAACCCATTTAGTAGAACAAAAGGTTATAAAACTTACAGCGGTTCCATACCCTCAGGAATATGAAATGACAGACAGGAGCTATCCTCCACAGAAGATAAACTTCATTTAATGATCCAGTGACAAACTGGATCTTTATGTTGTCTGCTTTATGTTTTTTTTTTTTTTTTTGTTTTATTAGGGTCTGTTTGGAACCCTCCTGCAATTGTTGAGATTGTTTTTGTTATTTATCTTAGCTAAAAAGCATCTTGTAGAACAAATGCTAGAGTCTAGAGACATGAAACTATCAATAGGTAGTAGCTCCTCTTGCTACTAAGGTGAGCAAGATCAGCTGCCTCTTTTCTTGCCCTGATGTGCCCATCACTCTGGAACATGGTAAATCTGGACTCATCAGACCACATGACCTTCTTCCATTGCTACAGAGTCCAATCTTTATGCTCCCTAGCAAATTGAAGCTGTTTTTGCTGGTTAGCCTCACTGACAAGTGGTTTTCTTAAGGCTACACAGCTGTTTAGTCCCAGCCTCTTGAGTTTCCTTGACATTGTGCATGTGGAAATGCTCTTACTTTCACCATTAAACATATCCCTTAGTTCTACTATTTGATTTCACCACATGTTTAAGGGATCGCTGATCACGATCATTCAAGATTTTTTTCTGACCACATTCCTTCCTCGAAGATGATGTTTCCCTACTGTCTTTCCACTTGTTAATAATCTGTTGGACAGTTCTTAACCCGATTTTAGTAGTTTCAGCAATCTCCTTAGATGTTTTTTCTGCTTGATGCATGCCAATAATTTGACCCTTCTGAAACAGATTAACATCTTTTCCACGACCACAGGATGTTTCTTTCAACATGGTTGTTTAACAAATGAGAAGCTACTCACTCCATCAGTTAGGGTTAAATAACTTGTTGCCAGCTGAAACATAATCACCCATGCAGTAATTATCCAATCGGAGGCTCTTACCTATTTGCTTATTTAAATCCAGGTGGTGACTTTTTTTGGCTAGGCAGTGTATTTAAAATAGCATTCTGAATAGGCATTCCTAGTTTAAGCTCTGTAGTCTGCAATTAACTACTTTGCATATAAGTGAAGACCTTGACATTCCATTCCTAAATGGATAGAAGTCAGGAAAAGAAGGTGACCTCAACACAAAAATACATATATACAATGGCATTATGTTGTAGATTCCCAGGTTTGAGCCAAATAGGATATCTGGAGGCTCTGTAGCATCCAATTAACCACTTTACGTATATTCACAGTCCTTGTATTTTCATACCTAAATGGGCAAATGTCAAGAAAAGTAGGTAACATCAACAAAGATATTTACAGACATACATGTAAGGACAGTATGATGCTGACTGCCAAATTTGAGGCAGACCACCCATTGGCAGAACTTCCAGTGCACAATTACCTAATATATATTTAATCACAGGCCTTATGTTTAAATCCCTAAGTGGACAAAAGTTATGAAAAGTAGGTCCTGACCTGCCTGCATAGGCCAATCAACTTTTAAACCTTTAAAAATAATATAGTTTTAATGTTTGCAAAGTGGACACAAATAGGAATTAATTCTGCCAAACAGTTTGGCAAATATAATTCATGTTTAAAAACTGTACTTAAAAAATGTATGACTTACTGTTCAAAGGTCAGAAGTTGATGTCAGAAGCAAACTTCTTGCTTAGCCAGTTCCTAATTGCATAAATCAGCCATAGTGATTGATGGCATTATAAAAGCAATTTATTTCAATAGATAAACACTTATCATAAAATAAACCAGTGCTAAACATTATGGAGAGGGCAATGGTTTCAGCAGTGTGGCTTTGAGTTGCCTTATATGATGGAAACAAAGATATATCAGTGGCAACACAAGTCCATCAGCCACAAAGAGATGAGGGAACACATTATATTTAGCACAAACCCCATGATGAGTGCTTATGATGGTACTTTATTTGTGAGTGTTGACATGTGAGTGTACCTTCCACTGGGATGCAGTGGCTGCAGTTTGAATAACTCCCACTGTGTCTTTTTTGAGAAACATTTGCAGATCAGTTGAATTCTCATAAATTCTGGAAATATTAAACTTTAGTTCTGCTTCTCAAAATGGCTTTTTTTCTGTTTAGTATTCCTTAAACTAATGATACTTAAATAGTTTTTTTTAAATTAGTTTCTCAGTAAAACTTAAATGTTCCTCAATTTGAGAAAAATATTTGCTTTGATTTCACCTTCATTTTCATCTGCTTTAACTCCTGCCAGTATGATGTTGCCCTTTTTCCAGGGCCGTGAAATGCTTTGTTTCATATTTCATTTTTCAACTGTTGTATGTATGTGGTGCAGGTAGTAAAGATTAATGTGCTGTTCCTGTACTCCAGCAAAGTGTATTCAGAATTAGCCATTTCCAGTCTTCAGTCACATTATATTATCCAGCCTCGCTAATACTAGGGAAAAAAACAACAACAAAAAAAAACATAAGAAATAAATATATTAATAGCCCTCTTTTTGTCTTATTGGGCTATTTTCTCAACTGATGAAAGCAGATACAAATCCCTTTTAAAGCTATTTTATAGAGTCATATGATCCCTGACAAATACCGCCAAAGGACTTTTTGCAGTTGTGAGTGCTGATGTATAACTTTGATACAGCGTGCATGTTTGATTTCTACTGATAGTGAAGTTCTCTGGTAAGGCTGATAAGGTTATTTGAATAATTGCAATTAGAACTCATTGGTTTTTACATTCAAACCATGACAGACATTAAATGCCCATGCACACGGATAATAAAAGTAAAATAAAGGACCAGCAGTTTCTTGCAGGGCTATAGTGTCATCTCATAAAACCGACTAGTCTGGCAGGAATGATGCTATATAAAAGTGAGTTCAATATCCAAAGAGAAACAAAGAAAGTTATCATTTTGAAATAAATGTGGAAAAATAGCAGCAGAGTCCTGCAAACTCTTCTATTTATGCCGATTATTCATAGGTCAGATGAGAAAAATTCTCAAACTAGAAGAGTTCCTTAAACTAACTCAAGAAAATAGCTGTTTCATGGGTCATGAAGAGGAAGATCTTCGTAATGGTCATAAGAAATGAAATGCTACAACTCCATAGTACACAAATGCAATGATTGTGCACAATAATTGAAAAACAGAGACCAATAAAAGATCCCCCTCCTTTAGATGATCATGTGACTATCAACAACACAAATTTACAGCACATTGGTTCAGTGCTAAATGAGCTGCACCATCCTTGAACTCCTGTTTCAGTTTAAGGTAGTCTAGTGCTCCTAAAGTCAGGGCAATTTTTATTCACTTCTGCAGAGGATGGAACAAACAAAATTATATTTTATTACTTTCACATCTGTACCTCCTGTAACATCAGCTCCATCCTTCACAAACTTAACTTCTCAGAATTCTCCAGCCCTTACACCACCCTTGTTTGGTCCATCTCTCATATCTACTAATCATGCACCTGTTTCCTATTATGTCATTTAGCTTTGTTTTAAGTCCCTGGGGGTATTCCAGAAAGCAAGCTTAGCAACTAACCCAGAACCTGTTAACTCCCTGGAAATGCAGGGATTTCTGCTACAAAAACTGGGATCAAAATAAGTGGCCACATACTCTGTGAAGCTAACATGCTATCTAGCAGATTTACTGGACATATAAACCAGAATTAATCACCAGAACACCAGCCAAATCTGGATCAGGAACATTTCACATGATAGAATACAGCATTGTGGATTCACTCTTGGCTTAACTACAAAATGTGTGTCTCTGTATTCTGTTAATTTTTTTATTGTATTTTTTGACTACTTTAAAACATAGGGCATGTTCTTTGTCTATTCATATATTGGTCTCTTCAAAAAGTTGGCCATTCAGCTTACATGGCACTCAAAGGTTTTGCTATGTATAAATCTGTGAAAGTCAACAAGATCGCCATATAATTTTAAAATGTTTAAATAGTTTAACATTATGAATCTTGCCATGACTCTTCTTATAACCTGCATAAAACCACATTCCTATTAACATTCCTTCAGTAGTAAATGTATGCAAAAAGAAATCTATCTATATAGTTGTATTTCACAATATAGTCACTTTTTCCACTATCAATAATAGTTATAATTATAATTATAGATCATAATCATTAGCCTAATAATAATTGCCTATGTGAAACATTGTAGTCTACACATTTGCACAAGTGATGACATTTCATATCAAAGTCTTAGAATCATAGGTTGCCTCCTGTGTGACTAAAACAGCTGGTTGTCTCCTTGATGAAGACAGAAATACCCCTGCCTGCTGTATCCTATAACATCACATTCTGATCCTGCTATAAGACTACAGGCCAGGTTCCAGTGCATGAGAAGGCATGAGATTTATTCTGGGTTGTTTGGTTTTACCACTATAAGCATATAAGCATTATATATTTGCATACATAAACATATACTAAACATTTTATTTGTTGTCAACACTGTTTAATTATTCTTGGATTATGTAGGCTATATTAAAATATGAAAACATGACAGTCAACTCAAATGAAAGGGTAGAAACCAGCAAAATAGCTGATATTTGGTACAGAAATGTTGGTTTGTTTCTCGGGCTACTGTCTCTTGGTCTGAGCCCTGTTTGGATTTGTTCTTGTAAATTGCCTTCCCTTTACATTTACATTTTTGGCATTTAGCATACATTCTTACCCAGAGCCACTTACAAAAGGGCTTTGTCATCAACTCATAGAATGTATCCAAGCCAGTACATTAGGTTAGCATTCAAGGTACCATTGACCTAGACCTAAAATACAGCTGAAATACAGGAATCAATGATGATACCTAGTGCAAAGAAAAGTGCAAAATAAGCAAAGGCTCTATATCAGACAATGATGAGAGCAATAACAAACAATACAAAAAAAAAGTGCTAGAATTTCAGTACTCAAAATAGTATAAAATTTCACAGGTGCAGGATCAATGGTCATTTAAATATTCTACAAATAGATGTCTTTAGTCTGCATTTGAAGACTTCAGGGGTTCTGCTGCCTGGACAGCCAGTGGGAGTTTTTTCCACCATCTGGCAGCATCAATACTTGTCTTTCTTGAGACTTACATGGTGTTTCAAGCCAATCCATACTTGAAGTTTGAAGTGCTCGAGGGATGGATTGGGCTTTGACCATTGTCATCATGTAGGGAAGCGCGCATCCATTTTTGGCTTCATAGGAGAGCATCAGAGCATCTCATGCAGGCAGCTACTGGGAACCAGTGAAGAGAATGCAGCAGTGGAGTGATGTGTGAACTTTGGAAGATAGAAGACTAGTCATGCTGCTGCATAGTAAGTAGTAGTGAGTTGTTTTTGTCTAGCTTTGAGATGACAAGATGCAGAAGCCTTCATATGTTACAAAGGAGAAATCTGCAAGACTGGGTCAGGTTTGAAACATGAGTTGAGAATGACAACTGGTTGTTGATAGCATGTATACAAAGAGAAAAGAAGTTGGACTAGTACTGAGCCCTGGGGGACACTGGTGGAGTGTCTGCATTGATTGAATGTGGATCTACTCCATGTTACCTAATATGGGACTTTACCTGATAGGACTGGCCCTCCAGAAAGGACTGGAATGATTTCCATGTGGAGCCAGCCACACTGAGGCAGAAGAGAGAACAGAGAGAAGGATGTTGTTGTTTACTGTGTCAAAGGCTGGCAAAAGGTCCAGAAGAATCAAGACAGATGGCAGTTTGGCAACTTTGGCAGCATGAAGATTCTGTGTTATGAGGACCATTTCTGTTGAAATGGTCAGGAAAAGAGAAAATTGATTGTAGACTGCTCATTCAAGAACTGTTGAGTGGAAAGATCTTCTATCTTATGATACTGTTTTGTAATTGCTTATGTTGGACCTGTTGAGTGTGGCCTTCTTTACTATTGTCACCGCCCTGGTAGTCTTGAATGTTACAAACTTTGTTTTTGGCCACTTAAATAGGTCCATGCTTTTATACTTTAAACTTGCAATTGAATCCACTCATGCATTCAACAATGATAATTATTTACAATCTACTGTAGTGCAACAGCAATAATGTGATAGGTCATCCTATTCCAATTTCGTATATAATTTAGTCAAAACCAAACAATCCCAGACTTGCGCTCAAAGAGATTTTAATAGTTGTTCAAATAACAAATTATTTGCATATCACATACACAGAATGGGGCATTTAACGCTCTCTAGTAAGGACAATGTATAAGTGACAAAGTGTGAGCACTTGCCTTCTGATGATGTGTGAGTGGCAACTCAAAAATTATGAGGTAGCTGACTTCACATGTCTCAGAACATGTTAGTCCTCACCTGCTAAAGTTGGTGGCATTTCCAGTGACATCAAATTATAATTTTCAGTGCACAGCCTGTCTATTAATTCTGTTATAGACAAAATCTCATTATCCTCTGAAACTCCTACCATGTTCATATCTTTCCTTACTTAGTTGTTTCCCTATGGTGTGAAATAATTAGGAACACTTTTCTGCAAGATTGCAAGTTAACATGTTTCATATTTGCTAATTACAATGACAAGCCTTAAGGCACTGCTCTGAGCAAAGTTTCTCTCTCTTTCCTTTTATTCTAGTGTGTTGTGATTGAAAGAATGTGATACATCTGTTCTCTTTACCTCAGCTACCCCTTTTTGAATTTGGGTTGTATTATGTTGAGCACCGAATGTTTTGACCCTGTCTAAAATGAGGAATATCATTACAGTGGAATAATCTTCTGTCTGTCACGGTATGGCCCCTCCTCCCAGAAATCTCCCTGTGCGTGTGTGTGTGTGTGTTCATCCGTATAGCCACACCCTCCCCGTGTTTCACACCTGCTCCTAGTTTTGTATCGTTATTGTGCGTGTAAATAAGTCTCTTGTTTACTTGTGAATGTTGTGTGTTTATCCTTACTTGTGCCTGAGTGCTACATTCTCTATTTTGTGTAAATAAACATATCATTCTGTTTCCCACGACTCGTCCCCACATCATGCTTATCCTCTTTGCGTCATCATTCACATGGCTAGTTCTTGTTGCTTGACCAAAAAAAGGTTTTCCTATTTCCTAATGTGTACAATTTGGTCTGAAATAACCAGAAGGCCTGTTATGGGATGGCATCTTATCCAAGACATCTTCATGCACTAATATTCTGTATGGAGAGAAGCTGTTTCAGCTAGGTAATGTCCATCTTTGGTAATATTATCACCATTAATTACCACTTCAGCACTTCAGATTCATCATGATGCAGACCAACAGCAAAAAAATAAATTAAGATTGCACCATTTTCCAACTACACATCAATTTTATATACAGTGGGAATAATCTCCTGATTTATAAAAAGTGCAGTGATTTGTCAGCATGGTGTAACTTAACAGGATTATAGCAGATGAACTCCAATGTGTCAATTCTTTGTGACTTCCTAACTGACTCTGTTCTTTCATTTGTCTGTTTTTGTCAGAAGCAGAGAGTGAGTTTCACCTGGTTAAAACCAAAATCTCACACCAAATCTCAGCTACTGAGACTTAAACCAAATCTTAAACCAAATCTCAGCTACTGAGCTTCAGAAGAAAACTTGGCTCTGACACTCTGCCCTAAAAAAACAACATTTTTATTACGCTTAGATGCGTAGATAGTTTAGAGTAAAGCACACACAGCATAATATATTTTGCATAATACCAACTTTACTTATTTACAATAACATTTTTTTCTTAATGTGAATGCATTTATTGAAATGTATATGTAATCAACATAAGTCATTATATGTCATTAAATTATTGGCTAATACCTTTTAATGTGTAAACATAATTTGCAACATTAATTAAAAATGCAAATGTAGTTGCTTACCTGGTGTGTGCATTTTCCTTTTGCTAAAATTCTCTCTCTGTGTTTGTGTGGTGCTTCCTGGGATAATGGATGGCTCACCTGATTTACTGCTTGGTTACTTATAAAAGCCGACACCTTTTGCCTCAGGACTGAGATGTCTATGAAAATAAAAGCAAATAGGAGATGAACATTGCATTGCACTCATTATAGGGATTTCTCTGTATGAGAAGATCCAAAGTGGTAAACTCTGCTGGGATTGAGTAGGTTTGACGTGCCATCAGTCACTGCCTGAATATCTTTCCCAGAGAGGAGTCTTAGTAGGAAGCAGTGCTCAGCAGAGCACCCATAAACTACAGTCAAAGTGTAGATATGGCAAACAAGACAGGACACGAAGTGACTGAACAAACTGGGGATTATGGAACCTTGGACTGAAAGGATACTTTAAAAAGATACTCATTTTGAGTATTAATGGTGATATTTCACTATTGATTAAACTTTTTTTTTTGTTATTCACATGAAAACTCCTGAGGAGCCATATGTGTATGCTTCGGTGGCTTATGAAGAATTGTAGTTTATATGAAAAACAAAACAAAACTAAGAGGTCCTGCAATAGTGGTATAAACACCAATGGTCAGACATGGCAAATTGTTATCCACTCATATAGTGTAATGAGGCAGATAGGCAAAAAGTAGTGCAGTTAATGAAATAGTTTGGCAACAGGTATAGTAGCCCCCTCACTGAACAGGATGAATGGAGCCTGCCTACTGAATCTGTGATCAATACTGAAACGTTATCGTTCTATTAAGTGGCCAGAGCTATTTTATCTCTTCTTTTCCATTTGCTTCATTTTTTTTCTTCTTTAGTGTGAAGAGAAATTAAGAACCACTGAGATTCAAGATAAATTTATATGCGCTCATGGAATACACACAAAACATACTGATTTACACAGTTCCAACCTGTTGATCCCACACCTTTCTGCATTGGTGACATTTTTGAGGTTATTTTTATCTGTAGAGTGTGGAATTTTCTCAATGGATTTTGAAATGCATCACCATACTGTCTTTCTGAAGAGTACTTGTTAGTTCTGCATTCAGAGAATGGAATTATGGTTTTGTTTTGTTTTTTAACTGCTGAATGTGTTCAGTCACTGATGGAGCAAAACTCATTAGCAAAAGGATGCACCTGTCAGCAAAACAAACGCAGGGGGGACTATGGGATGAATGAGATCCTGTACAGTTCCTTCCCCTGCTCTCACTTGAGGATTGTCACTGGGGTAAGACAGAAGGAACAAATACATATGGAAGAAGGCAGCTTAGACTACATTACATAAAAATGTTAATGTTAAATAAATGGATCCAGCATGCTAAAATGAAAAGTCTTCATGAGACTGGCAGCACCTTGATTGAAACTGTCAGAATGAACAGAAGAGGTTTTACTGTGGCAGTAATAGAGCAATGTTTCACATTGTAACAGCTTGCAGAGAACATAGTATGAAAATCCCATCATGTCTTTGATAATACAAGCAGCATCATGTCATGTGAGCTGTCATTATATATGATGGGTAACATGTTTCTGCTTGTAAGATGTCTTTGATATTGGATATTGTCTCCCGGGTATGTCTAACTCATTGTCATATTGAGTCAGAAGTCTGACAGCATCTTTATTTGTGTGCTTCAGCTATAACATGCACTTTGCTGTCAAGAAATGTTTAGTAACAGTGCTGAATATCTCCCATAGTTGTACTCCAACAGTAGCTACAGTTTTATATCATGTCATCTCTTGTGGGACTAGACTCATATGAATGCTCCCTGCTCAGTAAAACATCCATTTTGTATAAACTGTTCTTATTGTTTGGATTCCGTAAATGTGCCAGATATCAGTGTGCAAATACTGTGCTTTTATTGCAGTTTCCACTGGTATGAAAATAGTTGCACAGGTGGTGGATATTGACTAAAAAATGGCAGCAGTATTTTTGTTTTTTACTGGAGATAATCCCATTCAAATCAATTCAATAAACCTTAATTATCCTTGCAGGAATAACACATAGAGCAATTGCAAAATCAAGTCAACAATGCATTGCACACATGCAAACAGCTCAAGAGCCAGTGCATACAATACTCTTTTTAGAAAAAAAAAAGGAAATTATAGTTCGAGGTTAAAACAGCAAACACATAAAATCAAAACACACAGTAATACACTGTTACAGTAGTCAAATTGGAAAATGCCAAATGAGAGCCATGTGACTAATTCTCAGAGGGAGCCATTTATGAATCCCCATCATAGCTTAAGAGGTAAATTGCCTCAAGTACAAAGGTGACCTTCTTATGAACTACTCTGAACTGGAGACAGCGAAGTGTCTTTTACTGAAATATTTCTGTCATAATGAAATATTTACATATACCCTCAGATACCGCAGATGCTGTTGTCTATTGTGTTCATTGGCATTTAGTTTTCCAAGCAGCAGTTTACACCTGCCTCTCTGCACGTGTATCTGCAGATATACTGTGAGGTAAGACGAGTGAGAATAAATTCATGCAGTTAGGGTCATGTGAACTCATTTACATCCTTTCTTTTATAGTTAAAGTGGTAATAAGAATGTAATGTTTTGTGCAAAGAACTTTTCTAACACTATATAAACACTAATGTTTTATAGCACATTATAAGCAGGAGAACCATTGGACATGATCCAACTTGACACCTCAACATTGGCTACACCTCAAGCTCTTTTGAAATATTGACAATACCACTCAAATCTGAGAAGATTTCAAAGGCTAATGTTGAAAGTACAGACAGCAAGAAGTTCTTGTTGACTATAATTATCTGAGGTCCACATCAGGCCTACAGGGTATGTTGAGAGCAGTTGGTTTTGGAATGCAAGCAATGACCTACCCTAAAGTCACCTGCATCACAGGAAGTAGCATCTCTCAGGCAAGAGTGTGCTTATCTTACTGTTCAGCAAAGTAGGAACATTTTTGTTATAAATGAATTAATACCTTTGTTCTAAAAGTCTAAGTAAATTAATTTTGTGTAACTACAGAATAAAGGGAAATAAAGGGAAATGAGACATATTTTAAAGATTTTTGTAAAGTCAGTAAAATGGATGACCTGATCAGATGAACCCTGCTTTCCATATTTGTTTTCCACAATAACGTTTGCAAATAAAAATAGAAATCAGTAATACATACATGCATGCATACATACATAAATAAAATATTCAGATACATGCTCTTATTATCAGAAAAATACCCATATGCTTATCAACCCTTATTAACAAGCTCAACATTAAACTTGATAAAAATTAACGCAGCAAAAAATCCTGGCATCTTTACTTTATAGCAATAGCGTTATTAGACCACACATATCAAAACTGCAATATGTTTAATTCCAGCACACCTCAGCAGTGCCAGGCTGCCATGAATGGCCACTCCCTGGTGTCTTCATTGTCATGGTTTCCCTGTTTCTTGTCTTTGTTTTGCTTTACTTCCTTGTTGTGGTTCTGCTCCTTATTTTCATTTTCTCCACCCCTCATGAGTTGCACCTGTATCTCGTTAAATCTCCTTGTACATGTATTTAAACCCTGCTTTGCGGCCTGTGTGTTTTCTGGTCATTGTAATCCATTCCCTGTTAAATCCTAGTGTGTAATCCCTCTGTGAGATTCCTAGCCTCTCTGCTTGTTTTGTTATTTATTAATGTTAGTTAAATGTTCTTCTCGGTGCTTATGTTTTTGTTAGAGCCTGCTTCCCCTTTTTCATCATGTTTTGTTTAATTTAGTTTATGATGTATTCCTTTGCTTTATGTATTGGTTCTATGACCCTGGACTGTTCCAACAATTACGATTCTGGATTTGCCCCTAATAAATCTCACTCTTCTCTCCACATGCATCTGCCACCTGACCACTCATTGTTACACAGGCCATGTATTTATCCATCACACTGTTGACCAGGGAACACTGAGTAGGGCTTGTAGGTCTTGCATTAGCATATTGGATCTGTGTCAAAAAGATCCATAACATAACATAAGATCCATTTAGAATGGCATGTATGTGTACACTGTCTTGCACACACCATGCATGCTGTGTGCCAGACAAAATCTTTAATAAAAAATTACATTTTTAGGTAGGTGTTACCCATTCTTTTCCCAAGTCAAAATTATCTTGTAGACTGAATCAAATTGTCCTCCAGGATTTCCATATATTTTGTTGCATTGATTTTACCCTCTATTTTCACAAGCCTTCCAGGACCTACTGCTGAGAAGCATCTCCACAGCATGATGATGCCACCACCATGCTTCATGGTGGGAATGGTGTGTCTATGGTGATGTGCAGTGTTTGGTGTCTGCCAAACACAGGGTCTAGTCTGATGGCCAAAAAGGTCAATTTTTGTCTCATCTCACCAAAGAACCTTCTTCCAGTTGACCACATGCATTTGGATGAACTGTAGTTGAGATTTAATATGAGCTTTCTTCAGCAGTGGCTTTGTCTATACCGCCCTACCATAAAGCTTTGACTGATGAAGAACCCAGGCAACAGTTGTATGCAGATTCTCTCCCATCTCATCTGCTGAAGCTTTTAACTCCTTCAGAGTAGTCATATGTGTCTTGGTGGCCAGTGAATGGAAAATGTTTTGTATCCATCCTCTGATTTTGTCCCCTGAAATTCCCTTTTCACAGAGTTGTATGGAGTGTTCTTATGTTTTTGTGGTGTATTTTTAGCCAGGAATACTGATTAACCAGTGACCCAACCTTCCAGACACAGGTGTCTTTATTCTACAATCTCTGCACTCAAGCTCCATTTCACTAATTGTGAGAGCACTAGCACCAATTGCACTGACCTCAGTTGAATTAGGTCAATCACTCTAAAGGAGTGAATATTTATACAATCACTTATTTTGCATTATATATTTTTAATTAATTAACATTACTTCTGTTTTCAATTTGACATTTGCCATCTGTGATTTGACTGACAGTAAATATGGACCTAATCTGTGTCGGTCAGGTGTTCTATATCTGTGGTATCTTATGTGACATTTACTATTTTCTGCATATTTAAGTATATTTATTTAAATATAGTTTATTATATACCATATAAGTATATTTATTTAAATCTTATATCCTTATTTAAGCATATTTGTTTATGTGACATTTAGCCCTGCTGTGTGGGAACATGATGCTTTATTACAGATCTGGGTTCAGGGAGTGGATTAGGTTCTATTAAACTTCATGTTATTCATGCTGCTTTTGAATAGAACAGGATAACTGCACTGCTGAATAGAATAGCTGCTCTGCTATTCTATTCAGTTTTTCAGTAATGATTAGAATGTATTAGAGATCCATGTTGCTGTCTGGTTGTATTCGTATTCATTTAGTCTCTCAGTGTTATGTAATATTTCACGTATGCAGTTCATGAGATTTGACGTATTTGACCTCTAGTTGACCTCATGTTTTCTGAGACTGATGTTGTTCTGTCTTTCTTCTTTTTGGTGATGACCACATTGCAATGATAATTATTCTTACCTCCATGCAGGTCTTCATTATTGAGAAGCTTTGATCAAACCATAAATCTCTCTCTCTCTCTCTCTCTCTCTCTCTCTCTCTCTCTCTCTCTCTCTCTCTCTGTCTGCCACATGAGGGAGTTTTATAGGGGTGACCTTGCTCAATATTCTTAGATTATTTTAATGATCTGTCCTAATGGGCCTGTCGTCCTACTTCATTCCTTATGTCTGCACATAGAAAGCCATGTTTGATGGAAGATCAAATAAAGGCAGAACAAGGAAAGAAGAAAGTCACAACCAAGCTTTAATAGATCTGTCTGTGTGTGTGTGTCTGTGTGTGTGTGTTTACATGCACTTCTCCATACATGTATGTTGTAAATGAAATAGTATGAACACATAAAATTAAGCTTTTCACAGAGCCATGAAATGAAATATAGCTGCTCAAGATGGAAATGTTAATCTGGTAGCAGTGGATGTCATAGACTGACCCAGTGTTGAGAATATTTGTTTGACATGGTTATTATACAGGCCTTTTATAGTGTGTATATACTGTATGCAATGGTAAGGTAAATTGCATGACTTCCCTGCCTTGTGTATCACATCTCTATCTACCATATCAGTACCAGACTGTGCTACTACTGCTTAATATGATCTAAATGTAAAGAGGTTTTTTTGAATGCCCCAGTGCAATCGGGATGCTTTGACATTTGAAGAACCTTTACTTTGAGACATTATCATAACGATTTTAAAATACCTACTAATCTGGTTCCTCCATTGTAGTGAGTTTTTAACATTTATCATCACATTTCTCTTTGGTGTAGTGGCAAGTAGATGTCACAATTTGCGCCTCCCTGGCATTGTGGTTCCCACAGCAACACCTTCACAAGCTCATTGTTTTGGTGCTTGGTTTTGTTTTGCTCTGCCCCTTGATAAGTTATTGTTTCCACTTGTTTCTAAGCACTCCCTTGTTAGTCTCTATATTTAAGTGCTGTATTTTCCATAAGTTCCTTGTTGGTCATTTTATTTGGTCCTTGTGTCTGTGTTCTTTGCCTTATTTTGTTAGTTATGCTATTTGCCTTGCCTTGCCTTGTCTTGCTTAGCCTAGTTATATTCTTCACCATGTCTAGTTAGTTATGTTTCTTGCCATGTTTTCTTTGTTTCTTTGTGTATAGCCTTATAGTCTGTGTTCATGCTTCCCTTGTTGGTTTTGTTTCGTAGCATTATATGTTTGTCCAGTTATGCTCCTATTCATGCCTTGTTTTTTGTTTGTTTGTTTGTTTTGGGGTTTTTTGCATGTGTGTGTCTAGCATTATATTTTATGTTTGTGCTTAGTTAGTCATCTTTTCTTTGCATTGAACACTTTGTTGCATTCTTTACCTCACCTTGTTAGTTCCATTGTGTTTATTTATTCCTTTATTTCTGTATTGTCTCTGTTTAGCCCTAGTCTTAAGTTTCCCTTGTATCTAGCTCTTTGATTGTGTTAGTATTTGTTCTTTTATTAAATCTGCATTCGAATATACAGTTGCGTCTGGGCTTTTCTGACTCGCTGACAGTAGGAAGTATGACAGTAGGAAACAGAGGCATGCTGAAAACAGCAACATGAACCTTGCTGAGGTTCTGCTACATGGCTCATCATGGTGGCATTTCTCAGAGTGCGTGTCATAGTGTCATATATTTATTCAGTATTCTGGCACCTCTCTGTGGATAAGCTCTCTGCCATTACCATGACAGGAGATTTGAGCCCCTAGTGGTACGCTGTCTACAGTCAGTCAGACAAAGAGCAAAAGAGAGAGAAAAAGAGGATGAACTGGGAACAAACAATATTAATAGTATGTCCATTCCATAAGAACTGTCTTTGTGAGTAGGGTCTGGCTGCAGACCTCTTCTGAGTAGCAGAGCAAACTTTTGAAGCTTTGTTCCCTCTCAGAGTCAACATTAGAATTATTATTATTATTATTAGTAGTAGTAGTAGTAGTAGTAGTAGTATGGCGGTATACATTCTGATAGCCAATCACTGTCTAACGATATTACCTGCAACTTGAGAAACCTAGGGGTAGAGTAGTGGAAGTGAAAAAATTCAGATGACTCACTTTAACTACTCAACAGGTATCTAGGAGAAGGCATTAACAATGTACTCCACAGGTATGTATTGAAGCACTGACGCACCAGTGGATTTGCAGTTCTAGGACTCAAAATAAGTATAATCTGGATGAGATTAAGTTTTAGAGCAAGCAGCTGCTGCCTAACAGACTTTTAATGATCTTCTGTTTGGCTGCAGTGAAATAACCATTTGTTCTATCAAACAAAATGGGTCCTTCCATTAGGGTAGAAAAAGAAAATGTGGTTGAGCCTTAATACCAACATTAACTCTACTTCCAGAGAATCACACACATTTTGTGTGATAGCTCATTAATTACTGTAGATAATTAGTGCAGTTAATGTCGTCCATTTGTGTATTTTAACTTAATCAATATAATTGCATCTCACCCTGTAACAGCAATGACCTATACCAGGAACCACTATTGTGCTTTACTGTGGCCTTCTGATTTTGGAAAACCAGGAGAATAGGTCTCATGCTCCTTTTAAGAGCTTCTACACTTGCCCAAAAATACCCTTCATGCCTGGTTTGGAATGGCTTCATTTGCGTTTCCTTTCTTGATTTAAGAAGCACAATCCTGTGTTTTCTCTCTAAATTGAAACATACAGTGAAGTATTTAGTCTGTTTGGAAATCCTTAATACTTGAACAGTTCTTTTAGGTTGCTGCTTATACCACCAACTAACATCTAATTTTTTGACATAGCATCAAACACTTACAACAACACTTTTATATATTTCCAAAGGTGCACTATATATAATAGTCTAATATTATAATGTTAACCATAGTCAGAATCATAAATGGTTCAGGCCTGATTATGACCTCTGAAAATGAAATTATTGTAAAGGACAAAGGCAATTATGTTCTTATGGGCATTCTATTAATCAACAACAAATTTCCCTGAATAATTCTTAACAAATGAAAGCATCTTTTACATTTAAACTATAGGTCAAAGGGTTTGCACACAACACCGAATGGTGAATATTTGAATCACAAATCTGAATTATGCATTTTTTAATTTACTTATTTACATATTACAGAGGAAAAAGAGTGCCATTCCATACGCATATCTTATCTTTATTGTATAGAATTATTGGCAAATAATTTTTATGGTAAACTTAGCTTTTCTCATGCAAGTGTTGTTTTTCATAGTTCAGTGGTAAAAGTATTACAAATTTTTAAGAAGAGAGATGACAACAAACACAGTGTGTGACCTTGTTTAAACTCCATTCACTGCATGCTAGTATAAATCTCATACCCACAGTGTCTTGGAGGGAATGAGTATTGAAGGGGTAATGAACATCGATGGTGTGAAGTAAGATGTGGTTAAGGATTTTCTTGTAGGCAGGACAAAAGCTTTTGTTATTTATTCTATCATTGTCTGAAGTGTCACCTTCATTTTGAGTTTGACCTTTTCTGTCTGATGTCTCTAGATTTTCGTGTGTGTGTGTGTGTGTGTGTGTGTGTGTGTGTGTGTGTGTGTGTGTGTGTGTGTGTGTGTATATATATATATATATATATATATATATATATATATATATATATATATATATATATATATATATATTTGAAGATGATTCCAGGTAGTATATGCAGTGTACTATAGTAAGAAATGTAAAGATATTCAAAATTGTAGTGAAGCAGAGTTTGCAGAGAAACAGAGGCCCTTCATCAGCTGTGCAAGCTAAGTGCTTCTGAATTAGTAGGAGGAGGAACCAGTTTATATTAGAAAAAGTAGATATTTTTATGTGTCATTAATGCAATTTCCATTAGTATTAAAATTTAGTCTTGCCACCTGAAATGACAAATTCTTAATTCTGATGGTCCAGAGGTGTTCAACAAACTGATCAGCAAGCTTTCTCTAGGTTTCTCCACTATAAAGCTTACTTATCTTTAAAGTAATACTGTAGATAACTCCTGCAATAATGTATGATGGGGAATGGATGATAATTTATGCTTTTGTGCCAGTTATTTTACTGGCTGTGTTAATAAATGTACATCTAGAGCTGTTGCAGGCTACAGTACCACAGTGTTGATCTGAATAGTCATCTCACTCTTTACAAGCATCAGTATATCAGAACTCTTGAAGGAGCACCAGTAGGACACTACCAGCTTCTCTTGCTGGTGGTTTTCTTGAGAATGCTCAGAATGCTCTTCAGAATGTGGGAGTTGGTGCTGTGTCTTCTAGACTGCTACCGTCGTGTTTGTGGTCCAGGAGAGATCTTCAGTAATGTACATACCCAGAAACTTAATAACAGGAACCCTTTCCCCACAGTCCCTGTTGATGTATATTTAATCGGGGTCTGCCCTGTTCTTACAGAAGTCTTACAGTTCTTTTTTTTTTGAGGAGTTCAGGATGAGATTATTCTCAGAACATCATGCTGCCGGTCTTTGGACTTCATTCTTCTATGCTTTAGCACTACCTTGAATCAGGCAAATGTAATTCAATTTTAATTCAGTCTCAGCTAGAAGCCACAAGTTGCACTGTAATCAGTGATCATCTACCAAAAACTAGAATATCCACTTGCAAAGCCATAAAACTTTAGAATTTATGGAATGTGTCTAACTATTCAGCAGTAATGTAGTGGACAATGTATTGATTGCTAGAGTGAATAAAGAAAGAGAACATAATGTACTAAATGATAGTAAATGAGAAGAAATGCACATGAATCAAGCACACAGGATTAATTAGAAGATTAATATCTAAACTGGTGTCGATCTCAAAAGGGTTTAATGATAAACAGACTAAGAACCACTGGATGGCAGTCAATGAGACCACTTATGGCACACCTTTTGAAAAGGTGGGATGATGGATATTGTCATGAACATCAGGACAAAGGTAGATGTGGATCCAAATGCGAGAGAGTATTAGTATACACAAACAGATAGGGGTTGTGTGGGGGATTGGAAGGATAGACGTCGAAAAACTGGGAAATCGCGATGCGGAGAGTCATCTGTCCAATCCAAAGTCAAAACCAGTTGGCAGAGTCCAGAGTAATCTGAAGGGCTAGGAGCAAGGTGTAATCTAGGACAAAAACAGAGGTCTGTAGCCAGGAATAGTAACAAAGGTATGGCATGCTCGGTATGCATCAGAGGAAAGCAATACTTCACAAGATGGACCGGGATAATGAGAGGCTATAAAGGAAAACAGGCATGAGAAACAGTTTTTGTCTCATCTGTAGGAGATTACTGGAGGCTACTTGAAACCATTTCCAGAGAAATAATTCTTCTGTACTTCGTGTATACACAAATACTATTACTCTAAAAATGTGTACTTCACTACAATTTTGAATATCTACCTATAGCAAACTCAGAACATAAATAAGTGGAAAGAAGTAGAAACCCAATCTCAGAACCATTTGCCACAAATAAAAAGGAAATGTAACCTCTCCAAGGACAATCAATATTACACTCACTTCTACATTCCTCTCTACACATTAGCATATATCTTCTCTCCATACAGGATATTTTTTTACAAGCTTTAGCTAACAGCTTTAGAGCCAAAACAGCTGCTTGTGATTGGTTTGTGTACTGTGGAACATTAGCTAAAATAACTCAGGAGAGTGCTGGAAGCATGGCTGCAATAGTTATAGTCATGCAGTAGCCATGCAGCTCTTCTTAAGCACTGAAAATCCTTTGGAAGGATTAGTGCTGAAGAAGAATGTCTGTTCAAGCACTGTTAACTGGTTTTGGAAGTTCTAAACAAAGATGTCTTTTACATTGATATAGCTGACATGAAACATTGTTAAAAAAGTAATATGTAGCTTTAAAGTTTGGTTTTCAGTTAAATACATAAAATAGTCTTCATTAGTCACCCCCCCCCCCCCTTTTTTTATAATGATTAAGATGTAGACATAATAAAAAATAAGTGTATTAAGAGGTTTGCAGAGAAACTGGACATTTCAGACAGAAGCCCTCTGTAATGCTTTCAACAGGCAATATGTTTACTTATGCAGAGAATGTAGTTAAGAGGGAGAATCCAAAACATCAGAGAGAGCGCACCAGTACAAAAAATCCAATTTCATTTTATTATTGAACAACTACAGTGCTCTCAGTCAATCAAAAATGTTAATAAACCTTAAACCTGAATATTTAAAGAAAGTAAAAATGAGCTTATGGCTTTACTTATACTTATGAGAATACCCATGTGTGCATAATTATTGGGCAACTACTAGTGTGCAGAATTATGCAAATGAAAATGGAATCCCCACATCTCACTTGTTTAACAGATGAAAAAGTGAGAATAATAAACTCAATTCACACACAAACATTTCTAACATTAAAAAAGTGACCAATATAGCCACAATTCTTTTCAATAATAGCTATAAGCCTTCCATTCATTTGTCAGTTTCTTAATTTGTTGACGATCACATTTTTGTGCAGCAGCAACCACAGTATCCCAGACACTGTTCAGAGAGCTGTATGGTTTTCCTTCACTGTAAATCCTTCTATTTAAGAAGGGCTCAAAAGTTCTCAACAGGGTTTAGGTCAGGTGAGGAAGGGGGCCATGTCATTATTCTTTCATCTTTAAGGCCTTTACTGGCTCTCCAAGCAGTGGAGTACTTCAGTGCATGTGATTGAGCATTGTCAAGTTTCAAGTTTGGTTTATTCGTCACATACATAGTCATACACAGCATAACTCGCAGTGAAATGGTGGCGAGTGCTCTGTCCAAACTGAGGAAAAGAAAACAGGGGTGCATAGAGAAATATAGATATTCTATATATGTGAAATATATATATGCAAAGAGAAATATATATATTCTATGTATGTACAAAATATATTAACAATGTATGTACAATATATGTATATTATGATTATATTCACAATGTACAATGTATATGGTTGTGTATATATGTACACAACCTACAGAATGTACAGATCCATTTTGTATAATAACATTTCTACAGTTGTTGTGTTACAAGGTAATTGAATATAAATATATATATATACAGATATACAGTTATGTTACATGGTGGTGGTGGTCCCCACAGTTTATCAGTTTCCCTGATTCAGGGCCCAAATGGCCTGTGGGAAGAAGCTCCTCTTCAGTCTCTCTGTCTTGGTCTTCAGGGAGCGAAAGCACCTCCCTGACCTCAACAGAGAGAAGAGTCTATTGTTGGGATGGGTGCGGTCCTTCACAATCCTCCTGGCCTTGGTCTGGCACCGCTTGTAGTAGATGGTCTACAGGTCAGGAAGTTCCGTGTGAGTGATGTGCTCTGCTGAACGCATTACCCTTTGGAGTGCTTGTCTGTCCTGCTTGGTGCTATTCCCAAACCAGACTGTGATGTTCCCCGTGAGGATGCTCTCGATAGTGCAGGTGTAGAAGTTCCGCAGTACCTTGGAGGGCAGTCTGAAGTCTCTTAGGCGTCTGAGGTGGTAAAGACGCTGACAAGCCTTCTTTGCCAGGGAGTTGGTATGGTGGGCCCAGGACAGGTCCTGCGAGATGTGAACACCAAGGTACCTGAAACTATCTACTCTCATCACCGTGGTTCCACTGATCCTCACAGGTTGGTAGTGCCGCTCCTGCTTCTTGCTGCAATCCACGATCAGCTCCTTTGTCTTACTGACGTTTAGGAGGAGAATATTTTCCTGGTACCAGTTTTCCAGGTGTTTAATCTCCTCCAGGTAGGCCCTCTCGTCGTTGTCCGAGATCAGACCCATGACAACGGTGTCGTCAGCAAACTTGACAATGATGGTAGAGCTGGCATTGGCTGTGCAGTTGTAGGTGTACAGTGAGTAGAGCAGGGGGCTTAGGACACAACCCTGAGGAGCTCCAGTGCTGAGGGTGAGGGTGGATGAGGCGCAGTTGCCCACCCGTACTGATTGTGGTCTGTCTGTTAGGAAGATGGAGATCCAGTCACACAGGGATGTATGCAGTCCTAGATCCCCCAACTTAGTAGTGAGTAGGGAGGGGATGATAGTGTTAAATGCTGAACTGTAGTCGCCAAACAGCATTTTAACATAATTTCCCCTCCCTTCGTCCAGGTGAGTCAGTGTAGTGTGGAGCAGATGTGCAATTGCATCGTCAGTGGAGCGGTTGTGGCGGTATGCAAATTGCAGTGGGTCCATGGAGGCTGGCAGTGAAGATGTGATGAAGTCTCTGACTAGCTTTTCAAAGCACTTCATCATGACTGATGTGAGGGCAACAGGGCGGTAGTCATTGAGGTCAGAGGGTCGAGGTTTCTTCGGGACGGGGACGATGGTGGATCGCTTGAAGCTGGACGGGACGATATCGAGCGTCAGGGAGAGATTGAAGATGTCAGTGAATACCGGGGCTAGCTGATCTGCGCAGGCTTTGAGGACCCTCCCGCAGATACCGTCTGGTCCCATCGCCTTCCTGGTATTCATCCTTTTAAACACTCTCCTCACGTCACTCTCCGTGATGATGAGAGGGCGCTGTTCTATGGTGGGCCCCGCGCATGCACCATTGGCTGCGCTGATAGTACCATTAGCACTAGCGCTGCTAGCATTAGTGCTGTTAGCACTAGCGCTGCTAGATGTAGCCTCGAAGTGAGCGAAGAATGTATTCAGCTCATTCGCCAGAGACTCATCCGCACTCATCAGTCCGGAGGGTGAGCTCCTGTAGTCCGTGATCGTCTGTAGTCCCTGCCACAGGGATCTAGAGCCACTCTGCTGGAACTGTGTCTCTAATTTCTTCCCGTAGCGCTGCTTCGCCTCCCTCACCGCCCTGCGCACTCCGTATGCTGCAGACTTGTACTCGTCCATGTTCCCGCTGATGATCCCCACATTGTAGGCAGCAGTGCGAGAGTTCAGAGCCTCGCGGATGGTTCTGTCCACCCAGGGCTTCTGGTTGGGAAACTTCTTGATGGTGATTCTTGGGATCGTGTCGTCCACCAGTTTCCCAATAAACCCTACTACTGCCTCCATAAACTCACTGACATCATCAGTGCTGCGCCGGAACATGTCCCAGTCCGCGTCTTCCAGAGCGTCTTGCAGAGCGGCCACTGATTGGTCTGTCCAGGGCGCGACCTCCCTCTGAACCAGAGCTTCCCGTTTCAGCCGTTGTTTATATTTTGGTAGGAGGAAGATGGCAGCGTGGTCCGACTTACCAAACGGTGGATGAGCTAGTGCCTTTTAACTGTCCTTATATGGGGTGTAGTAGTTGTCTAGTGTCCCATTTCCCCTGGTGGGGAAGGTTACGTGCTGGTAAAGGTTGGGCACTGCACGCTTGAGGTTAGCGCTGTTGAAATCCCCAACCACAATAAGTGCAGCGTCCCGGTGCTGTGTCTGAAACTGTGTGAGAGCCTCATGAAGTTCACACAGTGCAGTGTCCATGTTAGCCTGAGGTGGGATGTACACGGTGTTGATGATGACTGAAATTAACTCCCGAGGAAGGTAGAAAGGACGAAGCTTGAGGGCGAGCAGCTCCAGGTTGGGTGAGCAGGAGCGGGTGAGAGTAACAACATTGGCATTGTTGCACCAGCTGTTGTTTACCATCACACACACTCCGTCGCCTCTCGACTTCCCCGAATCTGCCATCCTGTCCATACAGTGAACCGATAAGGACTCGGCCAGCTGGATAGCGTGGTTTGGTACCACTGGGTTCAGCCACAACTCGGTGAAGCAGAGGAGATTGCAGTCCCGAATGTCCCTCTGGAACTTTATCCTGGCCCGGAGGTCATCAAGCTTGTTGTCCAGAGACTGGACGTTGGCTAGCAGGATGCTAAGTAAGGTAGCTCGGTGTGCCCGAGCCCTCAGCCTGTTCCTGACGCCGGCTCGCTTCCCTCGAGGCCTTTTCCTCGAGCTGCATCTTTTGTTTTCCTTCAGGATCTCCGTCGGCCATCTTGGGTCCGGGGTTACAGACGGCTTGAGGTGAGTGCTATGTAGATTAAGAGAAATAAGGGCGTCTCTGCTGTACGAGATAAGCGCCGTGGTGTGTAGAGAAGGGCTGTGGAGAAATCAGGGGTAGTGGGAAGAGCTAACAGAGCGAAAAAGATAGCGAAAAGAGCGAAAACAGTGCCAGGTGTGGACGGAGCAGTCGTGACGGCAGCCGACCTCACTGGCGCCATCTTGCCGCCATCGTCCTCCATAATCATGGCGTTCTTGAAAGATGCAGACTTTTTCCTGTACCACTGCTTGAAGAAAGTGTCTTCTAAAAACTGGCAGTAGGTTTGGGACTTGATTTTGATTCCATCTTGAACCCAAGAAGGTCCAACTAGCACATCTTTAATAATACCAGCACATAACATTACCCCACCTCCACCTTGCTGGCGTCTGAGTCGAAGTGGAGCTCAGTGCCTGTTACTGATCCAGCCATGGGTCCATCCATCTGGTCTGACAAGAGTCACTCTTGCCTCATCAGTCCATAAAACCTTTGAAAAATCTGTCTTCAGATATTTCTTGGCCCAGTCTTGATGTTTCACCTTATGTGTCTTGTTCAGTGGTGGTCGGGTTTGAGCCTTCCTTACCTTGGCCATGTCTCTGAGTACTGAACACCTTGTACTTCTGGGCACTCCAGCTAGGTTGCAGTTCTGGAATATGACAGCACTGCAGGATAATGGGTTCCTGGTCCTTCACATTTGATTCTTCTCAAATCTTTGGCAGTTATTTTGTATCTTTTCTCAACACGATCCTTCAGATACTGTTGACTATTTGCAACAAAAACTTTGATGGTTCTATGATCACGTCCCAATATCAATATCTTTGCCTGAGGAAAAGAAGCTGCCTAATACTTATGCAAGCCTTTATATGGGGTGTTGATGTACTTAAGCCACACCCTCCCTCAATACACAAATACACATTACTTGATATGCTTAACTCCAATATACATTCAAGTTTATACAGCTTGGAGTTGGAAAATATGAATAAAAACGATGATATGGTCAAAATACTCTGATGGGCTGGTCTGAGTATTTCAGAAAATGCTGATCTACTGGGGTTTACAGAGCATGGTCTAAAAAAGGGAGACTATCCAGTGAATGGCAGTTCTCTATGTGAAAATGCCTTTTTGATGCCAGAGGTCAGAGGAGACTGACCAGACTGGTTCAAGCTGATAGACAGGCAACAGTTATTCAAATAACCACTCATTACAACCAAGGTTTGCAGAAGAGCATCTCTCAACACACAACAAATCAAACCTAGAAGCAGATGGGCTTAATCAGCAGAAGATCATCACACTGGGTGCCACTCTTGCCAGTTAAGAACAGTAACAGAGGGTACAATTCAGATGGGCTCATGAAAATTGGACAACAGAAGATTGTAAAAATCTTGCCTGGTCAGAGAAACCTCAATTTCTACTACAACATTTCAGTGGTAGGGTTAGAAATTGGTGTAAACAGTATGAATGCATGGATCAAGAAATCAAGAGTCTAAAGTGACTGAGGATCCAGCTATACAAACTAAATCATTCTTTCTAAACTGCTCCAATTCCTCATTATTGCAAGTAGAAAGTCCTGTAAGCTAAACTTAGACATAGCCATCCTATCAATGCCTTCTACAACTGTAACTAAAGAGTCAATGCAGAACCCAGCCTAGGTAATCAACAACACAACAGGCACATACCAATGCAAAACAAAGCTAGAATCTAACATCCAACACAAACCATCATCAGGAAAGGCATCCTAGTCAAGCCGCCAAATGTTGTGTACTCCCTTGAAATTGTCTAAATGTGAAGGGAGGTATAATATGCCCCATTACAACACTTATGGTGACATTTATTAAGTTTCTAAATAAATGCCATAATAGGCGACAGTAATGGTCACTGGCATTTAATCACAAGAGATAAAAAGGATATCAAATTTTAGAGTTTGAAGGTCCAAAACTATATCTTAGTCATGATTACTGGATTATTTTGGATTACAAAGTATGGATTACTGGTCAGTTAATACTATAGAGTTTAGGCTATATTTACCTTCCTTTCCTAGTCAAAGTGGAATATGCTTGCACATTGGGGTTTATAGTTCTTTATCTAGAACATGGTGATCAGTTTCTTTTGTTTTCTATTTTCTTCCATTATTTGGAAAAGATGTGTTTTTATTATGAGTTTTTACAGCCTTGCATGCAGCAATGCCTCCAGTACAATAGGAATCCCATCAGTAGGTAAAGATAATGACTTGTGAAAGTGTGTGAAACAGCACAGAGGGCCAAGATTAAAGTCCATGACAGTCTTCCATTAGGGAACCTGAAAAGTCACACACACACACACACACACACCTGGATGTGAGAATGAACCAAGTCACTGACTAGAGAAGCCATATTGAAAATAATTAAATAAGACAGGATAGAACAAATGAATAAGTTTAAATATCAGAAACAATCAAACCATAGAAACACATACCAAAATAGAACAAAAAGGTACAAAACAAGACTAACAAGTTTACAGGATGAGGATGATAACTGGGTAGCTAAGGAAACTAAACACTAGGGTTAGGGAATGACTAAACAGGGAACAACAATGAAGCATAAAACTAAGATGAGCAGGGAGGGAATATAAGGAAGATAAATGCACAGGTTACTGGACTACCAATAACCAAGACAGAAACAGAAAAGACAGGTAACAGCAAAATTGAAGACTAGACAATACTTGCATATTATAACAGGGGAACTGTAATCTAGATGGAAATGATGTGACAGGGGATTACCTGAGAAGGAATGGGAGCAGAAGCACCCAGGAGAACAGTAGGGACTGTAACCTAGATGAGTACGCAGAGAGACTGTATAAACAAACCAATGCAAGAATGAACAACAACAAGTGACAAGGGATCAAGGTTTAAATTGAAACACTAATGAATGACAAAAAAGGAACAGCTGGAGCTAAAGAGGAGGAGACAGAGAACCATAGAAATAGAGGATAGCAAGAAAACAAAGATTTGCTTAGGTAACAAAGGTACCAGAAACTCCGGTATGCAATATACCTAATAAACACACCAGGCATCATTAGTTTCCAGGTAATGTTAAATATAATAATTTTATTATTGATTATCACTACATTGAAAGATGAAAATAAAATTATATATTTGCATGTTTGTCACACTTAAATGTTTCATATCATCAAACAAATGTAAATATTAGACAAACATAACACAAGTAAACACAAAATGCAGTTTTTAAATGAAGGTTTTTATTATTAAGGGGAAAAGATCCAAACCTACATGGCCCTGTGTGAAAAAGTGACTCCCCCCCCTTGTTAAAACATAAATTAACTGTGGTTTGGAAAGCTGAGTTCAATTTCTCTAGCCACACCCAGGCCTGATTTCTGCAACACGTGTTCTCAATCAAAAAATCACTTAAATAGGAGCTGCCTGACAAAGTGAAGTAGACCAAAAGATCCTCAAAAGCTGGAAAGCATGTGACAATCCAATGAAGTTCAGGAACCAATGAGATAAAATAATTGAGTTCTATCAGCCTGGAAAAGGTTATAAATCAATTTCTAAAGTTTTGGGATTCCAGCAAGCCACAGTGAGGGCATTTATCCACAAATGGCTAAAACATGGAACAGTAGTGAACCTTCCCAGGAGTGGCTGGCTGACAAAAATTACCCCAAGAGTGCAGCCATAATTAATCCAAGAGGTTACAAAAGACCCCACAACAATGTCCAAAGAATTGTAGGGCTCAGTTAAGGTCAATGTTCATGACTCCACCATAAGAAAGAAATGGGGCAAAAATGACCTGCACGGCAGAGTTCCAAGATGAAAACCACTGCTGAGCAAAAAGAACATAAAGGCTCATCACAGTTTTGCCAGAAAGCATCTTGATGATCCCCAAGACTTTTGGGAAAACTCTCTGTGGACTGATGAGACAAAAATTGAACTTTTTGGAAGGTGTATGTCCCATTACATCTGGTGTAAATGTAACACAGCATTTCAGAAAAGGTACATCATACCAACAGTAAAATATGGTGGTGTTAGTGTGATGGTCTGGCTCTTTTACTGTTTCAGGACCTGGAAGACTTGCTGTGGTAAATGGAACCATAAATTCTGCTATCTACCCAAAAATCCTAAAGGAGAATATCCGGCCATCTGTTCATGACCTCAAGCACACTTTGTTTCTGCAGAACAATGATCCAAAACACACCAGCAAGTCCACCTCTGAATGGCTTAAGAAAACCAAAATAAAGACTTTGGAGTGGCCTAGTCAAAGTCTTGACCTGAATCTGATTGTGATGCTGTGACATGACCTTAAAAAGGCAGTTCATGCTCTAAAACCCTCCAATGTGGCCGAATTACAACAATTCTGCAAAGATGAGTGAGCCAAAATTCCTCCACAGTGCTGTAAAAGACTCAGTGCCAGTTATTGCAAATGCTTGATTGCAGTTGTTGCTGCTAATGGTGGCCCAACCAGATTATTAGCTTTAGGGGGCAATCACGTTTTCACACAGGGCCATGTAGGTTTGGATTTTTTTTTCCCTTAATAATAAAAACCTTCATTTAAAAACTGTATTTTGTGTTTGCTTGTGTTGTTTGCCTAATATTTACATTTGTTTGATGATCGGAAACATTTAAGTGTGACAAACATGCAAAAAATAAGATATCAGGAAGGTGGCAAACATTTTCACACCACTGTGTGTGTGTGTGTGTGTGTGTGTGTGTGTGTGTGTGTGTACCTGAAAAATAAAATTATGAATTAAATATTTAGTGAATAAAAGCAATCCTTCCACTGTCACACTTCAGGTAGGCATCTGGTAAGAAGCCATCACTTCCTCTGAGCTCTTACAACTGTAGACCAAAATCCACCTCTGAAAAAAGCTATTCTCTAATGAAGAACTGTCTACAGCCACGGACACGGGTGCTTTTCCTTGGGTTGTATTGACCCAATAACTCCATTTCAGAGTCAGTGAATATTAAGTGGCTGAAAGGTATCAACTCTTGAGACTTGAAGTTGAAAGCAGCCTCAGTATTGCATATAGTATCCACCTCTTTTATGCAGATTTTAAAATAGCACATAGGAAAACCTGAAGACAAAGCCAAAAATAAAGAAAAAAAGCCCTAATATTGTGAAAGATTTTATGCTTGGGAAATCTTGCATTTTAATATATAGGAGATGTGAGAAAGGCTGATAAACAGATTTCTGAATAAATTATGTAGCAGGGACATATGTCACTTGCAGCAGCTATTTCCACCTTATTAAATAGGTCAGTTCTTACCTTGTCTAGCCTCTATGGGCTGCACATAATACAGCCATGTGTAGAATACTCTACCCAGAGCAAGCATAGGTTCAAACTTTTTCATTATGTAGGCCTATGAGATATTTCAAGAAATGGGCATATTAAATCTGCACTTCAATACATATTATCCTTCATTCAATTTTGAACTGATTTCACAAAAGCTAATCTTCATTAAGTTAATAAAAACACCTAATATTGTAACATCATCTTAGAGAATTGGTAAAAGTTAATTAAATGAAAACAGACTGATTCTTTTTCTTTTCCTTTTTTTTGAAGGATTGAAAAAAAAAATCTTTAGAATGAAACCCAACAAGTAAGGTTCATCAAGGATCAAATTAGGCATATAAAAACCCCTTACACTGCAAAATTCAGTGGTACTTATCTTACCAAATATGTTCCAATCCATGACTACATATGTGTGATACATTACTACTGCAAAATGACAACAGACAACATGGAAGTGACTGGTAATGTTTGTTATATTTAACTAATCTACTTATCTAAGATCTATTTTCTGTTGAGACTCAACCCAAGCAATGTATTAAGCCCTCCAATTTGGCTTGGATTAGTTTTTTCCAGGGATATTTATAATGAAGCATTTCACTTGTCTCCCCAGTGATGAAATTACTACATGGCAAGTTTCTAGAGTGTTCTATTTTCTATGAACCAGGACATTTATGGAACTGACAGTCCAATAAGTAATTACTTATACCTGTAGCTATGATTACAAGCAGTCCTTTATTGTACCTGCGGGACCTTGATATTCTCATTGATTTTAGTTTATTTTTCCTTCAGATAATGTTCTCCTATGTAACATAGGAAATAGAAAATTTACCATCCAGACCAAGGACACAATCAAAAATGTTTTTTCTATTTCTTTTTGTTTGATTCAGAACAGCGTCTAGTGGATCCACACACTAGGAGACTAAATACAAATAGTAGAAGTGGTCAATAAGCTTTTTTAAACAATGCCAAGTAGCATATACCTAGAAAATCATAGAGATTTGCATCAAGACAGGGCAAAATTATTAGATGACTGCTGAGCAGGGTCCGGTTGTGAGGTGAAAAATGCTGGGTAATTCAGCCTATAATTTTCTCAGGAGAGGAGGGAGAAAAACATGTGAAATAAAATCACAGGGGAGCACCTATAAAAGAAGAAATTACTGCAGGACCCATGAAAATTCGATCCTAAACCAAATGGGGCTTTACACATGAAATTGTTCTCAAACTACTAGGGATTTCTTGACTTTAAAGGAAGTTCAGACTTGGCAGGGCTTACGATGCCTGCTTGGTTTAAAATGGTATCCACTCCTCAGAAGCTGATGCAAAGGAGGACCATCAGTGTTATTACTTAGATAAGATAAAGCTGAACCTCACATAATGCATAATGCAGTGGACATTATTCAGACTGAATTACATTTAATAAATAATGGCTGCTCCAGTCACAGCATCTGCTTGACCATGCAGCCTATTTTGTGCCCAGCAGTTTGATAATATTTTCAGTCAAATGTTAGTTATGCTGGTGGTACTCCATAGCAGTGCATTTAATTTGAGGGTGGATTTATTTTAGTGACACAGATGTGTTATGTGCATAGTGTAGTTGCTGTTTCTGCTATTAGACCTCTGAAGTAGGTATTAGTATCATAACCAGCTTTCTGGCTTATGCCTGTCAGTATAAATAACTGCAATGCTACCTCCACAGCCAGATGAGGGTGGTATATATAGCTGTAGCCAGAAGGACACACTTCATTTAAAGCTGTCCTCATTTGGTTGGATCCAGGTTTCTATTAGAGAAAAATCTATGATCTGTTAGAATTTCATTTATTATGGGCACTTTAGATGTTAGGGATCTAACTTTGAGTAAACCCAGCTTTAGCTGCAGGCAGTGTTTTGTGAATCAGTTACTTTAATACTAATTAGGTGATTAAGATGTTTTTCTTTGTTTTATGTATTTCTGCTTAGCTCAGAGAACAGACACAGTGTCAATATGATGAACCTCGGGTAATGTCATGTAGCGACCAGCAGATGGATGGTTTAGTCTTTGTCTGCTGCCTGGCAACTTCAGTATTAATTTTAGTCATCTCTGATTGGGGTACATTGTTAGCTCCTACATGCTCATAGCTTCTATACTTCTCACAGATAAAACTATTGTTAATGACGTATGAAGAATAGCTAAATATGTTGCACTCTGCACACCGAAGGAAAACGAAGCAGCCATGGTAGAAAAAGAAAAATGTTAATGTTACGTTTTTGGTAGTTCTTTGGATGTAGTTTTTGATGGCTAGTGAAAGTTGACGGTTTCCAGGTAGAATGTAGTTAAGTCCAAAGAAAAATTGATAAACACGTAGTGAGAAGTAATGGCTAGTATAATTATAGGATTGAGGAGGCTTTGTCACAGATAAGGGGAAAGAGTTAACTGATCTAATTTAAAATTCAAACATGAAAGTTACTATTGATACCAACTGGTAATGTAAAAAGGGAAGTGTCTCTTCTTGCAACTCGCTGAAATGCCTGTTCTTACAAAACCGTTTGGGTGACACAGAGGGGGACTGCCCATTTTCTGATGAAGCCATCTGGATGGCACTGAAAGAGTGTGTCCATCTTCCTTCAGATCACTGGGATGGCACACTGAGAGAGAGTCTACATCTTCCATCAACCCACCGGAATGGCACTGAGAGTGTTTGTTTTCCATTGAAGTCTTCTGGCTAGCACTGAGAGAGAGTGTCTGCCTTCTATCAAACCTTCGAGATGACAATAAGAGAGAATCCATCTTCCATTGAAGTTGTCTGGATGGCACTGTGAGAGAGTGTCCATCTTTCCCAGCATTGCTGCCTTGACAGTGCATGAGAGGTCAAGGATGATGAAACGACTAGGCTTCTTGGTTGGGATTGGATCTTCTGAGCTGGCTCAATCAGATAGTCATAGGCCTTCGTGGGCAAACTTTCTGAAACAGGAATTTGGATTCATTGCAGGCAGCACAATGGGACTCCAGCCTTTATCAGCACACCTAGGCAAGTTTGCTTGATATAAGCTGTGATGAGTGAATTCTGATGAACACAAACTAATGATAAGGAATCAGCAAACTAACCCAGCAGGTACTGGGAGAGTATGTTGTGTAAAACTGTGTTGAGTCTTGGTCTCCCCTTCTTACAGCTTTACACCTTCTCCTTAAAATGTAGAGGTGCTGTTGAGCTTTCTTTACTAAGGTCGAAGTAATCGGGGTTGTTCATGATATGCACTCCTAGGTACTTGAAGCTGGACACTGTTTCCACTGTAGTGCCAATGATATGCAGGGGATGTGGGGATCTGGGGTATCTTTCTGAAGTCCACAGTCATCTCTTTTGTCTTACCCCCTTACACCCTTGTACCAGGACTTCAGCTTCCTCACCTTCTCTCTGTAAGCAGTGCCATCATTATTGGTGATGACCATGACCATGGTGTCTTCAGTCAAGAACCCTGTTGCAGAGTGAATAATGTTCTAACATAAATATCTTCATGGTTGAAGTAGGTTAAAGCCAGATGAATGGCAGATAATATGTTTTTTGGATAAGTTTGGTTTGTATTGATGGGTATCGTGTTGGTCAGATGGACTCATTCATGTGGGCCATATCACTCAAAGCACGTCATAACAACTGGAATGAGCACAAGGCAACAGTCATATAGACATGTGAATTAGGACTTCTTCAGCATTGCAGTTATAGTTGTTGCTGCCTGCACCACACCGATGGTGGATCAGTGGGCACTCTTCTTGAGTGGGTGACCAAGAATGTTGTTGGGTCTAGCAGATTTGCTTGGGTTTAACCACAGCAGGATCCTCCTGATGTCAGCTACAGTCACAGACTGCACCTGAACACCAGCAGGGTATGTGGTCCTCTCTGATGCTTTGGTCATGGAAGCATTGGTTTTCAGAGCATTTGGGAGGTGAGGTGATTGGTGCAAATTAGATGACTCTTCCTCCTGTATTCAGTGGCAGTTTGAATGCCCTGTCATTTATTGTTTGTGAAATGACCTAAAGTTTTTATTTCATAGAAGGCCTTGGCTTTTCCTGACCAGTAATGAGTCTGTTCTTGGCTGCCTTGATTTACTGTTCTGTAATCTCCATACAACATCATGGTCTTTCAGCATGGAACGGATCTCAGCACTTAGCTAGGGATTCCTGTTTGGTTGTGTAGTGAGTGTTCAAGTGAGCACTATCTTGTCCACAGACCTACTTATGTAGCCAGTGACAGATGATGACTATATCTGGTTCCCATATGAAGAAGTATCCTTGCTCTAGTCAGTCCAACAGAAACAGTCTTGCAGAACTGAAACTGCTTTCTACACACACATTTTGATGGGGTTTTTTTCACATTACAATTGTGATTGGTATATGTGGATCAGCATCACAGTGATGTCTAAATTGGTTGTGGAGAACTAACTTTAGTGTTTGTTTAAAGATGCTTTAGTGTGTTCTCATCACTTGCTGTGATGGAAACATGTTGATGATGAATATGTTGATGAATATTCTTCAGATTCACATGGTTAAAGTTGCTAGCAACAACAATGAAACTTTCAGGCTGTTCTGGATTAAGATGCCAATATCAGAGGGCCAAAAGTGAGAGGCATTTGGTGCCAAATAACTAAAGCATTCATGCACCAGACTTGTTCATATAAACACATGTAGTAGAATCTGCAGCCCCCGCTCCTGCAGTAATCCCAACACCCCTCGCAGAAAGTCTCCTTATCAAGATGCTTTGGAATACAAGTCTCTGCCCTAATGCCCGACTGGTCCATTTTAGTGACTACCTCCGCATCTCAAATAAAATACCTACCACACTATCTAATAGTTTTATTCCCATCTTTCTCTCTTTTTTGATCATCCCACCAAAGCCATACACAAGACAAAGAAGCATGAACATGCATAAGCAAACCTAGGAATAATATCTCTCGCTCCCCCTCCTACGAGCCAGTGTTATAAAAATCAACACTCAGGAACAAAGAGTTAGTTAAGATGAAAAAGTTGGAGTTAAACTTGAGTAAAATTTGGATCCAGAAAGATGAAGTTGGAACCTCCCACAAGAAGAATTAAGTAGAATTAAGTAGAATAGTGTCTTATTTTATGTCTCTCTTGTATCTAGTGTGTTAGTCTGTTGTAACCTTTTTAATTAGAATTTTTGTTTTTCCATTGTTAGTTTATATAATAATAGAAATAGGAATCTCCTCCCCTTCAGGTAACCTTCCGGTAGTTACACTAGCTCCGATAGCTCTTTGGATAGGCTAGTCTTATTCATGTCCATGGCAGGTGGTTTTTGCATCCATGTTCCTTCAGACTTGCGTGACTGCGCTTAGACCTGGAATTGCTTCTTGCAGCTATATTTTGATTTATTTTCTTTATCCCCTAAGTCCCCTTTCTTTTCTCCCTGTCACAATATGGCCCCTCCTCCCAGACGTCTCAGTGTGTGTGTCTGTGTGTATTCATTTGTATGGCCATGCCCTCCCTGTATATCACACCTATGCCTTGTTTTGTGTCATTATCGTGAGTGTACATAAGTCTCTGGTTTAGTCATGGATATTGTCGCTGTGTGTCCCTGCATTAGACTGTATGCTACGTTATCTTTCGTTTTGTGTCAATAAACGTCACTGTGTTCAACACGGCTCTCCTTTGCATCCTGCCTAGCCTACCAGTGTTACACTCTCTCACTTGCCATTCATTAGGGATTTTGTACACCTGAGCCAAGTCCGCTATAACACCTGTCTCGTGATGTCAATAATTTATTTATTATTAAATAAACTTCACATTTATTTATCAAGTTGGTCATCGTGGCAAAAATATTTGAAGCAATGATATACAGTCACAGCATAAAATATGGACTAATTTACAAGTGAACTGATATAACATTAATAAACCTTTGGTATTTCACAAGTACTAGTTGATTGTTTTCTCCTATATTCTAGGGTGGTGCCCCCTTTTAATACTTCATAAAATTATATGTTTTGCTAAACACACAATCATCCTCTTCTGGTTTTTCCAGACAAAAGGTTTCTCACTGCATGGCTTGCCCTTCCATTCAATCTGCTCAGCAAGGAATGGTGTTGTGAAGTCAAGTTTCTGCCAAGATTAAAACATAATTCACATTTCCTTGTCAAGAAAGTGACCACTGGTTAAAAATCACCCTTGGTCATCCAAACTGGTCATCCTAGCCTGGATGCCTGCTCACACTGCTCACTACTTCTGTTTCTACCTGCTTGTGGGACCTCCATCCCCAGTTGCTAGGTCTGGTATCTGGAGCATCCCAGCATTGCTCAGATCCTCCAACAGCTTTGCGTATAGTGCTGAACACTTTGAAATCCTGCCTATCAGAATTTTTAGTAGTTCTGCTCAGTTGTGTGCATGTGTAACCAAGACAAGTAGCTGCAGTGTTACTTGACCATATTGAAAGGAAAAATACAATAGTCCAATGAGTGCAAGCAAACTAGTTGGACAAGAATGTCAGAGAATGTTACACTGATACACATACCTTTCACTCCTAAACAAAGAATAGAAAGACCAGTAAAAAAGGCCATGGCCAAAAATGGCTGGACAAATCAAGAGGTCAAACCAGGGTGAACATCAGCTTTCAAACGGTGGCTTTCAAATTGTGGTGGATCTGAAGGGCCTGAGAAGAGATGCCATGGTTGCTGTTGTTCTGCTGAACAGTTATTATGAGTGTACTTATAATATGAGTCAACTTTGCTCTCATCATGGAAGCTCTAACATGAAAAAAATTGTAGTATGTATAATGAAACCAATACAAAATTCATGTTCATCAGTGTGTCACTTATAGTAACAAAAAATTGCCAGGTCATTTGCTAGGTACTGCAGCTGTTTCATCAGCTAATATGGATGAAATTTGCTGAGAATTCAAAATAAACCTTCAGAACTGTCTTTGGCTGTGTAGTGTATCTTGTTGTTGTTTTTAGCTTTGCCTGATATGTCACTGAACGCTCCCCTTCCACACACGTGGTATGGCCCACCATGTGCAGTGGGAGTTCTTTATTGACTGTGTCTCATTTGTGACCATGTCTATGTTTAGCACACACCTGCATCGGTTTAGTCTTGTCACGTTTATATGTATTTAAACATTTAAACCTTTGTCAGTGTGTGCATTATTGTCGGTCATTGATCATGTTCATATTCACGTTGTTCTTGTTTAAAGTATGTGTTCATTTTGTGTTATATGTGAGTGCCGGTGTCTGTATCTTATGTTATTAAACGTTTGTCTGCGTTAAGTGAGTCTGTATGTCCTGCTCCTTGCCCAGCGGCACTCAGGCTGTTACAGACTGACCAACCACAACAGTACACCTACTCACTCTATGGGAAAAGGAGCTGTTACAGGGAAGTGCTTAAGGACATCCCAAGCTGATGCCTGGATCCCTGGATATTGGGAAGAGGACCGCAACCAGTGTTTGTGGCCACACCGGAAGAGGAGGGGAACGCCCACTGGGATTTCTTGGGGGGGCTAGGGTTACCGAGCCAGGACCACGAAGAGCCAAGGTGCTCCACAGGGATCGCGGTGAAGGCAGTTGGTGGAGCCGGCTAGGTCCCTGGGCTAGCGAGCATAAACATTTATATATACTAATAAACATTTGTCTCAGTCAAGGAAGTTTATATGTCCTGCTCCTTGCCCAGCGGCACTCGAGCTGTTACAATATCTAATATTATCACAGCTAGCTGTTGAAAGCTAGAGAGCAAGAAATTACTATATCTCAGTCTCAATTTTCATTAAGATTTCCCAATAATAATATACTAACTTAACAGATCTGAATACTAACAATAGTCATGTTTGTTATTTTAGCCTACTTTCCAAAATTGTAGAAGAAAATGACAAGTGAATTTTAATTATGCAGAATTTCAACACTCAAAGCTGTTTGATTGCCAGTTACATGGCCATCTGGGCTGGAAAAGGTCAACATCTCTATACAGCAAAGAATATGACACAATAAAGAAGACAACATTCTCCTCCAGTATTGGTGTTCTGATATCCATGCCACAATCCTAGCAGAAAATATCCAATTCCTAGGGGTTGCAAAAGTGTTGTCTCTGAATACTAATATCAGGCTGGTCAGAAAAGTGTATTTTATGTACAACTACACAAATCAAGACAATGTAGAGAGCACAATGTGGAATTAATTAGGCTTTACATCACAAAATGCTTAATTGCTAGCTTTAAGAGGTCTTTACCTCTTTGCTCTCTATATGGTAAAAGCTTCTATTCATTTACTAAAAGACGCAGTTAATGGCCATGATAAGCCAAAAGGTCACAACTATCTCAGGTGTAGCCCAAATCAGACAGGCTGGTGGACTAACAAGGAGGTACACAAATCATAGCTTAAGGTGCACAGCTGTCCAGCTGCTTTCCCAGTCAGGTTGTGAGGTCAGGCAGGGCATGACATCAGGCTGGTTGTGAGGTCAGGCAGGTAAAGACTGTGACTGAGCACATATGTGGGAGCAACATAAAGAGCTACTGGGCTTCAAAAATAGACAGGCACAGTCAAAGAAATGGCAAACAGGTAAAAAGTGTCAGAATAAATATAGGGTTGGAATGACTAAGAAAGACTAGGCAAAATACGGCTCAGTAACTGTAAGAAATTCTTCACAAAGACAATGGCAGGAAAGGAGCTCATACATGGTTGTTAATGACATACAACCGACTTAAAATGGCACATTACTGACATAAAATTGCATATTATTGTAATGGAAAATATGAGTAGTTCCTGACTGTTGATATGAACATTTATAAATGTAATATTAAAGGAAGCAGTTATAAATGAGGTTCTAAAAAACTGCAATGGTTAGGATCACTCCATATCCCTTGTGAAGTTCTGATACCATGTCAGACAATAGGTTCTGCCTCATAAAATATCATCTGTAGTTGAGAAATGGTCAAATGACTTTATCAGCATTCTTATTGGATGGCCACATAGAAGTTATGAAGACATAGTGTGGGGTGTGATATAGACTGAATTTTGAATATTTGAAAGTTTGTTATTTCTCCTCAGCTTATTTTTATAAGGTCTGTTCTGAGAGTCTGTTTTGAGGTGCAAAAGGTTTCACATTTGATGCAGATAGTCTGCAGGTCTGAGATCATTATCTGGAGCACAAAGGGCATGTGACACACTGATTCTGCAAATACTGTTTAGAGACATTCTTTCACTATGTTCACTCTCTGTACAACAACAATCTTTTATGTGCAAATTTCTCATTTTTGTCTTTCACTCTACAGTTAATTGTCTTTTGAGACTTTTGGAACACAAAACACGTGAATACAAAAACACATTATATACTTGGTAGACATTCCCTTTTATTACACTGAAATAAAACCAGCTTCCTATGTATTTAACTGCCTGGCCCTTTAACCCAGGCTGTTCAGTGTTAAATTCTGTACATAAACTGCAGGTCACCCTGATCCTATGCTGCTTTTATATTCAGCATGCACACACACACATATTTTGAAACGCGAAATATGGGTTTGCCTTTAAAGGATGTTATCACGATAGCTGTTGTAGAGACATCAAGATCATCATCAAACTGCACAAGTTGTTTTTGGCCTGCTCTGATGTTCTTGCAGCAAGGCAGACCTTTGGGAATCTTACAGTAAAACTCATCAAGCCAGACTGATGAACTTAGAATCAATATCTTTGAACTTCTTTTAGAAACATGATCTCGGGCCAGTCGAATGGACGTGTCTGGAGGAGTGTAGCAAGATCACATTTCACACTGATATGTTCTGGTAAAGTGGACGTTATTTATGTGGGCCTAATCCATTATTCGGTCCCCTGTCTGTAGGGAGAGATCATGAACATGAAAATTTCCATCTGCTCTGTAAAAATATCCAGCCAGATGCATTATCCACTGTGTCGTAAGAACACGTTTCTATTAGCAGTGGTGCTGCATGACCATTCTACTCTGCATCTTCCCATTACATAGTAAGAATGATCCTTCCCTCATTTTAATAGAGAAGGTCTGTGTTGCCCCATAAAAAGTAAAGAGAACTCAAATTAATTTTCCCCAGGATGTCTTGAAGGGCCAAGAGATGTAGCAGATGGAAGGTTGATGTAACAGGTTGAAGTCTCCTTGAAAGAGAGCTTTTGGTAATTGGAAATGTTTCTGAGAGATTTTCTTATTCACATAGAACTGACTTGTCAGTTACATTTTAAGTATTATTTGAAAGTTGTAGATGGCCCTTGACAAATGAAGGATGATGGGATGTTAGCCAACAGTAAATAATCGCCAGGATTCATCTGTCACTGGGAAGAAGGCTGCAGGCAGTAAAGTAACAAATTACTGCAGCATTCGAGCTGATCCCATTTCAGATGCATTAACAGTAATACAGAGTGAGTGAGGAGGAAAAAATAGAATGCCATAATACACCACTTAGTGCAACAGATAAATGCAGTTAATTTCTTTGAAAACAACCTTCCCATTTTCCTTATCTATCTTTATTAATACAAACTTGGTGATTTCCCTCTCAGCAAAAACCTGCACAAACCTCCATACCTGTAGCAACAGCGAAGGGAAGTATATGAACTTGCCAGCCATTTCCCATGGGTGACTGCTTGGGACCTGGTAAAGCATATCACCCCTGTGGCCCAAAGGCTTCACTGAAAGTCCCACAGTCCCATGCCTTACTTGTTTCAGCTAAAATGCCGTCTGATATAGTACTCCTTATGCTCAATTTATTCATTTTGTCTTTTTGTTGGGGAGATTACATGTTAAAATATTCCATGAAATATGTGAATCATAATAATAATAATAATAATAATAATAATAATGCTATATGTGACTAACTATGTAGCATTCTAGTCTGAATAATGTTATGGTTTTATTGTTTTAATGTTATGGATTACTTAGACTTTGGGAGGGGTGCTGTAATGGGGGTGCATCTTCCCTTTTTCAAGGATTATTTTTTTAAAGTTTAAGTTGCACATGAATATCAATAACCTTTTTCATCCCCATGTCTGTCTGTAATTGCACATAAGTGTGAGATGCACATTTGTAGTGGAGAGATGAAACAGGATAGGCACTCCAAAGAATAATGGGGAGGAATGGAATAGTTTTCAGCATGACATTAAAACACCCTTCACTGTGAGAATTAGTTAAACTAAATGCACTGTACTGTACTAAAAAATACTGATAATTGAATGCAGTGGCTTTCCTAGTCAAGTTAAATGTATCTATATAGCACTTTTTTACAACATGAGTTCTCACAAAGCAGATTTACAAATGTATGGGTTCAGAACCCTAATAAACAAGCTAGTCTCATGGAAAAAACTCCATGGGCAGAATTAAGGAAGAAACCTTAGGAGAACCAAAACTTAAGGGGGAACCCATCCTTGAGTGGTCCAGCTAATTAACAGGTTCAGCTAATTAGTAAATGGAGTCAGTTTCTGGTGTAATTTTAGATGCTTTATCAACAATTAACAGGTCTAAGCCACCTCTGCAGTAATATGCAAATAAAACAGAAAGATGTAGTTTGAGCTGTAATGATGAACATTACATGAACAGTCCCTATACAGTAGATGTGCCAGTTATCAGCATGCATGCAGTATGCATCTGACAGAGTTATCTGTACAAACAAAAAGGGAGGGCCAGAGGGCGACTACAATCTTGAGACATTTCATTCCACCAACATCATTATAAAAAATCCATGAAAATGCTTGAAGTGACTGGACAATAGTGTAAATATCTCAGATTACCAGAAAAGTATTTGACTGGTTGCCCCAATCACAGTACCTTTACATACAGGAAACTAACCAAAAGCTTGAGTAAATAAGTAAGTTTTTAAAAATAGGGAGTGTTTCTGAGTCCCAAATTAAACCTGGAAACTGAGAATATCATAGGTGGGGCAGGTTATAGTATACAGTTCACTCTAATACTGTGGGGCCAGATCATTTAACGTTTCATACTTCAACAATACTTAAACAAGTCGATACAAAATTTAACTAGGAGCCAGTGCAGAGCTGAAACCACAGGACTAATGAGGTTGAACTTCCTAAACCTTATAAGGACTCTGGCTTCTGCGTTCTGTACAAATGTATTTAATGACTCTTTAGAGCATTCCTTAATACAGCTGTATGGTTTTCTCCATGGCTTTAAGAGTGCGGAGGTCATGAAGAACTTGATAAGCACTCTGCTTACCAGTGACTTTCTGTGATAATCATGTCATAATCATTTCTTTGAATAACAGTTCACAGTGCTCCTTGGTAGACTATAGCATTGGCTGTTTTATACTCAAACTACCAATCACTCTTTCTCCAGTGAGAATAAATAATAGGGAGTGGCTGAAGGTCTGTGCCAGGCTCTAAATCACCTGGCACTGCTTATTTGCCCTTCAAACTAGGGCAGAGTAGAATGAGCTCACTACTCACGCTATTTTCTCTGTTTACTATACGCAGTCTGAATTTAGGATACAGCCTGTGAATAGGATCTGAAATATTAGTCAGATGGTTCCCTATTAGGCAGCATTCCAGCATGCTGTACAGTAACAGATTCTTCTAAAATCATTGAACATTAATAAATATAAATGATTTCACCAGTTAAATCGGATAAACAAATCCAGACTTATATAAAGAGTGTATATATATATATATATATATATATATATATATATATATATATATATATATATATATATAAAAATCTATAAAATACCTTTAAACCTTTAAAATATTTAAACCCTACAATAAATACATTTAAACCTGTGAATGCATAATGATTGCACAAATGTGTTCACTGACCTGCATTCAGTATCTGTCCCCCTCTGTGTTGGTCTCTGTCCTCCATGACCCTCTGGAGGTGCAGAGATGATGGTGAAGGATTCAGTTCTTTATTAGTTTATTCTGACTCTCCTCTCTTTCTCTCTCCCCAGGTAAGTGTGCAGCTTCTCACCTGAGAGTGTACCTGAGCCACAGTGGAGGAAGGGGTCATACATGAACACAGTTTCTGATGAAATGCAGTAAGACCAGCCTGGCCAATATCAGTGCACTCTTTTGTTCTGTTTATCTATATGGTTTACTTGTCTGATTGGAGCAGAGTTCAGTTATCTTCCGATTGTAGTAATCATGGTTTATTACATTTAGCTTTACAGTGGAAAATTAGATTCAGGAATAAATGTTGATGGAAAGCTTTCTTTGATGTAGAAGTCATGGTGTCTCTATTAGATTTTTCATTTTTATTTAAAGCTTTTTGGTCGCTAAGCAATAGTCATGAAATAATACAGACCCTTTCTTCAAGGACGGAACAAACCTGTAGTAGTCTAAGGTAGTCTGTGGTTGTTCCTGTAATCTATAATGGCTTTGGGGATTTAAGAGAATAATTACCCCATATTAGTGCTGCCATCCACACAGGCCCAGGAACCCTGTAGGTGCCTCAGTCAGGCTAAGCACAATGTCTCTATGGGAACCGCCAGGCAGCAGGGGTGACTGTTGAGTGAAGCGGCTTCAGGCCTTGACTGTCCTGGTTTTCCATCACTCTTGTGTGCATGTAGGACACTAAGCTGTTACAAAACTACTGGAGTCATACATGGAGTCATATCAGGATTCATGAGATGTAGAAGAAACGCAGCAGAAAAGGACATGACACTTCTTTATTAAAAACAAGATGGAAATAGATTAGGGCAGGATTAACAGCAGGAAAGAATGGCACTTATGGCAGACAGCACTTCTGTTAGACACAAATGATGTGGATTTGGGATTCATGGTGCACCTGCTATCTTTGCTAAATTAATAAAGAATGATATAAAGAAAAGAACATTTTCCACTCAACAAACAAGTTTCTGCTTGTGCCATGACCCAATTTCTTAATATAGAATAGTCAATATGATTAAAGAACACAAGATTAAGTTATTAAGGGATAACAGTTGGACAGAAAATCATATCACATACATTGTTGGGCAGATTTTATTATTCCTAAAATGAAATAGCCAATCACTTCAAGCATCACCATGCATATTTGTGACTGGAATATTTATATGTGTGTCTCTGAAGCAATGCTGAAGACATTCATGTAAATATTTTTGTGTCAAATGCATTATGATAAAATGTAATATCCAAACAGATAAGATATATTAGATGTGTATCTATTTTATATGGACATCAGGCAATAGCATATAAATGCAATCAATGAAGGGGAAAGTATTAATAATTGTGAATTAAATTTGTGTGTAGGGTAGATATAGTGAAATAAAATGAAATAATTAACCCTGGATTATGGAATGACCTTTTTTAAATTAGCATACATCTTGGTATAAGCACTACACAATACTGTCTTTCACACCAGTGTCTACTGATTCAGTTTTTCAAATGCAGCTTAGACACACCTAGCCACTTATTACTGTTCACTGGAAAACCCAGAGACACTTTCTACTTAGTGTGAAGGGCATTCCATTTAAGACCAGTTTCATTTCCTAAATAAATCAGAAAGTAAATCACTTTCTACCTCCTATTCAGAGCACAAACATACCAGTAGAAGCTGAGGAGCTGTAGATGATCAATAATGAAGATGAAAGTAGATGACAGAGAGTAGGTGGAAACACACAGCTATTAAACATCACTTCCTTATGCTCATCCTACAGACACACACACACACACACACACACACACACACACACACAACCACGACAAAAACCTCTGAGCAATCACATCCAACAATCATTTTCACTTGGAACCTACATCTAGAAGACTGATCATCTCTGATGGACTACTGACAGCCAGATTACTTAGAATGTCATCAGTATGCATGTGCAGCAGAAGCAGAAGACAAAATTAACAGAAACAAAATTACATTTTCCCTGCCACCTTACTCTAAAAAAATATCATAAATATTTATATTGTGCCTCCGTGGGTAGAAGGGAGAGAGGCTAAGATTCAGCCAGATGGAGCAACTCTGGCCTTAGGCTCTCCTGAGAAATCTTTTTGCAACTTTACAGCAAAACCTCCCATGACAGACCCAGAGATGGCATATATTTTCAGTTCATCAGCTGTTATATCAAAGCCTTGGCAACAAATCACTACTCATATTTCAACCATTTGTTATGACCAGCCTGGGATATACAATTTATTGTTGTCTTTCTGTATTATCTCTCTATCTTGCTTTCTCTCTCTCTCTCTCTCTCTCTCTCTCTCTCTCTCTCTCTCTCTCTCTCTCTCGCTCTCTCTCTCTGTCTTTCTTTTTGTGCGGGGGAAGGTGTGAGAAGGAGAGGGAAAGAGAAAAATGGAAACAAATGTTTTTCTACATATTTGCATTAGTGCAGGAACAGTACTTTCCAAAAATGTTCTAAGATGCACTCAAATGTGATAAATATATTTTACAAACTCCCTGATTGAAGGAAAATTGTGGAGAACTCACATTTCTAAAGAGTGATCATGCTCTATAATAGTTCCATATATTGGAATTAATATCCAGATACTGGAATTAATTAACTATTAAGAACACAAATCATTTTGCAACTGCACTCTTAATCAGTTCCAGTAATTGCTTATGGTTTAAAGGTCAAACTCCAAACTGAAGAAGGGGTAAAGACCTTTAATTATTTCAGTGCAGGGATTAGGGCAGCATAGGCATTTTTATCTAAAGAAACAAAAAATTATGTCAGCATACAGCATACAAAAAAACGTATGTCAGAGCAGGGTGGAGACAGGGAGATGTTGGAGTGTGAGAAAGTTGTGACAATGAACACAAAGGAAGGTACCAAGTCTAGGGATATGAGTTTCAGAGAAACTTTGTCTGAAGCAACAGTTGCTGGGTAACTGCTATGAGGACCTCATATGAGTTCACCTCAGTCTGTATATAAGCAGAGCTATTTAATGGTCAGCACTAGCTAACATGAACAAACTGTAGCAAACTGTCTGTGTGTGTGTGTGTGTGTGTGTGTGTGTGTGTGTGTGTGTGTGTGTGTGTCCGTGTGATTTCTTGGAGAAACCAAACAGTTCTAAAACGGAAAATATATATTTTTACTGGTCACTACTATTACTACTATTGATCACTACTATTGCTACTCCCACATTTGTTCTTACAAGACTCCTTCTACCTCGTGGTGCTACTACTACTACTACTATTACTACTATTAATAGTAATCCAAAAGATTCTAATGACAATGACAATGACAATGAATATTCTACAGTGAAACTGCATCTTCCATTCTGTCAGCTGTGATGAATTTTCTTGCTTCAGAGTCATTTTTCATGAGTACAAACATGAAATGTCAGTTGTTCTATGAACTGTGTCCCTTTTGCTGCCTGTTTACCTAATTTAATTGAGAAAGAGAATAAATATCTTACTTTAAAATGTCACATTCCACACTTATCTAAGTATCTTACCTCTAAGTAATGATGTAATCTTTTTCCACTGCCAGTAGAAATGAAAAAATATGTTTGTTTGTTTTTGGGTTTTTTTTTCAATTGAGGCCCTGGATAGTCTCCACAGTGAAATGCTGTGATGAATTTGGTTTGAAAATGTAGTAGGATCATCCTCAGAATATCAATGACCTTAAATGTCAGACATTTTATCCTTAATCTCAGCCTTAGAACAGCTTCAAAGCTGACACTAAATATAATGCTTTGCCGGGCCTTCTTTTTAAGAAGGTAAGATGGAAATAAGTGAGTAATATATCATATCTTAATCACCCTTTCCTAAGATTGTCTCTGAGAGCTTGGGATAGTATTTGTCTCTCTCTTCGCCAAATCGGAAAGATTCCAATATTCTTTAACATTAGTTCTGGCTTTTAATCCATTATCTTCTTTGTGCTAAATTCCCACTAAATGTGTCTGAAAGGCTATTTAGCATTCTGCTCAGAGTTGCTGCAGGAGAATAGTCTACAGTGCTGCCATTTGAAATGCCTTCACTGAAATTAGGCAGTGTGATGATGCAATCTGTTATATTGTGACGTAGACACAAGAATAGAGGATGCCAATAAAGACCACTGATTATAGAGCACATGTGTCTGTTAATGTGTATTGTGTGTGATTTTAACTTTTTGAATCCAGAGGTTGCACTGATTCAATTGCCAGCCATCATTACTAAGAGCTGGAACTCATGTAGGTGTCATTGGACCATTGTGGTTAGTTACCTGGAATCTTCAGGTATATATATATATATATATATATATATATATATATATATAGAGAGAGAGAGAGAGAGAGAGAGAGAGAGAGAGAGAGAATTACCAAAAATACAAGTTATTATTATTATTATTATTATTATTATTATTATTATTATTATTATTTCATAGTGGGTCTCTCCCTCTGTGTGTAAAAATAAGTTATTAAGGTTAATTGTATGCATTCCTGTCAGGATCTTCTACTAAGCAAGGTGTGTAAGGTGACCAGACAAGAGGAGAATCAGCAATGGGATTGTGTGTTGCAGTAGTGCTTTTCTAATGCATTTGCTTTTCTACCTTGCTGATCATGCCAAAGTAGTATTTATGATGTTTTGCTGAAACTGTCAGTTTTATGTCTCATTGAGTATAGTCCACTTTAACCAAAGTGTTGGAGATGGGAAATGTTATTCAATTGTAGTCTAGCAGGCATGGCATAGGCTGTGTAATTCATTTATTTTCCAGCAGATGTTTGTTTGCTTAATTTTTGAACTATTAACTAACCTCTTCCTCATGGTTTGAGTAGGAGGTATAGACTAAGTCCATTCACAGATCCCTGTAGAATAATGAGAAAATAATGGAGATTTTTCTAGCGTTTACACATTAGAATACTAAATCAGATAAACAAAGCAAAATACCTCTACGGTAAATGCAGAGAGTTTTGCTTAGACATGATTTAATTCTATGTAGATTACGTTGAATTTCTGGTGTTGTATTAAATAGAATATGTCTTGCAAAAATACACTACATTGCCAAAAGTATTCACTCACTCATCCAAATCATTGACTTCAGGTGTTATAATCACTTCCATGGACACAGGTGTATAAAACCAAGCACCTAGGCATGCAGACTGCTTCTACAAATATTTGTGAAAGAATGGGTGCCACCTGTGTAACAAAGCCAGTCATGAAATTTTTCAATCGCTACTGACCTCCAAACTTCATGTGGCCTTCAGATTAGCTCAAAAACAGTGTGTAAAGAGTTTCATGGAATCAGCAGCTGCATCCAAGCCTTACAACACCAAGTGCAATGCAAAGCATCGGATGCAGTGGTGTAAAGCATGCCACCACTGGACATATAGAGCACTGGAGACATTTTGTCTAGAGTGACGAATCACACTTCTCTGTCTGGTAATCTGATGGACGAGTCTGGGTTTGACGGTTGCCAGGAGAACAGTACTTTTCTGACTGCATTGTGCCAAGTGTAAGGCTTGGTGGAGGGGGGATTATGGTGTGGGGTTGTTTTTCAGAAGTTGGGCTCAACCCCAGTGAAAAGAACTGTTCAGCATACCAAAAGATTTTGGAGAATTTGATGCTACCAACTTTGTGGGAACAGTTTGTGAGAATGGCCCCTTCCTGTTCTGACATGACTCCCCACCAGTGCACAAAGCAAGGTCCATAAAGACATGGATGAGCAAGTTTGGTGTGGAAGAACTTGACTGGCCTGCACAGAGTCCTGACCTCAACCCAACAGAACACCTTTGGGATGAATTAGAGCGGAGACTGTGAGCCAGGCCTTCTTGTCCCACATCAGTGTCTGACCTCACAAATGTGCTTCTGGAAGAATGGTCCAAAATTCCCATAAACAAACTCCTAAACATTGTGGAAAGCCCTCCCAGAAGATTTGAATCTGTTATAGCTGCAAAGGGTGGGCCAACATCATATTTGTGATGGGAAGAGGCTAAGCAGGATGCGGGGATGAGTTGAAAACAGAAACATACCTTTATTCAAACACTTAACACACACGAAGTAGTACGCAAGCTATTGGGTTCAAACATCGACAACATCCACGATAAGACAAGAGACTTACATACATGCGTGATAATGACACAAAACAAAGATCAGGTGAGAAACACAAGAGGGGGTGTGACCATGCAGACAAACACACATACACACGCACACATGGAGATGTCTGGGGGGAGGGACTGTACCGTGACAATATGAAACCCTATGGATTAAGATTGGGATGTCACTCAAGTTCATACGTGCGAAGGCAGACGAGCAAATACTTTTGGCAATATAGTGTATATAAACAACACGCAACAAAAATAAATAAATAAATAAATAAATAATGCATCCTGACTTGAATCAAGTGAACAGGTGATGCAGCATGATAAATCATGTTTCAGTTCTCTGATGCTGATTACATCCTAAAGCAGCCTGTACTCCACTGGAGCTCCCAAAGGCATGAATGACCTATATTTGTCTATGTTTTGTTATTCTGCAAGTCAGTAATGCTATTGTCATGATGATTTGCTTGTTAAAATTGTTTATGGCAAACTGTAAAATCATCCTAAGGAAGATTAGCTTGTATTTAAAAAAACAAACAAACAAAAAAACGCTATTGATAAATTCAATGAAACCCAGTTATATGACTCAAAATCTCAAAAAAACTCAAAACTCAAAATCAGTTACTAATGGGCCTTATTTACTCTTGCTGCAGATAAAACTGTTTACTGGCATGCAAGTTGAGAACAGTGTGAGTATCCTAATATGAGAAACCCATCTGTAGATATATGTATACTTCACTGCTGTGTGGCTTTTAATCAAGTTATTAGTTTTTTGGTTGTTGTTGCTTTTTATGGGGGGCACAATGAAGTTGGGTCCTATGACCCCCTACCCATTTTTTTGTTTTGTTCCAAATCTGGAAATTGAATCAGTCCCCACACAAGCCTGGATTGCAAAAAAACAAATATTCATGATACATTGAATCAGTATTGGTGGTGTGATAATTAGGCCTCGACAGAATCAAATTTGGTTAGACTCTGGAATAATTGAACTTCTTTCATTCTTAATCCTTAGAATATGAAATTATCTTTACAACTGATATAGACCACAACATATTTGCTTTTTAGGTAACTTGGTTACCTGTTTATCTTTTGCAGTATGATATAATTGTATTCACATTCCCATGTTCATTATTAGTTTAATATATTTATAATTACTTAAATATTTTGTTCTGTGTGGTGATATATATGTCTGGAATTCTGATCATATATTCACTTTATGCCTCATCCCATCTAGCCACCACACCCTGTGTCTAGCAGGAAAAAGCCTTAAAGTTGACTTACAAGTTAACAGTTCCCTGATTCCCCTGAGTACTATGACTTGCTTCGGTCAAAATAGCTCAAGGATCAAGCAGCACAGCACCATTCTCTCCCTGTCAAACTAGTCCTGCTCAGAACAGATGGTTAGCGTACCTCTTCCTTTAAATGATAATGAGCCACTGCTCACCCCATGCCTCTTCTGAGGGGTGTGCTGATGAGTTTAGCTTCATGCTACTATTGTAGCTGTTGAGCATGAACCCTTGGGGAAACATGGCTGCCAGAGAAAATACAGCGGTGCACCCATGCATGTTTGAATTTGGGCCTGACCCTACGTTTTCTCTGTGGCCACCTCACTGTTCATTCAAGCAGATGTAATACATTCCTATAAAATGTCACTAGCCCCTGATTAGATACCTGGAACACAACTTAGTTTATCTGTAGCTATTACTCTCACATTATTCATGTGTTAATAAAATGAGAGTAACTTAACCAACTAGTAGCACTAACATTATTGTAGATCCTGCCACAAGTAGGTTAATGCTAATAACCTTCTAGAAAATCACATAATTATTTTTTAAATATTTAGCTACATTTTTCTCATCCACAGTTTTAATACTGATCCAAAGTCAAATCTATCTTTGGTAAGTTTTGCTGGCAGTCCGAGTATACATACCTACACACTACAAAGCATTCCCATTTGCCAAATTCCAGATGGATGTAAAGCACATCTGTTAGTAAAACATGGTAACATGGCTAGCCCCTGATTACCTGACTGGAACACAACATTGTAACTCTTACACTTGTATTATTTATGTGTTGATGATCTTACAGACATTCAACTAATATATAGCATTAACATTATTGTTATTGTATTAGCTTTATTGATCCTGCAGCAAGCAACGGCCATAATAAAATTTATGAAATTGGCATCTCAGCTGTTAGCATTAGCTGGTGTGAAATGGTCAACAACTCACATATCCTTGTGTAATTATTTTTGAAATATTACATTTCTGTTGTCTGCAGTTTTGTTGTGGACAGTTGGTATTGATCCCTCTTAGTTAGCTTCATTGCCAGCCCTGCATTGCACTGACTTAGGTTAGAAAAGCAGTCACATAATGGTTAGCACATAAGTTTATTGCCAACTGTAGAAAACAAAAATAAACCTTTTTCCACTCAGCTCTTTTGTCCTCTGAGGCTGAGGGCTAATATAGTGCTTTGTGCTGTTCTACGCAGCCAGCAACAGAGCAGTTCCCATGCTTAGTTCTTGTCTTTGACATAATGTTAGTAGGTCCACTACTTGGGCAAAAAATAAATAAAAAACTTGAGAAAATATGGTGCACCTTTGCAAGGTAATGCTCAAGTCATGGGTGGAGATATTTCAATTGGGGCATGATAATGCTAATTACTCCCTTAGTGATGTGGAAAATGGAGCAAAATCTGATACGGTAGTGGCATGATAGTGTACGGTGCTAATACACATATCCCTGCTGTCTCTCTCCCTCTTTGCGAGGCAGTGGCCTGTCCCCACATGGTCTCCCTCAAGGGTCAGCTTTCTGCTGCAACCACCACACTACCTGATATGCAGCAGCACTTATGCTTTGGCCTCTCCAAAGGCTGAAATCCCAGTCTGGCGCCATCAGCATGCCGAGGAGTGTTCTGGGGAAATACCTTGGGCACGGGGAAATACCTCACAACAAATCCAATGCTAGTGAAGATATCAGCACTCCTTTCAACCACCTAACCTACTCTTTGCGCTTTCCTTGTTCTCTGTCATTCACAGTGTTGGCATGTTACGAATGCGAGGAATCACATTCAGCCTCACACTGCCATGCCTACCTCTTCTCACACACGCCTCCAATATGGTTCGCTAGAATACTAGCACACACCTGATCATCATTTCCCTCATTACTGCTCTCCTTCTTAAGCTCCCCTCCCTCACATTGATGTCACGAAGTATTGCCAACCCTATGTTGCATACCGAGCATTCCAGATTTGTGTTTATCTTCCTGGTTTTCGGGTCCTACCTGTGTTTTAGACCTTGTTTCCTGCCTGACCCCTGGACACCCCCTGGACTCTGCCCCATGTTATCAACTTCGGACCAACCTGACTAAGAATACCTGCCTGACCCCTCTAGTCTGTTTGATTTAAACAATACAATCTTCTGCAATTCGATCCTCTCTCTTGTGTATGTGTGTAAATGCAACACGGCAGTGCTGATGAGGGTTCTGCTAAGGGGCACTGTCTTCCCACCTCCAGAAACCCTTTCAGCTCCTTCATGATACAACCCCATCCACCATTTCAGGGACTTTAAGTTTTTTTTTTTCTTCTTCCAGTTATTGTCATAAGCCTAAAAGATTATTCATTGTATTAACCATATAAGATGATATGTGCTACTGCAGCCACACAGCCCTCTAACCTTTGTCATTCCATTCCCTCTATCTACTACTGAAAAAAAAGATAGCAGACATACTCGACAAGCGAGGACAATTGTGACAGAACAATAATGTATTATTTATCTGGCATCTGAGAACCAGAGTATCAGTGATGTCCTCATAGACATGCTCTCTTTGTTTTTCCACAATTTTTTTTTTACTTTGTTCTTTAATCTTAATGTTTTATTGATTATCTGCCTCTGAAAAAAGGCCAAATGTTCTTGGCACATTGAAAGAATTACAAATCTGTCTAACTGGTGAATGTGATGGCCTGAATGTGAGAGCCACAGGGCAAGGAGTAGGATGCACAGACCTCTCTCGACAGAGACCAACATTTATTAGACAAACATGAATGATAAATACAATGGCACTCATGTAAAACAAGCAGGGTGAACACATACAACGCCTAACACAGACAGGACTACAATCACAACCAGAATTAAAGACAGACAACATGCTATTCACCTACAAGGGTTTACATACACACACAAATGCAACACAAAATAAGGTGCAGGTGTGTGCTAACAATAGGGGCGTGTTTACAAACAAGACAGTCAATGAACTCCCGCTGCATACGGTGGGGGAGTTCACATGAACAGCAGGAAGGGCAGTGTTCGATAACAGTGTTCCATTCCCCCTGCCACCCACACCAAGGGGCAAGGCTCCTGATGCATCCATCTCCGGGACAGCGAACCCCAGGCCACACACAACACACACAAACTCATACACACAAACTCATACAAAACACAGCAAAGCCTGGTACCCACCCAACACAAGATGGGCTAGGAGCCACCAACAAGGGAGGTCTCTCAGTACGTGAGTGGGAGAGGCCGGTGATGCTCCATAGTGGGTCCAACAGATCTGAAGGCGCGGCTGCGGTGTTCAGCGGCGGGTCCGGAGGCATGGCTATGGTGTTCAGCCCCAGCAGCATCCTTGTTGGGACCAAGCCAAGACAAACAACATACCGCACCCACATGCACAGTGGGTGCACACAACAACATGTTGTGTATGCCTGCAGACAAACACAAAAAGCACACTGATACAGCACCTGCTGGAGAGGTAGGCACTAGAGGCATGTTCTTGGCCCTGCAGGACATGCAGAGGGGTACATCTGCCCTGGGTCCAGACATGCTGTAATGGACTACGGCTCACATGTCGCCAGCCACCCAGGGCCCATCCTGGACGTGAAGCCCTTAAGGCAGTCCTCATCCTGAGTACTCATGGCCTGTACCTGAAAGATGGAGAACACAGGCAACAGAAGCTCTAGCCAGAGACCTAGCCAACCTGACTAGACCACCCACATAGTGGTCCCAGTGGAGCCAATCGACTCCCCGTGTTCCCATCTCGGTAGCAGTAGGCTAAGAAAATTCCAGAGGGGGTTCCCCTCCTTGGCTGGAGCAGGCACTGTCCTCCTCCTCCTCCTCCTCCTCCTCCTCCGGTGTGGTTGGGAGCGCTGGTCACAGTCCTCTCCACAACATCCAGGGATCCAGGCAGCAGCTTGGGATGTAGGCAATAGGGGCCCTCAAGAATAGCTGTGGCTAGGGGAATATCCCCTAGCTTTGGGGCAGACCTCTCTCGATGGATACAGACATTTATTAGACAAACACGAATGCTAAACACAATGGCAGTCATATGTAATATCCAGTGTGAATACAAGTAACGTCTGACATCAACATGACTACAAGTACAATGAGAATCAAAGACTGACAAAGTGCTACTCACATACAAAGGTTTAAGTATACACACACACATAATGATAAACCAGGTGCAGGTGTGTGCTAACAATAGGGACGTGGTTACAAACAAGACAGTCAGTGAACTCCCACTGCACATGGCCGGTCATACCACATGAACAACAGGAAGGGGAGCGTTCCGTGACAGTGTCTTTCACAGCTCAAATGCTTAGTTCACCACGATAGAATGTAGAATAGACTCTTTGTTCATTGTATGTTGGCGCTTACATAAACTTGGTAAACTTAGTGCTTATTTATATTATACTTCTCAAAGACAAACCCTTCAACCTTTAGCTGCCCTGTAGCCTGGTTCTACAGGAGCTGGAGATGAAGGCTACATTTAATATGAAGTATTTATATTATCCAATTTGAGAGAGTTGGGTTTTATAGCTCTCGCTCTCTCACTGACTCATTCATCTTTTTCTGCTGGCTTGGGAGTTCTGAATCAGAATGTGGTCCTGAACAATTATCAAGGCCTTCATATATACTGTTGTCAGTTTAACTTGACCTAATGTTACATGTTCTCTCCTATAATTTTATAGTATCATTGTTAGTGTAGCAGTAGACAGAGAGCCTCAGTCCTGCAGTGCCCTTAACGAATCCTGACTAATCAGAGCTTCTCACAATAGACCTTTACATACAGATAATCTCTACAGCATGCTCTGCCCATAGCAATCAAGCAATTCAAACACATTCCTACCTCCTATCTGATCCCTGGGAATAAAGCCTTTATGTAGTTTTTTTTTTTCCTTTATTCAGTTTCAGGCCCAAAGGAGTGCAATAGATAAAGGGGGAGTGCTGGTTATACCTCGTCTATGCTTAGTCAACACACAATGCAGAGAAAAAAGAAGTCATGTAGGTTATCTCTGACATAAAATGTTTGTGACTGAAGAACTGAAATGAAAACTACAAAATATATAAATACACAAAATTTATTTGGGCCATATCAAGTGTTTTAAATGTCACAGATGAGAATTGTGTGTGTGTGTATGGGTATGGAAGTGTATATATTTATGATAAAGCATGTCTGGCACCTGTGTTGCCAGTTGTTTTGGCACTGGTGTTGCACACACAGCTGTGTCCCTCTTTAAATTGAACATCCATATTTACATTGAAATTTTTGTCTTAATCTTTTCAACTTTCCAGAGGCCTAAGAATTTGAGGGTGATATGCAGTATTTTCACTGTTCCTAGGATTTTGCTATTCTGGACTGATATTAATGCTGCCATTCTTTTGGAGCCACTCCACCAGCTCTGGATTCACAGCCTTGGGTGCCATCCACTGTTGGGATAACCTTGGTGTTTACCTTCCACATTCTCTCTATTTCCTCTTTTAGTCCCTGGTATTTCCCCAATGTTAAAAGTTACAATGAAACTTTGGCATGTGAGGAAAACATTCTGTTGTCTTTGGTCTGGTTTTATTCCAGCCCATAATGTGTCAGATATACAGAAGATACATTTGCAGAATGCATCTATATCTGACACAGGCTCTCTCCATTCTGCTATATGCATAAATTGCTATAGACACTACTATAGGCATTAATTGAATAATGTAATAATGTTAATGCGTTCATTGAAATGCTAGTGATGGTTATTCATTTTGGGGAGTAATTATTTTTCAAATGATTTTCTCTACTCTAATAATGCCTAATTCATCATGAAAAATGTTCACCTTTTAAACCTTTCAGCTCTCCTAATGTAGCTGATGTGTAATTAACTCTAGGATCTGCTTTACAGTTCAATGAGATATTTCTTAATAATTCTGAACTCATGGCATTAGCCAAAGCCTTGTGGTCAGACTTCTGAACCTGAAGTCAATAGTTTTGGGTGAAAGCTTCGTGCAAATTGGACCTGTCCTTTGGCTGTGACAGGGCTGACCAGTGAGAAATACAGTCAGTGGCCACAAATGGAAAAAAAGAGTGCTGAGAACAGTGAGCTTTTGAGTTTTGAGTTTTGATATGGTCTAATACTTTCTTCAATATACTGAAGAAATATACTGTAATATACTGTGGATCATGCTAAATACCATTATGATCAAGATTTTTAAAAATTATTTCAATATAATATTTAAGCTGTTGTAACTCAAATATCAGCAGTGTTCATATACTGTATGTAGTAGTACTAGTAAACTCCATTCAATTTCAGGGGATATGAATCATTACATTATTATTATTATTATTATTATTATTATAGCATTATAATAATTATTATAACAATTCTAAATACAATTATCTCTCCCCTTTTATGCTCTTTTCCAGTTCTCTTTTGCTTTTGATGTTTGGCTTTGTTTTTTGTTTTTTTTTTATTTTACTCATTGTTCTAATTGTTTCATATTATACAACTGCAAGAAAAACTTTGTGATCACTTTTAAATTTCTGGTTGATATTGTAACGGGCCAGGCAAAAATCAGACGCTTGCCGATAATTGTTTTAGAGTGACGGGAATAAGAGGTAGCGGGTATGCATATTTGGATATTTGATTGAGATTTTGGTAATCAATACAGGGGCAAAGACCTCCATCTTTCTTCTTCACAAGGAATAAGCCTGATGCCATGTGGAAGTGGATGGCTGAATAAAGCCTTGGCTCAGTGCTTCATCTGTATATTCTTCCATGTTCCTCTCTTCTTTTTGGGAGAGAGAGTAAATACAAGCCTTAGCGAATATGGCTCCCTCCAGGAGCTCAATGGAACAGTCATAAGGACAATGGGGAGATAACAGAGTAGCTTTCCTCTTACTAAAGCCCATAGATATTGGTATTCCGAAGGGATGGAAAAGGCTTGGTTGTCAGCAGGACTCTCTATAGTGGTGGAACATAACTGAATAACAAGTAAAGTCAAACAATTCCTCAGACATTAAGATGACCACTGAGTGATTTCCTTTTGGGCCATGATATGCTTGGGTTATGTGGTTCTAACCAAGGGAGATCTAAAATGACTGGATATGATGGGGCTTCTATGACAAGAAATGAAATGAGTTCTGAATGGAGTGCACATGTGGTGAGTTTTACAGGTGTAGTGCAGAGTAATATGGAACCAGCTCCTATTGGTGTTCCATCCAGAGCAGCCAGGCAAAGAGTCTTGTGTAATGGTTCTACTGGAATGTCCAATTCCCGTAAAAGATGGGTGTATATGAAGTTACCCTCTGCTCCTGAATCAACTAAGGCTGTAAACATAGAAGATGGTGTATGAGGCCCAACATAGACAGTTAACAAAAACGACTTAGCTATCATCTTTCTTGGGGGCAAGTTCACTACCTTGTTTTGTGATGTTGGTTGCCTGCTTCTTCTATGGCTCAGCGATGAGGCTCAATTCAGTCTAATACAACAATTCCGGATAACATGTCCTGAGGACCCGCAGTAAAGACAGAGCCTCCTGGAATCGGTGCTGCCTCTCCTCTTCAGTTCAGCGTGAAGAATCGCATTGCATAGGTTCCACTGTATGCTCTCATCTAAGCTCTGGTCTATAACTGGGAGAGGGACAGGTGGGGCGAGAACTACTAGCTCGACACAGTTTTCGTTCTTGAATAAAATGATCCAGATAGAGCTATAAGCTGATTCAAATCTAACTTATCATCTCGGCAAGCTAGTTAATGTAAGGCCTCTGAATTGAGACTGTTCTGGAAAGTGATGATCAATGCTGCCTCATTCCATTCACTACCTGTAGCGACAGTACGGAACTCTCGAGCATAGTCAGCCACAGAACGATTGCCTTGGTGCAACTTGGTTAGTATCTCCCCACAGGTTCTTCCCTCATGTGGGTGATCGAACACTGCCTTGAATTGAGCATCATAAAAAATCGTCATAAGACGATGTTTGTACATTATCCCAGATGGCAGTCGCCCAATCTAGAATGTTGTCAGATAGATGAGAGGTAATGAATGAAATCTTAGCTTGATTGGAACAGGGTAGAAGGCTTTTGAAGTATAATGAATATTGTAACAGGAAACCTCGACACTTGTCTATGGAGCCATCATTTTTTTTTGTTTTACTCATGGGGAAGGTTGGTTGAATACTGATTGCAGCAGGATCGGTGCTGGCATGGGACTGAACTGAGAAGGAGTAGTCATTTGCAGCCAGGAGGTGAGTTCTCTGAGATGTTGTCCTAGTTCCCACATTTGTGTCGTTGGTCCGCTTGTTGTTTGGCGATTATATCCATTGACTATGTGAAACCCTCAAGCACCTGTTGGTGTTGGTTGATTAGCTGACCCTGGTTGGTCAAAGCTTCCATCAAGGCATCCGAATCCACCATCTGCATGGAGGGGAAGTAATCTGTAATGGGACAGGCAAAAATCAGATGCTTGCAGATAAAAGACAAAGCTTTTATTGTAGTTCCACATAGTGGAAAAAGGTTGAAACAAAAATAGGCAAGTTTGAGCGTAGCTCGAATAGTGAGAAAACAGTCTGTATCGAAACCAGAAAGACAATCCAAAAATCTAGGCAGAAGAATCCAAAAGGGGCAGGCAAAAATCAGAAACAAGAAACAATAAATCCAAGATACGATACACAGTAGTAGAATCAGAGCAATAACGCTTGGTATGCTCAGACACTGGAGGCAATACTTCGCAGTGTGATTTAGACAAGCAGACATGTTTCTAAATGACACACAGGTGAATTCAGTATTCGGGTGATGATAATCTAACGTTGCATTCTTGATTGGTTGAGTCCTGGATTGTCGAACACCCTGCTGGATATTGTAGTGTGCTAAGGATTCTGGCGATATGACATTTTAATTTAGTTCAGAGTGTGTTTCATACCTACAGGGGCAATCAATTCTTCTAATTTATGGTGGATGTGTATTTTGTGTATTTAGGATTTCATTGATGTTTGTTTCACTCATACAATTGGAGAAGCTGTCAGTGGAAACCAGTTTTATTCATGTCCACATCAGATCATTCCTTGCTCTTCCTCCTCATGCTAAGCTTATATGTAAACATGCGGTTTAGTAGCCTGGTTTCATCAGTTGGGAGATATTGTGTATTGGTCTGATTAAACTTGATCTCAACTTTGTGGTATTGTCCAGTCTATTAGATGCTATTTGTTTTTGCAGTCCTTGAACAAATGTAATGGCTTAAAAAGTACCTCTCTCCTCTTGCTTTGAAACAAAACCTGCAGCTAAAAGGGCCATGATTGAGCTGTTTAAACTAATCTCCTGAAACCAATGTGCAATCACACTGAACATATTGGCATACGGTAAGGTATTGAAATTCAACAGTTATAATTCAGCTTTGGTTTGTGCATTATAGAGTTTGTCATTCTGTCTGAAGGTCTTCTTGATATACTTAAACAACTTAAGAAAGTGTAAGAAAATTGTTGGAGATTAATATTTACAATTAATAACCAAATTTATTTGTGAAATTAGATCAGATCACTCATTCAGGTGTAATTATAAAATAAAATAAAGGACATCTGTTATATATATATGCTTAGAGGGTATTTACTTTGTTCTATAGATTATTTTCTTATCACCTGCTGAGGTTATTCATGTAGATGCTGTTTTATAACTTTAACTGCTTGGAGTATATCTATGTCTGAAATCAGTATTTATATTCTTCAAGGCTGGGGTGAAATCAGGATTTCCCCAATAGATATAAGGTCAATGAGACTTCTGTTCTGTTTCTGAAATATTTGTTAATGCAAATATTTATAGCTCTATGTAAAGATCAGCATATCTTATCTAGATCCAGTTTCATCATCATGTTACTGTACAGAGATACAGCTCTAAAAAGGTATGGTTAATAAGACCTGCTTTGAGCATTCCCAGATAAATCACACTGACTATTCCACTGATAATCAGGTTTATTCACTCTAACACTATGGATTTTATGCTTTCTATGATTTCTGTGTTGTTTTTGCCTTGCATGTGTAAAAGCTGAATATCTCCCAACTATATTAGTGCTGTATAAAAGCTGCTATATAGCTGGTTTGTGAAGGGACCAAATTGCTGTTACTTTGACTTCCCTCGGTATGCTGCCTGTAAAACCAGCAGATGTCAGTATACTGAGGTCATGATCTTGCTTATCTGAGACCTGACTGCTTACTTCTGTCCAGCACCACCTTGAATATCAGTGCTGATAATAAATAGACTCACTTTTATTATCTGCATTATTTAGTATATTCTAAAATGTACATTCTGCATTCAAAACCAGATGAAACTCCCAAAGAGGACATATCAGCTTGATTAACACTGTGTAACAGAGAGTGCGAAAGTTCAAGTTCAATAATGTACACTTCATAAACGTGAATATTTTAATAGTTTTGCCTTCGCTTTAGTAGTTTTGCCTTTGCTGAATGATAATGATATGGGATGTCAAGCTTCTGGAGTCTAATACACACCTTTTAAGTGCAGTGGACAGAAGGTAAGAACCTGCCTGTACAGAGCATTGAATTTATAATGAAGATACCAGTAGTCATCTTCATAAGAGACTAACAGGCAGATTGTATATAGATAGACAAATGATCAGAAACAAAGTCAGGCAAATGTTTAAAACTAGATGAGAAATCCAGAGAGTAATACAAGGTTTAAAACTTGCACATACAATTGACAGGACGTCACACAGTGGTTTTCCAAACAGACAGTTTAAACAGATGGCATGAAGCAGGGCAATCAAAGTCTGGTCAGAGAAGGTCTCAAGATTTGGACATCCCTGGCATAACAGTTCCATCAGTGGGGGAAACACCTGTGAAACCCAAAGTGGAAATGTCCCATTCAGGAGCTGCACTGACACGGATGTTGACGTTTAGATAGATGACCACTTCGTGTCACTGAGTAAAGCATGCACACTGGCACACCAGTGTAGATACTCCAGTTCAGTTCAGTTCCCTTTATTATCCCTAAAGAGAAAATTTGTTTTGCTGCCAGACACTAAATATACAACATAAAAAACAAAGGCCACAACATTCAACAACATCCACAAAATCACAATAAAGCTCATATAGATCAAATACAGCAGTATTAAAAAACAGTAGAAACAGAGTTAACAGTATAAAGACAGTAAGCAATAACATACGTCACAAAATGTAATAGTCCTATAGCCTTGGAAATGAAGGAATTCTTCCATCTATTACTTCCAAATGGCTAGTTTATTAACTGCATCATATAAAGCCAGGTCTTGTGGCTATTGATGTTAAATGAATGCATAAAAAACACTGTACAAAGACCTATAGTAGCATTACTTTTCAAAGTTAAGAAATATAGAGAATAAGACGGTGTCAACACAATGGTGTCAATTCCTCTCAGCTCCCTAGCACAGAAAGTGATTTTACACAAAAGACAGAGCAGTGTCATGTGGCAGCCAACACGTGGGACTACAGATCACTGCATTTACAGTATTTGCATCATTTGAGCACTGTAAATGTAATGTTTCTCTCTTTCATTTCCTGCATGTGCCATTGCTAATAAACTGCATTTTTAAATATGTATATCAGTGTATGTTTTTATTTTTAATTTAATTTATATTATATTAATATTTGATTCATTGTTTTGTGAAACTAAGATTATGATATTACAAATAATTTATATAACATATAAATGAAGCTGATGCAGAGAGATCAGAGAGATCAGATTCACAGCAATAAGTAAAGTAATGACTGTACAAACATTGTTAGCAGATACTTGTTTTTGGATTACCACAAAATATTTAATTTTGTAACTGTAGTGTCCTTGTGGATGTTTCCATGTGGGATAAACAAATAGAAAACTGAAAGACAAATAGAGCTGGAAACAAGAACTACTTAATGACAATGCATTAGAGACAGGCCAAACTAGATATGCAAACAAACCAGTTAAATAAAGAGAGGGAGACACAGACAAATATCTCTCTGATGAAGGACCTTTTTGTTGTCTAAATTTAATGGCCATACATATTCAGCCATTTCTCATTCCCAACATTTCACATATTGAAGCTTTTAATTATAGTTATTTTATGTGAGACTTTTGAAATAATTGCCCAAAAACACCACCTGTTTTCCAAATCCACTCGAACTTAGCACCTAACAAAAATGTTATTTATTTATTTACTTACTTGTTACTTTCCAGCATTCTGACCTGCCTACAGGACATTCATTCCCATTAATGTTAAAAGGAGAAAACATAAAGGACTTTTCTTTGACATATCATAGGGGAAGCAACAATACAGGGATTTGTATGTCAATTTCCCCTATACAAAAAATCATACTGTCACAAAAGTTAAGATATGTTACATGATAATATCGCAAATAGTGTGACAGCCTGAGTGCTGCAGGGCAAGTAGCAGGATGTACAGACCTCTCTTGACATACACAGACATTTATTAACACAAGACATGGAGAAACAATAAATGTTAACAGCCCTCACCTATAACGGTCCAGTGAACAATGCACACTAACATGAACATGTATATGAACATCTAACACAACAAAGACAAAGAATAACACACACACACAGGGGTTTACATACATACTGTAAATTGTGGCTCATATGCAGTTCAAATGAAACTAGGGAATAAGATAGCATCTGAGATGGCATCCAACTGGGGTATTATAACTATGTATCTCTATGTCTACACCATATGTCAGTACTAGGTCAAGTGTATGTCCACCAGAGTGTGTGGGTTCTCTTATACATTGGGTGAAACCGATTGATTCTAAAATAGAACTAAAGGCTGATCTCAGTGTGTCTTGGTTACTATCACAGTGAATATTGAAATCACCAACAACAATTGCTCTTTCTACTAGAGTGACTAGATTAGAAAGGAAATCTGCAAATTCCTTAATAAATTCTGAGTAGGGTCCTGGTGGCCTGTAGATGCCAATTAGTGGAAGAGGCTGGGTGGGCTTCTTATTGCTGGCTACATAATTTATGATAGTAAAAATAATTTCAAAGGGCTTGAAATCATCAAAGCTCATCTATTTTGCTGAAAAGTTGTGACGTGGGCTCGAACCCAGGTCAGATGGGCCCATGTGCAGAACAGTTAGATCGTGGATCAGGTAAAACAAGAGGAAAAACTAAACACCATGCCAAGCATGGAAAAGGGGAGAACAAAGGATGCCATGGGAAGAATGGCAACCCCGATGCACTGGGGAAAACCAAACTAAAACTTTCCAAACAAAACCAGAAAACACGGAGGAACTTTAATGGCTAAGGGAAGCCTTGGGAGAGAGACAAAAACTGGAGAAAACTGGAGAGGGGAGGGGACGTGTAAAAACAGACACCCACGCAGCACAGAAGTGAGGTGTAGCACAAGGGCTCACAGACCTCAATACCCAAAGTTAACGGCTAGGAGCTTGGCTCAGAACTTTGGCAAAAACCCAGCACTGAATGACTGGGTCACTGGGCTTTTATAGATCTAGCCCTGCTGTTGGGCATCAAGTCTGATTAGTAGCGTGGTTGACTCGAGGCCTCCCTCTGGTGGCCGGAGGGGGCCTCGGCTAGTGCCAACCCTTACAAAAGTCACCCATTCGCCCTGCTGTGAGGGTTGTAGTGCTGGAGTTGAGGGCTTACTAACTTCCCCTAAGGTATCCAGAGTTTGTATTTCTAGTTACTCAATAAGTCTAAAACTTTTTAAGGTCTGGATGCACACTTTTAGCACTAGAATCTCCTCCATCAGACTAGTAATTAATCTACACTTCTCACAGATAAAACTATCACTAATGACAGAGGAAGAATAACTAAACATGTTGCACTCAGTGCACTGAAGGAGAATGGAAGCCATGATGGAAAAGCAAATTGTTAACGTTACTTACATTTTTGGTAATTCTTTGGATATAGTTTGTGATGATAAAGTAGTTTTCGATATGGGATGAAGTTGCTGTTTTCCAGGTAGAATGAAGTATAAGTCCAAGGGAAAAACAAGAAAAACAGAGAGCAGTAAGGGCTAGTACACCGAAGCAGTGGTGTTGTGGCACGAAAGTTTCAAAAAAAGGAAGCAGCGTCTGTTCCATAAATGATCCATAAAAGTTGGTTTATTCCATTCTTTCTCTTCTTTTTGTTATTTTTTTCATCCCACCAAAGCCATAGAGGAGACAAAGAAGCCTGAATTCTTATCTCACGTGAAGAATTAAGTTCTTATAATAGTCTCTTATTTTATGTCTGTCTTGTATCTAGTATGTTAGTCTGTCATAACCCATGTAATTTGCCTTCCACTTCCTTATCAATGTAGTCTAATTTTTGTTTTTGCATCACTGGTAAAATGAATCCTGTTTGGCCAACAGCAATTAGTGCTAATTAGCCAACATTAGATTTGTAGAAAGCTATGTGTGGAATATGCTCTTGCATTGACACCTACATCAATGTACCATTCCATATCAGCTCAACACTCTGTGAAGCTCAGGGCTTACCAGTTTTGGACAACTTTGATGTGCAGTTGCTGTCAGCGCAGAGAAGATTCAGGATCAGGTGTTATTTCCAGCTGACCACAGTCACACCTAAACTCCATTTATCCTCTTCACGTCAAACCAACCATTTTCAAAACCGTCCCTCAAACTGGATGTAAGAGCTGTATTTTCCATACATATGCTACCTCAGGGTATCTATATTGAGTTGTATTTCTTAGAGATAATTCTGTCCAGGTTAATATTTATTCCCTTCGCTAGTCTATATAACAATAGAAATAAGAATCTCCTCCCCTTTCAGTCAACTCTCTGGTAGTTTGCTCCATAAGCTTTTTGGATAAGTTAATCTTAGCTGAGTTAGCACCATAGCTAAACAGTTATCTAGCTTACACAAAAGTTCTACCACACTGATTTCAGTTCTTTCCTTTTGATGTTTTATTTATTATCATTATTATAATTATTTCATTTATTTCATTTATCCCCTCATCCCCCTTTCTTTTCTCCCTCCGTTGTCATTTGTTAGAAATTCTGTACACCTGAGCTGAGTCTGCTATAGTAGCGTACTGTTTCACGATGTCCATAATTTGTTTATTCATAAATCAGTAAATTCACATTTGTTCATCAAGTTGGTCATTGTAGCAAATATATTTGAAGCAATGATATTCGGTCACTGAACAAAATATGAACTAATTTAGAAATGAGACTGATATAACATTGACAAACCTTCAGTATAGGTACTATAGGTACTTTATAGGTACTAGTTGATTGTTTTTCCTTATATTTTAGAGTGGTGTCCCTTCCAATAAGTCATAAAATTATGCATTTTTCCTAGACCACAGCAGGGGCAAAAACAAAACTAGGCACAGGCATAAACAAAGGGGCAAAAACAAAACCAGGCACAGGCATAAACAAAGGAGGAGCATGCAACAAAGGAGACAGAGGAGACCCATGCCAGGGCAGAGGCAGCAGGAGACACAGACAGGGGTGGGACAGGCAAGGAATACAAAGCAGACAATACAGGAAGCAGGTCTGAATGGCATGGCAGTGACTAGCACAGTCTGTTCATTCTGTAATGTGGACTAGCAGTGGATCCAGAAGGTCCAGAGGCATGGTTGCAGCAGGCAGCAGGTCCAGCAGTGATCAGCAGAAGCCGGTCTAACAGGTCCAGACCTGGTACTAGGCATGTCACACCAGGAACCAGCTGGTTGGCATCTTTCACACCAGGAACAGGAACTGGCTGAGTGAACAGCCAGGCAGGGTGATGCTAAAGGAACACACAGATACAGAACCTACATTTAAATTTTACATTTACAAGCTTTAGCTGCCACTTTTATTACAATTATGAGTGAGTACAACTCAAGTTATTGAGGATGAAGGGCCTTGCTCAGGGGACCCACAGTGGCAACATGGCAGTGGTGGGGCTTGAACCAGCAACCTTCCAACTATAAGTCAAGTACCATTACCACTGAGCTACTTGGCATTTCCTAGGCCGCATGCAAGCTATAGGAAGCTTGCAGTTGCTCCGGAGAGCACACAGAGTATCATACCAAGGATTATTTGTGCATTCATTCTACCTTCTCACATCTTGCGATGCAGGTCGCATCCTGCAGTGTTGATCAAGACAGGTAGACCCATAGCGCTTACCTGGGGTCTTGTCGCAAAAAATGGCTGAAAGTGAAACTGCCTGCGATGTTTTTTTTCATGAAAGAACCTTGTATGTGCATACACCCTTGTATGCACAGCGACATAAAATTTGCTGTCTGGCTTGGTGGAGCTGAGACATGGCAGTCTCGGACTATATACAAACAGCCAGATTTTCATCCTAGGGGAGCAACCACATACCAAAGTCTCACTCTCTCACTGCATTCTTATGTGGTTGGTCATTTTGCAATGTGGAGTAATCAAACGGTAGATGCATTCACTGAGAATTGTGAGATTTATTAGGGGCCGATCCAAAATCAGGGTCAGAAGAATGATCAAAGGTCATATTACCAACATGAAGAGTATGGGAGCACATTGCAAAACACAGAAAACAGGCTATAACAAAAAAGAAATAGACAACTAAGAGAAGCAACAAGGCATGGATTAACAATGACCAGCGACAAGACTGAACAAACATGGGGTATACATACAAGTACAAATGAGAATTAACAAGGAACAAGTGACATAATTGAGACAGTGAAACCAAAACAAAGATTGGAATAGGAACAGAGAAAATGAAACACTGACACAATACAGGGAAACCATGGAGACAACTGTGACATAAACAGACATAAACATTTCTTGTTTGGCATACATAGAATGAAGCCTGAGTTCAAATAGATTTTGAAAACTGGTGGTGTTTCTGGACAATGATTTTTAATAAAGTCTGCTAAAATAAAATAAAATAACTAGAATTAAAATCATAAATCACAAACTCTCAACATTCAACAAACCAATACTAGGCTAATAAAAAGATGTAGATTATGAATGGATTGGGTTCGATTTTGCCATCAGAATCAAAGTTAGATGTTGTAGAAATTAATTTGAATTCTCTGATGTGCACATTAGTGTCTGCTCCAAAAGAATACATTTGGCATGCATATATGCCAAAGGAATCTGCCCAATTTGCAATGGTTTAAAAGTTTTGGGACTGAACAAAAACTGGACATTAGTTCTTTCTTATACATACATACATAAGCCTTGTATGGTATAAATATAGCAAAATATTTGGTGTAAGGTTTTTGTATTTTTTGTTTATATTTACATTACTACTTTGGTAATATGATATATACAGAGATGTGATTTATCATTTCTACCTGGGGCTGTACTTCCAGAAAGGTCTGGGAGCGTGTGTCTGCTATAATATTTATAGTGTTTTTGAAAAGTGCTTAATATGTGAAAGCTTTCTGTCCAATTAGCAATTCTCAGCTACTTCACTTCACTGCAGCAGTCTAATTTCAGAATGCATGCAACCTAGTGTATTTTGTAAGACTATATTACACTGGGGATATTTGGAATGGCAGGGAATTCCTTTGGGACAAATTTTGTTGTAACTACATGTCTGCTATCTTAAATGTGCTAAATTTAAATGTGGTTTCTATTCTTATCGGTTTTTTACAACATCCTGTATTTAATTTGTTCATGTAGATACTGGATTGATTCATATGTTCAGATTTTAAACATTTATATCTGCAACAAGACTTGAAAGTAATGAATGCCATTAGGTTTATGGTTACTCTGTTAGTATTGTAAAGCTAATATTCTAGCCTTTCAAATGTAGAATTCCTTTATTGAATCTCTGTAGTTGCTTTCCAAAAGTATATTAATTGGATGTTTTAATGAGAGCATGTTGTATTTGCAGGTGTGGAAGGGATTTTTTATTGGTCTCAATTGTATGTCACATCTTAGCCTCTTCTTCTGATATTTGTTCATTTGGCATAACTTTGAGAATTAATGAAAGTTCTTACACCACACTCGGAAGGTCAATAAGCTGGTCTGATATCACTATGTTTAGATATGGGAAGATACATGTGATCCCTGCACTACATCACAGGGAAGGAAACAGATACTTTATTGATGCTATTAAAGGATGGAGTTGGATGCAGTGAAGTTGGATAAAATGTTTGAAAGTGTAAAAAGAAATTGCCTGCCACATAATGCATCCTGCATTGTTTCAAATACATAGAAATACCTGATTTTAAGTAGCTTAAATAAGTGTATCAGAAACAGAAGTACTGTAGAATAAAAAAACTCTTTGGAACATATTTTAATGTGCACAGCAAGCCTCTGCAAGATACAAGAGAACAGATGTTATCCAACCGTTTATCTAACTCATATCTAAGGCCTCTGGGTTGATCTTTCATTATTCAAATATTAAATGGCAAGTTTACTAATGCACATCACATCTGTGCCAATATTCTGTCTTTGTGTGATGTGTTCAACAACTTTTAATACACCTGTGGTAACAGATACTATTTATTTTTTCTTTCTTTATTAGTTTCAAGTTTGGTTTATTTGTCACATACATAGTCATACACAGTATAACTCGCAGTGAAATGGTTGAGAGTGTTCTGTCCAAACTGAGGAAAAGAAAACAGGGGTGCATAGAGAAATATAGATATTCTATATATGTGAAATATATATATGCAAAGAGAAATATATATATTCTATGTATGTACAAAATATATTAAGAATGTATGTACAATATATGTATATTAGGATTATATACACAATGTACAATGTATATGGTTGTGTATATATGTACAGAATGTACAGAATGTACAGATCCGTTTTTTAGAATAACATAACATATTTACAGTTGTGTTACAAGGTAATTGAATATATATATATATATATATATATATATATATATATATATATATATATATATATATATATATATATACAGTTATACACTTATGTTACATGGTGGTGGTGGTCCCCACAGTTTATCAGTTTCCCTGATTCAGGGCCCGAATGGCCTGTGGGAAGAAGCTCCTCTTCAGTCGTTCTGTCTTGGTCTTCAGGGAGCGAAAGCACTTCCCTGACCTCAACAGAGAGAAGAGTCTATTGTTGGGATGGGTGGGGTCCTTCACAATCCTCCTGGCCTTGGTCTGGCACCGCTTGTAGTAGATGGTCTGCAAGTCAGGAAGTTCCGTGTGAGTGATGCGCTCTGCTGAACGCACTACCCTTTGGAGTGCTTGTCTGTCCTGCATGGTGCTATTCCCAAACCAGACTGTGATGTTCCCCATGAGGATGCTCTCGATAGTGCAGGTGTAGAAGTTCCGCAGTACCTTGGAGGGCAGTCTGAAGTCTCTTAGGTGTCTGAGGTGGTAAAGACACTGACGAGCCTTCTTTGCCAGGGAGTTGGTATGGCGGGACCAGGACAGGTCCTGCGAGATGTGAACACCAAGGTACCTGAAACTACTCTCTCCACCGTGGTTCCACTGATCCTCACAGGTTGGTAGTGTCGCTCCTGCTTCTTGCTGCAATCCACGATCAGCTCCTTTGTCTTACTGACGTTTAGGAGGAGATTATTTTCCTGGCACCAGTTTTCCAGGTGTTTAATCTCCTCCAGGTAGGCCCTCTCGTCGTTGTCCGAGATCAGACCCATGACAACGGTGTCGTCAGCAAACTTGACAATGATCGTGGAGCTGGAAGTGGCTGTGCAGTCGTGGGTGTACAGTGAGTAGAGCAGGGGGCTTAGGACACAACCCTGAGGAGCTCCAGTGCTGAGGGTGAGGGTGGATGAGGCGCAGTTGCCCACCCATACTGATTGTGGTCTGTCTGTTAGGAAGTTGGAGATCCAGTCGCACAGGGATGTATGCAGTCCTAGATCCCCCAACTTAGTAGTGAGTAGGGAGGGGATGATAGTGTTAAATGCTGAACTGTAGTTGACAAACAGCATTTTAACATAATTTCCCCTCCCTTCGTCCAGGTGAGTCAGTGTAGTGTGAAGCAGATGTGCAATTGCATTGTCAGTGGAGCGGTTGTGGTGGTATGCAAACTGCAGTGGGTCCATGGAGGCTGGCAGTGAAGATGTGATGAAGTCTCTGACTAGCTTTTCAAAGCACTTCATCACGACTGATGTGAGGACAACAGGGCGGTAGTCATTGAGTCGGAGGGTCGAGGTTTCTTCGGGACGGGGATGATGGTGACGATGGTGGATCGCTTGAAGATTTTAGAGTAGGTAATTTCCTTTGTTCTGGCATTCTTCAGATTCCGAGCAGAACAAATTCATAGAAACAACTTCCTCAATAGAGCAGAGACATTTATATTTCTTCCTCTATTTTCTCCACTGCAGTTTCATCCTGATATAACAAGGAATACATAACACACATGAGAGCAATTTTGTTCACTCCAGTCTGTCTGGAACATACGTCTAGATGCATGATTATGTGATGCTGGGTTGTCCTTCTGCTGGTTCAGTGTAGTGTGGTGGAGGAGAGCTCAGGGCATAAATGGAGCCCCACCCTCCCACCACCCCATAACTCATCTGAAGTGCAAAGAGAAACTGGACCTCAGAGTCCATTCTAAGGAAAAACAGCTTACAAACAGTCAGTCTTGTCAGTCATTTTCATATTAAAAAGACTTATCTGCACCCACGTGTGGCACCCAGTCAGATCGGCTCATCCCAACTCTTAGTGAAATTGCTTGCATCTAAAACTACATACATAATAAAATTAGTATGCAATCAATTTTTCTTATTTCTAACCTTATGTGTGGCATGTTGATTTGGTATCTTACCAAAGTCTCCTTCTATCTCCTTAAACAGTTATGGGTTATCCTGCAGAACATAAGACGAGGCATAAACCAAAAACCGAAACAAAGCCATATGGAACAGGCACCATGGGAACCATGATGCCAAGAGGATGAAACCTTAAAGCTGCAATTCATCACTATTAGGAGAAACATAAGACAGTATTGGGCATAGTTTTGGAGAACAGTGGACAAAGAATGAGAGAGAGACACAAAGAGCAGGCCACCTTGAATGTTTGGAAAGAAATGAGAGGAAGGGGTTATCCATTTTCTGTAATACAGTCATAGTACAGTCATTTAGAACTTTGGCATTTCAGCAACAAATAATCAACCACTGAAATTCAAATCTATCGTTGTATGACAGATGAGGGGATGGGCCCTTACGACATGAATTCATCATGTTGAAGCAATATATATAATATAGCCAATGATAACTGATTATGACATGATGTTCAGTACCATTCCACATTTATTAAGTGTCAAAGGCAATATTAATACAGTCCATTAAGGCTGCAAAAAACCTCATAGTCTTATCACTTTCAGCCACATACATTCAACATACATTACTACATGTTGATTAAAGTTGTTTGATACTGTTTATGGACATTTGATTTCATTCAGCATGGTTCAGAATAGGTGGTGCCTTTTTTGTTGTCAGGGTTTCAAGTAGGCCTTTGGAAACTGTCAATGTCATTTATATAAATTAGTCCCCCTCATTCCAGTTAGTCTCTTTATAGCTCTGGTTTGCTGGTGTTTTAATGTGTATTCTCCTTGGAGCTAATCATGTTAGAATTGCTATTACAAATCATCTTATTCCCAAAGCTCTGATGGAATTATATGTTTGCTAAAGTGGGGCTGACATTTTCCTAGTAAGGTGCTGCTCTGTTGGGCTTCATGAGATTAGATGAGATGTGGTATCACTGTGACAAAATGACAAATGTTCGGTTTTAAATCCATAATTCATGAGTATTATCTATGTTCTAATCCATAAATGTGCATATGCTGTGATGAATTATTCAGATATGTTTTGAAAATTGTTCAGTATCGTACTACTGCAGTATTGTAGTACTGTATACTGCAGAACTAATGTTCATCAATCCTCAGGAATGTAATAATTAGAATTATGTTGAACTGACTATAGTAATTTTGTACCTTAGGGTACACATTTCTTGAGAAATGTTGTGCTGACCTGGCAGTTAAGATTCCCACTGCACTTAATAAATGTGCACACATGGGCCATCTTTTCTCTGTGTGGGTGGAGCCAAATATGAGTAACATTACCATAGGCTGATGGGCATGCAGTGTCTTTTGTACTGACAATTTATGTTATAGGCAGCATGAAGGTATGGGTTGTTCATAAGACCAAAACCAGAGTCCCTGTTCTTGGCCCCCTGGTGGAGGGCTCGTTAATTGGTTTATGTGGGAATTCTTGGCTAAATCCAGTGACATGATATGAGGACATTTGAGACAAACACCCAAGCAAGATGTCAAACAGACAGCAGCTTTACTGTGCATAATGTAGCCTTTTTTCACCATTTCATATGGGAGTTAATAACTAAATATTACTTTTATTTTTAAAGTAATATTTATTTACACTTACATTTATTTACACTTATTACAGTGTTGCTAATTAAACCTCATACAGTGATACAGTGCTGTTGGATGGATTCCTGGTATTTGGCCACAGAAACTGATAGTCATAGGTCCCAAAGTAATAAGAACCTGTAAATTCCTTATTCACCAGTTAAGGAATCATTGACTATGCTAAGTGTTGTTCTTCAAAGGTTTACATATGTTTACTGGATGGAGGATGTTTGAGTTTCTGATGTTTTTGTGCAATATGGAGGTAGTGTCTTACATCTACAACATTGCAGGTACAACATCATAATTCAATAATTTCTGTAATTCCATTTTAAGAGCAGTCTCTCTCTCTCTCTCTTTTCTTAGGTGTGCGTGGGTGGATATGCGTGAATCAGATTTCCTATAATGTTACTCGTCTTTTGTGTAACAACATAAGTGGATCTTTGCCCAAAAAACAAGGGCTGCTGAACCTGTTTCACTTAAAACAAAAAGACACAAGATTAATTGTGGAGTCGTCCAGGCTCAGGCTATTTAATACACCTCCTAACACACTGACAGTGAATTGTACTGGTTAATGGATAGGTTCATTAAACAATTTATTGTTGAAACTCATCAATCTATGGTTGACTAAGAACTAGTGTAAGCACTTCATATTTGCAAGGTCTTGACAGTTCATGTTCAATTGCATTTCTGAGCATTTGTTTTCCTGTGGGCTCTGCTGTATTTACTTTAACCCTGCCTGTTTTCTGATTTTCAGTTTATTGGTTGCTGGGCTTCTGGACTAATTTGTCTTTTTAATATTTGGACTGCTTTTTGGATTATACATTTGAACTATCATCCAGATATACTGTATCCTGGAATCCTTGACCCTAATAATATAATCCTTGCCCCTAACTCACTGGATAAAAAGTACCTCCTGTGTGTTTAACGTGTAGATAGGAAGAGTTCCATGTGCTTTTCTCTGACTTGCATGTTTTATATTGCTTGTTATTTAACATAATAAGCTAAAGTAACAAGTTGTAAAAACATGAAATTTATATTATGTTTTAGTCATTCGTGTAACGGCTCCAGTGCCGCACGGAATAGGACGCGCAGACTCCCTCGACAGAGACAGACGTTTATTGACATAGCGTTAACGCAGACAACGGTGGCACTCACACATAACATAATGGGTGACCATGGGTACACATATGACTAGTTCGAATAATGTGACCATTAACAAGGCAGCATGAACAATGACCAACACTAATGCAACACACCAAAAGGAGTTTAAATACACACAGACACACACGGCATTAAACCATGTGTAGGTGTGTGCTATCATGGAGGGTAGAGGATAGATATTTCACCAAGAAGAGCGAGATTTATTATGGGCAAATTCAGAGTCGTAATCATTATAAAAGTCCTGGGTCATTTTACTAACATGTAGAGTCCACGAATGCATGACTAACAAAATGAAACACTCGTTGACAAAAGGGAAGTTGGCTATAACAAAGAGGCTAGGGTAAACGAAGGCTAAAATTAACACACGGATAGGAATCACGAACAACTAGGAATTACAAACAAGAGCTAGTATTCTCACACGGAGGCTTGGATTAACAATGACCTGCATTGAAGCATGGCAAACACAGGACATAACAAGGCCATAAATTAGGAACAGGTGAAAGTATTGACAGGCGAGGAAACCCAAACAAGGGGGCGTGAAAAGGAAACTGAGGAACCGAACCACAACAAGGAAGCAAGGCGAAACACGGAAACCATGACAAGGACGCTAGGATTGTGGCCAATCATGATCGATCTATCTATCTATCTATCTATCTATCTATCTATCTATCTATCTATATATCTATCTATCTATCTATCTATCTATCTATCTATCTATCTATCTATCTATATCTATATATATATATATATATATATATATATATATATATATATATATATATATATATATATATATATATAGGTAAAATTATGTGTTTTATGACTTTCGAGCCACATACATGAATAAGCCTTTTGAAATTCTACTCCTTTAGTCTCCCTTGAAATCCATGTGTTTCATCTTACCAAAAGCAAAATGCTGACCTGTAGTTAGCTAGGAGCGTTCATTGTGGCATGCCTGAACTGCGCAAAACTTTTATTATTACTTTTGACATTCATGACAGCAGAACATGCAGAAAGCAAAGCCCAGTGAATGAAGGAGGGGTTTTGAAAGCTGTGTTGAAAGGGGTGGTTATTCAGAAGAGCATGCTGGCCAAGAGAAACTCAGGAAAGAAAAGAGAAAAGAGAAAAATCATAAGAAAGGTCATGAGTCCTTAGGGGAGATGCTTCATAGCAGGTGTAAAGATTGTGGCAGACTGCATCCTAATTCTTTCTCTCAGTCTCTGAGAGGAAGAAGGAGGAGCCCTCACGTCCACTCACTTTCCTAATCTGCGTGCTTGTGTTTTGTGCTTTCTATAGCAGGTAGGTGAGTAGCCTCAGCCCTACAACATTTCCCTAAAAGTTAAATAATTTGTATAATTTGTATTTTGTCTTTTTGTCATTATTAACCTTTCTGATACAAGCAAATAGTTTACTTTAGAACAAACAAACAAATAAAAAATAGAATTAGTAAAGATGTCTGTGAGTATGAACAAGACCTGTGTCTGACCTCTTGAAAAATAGAGCTGTATTATACTATCAGACTCCCTCTTGCCTCCCAGTCCCAACAGACCGGCGGTCATTACTGCCACGCCAGTGCACCTCTCTCTCCTTCTTTCACTGGTATCTCAAAAAGTCATAGATGAAACTATAGATGAAGTCCACAAAGGAAACTACATTTAAGTTTAGCATTCTGTCTTTTATCTCTCTGATATCTGAGAAATGGGGTCATTTTTTAAATTTTTTTTTTTTTTTTAAATAGATGTAAGCTCAGTTATAGTGGCTCTCACATATGTTGCAGACAGAGAAAAACAGCCCAGAGTTTGACCGCTTGTGGTTTCTAAGTTTAAATTTGACCTGAAGTGTATTAGAGGTGGATTGTGGGTACAGTATGTTGTGTTGTGGTTTTTTTTCTTTATTGATTTTGATCTTTTATTCTATTGATTGAATGTGTGGATGATTAGAGTTTAATGTCCAGGATGGCAGCAGTGAGGATTTATGTATCTTGTATGTGGCCATTATCTTCATCAAACCCTTATCATCCACAGTCACTCATAAAGTCATAGTACAAATCTTCCCTTCCACAGCTTCAAACAAAAGTTTATGTACAGTAATTAGTCACATGTCCAGTACTATTCAAGAGAATGAGCCCTTCCATTTGGCCTTTACTCAATTAGGTTTTAATAAGGCTTCAAAGGCTTTTCCTACTTTGGAATATCTCAGAACTGTCCACAGGAGGCGAAGCTCTTGCAGAGAGACTCTGGCTGAAAAGACCAAGCGACTCACTCTAAAAGAGTGGAGCATACTCACTGTCTGCTATTGCCAATGATGACAAAAAATATAAACAGGTGTTTTAAGACACCTGTTGTTGTTTTTTAAAAAAAAAATTAAATGCCACTCTATGGTGGTATAATGTCAACTGATTTTAAAACAGGAAGCAGTCATTTCATATTTTAAAACATAAAACACAAGACTGATGCAATTCTAACAATTTCTAATTCTCTTTAAAAGCAGTGAAGAGTTTAAATGATTGACTAGCTTGGTTTTAAATTCTTATCAGCCCATTTAATCTTAGGAATAGCATAATCAGATAAATGAAAAAGTTACTGGCTTCTTGTTGACCCATCAGTCATAACATGCTCGCAGAAAGTGAATGTTACCTTCATAAAAAACATTCCAAAATATTTGTCAGCCTGTACTATGTATTCTATTTGTGATCTATCAAAGCATTTTCCCACATTTGACTGAAGGCATTCAGGAATAACTAAATGTCCTTGTATGTAATTTTCAGGGCATAACTCCCTTTAACAATCCCTCCAGTGTTCTTCTCCCTGCAGTTCCACAGGAAGGTCACAGAAGCAGCAGTGTGCTGCCACACTCCCTTGACTTTGATCAGCAATCTTCCCATCAGTCTTTTTGTTCCTATTCAGTCTGAGGCAGGCAGGGACGGACCTAGCACTTCTCCCTTGTTTCTTGTCTTTCTTTCATAGTTCAACAGCTTTTCTCTCTGAATTTTAGAAGACATCTGAACATTTTAAATCCAGGAGAGTAGAAAGCAAAGGCAGAACACAGTTAAATGTAGATGGTCTGTAGCTCCAGTAAATCAGTCACTTTCTTTAAGGTCTGTGCTTTGCTGTAGTTTGTTCTGTTTTCCAGTGTAGAAAAGTAGGAATTGCAGGAAAAGGAAGTTTTGCCTCTAAGGAAAGTGTGTGTGTGTGTGTGTGTGTGTGTGTGTGTGTGTGTGTGTGTGTGTGTGTTAATATGCTCACATTAATCTTATAGGACTAATGTAATATATGGAAATAGGATTTTGTCAAGTTGGATGGAACACTAAAGTCCATGCCTATAAACAAGATTAGATGCTGGAGTGACTTGATAAAAAAAAAGAAATCTCAATCTAGTAGGAGACATGATTAGGACTGGCCTTTTTCACAGAGACCTGCACAATCCTGTATTAAACTGGCTGTGCTGTGATGGTTTGTACAGGTGTCTTCAAGAATAAAACTGGATTTACAGGTTCTCAGAAAGGTATGCCTACAGATCCATTCCTTTGGGGTATTTGAGAGCAGTAAATACTCTGTAATGTGTTATAAATACCTCAGAATATACATGATGCTCTCTACTGAAATACTGTGTAAAGTCTTAGGCCACCATTAGATTTGTTTTAGCAATGATAATGACCCTATATAAGTCTCTTTATTAAGATACAAACAGAAAACACAAGAAATATGTACAATACAAAAACCCCACAATTTTCAGAACAATATGGCTTCTACAGCCAAAAGTCAGTATTTAGTGTGACCTCCCATGGCACTAAAGTACATCTTGAACTCTTGGGGAGACTGTTCTGAACTTTTCTGAAGTAATGTTCAGGGATATTATACCAGGCTTCTTTCAGTACTTCCCAGAGTGGTATTTTAGATTTAAGATATTTCTTAAGCATAAGGGGAGGTCACACACAATACCGGCCACTGTAGCCTATGTAATTTATTTATTTTATTTATTTATTTTTTAAATATAAATACAGCATACACATTTCCTGTATTTTCTGGTTGTATTCTAATAAAAATACTGAGAAATAATTAATTATATGGTATAACTCATGCAGGCCAAATCTGATCAAAACAAGGAGATGGATGTAAATGCGGAAGGACTTTGCAAATGTGAGGCAACACAGAACACTGGAAAGGTAACCTAGAAAACCTAAGCCTAAACATAAACATGATCAAGCAAATATATATTTGACAAGAAATCATGATCCCAAAACTACACACAACCAAACAAACCAAAATAACCAACAGCCCGGGGAAACAAAACACAGGTCTTACATAACCAAGAATGATGAAGACTAATAAGACACAGGTGCACATAATTACAGGTGGGGATATTAGCAAGGGGGTGGAACAGAACGAAACCAAAACATGGAAGTCTGGAAAAACAGAACTAAAGCAAAACCAGAAACAAAGCAAACATGTGAAGGCAACACCTATACTGAAAACCATGTCCCATGTGGACTTGACATCTCAAACCATCTATTCTTCAACACCCACCTTGCACAACCGGGCTGACGGTCTCCTTCCTCAGGAGGAAGGGAACAGTTAGATTTTATCATTTTACTGTTTCTCTGGAGGAAATGTGTATGTGTGATGATGTAGTGGTATTAAAGCTAGCAAGAGAAAACCTCTAGTCTTCCGTTTCCCTTTCAAATTAAATCTTAATTGAATTAAATTTGCCTAAAGAAGAATGAAAAACAGGCTTATTTTAGCATGTCTCCATAAAACGAACATGCAAATATAGCACAGAACTTTGATGTTCAGGCCTGAAAACCAAATTTAAACACCTTTATATTAAACAGTGAAAGAGAAGCTTGAGGTGTCTCATTGCTACATGAAATATGCCCTGAGAGCCAGACTGATAAAAGAGCTACAGTGTCTGCTAATATGGGAAAATGGAAATCTGATCAGTGTCAAGAGTTCAGGGAATTTCTCCTCTTAACCTCACATTATTACATATGCCATGGCCGAGTTACAGCTCCCATTTTTATGGAATAATATGGTAATGCATCTGAAAGCCTTCTTAGAAAATTAGACCAATTTCTACATAATGGGGATGTATAGTAGATGTCATAAAATTGCCATAATGTATGTGTTTAAGTGTCTCCTGCAGTGCATTTGGAATTTGGTTGTGAATGTGGTTTCACTAGAGACTTGGTGAGTGATGTCATAATCTGTTCCACCAAAAACCTGTATAAAATCTTTTTAGTTATTCTCATGTCTGGTTGTTCTGTAACGGCAAATGCAAACAAATGCAAAATTAAAATTATAGTAACTATAATTGGTAAAAGTGATGATAGATTTCATACAAAATGTCTTTTTGTTTAGAGTACCTAGAAACAACCTTCACCCTATCCATAAAATTAATCCCAACAGTTTCAAACATCAGCTACTTAAATATAGATGAAAGTGAATTAAATATGTATTTTCTCAACCTTCAGAGAATTGCTTTGTCTAAGCATTGCAAACAGGGTGCACCCTGTCAGATTTTCGGAATACTGAAACTGATTTTTAAGAGGAACCTCTTATGAGTCCAAGGGCATTGATAACTATAAAAATATTTAGCTGGAGGCACTTAAAGTAACCTCCCTGAGGCAGTTGTACATTTGTTCTTATCTCCTCCAGAACTGATGGTTATAGTTTTCTACTCACTCAGCAGAATAAAATTTTCTCCAGCCTCTCTAATTGGATGTATAGTGTTAGAATTAAGACAGGTTTTATTAAGATTTATCAAAAAGAATCAATATATATAGACTGGTAGAAAATAAATACATTTGTAGTAAGTATTTTGCAAAAGTGTTTTATACAGTAATTAAATTGAGCCTAGTTCTGCCAGATCCTGTGCCAAGGAACCTCAATATGTATTCTGTAAAATATTTCTGGGTATCCAGATGTTGTCAATGTGCTTCTGGTGAGATCTGTAAATATTACATCATACATAATACATCATAAAAATGTACACTGTCTTTGTTGTAAGGTTTCTATTCTGGGTATTTTTGCCTTTGTCTGTACAGGGGCCTTATGGTTCCCATTATGGTCAGATGAAAGCCTTTGAATCAGCCTAGTGTGCATGAATAAGCGATAGTGCAGGGCAGGTGCTTAAGAAATCTCTATTTCAATCAAGAAAATGTGTTATTTCAGGTTTACTCATTACTGAGGTAAGCCTTAAGGAACTGCATCAAGATAAACTAACCCCACCATTCTAAATATTTCTCTGCTCAGTGGAAATCCTCTTTTCCATTTTAGCTTGTATTGTGTATACATTGTGTTGTGGTTGTTTAGAATGAGGGATATTGATATACACTAAGACAGTATTTTGAAAGTATCACCGTTATTATGCATATTTTCCAACTCCACGTTGAATAAACTTGAATAATTATGGGATTTAAGCATATCAAGTGATGTGTATTTGCATAATGAAGGAGGGTGTGGTCTAAGGAGATCAACACCCTATATCATAATTATTAAGCAGCTTCTTTTCCTTAAGCAATAATTATGCACACATAGATATTGTCCTCAGAAAGCCAAAATCTCACTTTTATTTAAATACTCAAATTTTAGGATTATTAATATTTTGCATTGAGAGCACTGTAGTTGTTCAATAATAAATTGAATCCTCAAAAATCAACTTGCTTTAAGAACTTAATGTTTAAAGATAAAGAATTTTACTCTCTCTCCTCTTTTGTAAAATGTTCTTTATGAATGAATTAATTAGCCATTATTATGAAATCAAACCTAGTCTTTGAACTAATATGTAGTATATCCTAGCAAATGGTAGAAGTCAGTCACTTCTCTGTGTTAAAGGTAGGTAAAGGGATATGGTGTCAGCCATCTCCTTGGTTTATGTGTTTTTTAAGGGATGGTTTGCCTTGTTGGAGAACCTCAATATTGTATTGCATGCATCCAACCCATTACTCTTTGGGAGTGGAACATGTTGAGAATTAGGCACTTAATTATTCCAGACTTTCTTTCTCTCTCTCTCTCTCTCTCTCTCTCTCTCTCTCTCTCTCTCTCTCTCTCTCTCTCTCTCTCTCTCTCTCTCACGTGCACACACACACAGACAAAATTTGGTGCAACTAACAAATAACATGCATCAAACACGCAGTAGCATGGCAAAATGGAGTGCCAACATGATGATCTGCATCATTAGCCATATGAAGCACTATTTCAGCATATCAACAGTATGACTTCATAACAGGCTGATAGTTAGACTGATAGTTAGAAAATTACCATTTTGGAATTTTTCTGTTTCAGAATCCTGTTTATTTACCTTGTGAAGCAAATGCAGAGTGGTATATCCAATTTTTCCAAATGACTTCATAAGTAACATACAAAATGCAATTTAACATGGTGCAATTTAACATCAAAGAGTGAGTCTGACCCCTTCGCTTCAGAAGAAATATCATTTTAAAGGGCTTCTACACTAATTTTATGCATAGAAGTGCATAGTTTGATTTTATTTCAGGGGTGTTCTTCCATTAAGGCTTATTTGCTGTAAGGCATTGTGTAGGTTTGATCCTGTATGCTGAGCTGACACTGGTGTAACCACATGCTGGCACACATTGAAAAAATAATCTAGTAAAGACCATGACTGGGTTTCCCAAAAGCATCGTAAAACAAAGATAATCTTTAAATAGTAGAGTGAACATTAGACTCTCTGCTCCTCTTTCCACTGGTCACGTGGTTTGGCCCGCCACGTGCAGTAGTATGCAATGTAATTGTTTTTGTCTCTAGCCATGCCTCTGGTGTCTGCACACATCTGCAAATGGTTTAGTGTGTATATTGTCTGTGTATTAAAACCAACGTTCGTGTGCGCTGTGTTGTCAGTCATTAGATGTGTATGTACGTGTATCGTTGCTCGTTACCGTTTTGTGTTTCACAATGTTGCATTTACACCTTTTATGTAAGTGCCCTTGTCTTTTGTGTTTCACAAAAAACATCTATCACCGTCAAGGGAGTCTGAATGTCCTGCTCCTTGCCCTGAGGCACTCGGGCCCTTACAGTGCAAAACAGGAAAAGGGAAAACCTCTGCTAAACCTAAACTAATTAAAATTTATTTATTGGTTAAGCATGTATTGGTTAAGACATGCAAGGAATTTGACTTGGTGAAATTAGTGCATGTCAATCAAAAAGTGAATATACAGTGTGTGTGTGTGTATGTGTATATATATATATATATATATATATATAATATAGCTTTCAGGAATTCTGTCTCTTGAATAGTTTGTTGACATCCCTCTCCAAAATGGAAAGAGTTGTTATTGTTGCTGGGGGTGGAGGAGGGGATATCAAGGTGGCCAGTTGAGTGTGAGTGGTGGCCCTGCCCTCTACTGTGGTGTTAGAGCTGGAGATGGACTATCCTTTTGTCTTTCAAATCCAAAACATGCCAAACATCCAAATCTGAGCAGTTCAGTCTGCTGGCAGTATTTGGGGAGTTCCTGACTTATACTTAATTTGTTAAAATCACCAAGAATAAAGAAGGAGTCTGGGTTTGCCTGGTGTAACATCACTATCTTGTAGGCGACCATGCACTGAGATTCCATTTTGCATTGTGCATCTGCATGTGGAGGAATGCAAACGGCAATTAGAGTGAATGAAGCAAACTCCCGGGGAGAGTACAAGGGTTTGCATTAGCTTTTTAAAGTTTCCAGGCCAAGAGAACAGTTTTGCAGAATCACTGTCACATTGTTACACCTGCTGCTGTTTGTATAAACACAGATACCTCCACCCATCATTTTTCTGGATAGCTCTGTGTCATGATCGGCACTGAACAGCTGAAAGCCTGTCAGCTGTAGAGCAGTGTCCGGTATTGATTGACAGATTCTGTGAAGCACAAAACCAAAGATGAGGAAAGGAGTCTGTTCTTGCCCAGTAGCAGCTGAAGTTCGTTTAGTTTATTGCATAATGAACACACATTCAGAGAAATATTTTCGGTAACAAAGTGCATAGACCACGTCTGCAGAGATGCACAAGTGCACTGGTTTGTTTTCCTCTTCTCTGGCATTTCACTGTATGAACAGTGGAGAGCCCACCTTTGACCAAAGAGTCTAGTAATTCCATGGATGAGGTGAGATAGTTGGGAAATAAGTTTTCATGAGTCGTTTCCCTGGTGTAAGATCTGTTGTTGTAGCAGTAAGATCTTTAAGATCTCTATAGCAGAACACTGAATTTACAAGCAAAACAAATTGAAACAATACGTACCACCCCACCGTAGCAGCCATCTGTGGCACCATCTTTGATGTAGAAGTTATTATTCAGATTTTAATCTTAAGACTTATTTCTCAGTAATGAATATGAATTATTTAGTAACTACAGTGAATCAAATATAAGAGATATGTAGTTATAAGAGTTAGAAGTATTGAGAAGCTGAGCACTCAGTTTCATACAGATTAAAGTAATAACAAAATCTCTGTTCTGTAAGTTAACTGTTGGGTTAGCCATTCTCTACTTTAGTTATTGTGTCTAATAATGACTTGGAACTAGGGTTGTTGGGCATAAGCTGATTAATTTTAGCTCATTGTTTTATTGTTCTGAGTAGATTGCACATTGTATGCAAAATTACAAGGTTACACATCCATTGAAGTGCTGTAGAGGGATTAGAGTTCCCATTCCTCATCCACAGTAAATCATAATTATGAAAAAATACTAGAGAAGAAATGGAGGATGTAGACTTGGAAATCTATATAGAATACAAGCACATTTAAAGCATTTGCCTACTATATACACAATTGGTTACAGCCTTTACTTTTTAGTAAAAGGAAAGAGATGGCACAATGTGAAATATTTGAATAGCAAATTAGTACCATTCCACATGTTAAACCTACGTGTTCAGGCTGCCCAATATCAATGGCTTCAAGGTAAGAGGAGTGTATACTTGAACTGTGGCTCATGGGTAAGGAACTGCTCTTGCCTCATTTACATAAAGATGAAGTTGTGTGTCTCCCAGGATCCAAATGTCTTGGATTGGTTTTGCATGTAATATGAAGGGGACATTCGCACAGCATACTGATTCCCATGTTAGCCATATAATTCAATTCAGTTCAATACAATTCAGTCCAAAGGTTTATTTGTCATACATGCATTCATGGCAGGTACAAAGGTGCAGTGAAACAAAATGTGACATCTCTAAAGACTTTGCCTAGCAAAAGGATAAATAGACTATGCTGAAAATACAGACAATTCAGACAGTATAATGGGTATAGGGTGCACAAAAAACAAGAGCATACGAAAATTAAATACAATGTATGGATGAATCTAATATGTATACATATAGAGTGCACATATGCATATGTATATGTATAAACACTAAAATGTCCTATGCATGTCCACAAACAGTGGCTAGGCACATGAAACAATAGCTGGGCAATTTAATTAATTTCTCTCCCTTATAAGATTATAGAATGTGTGAGCGAGACAGCTGGTGGTACTACTAATAGATATTGTGGCACAGATCTGGAAGCAGTGGGCCCACAAATGAACAGAATGGATGGGACAAATCCTTGAGTCTCTTCAGGCCTTTAAAATTCAAATTGTTTCTTTAGCACTTTGTCCACAATTGTTGTTCATCTAGCTGACAGTTGTGGATTTTGCGAGCATCAAAAATTAATCATGAATTGCTACAATCACGAAAAACAATGATTATATAGTGTGCACTATGTGTGGCATGGGTTAGAGTGATGTTGTTGTTTTTTTGTTTTTTTTAAGATTATTATTACTGTTATTTTATTCTTAATCTTCTTGGTCTTCTTTACCTTGTGTTATTGAAATTCAAATGTGAATTTAACTATGTGCTCTCCTATACATAAAATTGAATGATAATGCTATTTTCTAGGGTCATAATGAAGCAAATGACTGATTTTATATTGGGCAAGCACACTGGTGATATACTTGGTTCACTAAATGGAGTGTGTGCTACATGCCTGTGAGGTTTTATGTCAAGCATTATTAGAAAACTACTAAAGAGTGCTAAAGTGTTTTTGAAGGAAGGAAAATATCAGCTAAAGGAAATGTTAGCTAATGTTGTTGGAAATCTGGATAGAATCTGGGTAGACTATGTGGAATACTGAATAAATGAGCATTCTGAGGACTTATATTGTTATATTTTTGTGACAGCTCCTTCCTTGTCACCAAGTTGTCTTCTGCTTCTGAGAGAAGTAAAGAGTATTACAGACAGAGAGCCTTTGACTAACACAAAGTGTCAGGGCATTCAGACAACATAATCCAGAGCCTTATGCATAACCTGCAGCATGAGCCTGATTCCACATAGAGGTCTCCAACACACAGCATTTATCTGCTGAAGGCTTGCACCCGTATAACTATACCCTAATCTTACTCTGAAGATACATCACACCTACCAGACCTGAGTGCAAGATAATGACTCTGTGCTCTTTTTAAACTTATGTAGATAGGTGTATTTCCAGTGCTGGATAATGACTTATAAATTATAATGGCACTGAGTTGTTTGTTATTGCATTGTTACAATACCAATTTCATGAGATGTTATTTCTATTTCATGAAAGGTTATTTGCTGCTAGAGTGTCTGCAGATGTCTTGTAAGGCAAGGATGAATTCAGCTCTCTGTGCCTTGTGAGCTCATCTACATCTTTTTTCCCCAGATATTTGTGGAGATGACACTTTTAATGCTATTTTTCTGACACATTCTCAAGTGCAGCCCAACAGAGTTAAAAAGACACTTCAGCTTGCAAAGTCATCAGCAAAGCTTCAGCCCCTTTAGCCACTGCTAGAGCACTGAACTCATCCGTCTAATATGAGAGGCTGGTTGCAATCATTTGTATTCCAAACATGCTGTGAGAGTAAATGAAGAGCAATCAATGTTGGCAGTTCCTGCATTCACCAAAGTCTTAACAGTGAAAAATTTGGATCACTCAAACAAGCATTCAACAATTCTAATTATTACCCCCATGATGAACATCTTTGGAGTAAAACACTTTGCTACAGCACATTTAATCTAAATGTTACCTGTGTTGACTGAATGGGACATCTTTCCCCAGTCTTCTGAGACTTCCCTAGTGATTATATTTCCTATGTTAAGATCCCAGATTATATAGGAGCCCACTGCCTGTGTCAGTGTGTTGATAGAAGATCGCCTACACAGTGCTGAACAGGGAACAGTGAGCAGGGCTTGTAGGTGCTGTATTGGCTTACTGGATCTATGTGTTAAGATCGAACACATATTTTAAATAGGCAGTCACCTATAATGTGCATTATGTAGCCTACTTTTTTTAACCTTAATGATCTATTTTCTTCAGCTTTGTATTAAGATAAAACCTGAGCTGGTTAATTAGGACTAATCAGAACACTGCCGTCAAATTTTACTACTATTTTTAGAGTCAATTATGTATTAGTTAGATTCTATTTAATTCGTTATGAGGTCATCATACATTTCAAAAGGAATTTTGTCCACAACAAATTGAAATAAAATATCTGCCTTGAGGAAAGAAATATGAAACGGACTGCAGAAATATGTGTATATTTCCAGCTGCTGGGGGGTGGGTTACATTAAAGAGACATAGAGGAACTGTGAATCAGTGGTGTTAATAACCACTGCTGCAGATGAAGAACTTTTGTACTCAGCACATTAACATTTCCAGTCTATTTCTTTCTCAATGCTCACAAAAGCTAAAGATTGTCTGACACAAAGCTGCTTGGGGTGAATCTAGTTTCCCTTGTGATTTACCACCTTTCCTTGCACAGAGACATAATGTTGATTTATGGTGGTGAGACAGTTTGTTTAACATAAGTTATGTAATGAAAATGAGTGCTAATGCTTTCTAATGATTGCAGTCATACTAACAGAGTCCAGATTGTTAAAGAGATCACACCACAAGTGCAGTTATATTTACAATATTTGGCAGATGCTGTTATCCAGTGCCATTTACAGAAGTGCTTTGCGTAGTTATTAATCAATGATTTGTTGTGCTGGTAGATTGTCACGGAACGCTCCCCTCCCCACTAGTTACTTGGTACGGCCCACCGGGTGCAGTGGAAGTTCATCGTCTTGTTTGTAACCACGCCTTTGTAATTAGCACACACCTGCACATGGTTTATTCTTGAAATGTCAGTGTGTATTTAAACTGCTCATGTTCATGTTCTTGTTCACATAGTTCATTAACCATATTTGTGTTTATGTTCACTGTTTATGTTGCATGTGAGTGGCAGTGTCTTTATCATGTGTTAATAAACGTCTGTCACCGTCAAAGGAGTCTGTATGACCTGCTCCTTGCCTTGAAGCACTCGGGCCGTTACGGAATGATTGATCACCACAGGACTCATACTCTCTCGGCGGGAAATGGACTTCCTACAGGGATGTGCTTAGGGACATTCTTGGATTTTGGGGAGAGGACTTCGACTGGTGTTTGCGGCCACAGCAGCGAAGGAAGGGAATGCCTCCTGGCATTTCTTGTGGGGGGGCGCGGGGCTAGGTGTACTGACTCAGGACCACGGAGAGCTGAGGGGTTCCATGGGGACCACAGTGTAGGAGGTTTGGTGGAGTTGACTAGGTCCCTGGCTAGTGCGGTAGTAGCCTGTGTTCTCTCACTCCTGAGTACATGCCAAGAGCACTGGATGGGTCCACCCATAGCCCTGAAGGGGGACTTGTCTCTGGGGCTCTCCTTTGGTGGCTGGCGACAGGAGGACTGTAGCATGTTCGGATCTGGGGTGGACGTGCCCCTCTGTGTGTCCTGTAGGGCCATGGACATGCCTCAAGTGCCTGCGCATCCAATGGGCATTGCAGTGGGTGTCTACAGGTGCATCTATTTGTTGTGTGTACCCGCACCTTCTGTGTGTGTACAATGTGTCATATGTCTAGGCTGTGTCCCTTCAAGGAAGTTGTCACCACTGAATGACGTAGCCACACCTCTGGACTCACCGCTGAACGATGTAGCCCCACTTCCGGACCCACTGCTGAACGACGTAGCCGTGCCTCTGTACCCGCCACTAAAAGATATAGCCTCACCTCTGGATCTGCCACTGAACAACGTAGCCGCACCTTTGGTCATGCAGCTGAATGCTGTGGCCGCACCTTTGAAGCTGGTGGACCCGCCTGGAGCACAACCAGACTACATTAGGAGAGGCATAGACTTTGCCTTTCACCTTCCTTGTAGGTTGTAGCTTTGTGTTGGGTGTAAAAGGGGCTTTGAGATTTGTTGTATGTGTTTTTTGTGTATTATGTGTACACAGCGGCCTGGGGCTCACAGTCCCAGGAAGGACGCATCGGGAGCTGCATCCCTTGTGGGGGGGGGGGGGGCGTTCTGTCACAGAACGCTCCCCTCCCCACTAGTCATGTAGTACAGTCCGCCTCATGCAGTGGAAGTTCGTCGTCTTGTTTGTAACCATACCTTTGTAATTAGTACACACCAACACATGGTTTATTTTTGTAATGTCTATGTATTTAAACCACTATGAGAGTGTGCATCTTTGTCGGTCATTGTTCACATAGTTCATCTTATCCGTATACATGTTTTTGTTCGCTGTTTTTGTTGCCTGTGAGTGCCAGTGTCTTTATCGTGTGTTACTAAACATCTGTCATTGTCGAAGGAGTCTGTACGTTCTGCTCCTTGCCCTGCAGCACTCAGGCCATTACATAGATATAAATTTAAGTCTAAAGATGCCATCAAGATAAGCCACTACTAATAGCATATCTTAATAAAACAAATGTCTTTTTTTTTTTTTTACAAAACTTTTAGACTAACTCAACAAAAAAAATAATATCTGATATTTGAGTAAAATATATTTTTGGCATATCTGAGTAAAGATTAATGTATTCAATTTTATTACAGTCACTAATTTAACTAATTTTACAGGCAATTACAAAACAAAAAAAACAATCTGAATTATAATACCAGTAATGGATTATTTTTCAAGATTATTTAAAATATGATAATACACAGACCTCACAATAATAAACCACATAGTCCTTCATTGTTTGAATTGTCATACGTTTCATTCTGAGACACCTATCGACTGTGCAGGACTGTAGTACTGAACAGTAATGTTCTGGAAATGCTCTCATTTGTAGTTTAAAGCACAGTCAAATGGATTTTTTTATAAAATAAATCTAAGCACCATAATGTGAGAACTAATATCGGTGTCTATGAATCTCTGTATTGAAAACCATGCTCATTTTCAGTATGTCATAGGGTTGCATGACCCTTATTACCTGTGGCACTGGTTTGTTTGTCTTTTTACTGCCAACTTCTGCAGAGATAAATGTGTCAAAAAGCTGTCTTTCTTTAGCTTCAGGTCATTACATTTCCATTGGTAAACCCTTGAGTTTGTAAAGCAGTATGAAAACAGCATCTAAGTTGACCTTAATTTCCATTAATTATTATTAGTTGATTATATTACTATCACTCAGTCATTTTAAGCATTATTGATGGAATTAGTGTAATTCACTTAATTTGCTTAAATGTACATAAAACACATTCCTGATTTTAGAAAGCGTGTGTGTGTGTGTGTGTGTGTGTGTGTGTGTGTGTGTGTGTGTGTGTGTGTGTGTGTGTGTTTGAATATGCTTGTGTGTGAGAGAAAGAAAATACAAATGTGATGGCATCTCTGCCACAGCTGAATAGATCATTATGCTGTGTTACAAGTGCATGTAACATCATACAAGGAGGAGGAATGAGATGCAAGCCAAAGTAAAATAACAGTTTATTTGAAGAAACCACAAAGCAAAGAGAAAGCCAAAAACAGAGTACCTTCTCATTATTATTATTATTATTATTATTATTATTCAAGCTGTCAACAATAACAACAATAATAATAAGTAAATTCGCATTGAAGTGTGAGTACATTACCTTTAGTTTTCAGTTTGCCATTTCTATAACATTCCTCTAATGCTAAAATAGTTTTTTTGAAGGACAAGTTGACAGCTGGAAGGCTCGATCTCAGTAAAGCTTCTCCTCTGACTGTCACTCACAAAGCAGGCAGTCACTTCCTTGTCTCCTCTCTGAATGTTGACCTGTTTCTTCTGCTTTCTCTGTGTCTTGGGTGAATGTTAGTCTGAGTTACTCTGAGAATTTCTGAACAGATCAGTAACATGTGTAGAGAATAGGATGTAAGGTGAAGAAAATCACAGGTAGGAGGTATGTCAACATTTAGCTGTTGATGTTCACTACATTTTTAATTGTAGAAAAAAAACATTGTTGGCAGGTTTTGTGCTCTGCTAATATTTTTGTGCTGCGCTACCAGAATGGCTATAGAACAGCATCCACTCCAGAAACACTTATAACTGATATAGTCTCATTACTGTGGAATTCTCTGAGCTAAGTATAAGCTTCACATATTTGTACCATGTAGGGGACATTATTCATATTGGAACAACTTAATAAAAATCTCTATTTCATGTCCACTCAGTCTAACCATCGAGCCTGTTTGATCATGCAGTATACTTTGTCCTGATGCTTCACTATTTTTGGGGTCAAATTATAGTTATGTTAGCAGCTTTCAATGTATTGAATTTCATTTCAAAGTGTGTCGTATTGCATCCTTCTCTCAGCACACTGCTGTAGTGTCATTTAATGTTGACTTCTCATTCACAGTAGTGATTAATATTGATTCATTTGTTTGAGATATATTGACCTATCTGTGAAGGAGATGTAAATGAAATATGATGATGGTGTTATTACAAGCATTATCAAGCATCATGGGGTTGAGCATATAATATGACAGTTATTGAGAGGTGTTGTCAAGTGTGATATGAGAAATTACTTAGCCCGGCTGTAAACTCTGGAGTTTTTTTTTTGTTTGTTTGTTTTTTTTCAAAACATGCTCTCTCCCCTGTGATGCTGACAGTAACCAAAGGTCATAAGGTATGTGATGAACCTTTTACTGCCCCATCTTTCTGCTATAAAAGTCCTTCAACTTTCTGAAGCAAGTTGTCTGTAGTTTGTTTTAGCTCAAGCTTTGAAGGTCTATGATATGAAGGGTCTGACATTTAGTAGCAGCATAGGAGCTGCTTTCAGCTGATCTGGGATCAGTATCTGGAGATCAGAAGGTACATGATTAATCCATACACTTTAATCCAACAGAAGGATATTTCAGTTTAAAAAAAGAATTTATTAATTAAAAACATGTAAAAGAAATTAACTAGAACAAATGACACACATTTTCTTCGACATAGATTATGTCTTGCAGGTGGAGATGCCACAGTGTTTTCTTTATGTTTATGTAAATGTCTTTTTTTACTTTCTCTCCCTCATCTGGATTCCTTTTTCTCTTTTTGCTTATTTCTCTTGCCTTACTATCATCCTAAACAAAGGGATTTTGTAGAATGTAGCCAACAGAGTTGCTGTATGAACTAACAATGCTCATTATATCTCTTCTTTCCATCCCTCAATCCTGAATTACCGATATCGATAAATTGGCATGTCAGCTCATTTACATTACAATTACATTTACGGCATTTGGCAGATGCTCTTATCCAGAGCGAAAAGTGCTTTGTCATTTATTCAGAATGTACTGAGCAGCAGAGTGATGTGTGAAGATTGAAGATCAGTTGTGCTGCTGCATTCTGGACAAGTTGTATAGGTCTGACGGTCATCCATGATGCAATGTTAGTCAAGCATGCTGAGATACATCTGGAAACCTGTGTGTGGGAAGGTGGGAAAGAAATAATTAATTGGGTGTTGTCAGCATTGCATTGGTAGGAGAAGCCATGAGAAGATATAATATCACCAAGATAACGAGTATACACAGAGAAGAGAAGAGAAGAGAAGAGAAGAGAAGAGAAGAGAAGAGAAGAGAAGAGAAGAGAAGAGAAGAGAAGAGAAGAGAAGAGAAGAGAAGAGAAGAGAAGAGAAGAGAAGAGGGCCTAATACTGAGCCCTAGTGGGCATGAGTGGACAGTCTACATGAACTGGATGTGGATCCTCTTAACTGATAGGACTGTCCCTCCAGATTGGACTGAAACCATTTTCATGCAGAGCCAGTCACATCAAGGCTGAAGAGAAAAGAGTGGAGAATATTGTGATTTACTGTGTCAAAGGCTGTCAAAACGTCCAGAAGAATCAAGACTGAAGACAGTTTGGCAGCTTTGGCAGAAGTTTCTCTGTCACTGCTATGAGGGCTGTTTCTGTTGAATGTGCCAGTTTGTAGCCAAACTGTTTGAGACCATGGAGCTGGTTCTGGGTGAGTATGAGATAATTGATTGTAAACTGTTCTTTCAAGAACTTTTGAAGAAAGAGAGAATTGATACCAGTCTGAAATTTGTTATGCTGGAGATGTTGAGTGTGCCCTTCTTTAAGATTGGAACCTCCCTGCCAGTTTTGAATGCAGTTGGTACATGTCCAGAGGATAAGGCATTTGTTGATGATGACAGAGATGAAAGGAAGCAGATCTCTTGAGATTGTCTGGAACAGAGTGGAAAGAATGGGACATGTAGTCAGATTGCTGGAAGTCACAAGTTGAAGAAATTCATCTGAAGAGAAAAAGAAGCCAGAGAGTTGGATGTAGAGGAATGAACACTGGTTGGAAGAGGTGAAAACAGAGGAAAATAACTGATGGATAGCTGAAACCTTCACCACAAAGAAGGTGATGAAATCCACAGGAATAATAGATGATGGGTGAGGTTAAGGAGAGCAGAAAAAAATACTGAAGAGCTTGTGTGGATCAGATGCTGATTCAAATTTTCCTCTGTAGTAGGATGACTTGACAAATGTTACTACCAGTGAAAATTTGGAAAGGAGAGGCTGGTTCCTCCACTGCCTCTCTGCAGTCCTTAGTTCTCTCCTGTGACAGTGGATTGTTTCTGTTAGCCAGGAGGAAGGTTGGGGAGATAATGCAGGTCTAGAAAAGAGAAAGCATAAAAGATTAATTAATGAGGAGAGTGTAGAAAGGAAAGTATTAGTAACTGTATCCAGAGAGAGAAGAATGAGAGTCAGGGTGAGGAAGGGTGGACAAAATCGTAGAAGTAAGGGGAGTGATGGAAGAGGGAGTGCAGATTGTAACAGAAGGAGGAAGAATACATTGGGGAGGTATGGATAGAAAGAGGGAGGGAGGGAAAGAGTAGGATAGAAAGTGATGGTCTGAGAGGTGGAGGGGGATGACTGCAATGTTCAATGTTGTGGAGGTCTGGGTGAAAATTGGGTCTGGATCATTGCCCACTCTTTGAGTCGGAGGAGACTGGTTGAGGACAAGGTCAAATGACGTTAACTGCGGAAGGATGCAGGAAGAATGTAGCTTGTCTGATGGAAGGCTGAAGTCACCAAGGAGAATGAGTGGGTTTCCTTCAATGAAGTTGAAAGAGCAGAAAAGGGAAGTGTAATGATTGCACACACGTTGAAGTGGATCCAATTGCAGAGGATTATTGTTGCAATCAAACAGATATGTTTAGTAACATGATTAAGCATAGTCAGGTCAGTCTGAGGTCGATGCACAGGGTAGCATTCAGGAGGTGTCCGAGGGTCAGGCAGGAGACGAAGTCTAGAAGGTAAGCAGGAGTTGGTAACCAGGAAAGCACATAGGAGGAGGAAACGCACGGTACACCACATGGGAACAATACTTCGCAACGTGTGAACGGGGAAGGGAAGCTTATAAAGGGGTTGGTAATGAGGGGAATGGGAATCAGGTGTGTGCTAGAATTCCGGTGAGTCAGATCGAGGGTGTGTGCGAGTGGGCATGGCTGTGTGGGGCTGATGGTTGTTCCTGGGGTTCATAACAGAAAGTGAGGTGAAATGCCACTTTTGAGACAACAGTAAACCGGTGCCACCACCCCTGCTGAGATGGCTAAGAGAATGTGTGAATCAAAGGTAGAGGGACAGGGAAACTGGAATCACTGAGTTCTAAGGGGTGATCCAGATCTCTAGGAGATCTGTGGGATATGTAAACAGCAATTGTGAGACACATTTCAGATTGAAAATTTGTTAGGTTTGTGAACAAATGTGATAAAAGTTTGAAAAAGTGTGAAAAAAAAGGTACTTAGATGAGTTTGAGGTCCAGTCTCCATGTATATGAGGAACTAGAAGAAAAGTACAATGAAAGCCTTCTAGAGGTGTTGATACCAGATCAGTTTCAGACATATACATTTGTAGCAGAGTTATCCTAATTTAACAGTCCAGTAAGTGCTATGTCCGCCCTGCAATTCACACATAAGGCCAAGAAAAAACTACACCTAACTACCCCTAATTACAGCAAACAAGCAATTAGGTTCAAACAAGAAACCTTGAATTTTAACAAAATCTAAGACAAAAGTAAACATAGTCATAGTCAAAAAACAAACAAACAAAAAAAACAACCAAGATTACAGTTAAGCAGCCCACACTAGAGTTTGTCACCAAGGGGACCATGTTGCTAGAGGAGAAGAATCATGAAACAAAGCATATTGTTGTGATTAACAAAACATGCTAAAAAATAAATAATAACAATAAAAAGAATTATAAGAATAGAAAGAAGATGAAGATTATTAATAATAATAATAATAATAATAATAATAATAATAATAATAATAATATTAACAATAGGAAAAAGATTGCACTTTGGAGAAATAATGGTTCATTGTTATACTGCTATTCACACATGTACATTCACAATGAAACACGCACATGCACATGCACACACACACACACACACACACACACACACACACACACACACACACACACACACACACACACAACAATAAAACATATTTTATACAAGTTAAATCTATTTATTTATATGAAGTCATTAAGCAGGCAATACATTTTTAGGTCCAGTTGCTGATCTCACTAGGAAAGCAGCATTGCTCCAGGACAAAACAAGAGTATTTATTCCCAAACACAAAGTTCTGTCTTTAATCCTACTGCCAGGAAGTAGAATATTTCTTACTGCCCCTGGTATATACACATTAGATTCAATAAAAAAAAATAAATTAAAAAAAAAAAAAAAAAAAAAAAACATACTCAAGCTGTGCACAGTGAGAGAAAAAAAAATGTGAATTTCAAAGGAGACTGTTTGCTTGAAGCCAAAATTCACAGAACTGAACTGTGCCTTAGAACATCTGTAGAAGCAAGTAGAGGAGATCAGTCACAGCCTCCTAGCTGAACTCACAGTGTTACAGAAAATCAGAACAGAGTTTCCAGTGAGTACACACATCACAAACGGGTGGTCCTTGCAGTCATGCAGTGTACAAAAAAAGTACACATCTTTCAAACATTCCCTGATATTGTTTATTCTTTAATATTATGCTTTGTATTTCAGTACAGGCTACTAATGGATTAATTTCTCAGTGTAGATTGGGTGCTGTGCTGTAAATGCAATAAATATTGAATTATTAGTTGTTAAATAAAGTGTCAGTTTCATCTGAAGCTCAAAGATTCAGGAAACTTAACATATATATTAAGCCCATGTTACCATTGAGTTAGATGAAGTGTAAGTGTGTCATTATTTGAAATATTCATTGAGCAGCAGGAAAACTGCACATTATGAACTGAAACCTCTGCTTGTCAGGAGTCAGACAATGCCCAATATAATAACAGTAATTTCCTGGCATATTATTTCAGCATAAACTCTAATGAGCTCCAACAGTACTGAAAGTGTAATGCAGCAGTTTACTTCTATATGTTGCAGCTGCACTGACTCACTCAGTTAATGTGGAGAAACAGAAAACAATTCTGATGGTTCATTTGGACATCAGCTTTCATTGCCTACTTTCTGTAGGCATTTTTTCTATATCATTTAGCATGTGCAAATTTCTATAAATTGCAGTCTTGAGACTTACTGTTCAAATGACTCTTAGCCAAGTGTGTGTGTGACCATAGGACATCATAATGTATAATTGTTAGCAATCTAGCTTATTCCATTGTGGTATTGTGTATGAAAATAAAATCCTCAGTTGCAAGCCTTGAGTGGTTGGTTTTCAAAGTTCTGTTATAAGTTGTCAGATTGCAAACAACAGTTTTTAGATGTAAGGCATCGGACATCAGGCAGTTGTAAGCTATTAGATGTTAGTTGTCATGCAATGGCTGTTGAGTATCAGACATCAAGTGCCAGGTATCAGTTGTCAGGTGCAAACTGCTTTGCATCAGTTGCCATATGTAAGTTGTCAGACTTTAGGTGTCAGGTGTGAGCTGTCAGGTATCAATTGATAATTGTATGTTTTTTGTCATCATTGGTCAGATGTTAGTTGTCAGTCTTTAGGTGTCAGGTGAGTAGTCAGCTATCAGTTGTCAGGTGTAAATTATCAGATGTCAGTTGTCAAGTACCAATCAGCCAGATGCCAATTGTTGGGTGTCAGATGTCAGATTTTAAGATTTTGTTGGGAGTAGTCATTCATCATTTATCAGTTGTCAGGAATCATTTGTCAGGTGTCAGTTGTGAAGGCATCAGTCATACATCAGAATCAATTCATTCCAGTCAATTGCCAGGTGTCAGATGTCAGTTGACTGTATACTAGTTAGCCGATAGCTAATATTTAGGAAGTTATTGATATAAAACCACCATTAAACATTTCTGCTACTTGCAGGGATCACTGTTGCACTTCCATGATGACCTTCAGTGTCTGATGCATTGCAAATTTGAAGACACCCATAATATGATCAGATTATCTTTTATCATATTGAAATGCTATGTTGATGGTGATGAAGCACTGATGTCCCCTGTTTCTCTATGTTGGCAGTGATTTACTGATAATGTAAATCACTTTGCTTAACAAGATATGTTGCATTTGCATGGCAACTAAAATGACAAGAAAAATATCTTAGTAAGTAAAAAGTCTCCACCTTTTAAGCAAGCTTCTAACTCAGGAAAGCACATAGTTGAAATCTCCGTTGTGTCTGTGCACTGCCTTTGATTAATATAAAAACTTTAGTTGAGACATCTGTGAAATCAACTCAGTACATAATGATACTCCACTGGTGGTGCACAGTATCAGGAATGTCCCCATCCAGCTATGACTCTGTAAAGCATGTCACAGAGCCACCAGCAACATCCTGTTTAAATGGATGAAAATTCCAAGTAGTCTTTTTAATCAGTGTTTGCATTTCCTCAAGCTGAACTAAAACCTGTTTTCTTTCTATGTTTTTTTGTCATAATTTGGGGGAAGGGGATGATGATGTCCATATAACCATTCTTGGCCAACCTCTGAAGCAGATCCATCAATGGACCGATCTACTATGTTGCACCACTGACAAAGAGTTTGAGAAATCCAGTCAGTTTGGGTATTTTTCTTAACATTTCCCTTTTAAACTCTTCCTTTTAAAGAACCTTTAAAGTGCTGTCATATTTTTCTATGATCCATTATGATAACAGTTAACCAGCATTAAACCATGACCCACCTCTACCCCTGTATGAACTGACAAACATAAGCTCTCCCATTGACAAACACAAACAAATCAGCAAAAACTAAATATGGCAGAAGTATGACTTGCCATGAATGCACTCAACTGTAGATAAAACTGCATATACGTAAAACTATGTATTTAAACTCACATCAGGGTGTGCAGCGTTGTTGGTCATGGTAGATGTAATGTCTAAATGTAACGTGTTTGTTAGATGTATCCTTGTGTATTGTGTTCGTTTAACATCAATCATTTCTTGTTCATGTTTATCGTTTGTAATACATGAGTGCCGCTGTCATTTGTTATTAAATGTTCATCCCTGTCAAGGAAGTCTGTGCGTCCTGTCTCGCGCCCTGTGGCACTTGGGCCGACACGCGTTACAATTTTTCACAATCATCTAATATATATGATGAAGATACCAGTGAACTAGTGTGTAATCTAACCATTAAAAAGTGGGGGGAAAATGTGTGAAAATATTTACTTCAGCTTGATCTAGCTTGGGCACTTAACAAAATAACAAATGTTATTTTATAGCATAAAGGTGTGTCATGATGCCATATCCCAAGGCAGACTACAATAACCAGCAGGCCATTTGTCACCCAGTCAACGACGTGCCCAATTGGAGGCATTTAATCAGATCTGTTTCGTCAGAGTATTGAACCCACCTGTAAGTCCTGATTTATAGTGTATATACGAAGGTTTCAGACTCAGAGTATTGCCGACAGTTCATCTCCAAGCATACCGAGCATTCTTTTTTTGGATAGCCTTTCTGTCAATTGTACCCTTTTTTCATATTTCTGTTTTTTGTCTTTTTGCCTACCTCTTTTAGGATTTGTTGCCTGGTTCTTTGTATCTTTGCTCTTTTGGTTTTGGACTTGGACTGGCTATTTCTCTAAGTCTTGGATTGCCGCTTTTGTACCCTGGAATATTCCCCTATCCATGTGCTGTTAACAAATCCCCTCCTTTTTCATATCCGCAAGCATCTGGTTTTGCCCCTTCAACTGAATTAACAGAATTAGTTGCAATTACATTGGAATTAAACATTTTCCAAATGTTTGTGTTCAATTGTGAAACTTATGTTTATTAACTTGAGTAAGACAGAGGTCTTTTTTTGTTGATTTTTTGGTTACATTTAATTTTCTTATATATACACTCTTTTTTTTAATTGACCATATGATTTCTATCTTTTTCTCTGAATATATTTAACTCCCTAGACAATGCACATATCCTTTTTGAAATTCTATCTATAAAATTCTAGATCATGATGACTCAACACTGTAGTTACTCTCAGATACTGCAAATATATGCAGACAATGTGGCCTTACTTATTGTACACCCCCATGCACTTGGAATTTATCCATAAACCATTCAAAATGCATTAGCATTGATTTCAAAGACCGTTCAAAAGAAACTCTAAAATATAAAACATTTTTGCAAGAAATGACAACCTTTCCTATAAATCATTATTCCACCAGTAGCAGACACTGGAATTGGACATGTGAAATTGGTGCCATAATAGTACAACTACTATTTTATCAAGTCTAGTTTTTAACTATTTTTAACCATAATTTGTCAAAATGGCATTTATTGCTAATATTTCATACATGTGGACATTTATTTACATTTATATTTAATATTTTGCAGATATAACTATTGCAGCTATAAATTTAGTGACCTAGGATTCTTCACATGCATTTTCTAAAACTACAGAGGGAAAGTAAGATGCAAGACATGCTTGTTTAATTCTAGAAAATAATGTAACATTTGTAATTGATGGAAAATATCAGAGAATTCATAGAATATCAGAGAATCTATAGAATTTGAGGATTTGTAGAAAGAGATCAATTGCAATGTGGTGCAAGCACGAGGTGGACAGATACGCTAAGAAGAGCAAGATTTATTAATTAAGGGCATAATTAATCATGGTCATAATAATGGTTGAGGGTCAAAGAGCCAACATGAACAGGTACAGGGAACAAGATAAAGCAAAAGGCAAAAGGATAAATGGACAGGCTAACAGAAAAAAAAAAAACAAAAAACTAACAAACAAACAAAACAAGGCTAGGACAAACAAAGTAGATATGTACAAATAACATGGGCTTGGACAATGACCAGCAAACAAACAGGGGAAAACATTGGGTTTAAATAACAAAACTAACAAGAAAGAAACAAGGAACAGGTGATACAAATGAAAGGTGGGGAAACTCAAATGATGGGTGGACCAACAAGGAAGCAAAGCAAAACAAAGACATGCAACAGGGTTACCATGGAGACAGGATGCTAAGAGAGGCCAACCATGACATGCATGCATAAATATAATAAACATAAATAATTAAAAATAATAATATAAATCTGAAAAAAGTATGGCCCTACAAATGTGTTTAAATATAGTCTACAACTTGTTAAAAGGACTAAATGTTGTAGAACTATGAGAAAATGTATTCATTCCTGTTCCATGATCATGCCTTTAACTGTGGTGATTAGGTTAGATGTAAGAAACAAACTGGCTAATCAAGTCTTTGCATGCTGTTGTTCTGTAATACAATGACTGGCAACACAAACAAGACTGCAGGATACAAGTGTGCTTTATTAGGATTCATATTCACAATGTAGGAACGCGAGACAGGGAATGAACAGGATGGCCAGGAGAGACAAAATAGCAAAGCGGCACCATCTAGGAGACAAGAAACAGTTGAGCACAACTAAACAGGGGAGGGGTATTAAATAAAACACAAGGGGAAGGTATATTATATTTCCACCTTGTGGTAGACAAACTTACCCAGAGTAACTTATACATTTTTCAATATATCAGGGAGTGTGTTCCTTAGGGAATTGAACCCATGACCTTAGTGGTGCTAACACCTTGCATTATCTGCTTTGTCAGATGAGCTATAGGAGAATCAGAGCATGTGAACCAAGGGATGGGAAAAAAGAACCCAAACAAACAAACAAAAGAAAAATAAGGCACATAGATAGTGAGACAGGCTAGACAGAGGTAGACACCAAAGAGGGGAAAGACAGACTAGGGAAATCCTTGTTTGAATCCTTTCAGTGGCTAAGGAAATGTCAGGGAAGCCAAAGGAAAAAAAAATGCTTAGAATTTGTGATATATTTGTGATTATATATGAAATTCTTGAACAAAAAAGAACAATGTTGTTAAACAATAAAGTAAAACTTTGGTGACAACCACACTGTTTTGAAAGGTTTGACAGAGACTGTCATATACAAAGCATTTTTATCTCAAAAAGGAATGATGGAAACTATCTTTCAGGACTCACGTTTAATAAACTTTTTAAAATTAATTCTCATTATCACGATTAATATGCAAAAAAAGATTACAACATTGATATACTCTTTTTTGCCCATCATTAATCCATGATTAATTATTAATTAATAAGTTAAAGAAAGTATTAATTAAAATGAATAACATCAAATGGATAGGAATTTTACTATCCCTGTTTTTTGAGTTCATTTGTGCTTTGTACTGGACATCATTCAGTTTGGCCACCGGCAGATATTTAGTGTAACACACCTTCATTTTGCTCTTTATTTGTTGTAGATATGTGACTGTCTGAGAATAAATGGCATTTTTCTGGATGAATCAGGACAGAAACACTTAGCCTAGAGTGTTTGAACACCATGTTTCAGATCCAAACTGAAGATGCATTTTGTTTGCTTTTGTTTTGTGTAGAACATGCAGTAAGCAAGAAGTAGCCAGGTTTAGTGGGGAATTGTAGAGTGGATCAGAAAGATTGGGAGCTCATTCTACAGCTCTTCAGTGTGAGAAACTGGGTCATATTTAGAGGAACTGGAATCCCTCATCTGACCACTTTGTTCACAGATTGTCTGTCTGCCTTGAAAAATGTGAAGCAGTAAACATGAAATTCCAATCCATATGTGTAAAAGATGACTGTGTTTACCATTTGGAATTCTCCAGTGGCTCCTACACAAAATAGCACTTGGCCCCCCCTCCCTATCACAGCCCCCCACCAATCACCCTGGTTCTTTTTCTGTCTCTCTCTCACTTCTATTATCTGTTTCTGTCTCTCTAACTTTCCAGAGAAATGAATGGTATTAAATTGGAAGTTTGTTGTTTCAGGGTGACCTGACCTGATACTGTTCATTTTCTCCCTGTTCATGTCCTCAGTGTCTCATATTTATTGACTGCTTTTAGAATCCATCCAGTGTTTACATGAATGATAGGTTTTGACATTATTAGAGTCAAGTTGTTAAATTCCCTGTGAAAATGTTTCATTCAATTTTGCAGATACACTGCTAGACTCAGGATATGAAATGCCTTTGTTAGAAAATATTCAGGTTTTACTAAATCATGATATCAGTGGTTACATCTAAAAGTGAAATTAAATTTATTTATATAATGCTTTTTACAACATGCATTGTCACAAAGCAACTTTACAAACATTTCTGTCCAGATCCATAATGAGCAAGCCAGTGGTTACAGTGGCAAGGAAAATCTTCTAATAAACAGACCATGATTTGTTATATTATTTAATCCATGTAGACAGTTCAGTATACATGCTGGACTCTCAGCTACTCCAGTGGGTCTAGGGTGGACAAGCTGTTTTTGCATTCATTGGAGCAGATGAATCTACTGATGGCTGAATCTACTGGTGGCACCAGAACATTTTCTGGCATCATCTTAGATGCTTTGTCTCTTATGAGCAGTGCTGGCATCACAGTAACATGAACATAAAAAAAGATGTAATTAGATATATAAAGATGAACAACATATGAACAGTCTATAGAAATGTGCAGGTGCTCAGCATTCAGCTCCAACAGGTTTAACTGTAGCAGCATAACTAAATAGGAGGTTCAGAAAATGACCACAGTCCTGAGGGCTCTCAGAGACATTGCATTTCCTCCACATCATCACAAATGCGACTGAATGCATGTAGTGACTGGATAAGAGGTGTACTAAAAGAAGTAAATACACCTGAATGGACTAATAAATACTAAAAGCTTACAGAAATAAGGTTCTATAGTTAAAGCATTCAGTCATGCATTGTGTTCATTGACATGCATTCAGTATCTCTACTCATCTGTGCTGGTCTCTGTCGTTCATGGCCTGCTGGAGATGCAAAAATAATGGTGAAACACTCAGCTCTTTACAGGTTTATTCTGACTCTCTCCATATCTTTTTCTCTCTCCCCAGGTAAGTGTATAGCTCATCTCCTGAGAGTGTACCTGAGCCACACTGGAGTTGGGGGTTGTCAACACAGTCTCTGATGCAGTAAGATCCACTTGGCATCTTTTCTTTGGTCTTTTATTCCATTTCACTCTAAACCTTTTTTGCTATCCTTTATATTTGGTCTGAATGATCTACTTATATAAGTAATTATCTATACTGTTTGATTAAGCTGTACAATAGAAAAGCAGTTTTAGGAATCATATATGATGGAAAGAAGAGTGGTCTACATGTGTACACAGATTAGAGATGCTTCAATTTGCCTAATGACAGTCAGTATTTGGGTTCTGCAATGATAATAAATATTTCATACTTTATGTAGTTTAATGGTTACATTTTTATTTTTCAAGTCTTTGTAAGTATAACGATGAGGGGTTAGGAGACACATGCATGTGTGGAGAAGAGTGAGATTTATTATTGGCAAATCCAGAGTTGCAATTGTTTGAACAGTCCAGGGTCATAGAGCCAAGACATAGACTCCAGGAATACATCTTAAGAAACAAACAAAAGCACACAATAACAAAAAGGGAGCAGGCTATAACAATGATAAAAGTAATGAAAAGAACTAACACCAAACACTAGCAAATACAAAATAGGCAGAGAAAACACAAGGCTTGGAATATGAGCTAGAATTAACACACAGGCTAGGAATCACATAAATTGCAGCTAGGGTATAACACAATGACCAGCCAAGCAAAGGAACAAGACAGGGTGTAAATACACATACTAATAAGAATTTTAATACACATACTAAGAATTTGCTACAAATGAAGGGCAGAGAAAACAAAACATGCAGGCACAACAAATACACAAGACAGAATAACCATGACAATATGGATGCTAGGAGGGGCCAAACGTGACAGTAAGATAGGACATTATGCAATTACAGGTCTTACTCTTAAAATGATGTATTTTTCTCAAGGACTAAACACTTTCCAGATTAACTTCAAATTTTTTTTTTCCCCTAAATTGAGAGAATGAATACCCTACACCCCAAGTTTCCACCCAATCTGACTAAGGAAAAACTCTGTATAGGAACAGTAAGAATGAAGTGCTGAATGAAGTGGACTTAGGCCTTGACTTTGAGTCATGTTATCTTGTAGGCATGTAGATGGCACAAATCAGGTGCACTCTTGGACCCAGAGTTCTGTGAGCATTCTTAGATTTGAAACCTTTACAGAGAATAAACGACTGAAAAGAAGATGAAATGGCTATTTAACAGAAAAGTGGAACTATTTATAAAATAACAGTATGAGAGGACATCATTTGACACCATTACAAGTTATAAGCATTCAGGATAGGTCCACGTAATTCACTTTCAAAATCTGTAATTTTTTCAGCTCAGAATCGTACAATTTTCTGCTACAAAAGCATGTCCAGTCTATGCTGTAACCTGATTTTTTGCTGCAAGTAATATGAATATTAAGCAAGATTAAAGAGGTTATTTTACTTCTTTGTTGTACATAGGCATTTAACAATATATTGATGTTGTTCAGTGCATTATGATAGTTTTGATCCAATCTTTGTTCTGTATAATAAAACTACTGAGTTTTCCAAAATCCTTTATGTTGTTTTGTGGTTTAGACTGAAAGTTGATAATGAGTAAATAAATGAGTAATCAATTTATAATTATTATTTAATTAGAACCTAATAGATGTTTATTGCAAATCACTGTTTGTGAATAAGAGAAGTTAAATATACCTGCTAAAGGTAAACATATAGTATTCATTTTATGTTGCTAAGCAGTCATTTTGCATCATATCATAGAAAATCATAATTTGAAACATCACCAAATTCTAAATTGCTGCCTTACACTTCCAATTTGTATCATATTGTACCAGAGCCTAAGGTTTAAAAGTGTGAAATAGTTGGGGGCAGCAGGGTGTGTGTTTAAAGCACGCTATTGTAATGGGGTGTTTCCTTTAAAATACAGAAGGAATAAAACATACAAAGATATGAATTTGCTCATTTATATTAAGCTTGTTGATATTAAATAAGCAGAATAAGCTACAAAGAGTAGAGGATGAAGATTAACAGAATGATAAATATTCAAGGTCTCTGGAGTTTGTGCCTGCACCCCCAAGGATTTTTCAACAGTAAGCCTGTAAATGTAATGTCCATTAATCAAGTAATAATATGGGTTAAGGGTGTCGAGGAAATAATTGTCAATGAAGTCCTCTACCTTGATATGCGGTCTTTCTTAGAGATAATGGTGAACATATCGCAATGTTCTGTTTTTCCCTGCTCCAACACAAATGGTCAGTTGTTCTCTATTTCTACTTCTGTGTTCGACTTTGATCAAATTTATGTTGAGTGTTCATATAAAATCTTTTAAGTTGAAGGTTGTTATAACATTTGCCTTTCAGCATCTTAAATTGAAATGTTTACCAAGAACATTGCATGGCTTCCCAAATGTGTCCTCATGCTGAATTACAAAATGTTCTCTATTTTATCATAACGATAGTTGCCTGAGGCAGGATCAAGTAAATGAAAATGTTGGCACACATGGCCTGGCTGGGGGAAAACTGTCAAATCATTCAGTATGAAAGAAAGCTGACGCTAATTATCTTTGTCAAACCACATTTTGCATTATAGAGCAGTTAGCTCCATTTGTACAAACACACTGTTAAGGTCAAAGGACATCTCCAACACCATTATAAGGATTACCTTTAGGATATGAACAGTGGTGACATAGATACACAATGTGTGATACATGACTGGAATATATAGTAATTTGACAAAGAAACTCAGTGTTTTTTATTGTTGTTATTGTTTTATTTTGTTTCTTTGTTTTGATTTTTATTGTGGTTGTTATTACTATTTTTTTGGTTTGTATGTTCATTTAGGAGGAGAGAAATTGCAGAGATATGGCCTGAAACACTATACCTGCCTTAGAGATAAGCATTGCTGTTCAGTGAGCATGAAGTCAGGGTCACTGATGAACACTGGTCTGGAATACTAGTCCAGATAGTGGCCCCTGTACAGCAAGTTACGATAGTGAATAAAAAGCAAAATGGGTGTATGTGTTTGTGTGTGTGCACACACCTGTGTGTGTGTGTGTGTGTGTGTGTGTGTGTGTGTGTGTGTGTGTGTGTGTGTGTGTGTGTGTGTGTGTGTCAGTGTGTGTTTGTGTGTGTGTGTAGGTGTATGTGTGTATTCAAAGAACTTACAACACTTTGTAGAGTGCTGCTTATGGCACATCAGTCATGGTTGATATTCAGCGACTGAATCGAAGGTTCAGTGGAACTATGTGAACTATATTCTTTATCATCAGAACATTTGGAGACACATTGCCAGGATAAACTGCACTGGTCTTGGTTCTTTATAGTATTCTATCCTATTCCTCCTCACATCAATAACTTTGAACCATTTCCTGCTGCAGGACAGGGAAAGCCATGCATTTTAGTTGTTAGGTGTCATCTCCCTAATAAAATGTTGTGTTGGATTCAGTTTAATATGTTTAGCAGGGTCTTTCACAGATTATCAGTGATTTGTATTATCAAATGGTTTTGCCTTAATCTCAGCATTAGGACAGTTTTCAGTATGCATTACATAGGAGCAGAGTTTGTGAGGTCATCATGGACCAGACAAAAGAAGATATACTGGCTGTTGAACAGTGACTGTGGCTGTGCAATTTACAGGAATTAATTTCTTATTTTATTTTAGATTGTTCCAGTGAGTTAATAATGTTAATAATGTGCTGAGTGTTATAGATTCATTTATATTCCAGCAGGTTTGCTTTTCCAAATCTGCTCATTGATTGCTAATTGGTAATTCTACCTCACACTGACCATTTTTCTTCTCAATTTGACCACTATTTCTGGACCAATTTCAATTCTTTGTGCAGACTGTAGAACAAATTACAAAATAATTTAGGCTTTGTTAGGTTTTTCATATCAGGATATTGAACTAGATGAGAAAAGCAAAATGCCTCCATGATAAGTGCAGAGAGGAGGCTGGTGTTTGGAATAGATTTTATTCTGCCTATGCAGTTGGACTGAGTAGGCTCTGTCTTGCAAATTAAGATTGAATGCATCTGATTTTATGCACCATCTGTGTAACTATGTCTATCTGCATTTCAACTTGTCAGACAATGTTTTAGTAGTGCATGAATGCATTTAAGGCAAACAAATGACCTTTATTCCATTCTTTGCTGCTTATTATAATCCAAACAGAAATTGTAATGCTGCACAGTACCATGAGGCTTGAAGTTAAGAATGTTATTCATTGGGCAGATTTTGGTAATTCAGTGAGACAAGACTGCCACTGCTCAAGTTGATTGTGCTTGTCATAATTGTATATGTTGTCTGTGACTTGAAAATTGACTGTTATGTTATATCCAGTGATGATGTACCCAGTAATACTGTGACATCAGTATACATCAGTTCCTGATGTTGCTGGGCACAGTGTGTGTGCATTCTGATGTAAGCAGATCATTTGTGAGTAATGAGACACTTTACTGCTGTTTGGTTTCATTGTTAAACTGGGATTTGGTGACTGTCTTATACATTCAGTTTTTTAGCCTCTCAGAGGAACTGACATGCATACATGTAGACTTTGTGGAGGTTTGTTGTAGATATACCAGCTCACAATCAGCCAATAACATTTGTATGCTCACACCAAAATGGAAACCCCACACTTCAGAAAGAGGAAGTCAATTAGTCATCTGTCATAGTGTGTGGTAATTTCACTGCTGCAGTAATGCAAACAGCACTCTTCATTCATATGAGACAAACTGTAGAAGCAAGCCTTAATGGATCATAAAGAACCTGTAACAGCATGGCCTCCTCCTATTAGACTCCTCCCCATGTCTGTGTGATGTCTTGTTGTGTGTGTGTTTGTGTGTGTGTGTGTGTGTGTGTGTGTGTGTGTGTGTGTGTGTGTGTGTGTACATGGCCACACCCCCTGCTTGTTAATCGGTTACGTGTTTCATCTGACCCTCGTTAGAGTCATCGTTAGCATGTATATTTAAGTCCTTGTGTGTTAGTCATTCGTTGTCAGTGTTTAATCAGTATATGCTGTGCTGTGGCTCCGTTAGCATGTTCGTGTTATCGTGCGTAAACCTGTTTATTGCTTGCATTGTATTGAGTTGTTCACATTTAGTTTTATTCCTTGTTGTTTTGTTTTGTTTGTTGTTCAAAAGAAAGTTCGTTTTGTCATGGCTCACCGCCGCATCCTGCCTCACCTTCCCCGTTACAGAACTAGAGTGGCCTGTCTAGTAGAGAGTGTAAACCCTGCATTTAAGACTGGGTACCCCCAGTTTTAAAACAATATTTTCCCAGAAATTTTATGAGCTCTTGGTCATTTCTATGTGATGGCTTATGGGGAAATAGGACTGTCATATATAGAAGTCAAGGACTTTTGACTGTCTGAATCCAACAAGTGTGAAGTGTATGTTCATTGATATTGTTGATTAGTCAGGGCCCTTGAATTAGGAGCAGAGTTAAATGTCAGCAATTGACTGACTATGCAGAGTAATTAATAAATTTCCCTAATTGCACCTGCCTCCAAGTTTGGCTGAAACCATTTATTTTAACTCACAATCTCAGTTTAGCTTGCTTTCACTACCTACTTAGGAGAGATTTCTGATATGTCATAACAGACAGAATTTGAAAGCTAAAAAATAAAGGCCAAATTAATTACATTAGTTCAGAATATGTTAGCATCTGGGAAACAACATGGCTAATTGTACATGTCTTTGATTTTTAGGTAGAAATTGACCCAGAATTGTAAAGGTCAGATTTTGCTTGAGTGTCCTGAGAAGCTTTCGAAGCTTTATCATTTTCTGCACTTTCTGCTTTTAAACCCAACTTCCATTTTGTTTCATTTTCTAATCAGTTTTCCTTTTTCTTTTTACTGTTTGCACTCTACTCTGTATGACTTCATCACTCTTTTTTTGACTAAGATAAAATCCTGCATAATTATATGCTCGATGAAATTCTATAATTATAGTCCCTACGTTCAATCATTAGTGTTTAATTATTCTTTCCAATACATGCTTATGTCATCATCCCTTGCCCTTCAAGTCAACTGTGCAACTATGTGTCCTTCTCTAATAATGCCTAATTCTGCCTTTCGCCTTTCTAACCTTTCAGCTCTCTTGATCTAGGTGATGTGTAATTAGCTTTGAGAGCTGCTTTACAGTTCACTGAACTCCTGTTCGTTAGTTAAAGCCCTATGGACAGACTCGTGACCCCAAACTCAAGAGTCTTGGGAGGGCACATTTAGAACTTTGAGAAAAAGTTAATGTCTGTTCTAAATGCAAATTGAACCTGAGTTTTGGGTGACAGGGCTGACCAATGAGAAAAGAGAATATTCACTAGCTGCAATGGAAGAGCCACAGGGCTGTGAGCAGCACAAGGCATTGTGAACTCAGATGGAGCATTCCCAAAATGTTGTTTACACATATACAGTAGGCAGTCTTTGTTCTGAGATGTACCTATGGACACATTATTAACTTTGCAAATAATTCTAAGTTGCTGAAATTACATTGTTAAACTATAAAATCCATCCAGCCGAATGTTGATCTCTGCTTTAAGTGAGAGCCCTGTACTTGGTCTTGAACAGCCTAAATTTCTGATGCATGACATCTCTAAAAGCTCAAGAACAATCTGTGTTTAATGCTTCCACAAAAGATAACCTTTTTGCTCCTGCCTACCTTGAGCTGACTCTCTGCTCTGTGGTGTCTCTGCTCCTTTTTTGTCCGATCTGGTCTAAGGACTCTCCTGTAGAGATTTATAACAAGAACAGTGCTTACTGTGTTCTGAATCTAAACTGCTTTAGCTCTTGCAGCAGTGCACTAACGAATGACTTTCACTTGAAATGTACTGTTTGCATCATTTTTCAGTGAACGTTTAATGTGGTGTAGCCAGTCATGTTCAGCCATGTCAGCCATGTTCTTTGCTGTCCTTAAGGCAGAATTAAGCACAGAATGAAGTACAGTTTCAGTTTTTATACAAATGTTGCATTTTGAGCTACTGTGAGATACCACAAGCGCACATTTTTTAAAATATTCTTGTTGGTTTACCCTGGTTTGTGAAGTCATGTTGTTGTCTTGTACTCCCATTGCTATGCACATCTATGATCTCAGAGCTAAGGGTGATAAAATCACCATGGTCACTTTGGCCTTGTCCTACCACAAATAGTCAGTTGTTATTCAGGATTATAAGTCAATGTAACGCCAGGCATGAGTTTCTGTGGCTGTGTTGCTAAATGGTTTCTTATGGAAGGCTGATGGAAGTACGTGGACGCTTTGATTAGTGAGTGGTGGACAAACTCTGTTGTTTGTCAAGAACTGAAGGAATTTTGAAATAGATGAGGGTTGGATTGCAGTTGAGAATGGAGCTGAGCTGGTGGAAAAATCTCTCCCTTGGTCTGTCAGCCTATTATGTAACATAGAAGTTGAATTTTCTGTGCTGTATATGTATAATTTACATTGTCAATTGTAACTAATTGGCTTGTATTACTTACCTTGTACTCATGTGAAGTTCAACTTTATAGAAAGCATTAGACACTGTATATGTCTAAGTACTAGCTAACTATACTGAAAAGTCAGCTATAGTTTTATAGATTGCAAACACCAATTCAATGTAAAGTATCTGACATCTTCCCAGATGAGATTTAACTTTTTATGTGCATTAAACCTTTTCCCCCACACCTATTTCTGGTATCAATTTTAAATAAGCATGGTAGGGATAAATAAATGCAGTACCAAAAACATTACACTGAATGATGCAATGCTAGTTTTATATTTAGGTATTTTAATACTGAAATTTCACCCTTCTTCTACACCTGTTTCATCACATTCCTTAACACATGCACTGGTGTAGACATGGCTCAAATAATCTCAGTGCACTAATATGTGCAGGAGAATATGAGTGTTAATATAAAGCAAACAGCTAGAAAAGGAATACTATTCACTTAATGTTTGCAGCCTCTCTGCACTTTAAGGCCAACATGATCTCACATCTGCAAATTCAGAGCAATTTGCATGATTTAATTTGTAGGAGACATGATGAATAGGTAATGTTAGGGCTAATGTATTATCTCTAAACAGACCACAATGGTTATGACTAACCCTATGGTCTTTCAGTTGTGGAGCACCTTTATAAGTTCTTGATGGTCTTCTTCCTAACTTACAATATGTACAAGATTTTGTTGCTAAGTTTGTGTTTGGGTGGTGTGTTGGTTTGACTTTGATCTTGTGTCTCTTCTCCTGCTCATTTGTTACAAGTGTAGGGAGCTTAGAAGTGCTTCTACATTATCTTCATCTATTCATAGTTCCTTATAATAATATTTCTTAGCTTTTTGACAAGGAAAATTAACCCTAAATTAGCCCTCTTTTCCAAGATGACTAATACTGTCAAGCCTTACTTTACAAATCAGGAACAACAGTGATATAATAAAGGAATTGTAATGTTGAGCAGTAAGGAGGCAGATGCATGTGTGGAGAAGAGTGAGATTTAATAGAGTCATTAAGGCAGTCCAGGGTCAAAAGAGCCGACACGGAGAGTACAGGGATAAACAAACACACAGAGGCAAACATGGGAAGCAGGCTATAACAAAGACTAGGGAAAACTCAGGTCTAAGAAATAATGAAGGCTAGAATACACGGAGTACAAACCAACACATTCACAATAACATAAATGCAACCATTCAAATAACACATTCAATGAACAGCCAAAACACTGGGATCCAGACAGGGTTTAAATACATGAAGTTAATACTAGAAACAAGGGATAGGTGTGGAAAATCAAATGAGCGGAGGAGAAAATGAAACTATGGAACAGAAATAAAAAAAACAAGACAGGAAAAACACGGAACACTTAACCTGGGACTGATTGTGATAGGATTCCACACTTAAACTGTAGTCCAGGCAAAAATTCGGATGCAGTGATGACCCTCCTTTATTTTTGCTTTGCTAAAAAAAATTAAAAAGGTCCTTCATTTTTATGATATACAGAATAAAGGATGACAGCACATTAAAAAAAATACATTAATCTTAAATTTTAAAGTAGTCTGTGAATTATTTTGCTTTAGTATATACTGCTTTATCACACCCACACAAGCCCTCAGGGCATCATCACATCATTTTCTGGTCCATAGATTTATGTATTATTATTATTATTCATTTATTGATGTTGAAATTGCAGTTTTATCACCCTGCATTATTTAATTGCAAACTGTATGTCTTGGTCTTAAGTAATACCAATGTTGAACCAGCTGTTCAGAATCAGAGATCTACCTTAAAGGTGCCAAATTACAACAACAAAAATAATAATACATATATTTTTTAGAAATAAAAACCCAGACATGGTTTTGGCCATTAATAAATATTTACATTCAACAAATTCAATGACAGTATACAAATTTGGCATACAGTAAGGCCACAAGAAGGAGCATTTGAATTCACCATTTGATTTTCAGCATTTGATTTTTGTTTTATTGCACCAACAGTGGTATAATAATAATAATAATAATAATAATAATAATAATAGTATTAATTATTCTTATTATTTGTAGGAGTAGTGATAGTATGTTGCTGAAAGTGTTGCTGTTCTTACTATTAAAACACTTATAGAAACTACTCATACTTACAATGTCAGTATAATCCCACTGTTATCAAAAGCAGCTGCCCATTAAGCTTTAAGAGAAGTGATTAAGCTGTTGGAAAGATAGTATGTAACAGTAAATTATGTGTGCCATCTGTGCTGCGTTGTCATAGTGATCTCCAGTATCACATATTTTCTAGCTAGAAGAAGGTAGCACAGTCCCAGTCCCAGTCACAGCAAAGTCCCAGCACAGTTTGCTCCATGAGACTTTGCATATTGTAATCTTGAAAGAGCCCCATCTGCTTTCAGAATGCTGTGTTTATATGCTTGGACCAATGCAGCATAATCACAAAAGTAAAAAAAAAAAAGTGAGAGGAAGTTACAACACATTGTCAGAAATCTGGGAACAGCAGTGTAAGTATTTTCCTTCCTCTAAAAGCTCCCCTTAAAGGCTGATGATGCTGTTCTGTCACCCACCCTCTCTCTGCTCTCCTCTAAATAGTCATTATCTTACATATTAAATTAACTTAGTGCACATTTGTTAAGAAGATTGGCTTAGTCCGGCAAGATGGTGACTTGACATGCCCACAATTTGTTTTCTCATTAGACAGCTTCTTCACTGGGCAAACACTGGGCAAGACTGGAGCAAGTCCTCTGTGTTACAATCCATTACTTTCAAGGCAGGGATAAAGTGCTAGAACAGGTACAAAAAAATGGTGAATGGCATAACCTGGAAGGTCTCGTTAGAGCAGTAGAAAGAAAGAGAGACACCAAGTACTTTGTGTGTAATTAGAGCTTGTATGGGCCCACTCTGGATGCTGGAAACCCAGCAGTGTTTATCAGAGAGGAAGATGCTTGACATCTTCACAAGAATAACTTGTGTATAACTCTCCAAAAGTAAAACTTAGTCAGTTAGCATTCTGTATGGAGCCTTTTTTTTTTTTTTTTTACAAAATATTCTTCATGCTGTGCAGATAAATACAGATTATGCAGATTCATCATCATGAAAAGCAAGCATTATATAAGCAGTAACTGAGTATGACATGAATATATTGGAGGTCTGGGAACCTGAAGGAGCTTTTGGAAAATGATATATGAACAGTATATTAATGGTGCAAAGTGCATCAAAGGATTTTTGTCACTTTGGGAAACATTGCCCAATAGCTACCAATGATAGGAGTTGCTGTATTTCTAGCACTGATTGTGGATCTCTTCATCAGTTTTTAGTTAAAAGGCAGAATTAATTCATCTCTGCATATGGGAGATTAAGGCAGGGTAATGACAAAAAATATTCACCTGTATTGGTTTGTGCTTTTTTGTATTGAATTATTTATATTTTTGTATTAATTGAGATTTGTTTCCAAGGCCTTAAATAGTCAGTATAGTTTGTTATAGTTTTAAATGTAAATATGACGTGAGCGAGGAACCCGGGAAAAGGTGCAGGGTGCAGGCATGAATTTCCAAACAGAAAGACGTTCATTCAAAATCTAAAGTAAATCGCTAACAGTGTGACAGCATTTACAGGCACCGGGGCAATGACCGACAAACAAATAAAATACGAGGATTTAACTACATCACTGATTGGGGAAAGAACAAGGTGCAGGTGCAACAAGCAACAGGCTGATAAGGGGGAGCGTGACAACATGTGAGAGTTTGGTACACAGAAGCACATGGTGCACATGGAACACAAGGGAGGAGAAGGGGAGGGGGCGTTATACAAAATATGTAATATGTACATGCAGATGGTTTTTATTTTTAGTTGCAGTTAGCTTTTTTATGAATTGAATTTGAGCTGTTGAATTGTTTCGGTATGGCTTCTCCTCAGAGCTGGAATGTCAGGTTTTTTTTGGGTTTTTTTTTTAATTGTAGGCTAAATGTTTTAAAGTTCTCTGTTTTCTTGAAATATTTGAGTTAATCTCTGACAATATTGCTAAAACACTGTGGGAATCAGATGGAATTCTATTTTATTAGTTAAACAGAAATAGGTATTGTAATGTTGTGTGGTTAGTAGCCGGACGCATGTGCGGAGAGGAGCAAGATTTATTAGGGGCAAATCCAGAGGCCTAGTCAGAGTAGTCTAGGATCATGTAGCCAGTACGGAGCGTTCGAGGATACATGATCCAACAAACAAAAATACACAAAGGCAAACGGGAATCAGGCTATAACAAAAGACACTAGGAAGAACTCAGAGACTAACAAACACGAAGGCTAGGAAAAACACAAAGGCACGGAGCACAACCTTACATACAGGCAGATAGAGACTTTCAGATAGTCTGACGTTCAAACATTAAACCAAACACAGAAACACAACCATTCAAATACAATGAACAGCCAAGACACAGGGCACACGACAAAAAAATGGTAAAGGCCAATTTACATCAAAACAGTGGTATGATTGGAGTTTCAGCCTGAAACTATAGGTCATGTAAGCATACTTTTATGTAGCTGCCAGCAGTTTCAGGATGCACTGATTAATTTAGTAGTATGTTTTCATTGGTGGCCAGAAGACAAATTGCAGGCCAAAGTTCGTTTTCTCTGTTCTAAGACTGTGTTCTGGCAGATTTACTTTGAACTTTGAAGAACATTTAATTGGTATATAAGGGAATTCTAGACTTATTCCATTGATATAAACACTCAATTTTTGATACAAAGAGCTGAAAAAAATATGCAACATTTCCTGTGCTGTCATTTCAGCATTTGCCCTTTTCGCTAAGAGTAAACTTTAAATGGAGTGGTGAAAATCTAGATGTCATGAAAAGTGATAAAACTGCAGTCATCATTATTACCAAAGAGTTATTATGTGGATGTTTAATATCTTTAATACATTTTCTGTTTCAGCCACAGGTAATTTTTTTCTTAACCTAGAGAGCGAGAGAGCGAGCGAGAGCGAGAGAGCGCGAGAGAGACCGAGAGAGAAGAGGGGAGAGAGGGAGAGTGAAAGACTACAGTAGTAGGTGGATTATACTTCTAGCTGGGGAATCCAGACTTTAGGCAACTCCATGTGGATCTGAATATCTTCAGGGTAAATGCAGGCACCTAAAGATCTCCACTGTATGGTTGTTTTAACACTGTATCTTTGTTCACTGAAGCTAAATGAACTGGATGAGGTATAGGGTCAGGAAATGCCAGGATTTTACTACTTCCCTCCTTCTTCTCCCAGTCCCTCTTATCACTATCTGTTTTTTTTTACACCTTCTTTAGATTCCTTCTTGTTTGCTCTCCTGTTTCTGTCTGCCACTGCTGACAGTGTTTGACAGGCAGGATGATGACAGCATAGAGTGCTGAAGGTGCTGACCTCCTGCAACAGTGAGCAGGGCTGTGCTGACACACACTCTCCTGTCAGTCAGTGCAAACTGACATCCTGTATTCTCAGCTCTCTTTCTCTCTCTCTCTCTCTCTCTCTCTCTCTCTCTCTCTCTCTCTCGCTCTCTCTCTCTATCTCAGTCAGACACACACACACACACACACACACACACACACACACACACACACTCACTCTCACACTCCAAACCCTACCTACACAAACACATGCATCTATATAGGTCTCTTTTATTTACACTGATGCTTCTGGAATTTGGAGATGTAGTATGTTAGGCACATTTTGTAAGTTAGCTGTTATCACTTAACATATCCAAAATGCTTCAGGACCAGTAATTAATTAATTATACATTTTTACCATGGTAACAGCTGTCATTCTGAGCCCCTGATCAAATATCAAATCGTAATACAGAAGCTCTTCCTTCCAGTCAGCAAGAGTTTCCTTTGACTTCTTCATCACTACAGGGAAAATGAACATATAGATCTACTCATTGAATGATCATTTTTATTTAACCTATCATCCCTTGGATTTTAATGAAGCTTCAAATGGTTCAACCCTCTGACATGCTCAAGAATCACCTGCAGAGAATGGATTCTTACACTCACATTCTGGCTATAATACAAAGAAATTGAGGAAAGAAAGGATAAGTACAAGAAAGTGTTTCGCACTGATGGTCTCTCAGTGCAGCATCCTTTTGATGTGCCTCTCACATCCCACACCTAGGTTAAACCATGATAACCTGTTGTTGCATTTGACACAGGGGACCATTGTATACTGCTAAGCCATCTAAACGAATGGGCTGGTCTAACTAGCTTTTGTTTTACACATTTTCAAAATTAATAAAAACTTTGTGGATGGTATACCCAGTTATGTCACACAGGGTGAGAGCAAATCTAAATGCTATGTGCTTTGCTGTGATGTCCCACAATGCTCCCCTTCAGGTCCCAATTTTGGGACCAGCACTTTAATCTCAGCACTTTAATCTCTTATGTTAGCCATCAGTAAGTATATTTTGTCATCAGTTTGCAAATGATACATAATTAAACATGTCCCACTTGGGGACCAATTGACTTACAAGACATTAAGTACTTGATGGGTCTCAACTTCCTGTAACTCAGTAAAGAAAAACCAAAACAAAACAAACAAAAAAATGTGTCATTGAGAATGGTCATGAGCTCATTGACACAATAACATATCCGGAGTCTCTATCAGTTAAGCCCGAACACCATAACCAAAACCAAGCTTCACATTTTACTTTGATTTAAGATAAAATTAACATATTAGTAATGTGTCTATAATTGTTCTATCATCTACATAACACGGGCAAGGTCACAAGTATGATGTCAGCATCTGATAGTGAAAAGCAATTACATGCATTTGTATTATCATGTTTGGACTACTGTATTAGACTGCCAGCTTACCTCCCAAAGAACACCATTTCAAACCTCCTACGGGTACAGAATGCAGCAGCCAGAGTCTTAACATGTGCAAAGATGAGACAACATATTGCACTAATCCTTAGAGAGTTGCACTGTTTGCCTATGTCATTCAGAATCAACTCTAAAAGCCTTATGCTGATCTTTGAGTGCTTACAGGGTCTTGGCTGTGTTTACATCAGCAGTATCTGATCATCTGATAAAAACCTGGATATGGTTCCCACTATCCAACTAAAGAGCACTGAGGCTGCATTCAGCTGCCTTTGCCCCAAACTCTGGAATTCTCTTCCAGATGACCTGAGGGCTGTTGAAGATGTAAATACATTTAAGAATAAAGTTAAAACCTTTGTGTTCTGTAAGCCCCTTAATTGTTCTGCTTTCACCATTTTTTTAATTTTAGCTCTTAAATGCCCTTTTGCTTTCAATTACCCACTTATTTGCTGTACTTGAAATTTATTTCTATTATTATACTATGTAATACTGTGTATTACTGTGTAATATTTGTTCTTTTAATCTGCTTCTTTCTTTTACTTTTTACTAAAATATTAAAATATGTATTTATTAAAAATATTTTAAAATATTTATTTATTATCATATATCACATCGTTGCATCATAACTTACCCTGGGTGTGCACTGTGTAGTATATACTGATAAATATATGTATTTTGCTCTACATAAGAGCCAGATGCTGCCAGATTTTGAAAATGTAAATATAACATGAATATTGTTTAACTGAGGGTCAGGCCTGGTGGGTTCAGATATCCAGGTAGCCAGGTTCAGGTCAGGTTGCTTCATGTGATCCAGGCTCAGGTATAAAGGTAGTCCAAGTTGGAGAAGCTCAGCCTGTTCCTCAGTCTTGCAGCAGTATCAAATCTGGCAGCCAGGGTAGATGTACAGCTCAGCAATCAGATATAACAGGTTGTTAAGTATGCTTAGTAGGTGTGTCAGTAACTGCATGACAGATATCACATAGCAAAAATAAATTATTTTATCAGTTTTTATCATGGATTTAAAGACTGGGAGTGTGTCTGTGTCTTTCACCTACTGGAAGGTTTCCAAAGGCTCTGCCCACTGCTGTTTTCATAATTATAGGTACTACTAAAGAACCTGCACATTGTGATCACTGCATTCGCAGTGGCTCATAATGAACAATGAGGTCACTTAGGTATTTAGGGCCAAGGATCATTTTGAGCTTTATAGGATAATAACAGTATTTTGTCATCTTTTTGAAAATGTAACTGGCAGCCAGAATAGGATAAGATCAGTATGCACAAATTATGGAGATTCTTGTCGGTACTTTAGCTGACTTGTTCAAGATGAGCTAAATAAGGCACCTAAAGGAACACCAAAATAGCAAGGCATTAGAGCAGTCTAGTGAGGTGATAAAGGCATGGACTGTTTTTTGGCATCATCTAATCATTTATAATATCCTCATTTTTTGTACGGTACTAGGAGTATGTGAAAGGCCATTAAGATTAGCTTGATAGCTACTTCCTAGCATAGGAGTACTTCTATTTTGTCAGGTAAGAGCATCCAGCTTTAGCTTCTAGCTAATGTCTTTTACACATTTCTCAATCCTATAAAGTTTTTTTTTTGTTTGTTTTTTGTTTTTTTGTCGGGTATGCCCGAATGTACAACTGCACATCATAGTCATAAAAATAAAAGGCAATGGCATATTTATGAATGACCATGGTCCAAGAACAGAGCCTTGTGTGAAATCAAATGGAAGCAGAGAATTCTACATTTACATTAACTAACCAATACCATTCAGTCAGACAGGACAGTGCTACTCAACTACATTTTCTAGCTAATCCAATAATATGTTGTTCTTGTGATCTTTGGTGTCAAAAAGCACTGAGATTATATAATATCTATGATATATCTTAGAAATAAAAGGAGATTTGATGTCACAAAACACAGGTTTGGTTTCTTAAGCAATTTGTTTAATAAGTGTTAATTTGAGGGGCTTGGAGACATATGGAGGGACTAATTTACTACTATAAAAATATGACTGCTTACTTCATGAAGCATCTGTTTCAGTACATTTCAGTAAATGTGTAAGTAGTGGGTCTAGTAAGCAGGTAGATAATTTTAGGGATGAAAGATAAATTGAGTAAACTCAATCTGCTGGATTGGTGTAGCGATTTTAGTACTTTTAATGAATTTTCAGTTAAAATTGGGAAATTTAATTGGGGCACCACCCTGATTAACAGGGAAAATGTATACATTTTAATTAATGTATGAAAGACTAATAATTCAACTCAGTCAATTCGATACATGATTATTTCTCGTCCACCAAACATTATAAAATTACTCAGGGCTCACAGATGTAATAACCAATGTATATTTATTGAATAAGCGAGATAAGAAAAACATGCACAACAATCATTGACTAAGATTCTATCAATGACAATTAGTGGCTAGTTCACAAGCCTAACAATTTAAACACGCTAAAGTTAACAAACAATTCAGGGTGGATACTGGTAACTAGATAATCTAATAAAAAATAATAATTAGAGAAACAAGGTAAATAGATTGGTTTACACAATCTATGGGAGTAATCAAACAGATCTACTTATCGATCAAGACCAACAAAGGAAACTTATTCATCAACAAATTCAAAACAAAAGTATGCCTACGGTCTAATAGGACGATCAGGAGAGAAAGCCATTGCAAAAAGTGAAGTGGGGAACTAATTAAGAGTTATGAGGCTGTGTCACAGGTGAGGGAAATATTAAACTCATGTAATTTGATTAATAATCTCTAAAGATATTAATGATACCAACTGGTAACATATGAGGGAAATGTCGGCTATTGCGGCTTGTGGGTGTTCTACCCTGTCGAACCGTCTGGAGATGCCAGAGTGTGTTCCATTGGATTGTTTGGACAGCCTGGAGAGTGCAAGCAAGTGTCCATAGGACTTCAGGCATCAAGTCAGTGGGCCAGATGTTAAAGACAATCTTTCATCTAACTGCCTGAATGGTGGTGACAGTAGCGTCCTTTCTCTTAAATTGTCTGGTGACTCTGAAACAGTCCTCTGTTCCTTGTACTTATTGGGATCCAATGGTGATGAGGAGACCATGGTTCTTACATAGAGGAATTGTAACTTCAGATCTGGCTCTAGTAAGAGTCATGCTTTTGCAGGCAGACCTTTTCCAAAATTAGAGTGTGTTCTTTAACCATTGGTGTAATAGAATTCCGCTCTCGACCAGATGAGTGTGTTCAATAAGAGCCGTGATTGGTCAATTCCGAAGAATTTAACGAAAATAAATTAGTAAGATAATAAAATAAACAGACATCTAAGTTAAAATATGGTAAACTAAGAAAAACTATTATTTCTAGCTGCTTATCGAGAGGTTATTGAAAAAAAGAAAAAAAAAAAAAAACTGAAGTTTAGCGGGAGGGTTCCCCCAGTCACAGTTCACACCTCGGACCAGACTATGCTGCTCGACTTCACAGATTTCACTCCTCACCTCTCACCTTCTCCTGTCACCTCTTTAATTTAATGGAAGGGGTAGAATTTGTTAGGCAGGCCTCATTTCTTCCAAAAGATAACTATGTCATACATATTCAATAACCTCTATTCATGACTAGGGGTTGATGTTAAGTGTTTGTCTGTCTATTTGAACCCCCGCCTGTGTGTGCCTCGTCATTGGTCATTGTTACTATTACTGTCATTGTTAGCATTAGTGTCATTGTTAGTGTTAGTATTATTGTTTATATATCCACTGTTAGGGTGATCCAGTGTTTAATTGTCATTGTTATTGTCTACACTGTCTGTAGTTGTGTGAGTGCCTTGAGTGTTATATATGTTTTATGTTATTAAATGTCTCACCAAATCGAGGGAGTCTGTGCGTCCTCCTCCGTGCCCTGCGGTACTCGGGCCAACGTTACAGATTGACCATCCACCACAGGACACCAGCCCCCTCGTCGAAAGACGGACTTCCTAGCGGGGGGTGCGTAGGCACCCCCCCCATGCTGCCGTCTGGATCCCTGGATATTGAGGAGAGGACTACGACCGGTGTCTGCATCCACTCCGGAGGTGGAGGGGAACACCCCAGGAATTTCTTGGGGGGGGGGGGCTGAGGCTACTGAGCCAGGACTGAAGCAAGCTGAAGAGCTCCCCGAGGACTGTGGTGAAGGCGGTTCGGTGGAACCGGCTAGGTCTTTGGCTAGCGAAGGCAAAGCCCAAGTTCCTCCCCTTCTGTGGACTCGTCAGCGAGACTGGAAGCGTCTGCCCAAAGCCTCGGAGGCAGGCTGCCTCTGGTGCACTCCTAGAGCAACTGGCGAAAGGAGGACCATTAGGGGAAGCTGCACATCTGGAACTGGGGCGGACATGCACCCCCGCGTGTCCGCGGAGGCTGAGGACTCATCTACAGCGTCTGTGGGATTAGCAGGAGCTGCAGCACAGTGCCTTATGTGTGTGTGGAATGACGCTATTGATTGTTTGTATGTATCTTCGCCTTATGCGTGTTTTTAGGCACATCGTGTCATGGGGAGAGCTTCGCACTGACCTGAGAGAGGCAGGCACTCTGCCTTTCTCCCTGGCTGGTGAAGGTCTCCCAGGTGGGAGGTTCCTTGTGCTGGGTGGGCACCGGGCATGGCCGTACTGTGTCTGTGTGTGTACAGAACACTCCCCCCTCCACGAGTCACATGGTATGGCCTGCTGCATGCAGGGGGGTTCACCATAGTTTGTAGCCACACCTTCTGGGATGGCACACACCTGTACAGGTGTTGATGTTAAGTGTTTGTCTGTCTATTTAAATCCCGCCTGTGTGTGCCTCGTCGTTGGTCATTGTTACTATTACTGTCATTGTTAGCGTTAGTGTCATTGTTAGTGTTAGTATTATTGTTTATATATCCACTGTTAGCATGATCCAGCGTTTAAGTGTCATTGTTATTGTTATTGTTGCTTTATGTTATTAATGTATCACCAAATCGAGGGTCTGTGCATCCTGCTCTGTACCCTGCGGTACTCGGGCCAATGTTACACAAATAAGGTAATATGAGTGAATAATACAAATTAATAAAGGACAATTAATGAACAGAATAATGTGACAACAGGTACTTAAATAACATGAGCACACATCACAATCTGGAAATTATAATAAAATCACCTTACATTATCGGTTGATTATTTGACATCATGGTAGATTAAATGGTAAGTTGTTACTTTGTGAATATGTGGAATGAGCAAAGATACTTGTAGGAATTTGAGTCTAAATGGAATTTATGCTCTTCCTTACTATACCCAGGCTGGTAAGAGCTTTTCACCTTACCATCCATCATTTTATGACCCTTAAAGAGTCGGGGTTGAGGGTTAGGAGCTAGGCCATCTTGATAGCTGGGCCATTTATGGCTTTTTTCTAATGCTCAAGGCAACAGCGTGTCCGAGGTTTGGTGCGTTGCCCAGTAGTGGAAGAGAGCCCCCCTTTTTGACCAGGTTAGAACCTCATCAGGGGAATCATTTTTAATCTAGCTTCACTAAATTGGTCTAAAGAATTCTAGTCACTCTTATATAAAAATGCATTATCTTTGTATTACTAACACCTGGGCTATATGTAGATTTTATCATAGGTGATACTAAATATGTAGTTTGGATTTTCCATCTGTTATTAATTTTGCCATGTAATTATTCTGCTGCTATAGGGTCATTGTGCCTGAGTTTTCATAGCTGTCAAGTTTCTTATTTTCACTACTGTGCTGAACAAGAAATTAGATGTATTTATTCATTTATTTACTTGTTCATTTTAAAATTAACATTTTACTTTCTCTTTTTAGTATATCAGTTCTGTCATGCTGATGGAAATAGACCTCATCAGTGAGATGCTTCAGTGATAATATAAAGAGTGGGCAGAGGGAAGTGACACCCCAAAGCATGAGGAGTTCTGAAGGAACAGTAAAGTGTCAAGCAGCTTTTGACAGAGGTAATTATCAAAAGTCTTTACTTTACAGAGATTACAGAGATACAGAGATTACATGATGTTTATTAGTCCTCATCAAAACGGGAAATGGAACTTGCTTGCAAACACAGGTGAGGAAGACAATGGCCCCCATTTTAGCAGAATAATAATGTTATTTATTACTGGTTTATTACTGGCCCATTTGTGTAACGCTGCTTGCCTGAGTGCCGCAGGGCACGGGGCAGGTCGCACAGACTTCCTTGTTCATGTGAGACGTTTATTAACATGAAACACAGACTACACAATAGGCACTCACATAAGATGTTGACAGTGAACATGATTATATGTTTGAACATTAAACAAGGTACACACTAACATAAAAGGTGATCACACAAACACAGACATAATGGCTATTGCAATAGTTACAATGATTGGTGTTGGCGTTAAATGACTTGTGTAGTGACAATGACCAACAAAGGGAGCACACACAGACAGGGGTTTAAATATCAACACTTGACAAAGCCTGTGCACGTGTGTGCAATCCCAGGGGGGCGTGGTTACAAAACAGATAAACAGTACATATGTGGACCCCCTGCATGCGGCCGGCCGTACTATGTGACTTATGGGGGAGGAGCAGTCCGTGACAATTTGATTGTAGTTAGTTGCTAAAGCATATTATTATTTTTTAATTCATTAAAATGCTAACATTTGGAAACACACTCTTTGTCTATTTGCAGACAAGTGAACATCTAAAACTTTACAGTGACAAAAGTCTTAAATTTTACTTTTTAAAGTTGTTCTGCTATGTCTTTATGATAACTTTGTAAACACTTGGCACTCTCTTGCCCAGCTTCATGTGATAGCCATCTCAGATTCTTTTCATACTGGGATGCTATTATCAAAGGTTTGCAGCTTGTTAGCTGAGGGAGCAAAATGGAATGAAAAATTAAAACTACTTGTTAAGGGAACATTTAATTGTTTTTGTTTCTTTTTAAAATAATTTTATGCATAAGCAACAACTATTCACTATTTATAGAATAGTGAATATCTAGAATATCTAATGCTACCAGATAGGATATATTCAGTATTTGTTAAAAAATTTACATTTTCTCGAAAGCTGGATAGATCACTGGTAGGTACCGATTGTGTGATTTTAGTGACTTTCCTGTAGAGAGAGCAGAATGTAGAGCAGAAAGTGAAATATGCAGTTCAGCAACACACAGACTAATACTTCTGCCAAAGTATTCTCAATTTGTCAAGACAGTCACCAAAGCCTCTGGCGTTTGATCAGCAATGTGTTCATCAGTCATTTTCTGTTCATCAGCAGTAATGTACAGACAAGTCAAGATTCTTATTCTTTTTACACTTGTCCTTTTCTCTCTCTCACAGTCTGTTTATCTATCTATCTATCTATCTATCTATCTATCTATCTATCTATCTATCTATCTATCTATCTATCTATCTATCTATCTATCTATCATCGAATCATCCATCCATTTTCAGCTATTTTATAATTCAGATTCCTTTTTCTCTCTGATTAAGATAATATAAGAATATTTTAGGCACATTAAAGTCTCATCAGTAGCAGGACATGCAGTTTGTTACAATAATATGCTTTATATACAATAACAGAAAAACTGGAGGTGATTGTGTGTATGTAATCTTGATCCCCATACCATTCTGTGGTTATATTTCCATATCATCAGTCATTTGAACAATGGTATTGATTAATACGACACACACACCTATTATGCCCCCCTCTGGCACTGTGATGATGGAGTTTTCTGTGATTGGAAACTGAAAGTGTGTAAAATAACTGAAGGCTCTAATACTACAGCAACATCATTTTAGTGTTTTTAATTTTCCTATATATAATGACAGATGGGAAATCATGCCACCTATTTTTGAGCTTTTGAATAAAGGATACAGCACAATGACTATGACAGAAAGTAATTGGAAGTTGATTTAATAACAAATACCTGGTGCAGAACACATTACATGTCTAAAAAAAATGGATGACACACAGAGGATCAATCCACAGTCCGTCACAAGGGAAGCAGTACTGTTACCTGCTACACCATATCAATCACTTATATAATGTAACCAGCTTTACACTGAAAGACCACTAGAGACAGCCACTTCTATAAGATCTGTTATCTATAGTAAATACTATGTTTGGTAGGGTGGACGTTCAGCAGAAAATGTGCTGTGACTGAATCAAATGAAACAACTAGGCTAACTGGGTAAGTGCTGTTCTAGCTTTAATGCACCATTTCTTTTTTTAAAAAAAGGGCAAAACTTTTATTTGCTGTATTTTATATAGCTCCTCAAGTTCCTCATGCATGCACCATAGGTTCTGCACTTGCCTACCTGCCCCAAGGGACCTGAACAGCAAGTTATATATATAGAAATGAACGTCCACATGGAGACATAATGAACATATACTGAGCAGAAATGCCATAATAAGGATGCCAGTTTTAATGTTTTAATTTTAGCATTAGTCTGATGTAATTGTGACTTCATTCAAGATACAGTATCCATTGGCTTATTGACCTCTGTTGCAAACATCTGTAGATCAAGTCGACATTTGTTCTTATAGCTGATTGTAAAGCATTCCCATTTTCTCTTTGGACAACCCTTTTTGCATTTGACATATCAGACTTATAAAGATAGTGTAAGGGCGATTTTATAGGTGATACTAAACTCTCATATGTCAGCCTTCTTTACTCATCGCAATTCTATGTAATCCTAATACAACCCCAGGACTGTCAATGGTGATGAATAATTTTGATGCACTATAAATAGATTAATTCTCCTGGTACTGAAATTCTCTTGAAAGTAATTTTAATAATAGTATGACCTCACTGGATTTTAAACATGAACCATGACAGACAGTAAAATATCCCACTTCCATAATGATTGTTACATTGCATGAGCTGCAATTTCCTGCAAGAACAGAGTTAAACTCAGAAGTGTAGATACTGGCTAATCTGAAAGGAACAGTGCTTATAAAAGCATGCTATCAAAAGAGAAAGAGAATTGAAATAGGGATCAGAACAGTAGGTCTTACAGATGCATTCTGTCTATGTGAGTCTGTGTGAAGTCAGGGAAAAAGAAGTTCCAAAACTAGCAAACTAGCAAAGTGCCTCAAACTAGCCAAGTCTTTCAAACTAATACCAGAAAACAGCACCATTGCTCTGTGACTCTGAAAAGTGCTTTGATCTGCACCAGCTGGTCTATTTCATTGGTCATGAGCAAGAGGGTCTTCAGTATGGTCACCAGAAATGAAAGACTACCAGAGTGCTTTTTTGCACAGTACAAAACTGGTGAAGAAAACAGACACACACACACACACACACACACACACACACACACACACACACACACACACACACACACACACACACACAGACACACACACACACACACACAACACCAGACAGTTCCACATTCCCAATTATGCCACAAAGTATAATGGACCCAGCAGTCATTACAGCTGCTCTTAGCTGTCATTGTCATACTTATGATTCTCTTGAAATTCCCATTTGGCTAGTCACAGTTCCCTTGAAGCATGAACAAACCTTTTCTCTCTGTCTGGAATTATGATCCTGAACAAAAAAGTCAGAACAAAAAGCCATAGCAGTGTAGAAAATGACAGCAGGAGAGTAGCAGTTACCGTCAGTCAGAAACATCAGACAATGACTCTGCGGTCTTTGTCAATGGTTCAGTGGCTCAAACTCTTCATAGATCAGACTCATGGTAGACAGTGATCAGACAGAGCAGTGTAAAAGTGAAGTTAGCATTTGAAAGCTCTGAAGAATAGCAGAAGGTACAGGCAGGACAAGTAATTCTGCTCACTAGACCTGTAGTGTTCCTTCAAAATTAAACATTTAGCCATTGTAGATGTATATGTGGATAAATGCTTAATACGTGACAGCACTGAACAAAGGTAAATATGCAAAATCAGTGTGGTAACTTTGTTCTGTTTTCCCCTCTGAAGCAAATCCTTTTATTTTTGGAAGGTTATTTACATGCTGGTGCATGTGAGTGTCTTTGTGAGTGTCTCATACAATGGCCAGCCCTGCATAATATGTTTTTTTTTGTTTGTTTTATTTATGTAGAGACCTTCTAAGGCAATGTACATACTGTGCCTTTTTTTAAAGAAAAAAAAATAGTAAACCTTCTCAAAAGGCCTGTATGCACCTGCTATATGCTTATCTGTATGAAGTACTGAAATGCTGTAAGTGGCTGCTAGTTTTTTAATGTCTCTGAGTAATTTGTATTATGTTTGTACCTGCTGAGTATGCGAAGTTCATTAAGAGCTGATATGAAACCAGCATAGTAATAGAGGCAGCTGAATATCTTAATAGTTTAATAATCTGATTAATTGTTTGCAGGTTATTAGCATTAAGTTCAGAGAGAATTACAATGCTGCCATTGTACATTTTCATGATAAAGTTTTTGTTTTGTTTGGTTTTGTTTTGTTTTGTTTCCTGGGTAGATGGTAGAGGTGATAGCGAGAGAATGTTCGATATGCATGGCTATTTCATCCTGCTGTCTGCCATCTGATAAGGTCTGCAGCACCTGTGTTTCTGCAGAAACAGAGGGGAAGAGGGAATTTGCCACAAAGTTGGTTTGGATGAGTGAGCCTCATATTATCCTCTCTTTAGAAAGTGAGAGAGAAAGTGAGTGTGTGTGTGTGTGTGTGTGTGTGTGTGTGAGAGAGAGAGAGAGAGAGAGGGAGAGAGAGAGAGAGAGAGAGAGAGAGAGAGAGAGAGAGAGAGAGAGAAATAAATAGTAAATTTAACTAACTGAACAGACAGACTTTTGTAACTTGTCTTCATGGAAAAGAAAAAAGTCTACAAAAAGAGTACTTCTCCAATACTGGGGCCAAAATGAACCTTCAGAGTTCGGTGACCCTCAGATTATTCAGCAACTTAGGCTAGGAAACTCAGAATTGGAAATAAAAAATGTAATAAATTTAGTTCTGGCTACCAAGAGTTTATAATGTTAACATAATTTTAATTAGAGTACTGACAGTATTAGTATTAATCAATTCAAATATAGTAAATTCAAAATTTGAATAATTGAAATACCTCTCATAGACAGTTGGTAATTGTAAAGCATAAATTTGATAATGCTGGTTGTGCCCAAAATATATATGTGTATAAGATCTGCTTTAGCAGTGCAACAGCGATTACCAAATTCATATATCTTAGTGTAAATTTCATCCCAGATATTTTGAGTTTGGAAGTTAGGACAGTGACTATGTACGTATGACCTGAAGGTAACAGTAAAAAGCTGAGGTTGGTAATTAAAACTTGCCTGAAAGATCAGTAAAAGAGGTAGAGTCCATTAATGTACAGAGCTATACAATGCCCTTCTTTCACCAAACTTTGAAGGTTTGATCTATTTTTGAAGGCCTAAAGGAGTGAATATCACAGATGCGGCTTAAATTAGAAAACCTATGAAAGCCAAAATGTAGCCAAAATTGAACCCATATTCTTATAGTAGACCTAACAACTGGACATGTGGTGGATTTGAAATAGATAAAGGTAAATTTGTGGTAATTTAGGCTGAGAGTGAAGACATAGTGCAGGAACCTGCTTCAGGGGTGCCCCAATTCAGTTGGGGATACTGGTACAACAGCACTTTTTTGTGTGTGTTGGCTGTCCAATAGTAGTACAAAATGTTGTGAAAGGAAAGCCACTGGAGATGGTGCTTAAGAATTCTGGTGTTCTTTCCTCCTCCAATATATGACAATCACTGTTTTTCTAGAGAGTGGAAGAAGGTTTTTGTCAGATAAACAGGAAGGCTTTGGAATAAATGCATAACTATAGGTAAAACAATGATTTTGATACAATTTACAATTTAAAATTTAATGATACACTCAATTTGATTGTTTCTTTGGTTTTATCTAAATGAGTTGTGAAATTATTTGAGTATAGTTCTTTAAATGACCAGGTGATGTTTACTACCAAGTATCGAAATCCATTTATAGATTTAGATACTTTATTTAAAGGGAAAGTAAAGTCTTCAAAAAAACTGATAAGAGTTTGATGGCTAGTGTGAATACTTGGGCTCAGAGGGCACGCTTGCCTAGTAGCTCTATAGATGAAAATAGTCTGAATTTAGCACATTGGTGGATACGGAAACTTTAGGTGAGGTATATGGCCATTATATCCAGGATATGAATCTTGTGCTAAATCCTATGCATCTCAGGACTGCAAACATATAGCATTTCACTCCTTTCTGTGAAATGCTTTCTCGGCATGAAAAGATATGACAACCTTGGGCATGTGATATGGTGACGAAGAGTATATAACATTGAGAAGCTTACGGATATTCGAGAATGAAGTACGGCCTTGCATAAATCCAGTTTGATTAAAGGAAATCAAGTTAAGTATAACCTTTTCCAATCTAGCAGAGAGAAGTTTACCCAGAATCTTGACATCTTCATTTAACAGTGACATGGGTCAATATGAACCACACTCCACTAGATATTTTGCTTGTTTTTAAAAGAGCATAATCGAGGCCTCAGTTATAGTTTGGGGTAAACAGCCAGATTCTATTGTGTGATTATACATTTGAAGAAGAAGGCTAGTTTATGAGAAAACGTTTTGTAAAGCTCAAATGGGTAACTGTCTGACCCTTGTAACTTACTGCTTTGCAGTTTAACAATTGAACCTAGATTGAGTTATGCCTGAATCTTGATCTTGGGGGGATTCTGAAGAGTAAGGCTTTATATAATATTCTTTAAACACTTTGTTTATTTGTACTGGATCGTCAATAAAATACCCACTTGGGCTGTGAATCTGTGGAACAAACTAAATGGCTTGGCTTTCAGATGCCATGCTCAACTTGTTTTCTTATTTTCATATACATATTCATGTACATTAAGAAGGGCATGTTCTGCTCTACCTGACAATAAATTGTGCTGTGACTGAAGCCTGATCCACTCTTTCTATAAATGTGGAGGTTGAGAAACTGAATATTGTTGATCGATCTTATTTATATTGGCAATGAGTTGGTTTCATTGAAGTGTTTAGTTGTATTGAGCATATTATAATAGCATGGTATAAATCTAACATTATTTCTCCTCTAATAACTGCTTTCAGAGTTTCCCATAGAACTGAAGGAGAAATTGAGTCAGATTTATTTTCCAGAATTAAATTATGCAAAGCAGTAATATGCTCATAATGTAGTGTTTAGTCTCCAAGGAGGGCATGTCTTTTAGGTTGAAGGGATCATTAAATCCAAAGACAGGGAAGCAAAGTTATATATATATATATATATATATATATATATATATATATATATATATATATATATATATATAGAGAGAGAGAGAGAGAGAGAGAGAGAGAGAGAGAGAGAGAGAGTGTGGCGCTCCACATTCTTAATGGAGTGAAGAAGATATTTGTCTTAAAAAAGTCATCTGTAATCAAGTAGGAGTGGGGGACATGTGAGAAAAATGAAAAGGTCTTTTTGTCTGTGTAAAGAAAATACAATGGGTCCATGCAACCTATCTGGAATATGAATGTTGACCAGGTCTGAGCAAATTTTGATGTTGATGATTTGGGGTTAGAACAGTCTAAGCACTGGATCTAATACACAATTTAAGTCACCACCAAAAATTGGGAGATATGTGTTCATATCAGGTAGCAGAGAAATTATTTTGTGTGTGAAGCTAATGACGTCCCAGTTCAGAGTGTAAATAATCACTAGGAGTACTGGATCTTGAAAAAGCTAGCAATAATAAAACTCCCCTGAGAATCAGAGACAATATTATAAGTAGAAATCAATACCTCATGCTTTACATTTTAAAATAATTCATTATTGAAATTAATAGAACAACTTCCTTAAAATTACAAGGGAACAAGTGTAAAAGAAATGAAAAATTAAGACCGGGGCAGAGCTCATTAGGTTAAGTCTAGCCAGACAAAACTCCCATGTTCACATCTAGTGCTACTCCACCTTCATCAAGCCTCTTATCATCAATTTGCTTATCATCAATTTTGATAATCCCAATAGTAGGAAATTAATTAATTTGTTGATATTCTACTTAACAGCAGTGCTCTATGGGAAACAAACCACAAACAATTAAGTTCCTGTTGATGTAATTTCTGAATTAGTTATATATAATTATTCACAGTAGTTGTGCCAACATCACCCACCCCCCGGCCTTGTGAGAAGCATTTAATTATAAGAAACATTTGCTGATGTACAGTTAGTGAGTAGACTTGTACTGTAGTATAGCTTGTACTGAGCAATGAATACTGTAAAACTACTGTGCTTGATGCTCATAGAAGCATAACACCCACTAGCAAATCAGTGTCACTTTAATAAAGTTGGTAGTGAATAATTTTGGTTGTGTCTTAAAACCACCCCCACCCCCCACCCCCCAGTGTATTAAGACACAAACTTGTGAGAAAAACTCCATTAAATATTCACTACCCACATTTTTAAAGAGACACTCACATGCTAGTAGGTGAATCTGTGGGATGAGAAATACTGGATGTCCTGGTAAGGATTTGAGTCTGATGGAATTTATGGTCACAGTTTATTGAAGTATAACTTTTTATGTATTGTGTGGTGTTACTGCAAGGCACATGAGTGAATGCATGCCTTAAGAGCATTGATTTAACTGAGACATCATTTTTTATCTTTTATAAATATATATTTAGTACAACAGGGCCATGTTGTAACAAATCATCACCTAATTTATTAGCAAAATATACACTGCATCTACACTCATTGCCCATTTTATTTGATATACAATTTGATATAGTCTCTACTCCATTCATCACTGGTAAGTTTCTGTCCACACGGCTCTGAATCTGACAAAGTAGCGATATGGTAAGGTTGTTGTGCCAATATGAGTGTATTTCCCCTCAATATAATATGTTTATTATTTTAATCAACAAACTATATATATATATATATATATATATATATATGTGTGTGTGTGTGTGTGTGTGTGTGTGTGTGTGTGTGTGTGTGTATATATATATATATATATATATATATATATATATATATATATATATATATATATATAAAAGGTCCAAGAGTACCTGCATGATATGTACACATATAATGTGAGCAGTGTATAACAGTGATCCCATGAAGATTAACTCAAGGACATGGTAGATAACAGGAAAGTGACAACATTTCCCCAAGTTTATTGGAATGCCTTGGGCTTAAAAATGTATCTATGTCTTGTATTATTGAGAATGCTTTTTCGATTTCATCTTCTAGTCAGTGATCTATTACGTTTCAGCAGGAACAGCCAAGAGGCAGAATGCAAATGCAGGAGGTGGTTTAATCAGCGAGGGTAACAAAACACAGAGGGTAAAATAAACTGGGGTGAGGGGAAACACTGAGACAAAATTAATACACAAACTGAGCAAACAGAAAAGTGAGGGCGATGACAATAATGGCAAGACACAACAGAACAGCCTAACTTAGCAAAATAACCAACAAATTAGAAGACAAAACACAGGGCTTAAATAACCAAGACAATCCGGCACTAAACAGACTCAGGTGAACATGGGAACAGCGAGAACCAAAACACAGACTGGAATGAAGGAACAGACAAGGGCCAGAGAAAATGAAACCAAGGAGTGGAACATGGAAGTAAAGGAAAAACAAAGACAGGACAGAGAAATCATAAAACAAGGATGCCAGGAGTGTGGCCAATCTTCACAACCATAACTGAAAGCACCCAGCACACATGCATATAGGCACTGCAGTTGTTACATATGTCACAGTCAATGTTAAGTTCAGAGTGATGTGCCACACAAAAAACATCCAGCCAGTGGTAATCACAAAGTGATCATTCTAGAGGGCTAGACATTGGCTAACACAAATAATAAGGAAACAATAGATGGGCTACTGACTCTTACTGTACACCTGCAATGTGTTTCTAAAAAATAAATGTTTCTAATTAAATGGTTGGTGAGTTTAAGTTAACTCTTATCAGTGCTTTCAGTGCTGAAAGGGTCATATCTTGTAAGTTTCTTCTTACATGGAAGAACCACAGAAGACCCACCATAGGTCTCTGACAGCTGACATGGCTGGATGAGTTTTTCATTTTTTATGGAAGGAAAAGAAACAGAGTAAATCAGTTACTATTATAATAATACAAAAGTCAGTAGCTAGGTTCATGAATTCATTGCTATAAGGTGTTGGATTAGGATGTGCGAGGGAGGCATGTGGTGGTGCACCTAATTAAATAGTCTGGTACAGGTGTCGCAGCAGTAAAAAGGATTAGATCGAGTAGAACGATCTTCTGAAATTGTGGGATTCTGCTGCACCTGTGAAAAAGTCCTGAGGCAGATATATATATAATTTTTTTTTTCTGTTTCATGTATTGTGATTTCAAAGGCTGTCCAAATCAAAGGTTCTACAATTTAAAATCTACAGTTTTGTCTGTTGTCTTCTCTTTCCCATATTGTCAATTGTTTATATCTTGTAAAGGTTGAGAGAGCAAAAGGTTGGTGCTGAATCTGAGCTAGAGCAAAGGAAACAATGATCATGTACTGGCAGAAAGATCATGAGAGGGGTGAGTCTGGTGAGAGCAGTGACAATCATCAATGTAGGTCAATACAAAGTTCAGCGGAAAGCCCCTTCATGTGACTGGCATGCTTCTTTTCATCGGCCTTTTCGGCTCTTCTCTAAATATCACTTATGGATCATAAAATTCAATCTTCACACCATTATGTCAAAAATAGCTTTATTCCTGAAGTTTTTGGGTTTCTCTAAAAGCTATCTGGCATACGCCAGTACTCCATACTCCTACTCCAGTAGTATACACACAGTTACGTATCTCCTTATTGTATAAACCTTTCTTTCAGAGAAGCAGATTTTTTCCCTGTTTAAAAAAACTAATTTGACAAAACTTTCAACTGAAAACATCACAGCACTTGGACTTTTAACCTTAAATGTATCGCTCCACTTTACATGTATGTTCTGTTAGCTGTTAAATACATTAATGATCATTATTTGTCTTAGATTGTAACAATCTTTGCTGTTAACTCATGAGAATCACACACATCAAAGCAAGCATCAACAGACTCTTATTTCATCGGTTGGACAATAAATAGAAACATACAGATAAATGTCTAGTATACAAAGTATCTAGCCTGCAGTAACATAGACCTACACAAAGTAGCAAGCTAGTATGCAGGAAAATGTCTGTATTGCTTGACAATGGTCATAGTAAAGACCCAGTCCATTTGGGGAACCATTTGTGTTGGCGGTGTCAAACTTATTATTAAATAAACAAACAATTCATGATCTGTTGTCACTTTTAACAGTTAACAGTTAAAATTGGTCCTTGTAGAACTGTTATATGAAAGCAATATCACACTCAAGGTTGTGCTGTTATGTTCATATTTAGTATAACAGCACAACCTACTTTGCTTAATTTAGCAAATAATAACAGCCTTAGCATAAACAGATGGGTAAAGATTAGAGCCCCTATTTTCAGTCCAGTATTTTCTGTTTCCGAACTGCTGTTTTGCTGGACCCTTGCTGTAATATAAAATATGCTATCTTATATCTTACCAGATGAGATTTCTTCTGTTATTTTGTAATGAAGGTGTATTATGATAAACTATATAATATATAGTATGACATGATGATATTGCATTATAGTATATTATTACATACTGTATCTGAAGTGACATCAGTATGTATAATCAGCGTATACAATATTCCTTTTGGATTTGGTAAATTGTGTGTTTTTTACAAAATAATAATCTGAGGGGTTTTCCCCTTATTTTGTTTGGAGTGTAAATAATTAACCTTGTAATGTCATTGAATGTCCAGGAGTTTATTTTCTAATTTATTAAAAAAAATGTATTGACAAAAAAGCAAGGCTGGTGTAAGTCACACATACAAAGCATTTTCCAATAAAATGTATTTTTCTAAATACCATAAAATATATATGATACATTTGGTCAGCTCACTACAAGAGAGTTGGTAAGTTTTTAAAGTTTCCAAGCATAGCATGCCTGCGTGGCCCATTCATGCTAAAGACACATGCATCCCTATGTGGCAAGGATGCCTGAAGCTTAATCCTCATCAGAAGTAGTGCGGCTGGTAAATCTACTACCCAGTCTTACATCCCTGTAGGAGGGCTGATTCCATAGTGGTGGTTTAGAGGATTTGACTGATAACACAGTTACTCTCAGGAATGTAACTCCTAAATATGTCAACCCAAGCACCCTGATAGCATTGGTGTTTGTGCATTACTCTGATTTACTCTGTGTGGTTTTAGAAACAGCACTTAATGTCTTTATTGAAATTTCTAAAGTCCCTTTGTACTCCTCAGATGCTTTTTAATTTATATTCTAGTACACAATTCTCTGTTGCTGGAATAGAGCCATGCAACACCCTCACATCTCAGTGTAACATCCATTTTGTGTAAACTGTCCTTGTTCTTGTGATTCTCTGAATGCGCTAGAATTGAGTGTATGATAATTATTCTTATTAAAGTTGATGCTGCTAAGAGTTTGACTTTCAGCATGGGTGAGTGGATAATGACTGACAAATTGCAGCAGCATTGAATCTGTTTGTTATTGTAGGACTGTTACTGAATTACTTACATTCATAATGGAATATTTAAACAAATAAATTCATTTCAGATGCACTTGTCTGCTCTGATGCTCCATTTGCATTGCATGAGGGGTTATTTAGAAACTGCTGCCAGGGGTCATCCCTAAAGATGTGCTGTAAGGTGAAATGTACTCCTCTCACTCCAGTGAGCCCTGGTGCTTTTCATTATCATGTGGCATGTGTTAAGCATTTTTGTGATGTTTCAGACAATAGTAAGCATAAGGAACTCAGGAAAGCCTGATCTACCCAGGCTTTGGGTACCCCCACTATAAACTTTCATTATGTTATAAAATTTTCCTTCCATTTCCATAAAAAGAACAAGATAAGCTGTGTTATTACTGAGAGTTCAGCATTTGGCACAACTGTGATTCATATCTGATTCCCATCACGTCTGTGCCATAAGGAAGCAAAAATATATTTCAAAACATTGACATTTTTTATATATTATACACATGCAGTGTCTCAACAAAGTATGGTTTATTAAAATAGGTTGCCAAAACTAACAAATTTCAATTTTCTCAACTTAATTCTTTATATACTGCTTTTGGTGCTGCATGCCTTCAGATAAAACCTCTGTGTTAAGATCACAGATTGCAGAATAGGCTGCAGTTTAGCTGAGTCAGTGTGTGAATGAGAAATGATATCCATCATATTGCTGAAGAGGTAACAGTGAACAGGGCTTGTAGGTGCTGTGCTGGCATATTGAATCTGTGTGGATAAGACCTAGAACACATTTCAAATGAGAGATCAGATTCTTTTTCAGACATTGTGTTCCTTACCATTCATTAATTTTACAGTGTTTCATTTTTGCCATGATGCTAAGCAAGCAAAATTATCCTAGTTTGTCTTTTGAACCCTACAAATATTTTCCTGTAGTCAAAGTAATTAGAATCGAGCAAAGTCAAGCCATCAAACTTTAGTTCAAGAGCCTACAGTAAAAACATTTATAAATATTCGTCACAATGCACCAGGCACCCTGCCCAGTGGACACACCCACTGACATTGATAAGACCATTTATGTATTAGAATGCAGGCAGTCTGCAAAACATTCAGGACACTGGCCCCTGGCAGAACATTGGCCCCTGACAGTCCCTTTGTCCTTAATCACCTAGACACTCTCCTGTGTTCTCTGATAAGGTTGATGAGGATTCCAATCATCCAGATGAGCAGATTTAGAGGTTAGAACAAAAGAAACAGTGAAATTGCTTATTTTAAATATTCAGCAAGATTCAGGAGGAATGTGTTAATGATGTGATCCACAAGTAGGCTCAAATAGATCTAAAGTATACATCTAAAGCTTTAAAGGTCATCTTAGGTAAAGTTTAGATGAAATGAACAGGTGGGTAGGTAAGTGAATGTTATTTATCATAATCAGGATCAGTATTATTATCAAGGTAAGTTATGCCATGCAAGAAGTTTGTCTTTGTGAATGCACATGTAACACCAATTAGACTGGTCAAGACCTGATGTTGGGCCATTCATAAATATGCAGAGAGTAAAAAACACTGGAAGAAATACCTTATATCAAATAAAATGCTATACAAAAGTAAATAACATGAACAAATCTATATGTGATACAGAGCAATACAATAAACATATAATTGATCAGGTTGAGACAATAACTGTTAAGTGAGTGAAGCCAAAACACACTGGGATTATAAGTAAGGCACAGAGCCATTTCTAAAACAAATAAAAACAGTAAAGTGAATTGCGTAATACACCAGGATCCAGGATCCTGGAAATTAAACCAAGGCAAATTAGGCACACTTTTCCATGTCAGACAGCAATGTTATGCTCAACAGGATTATCTTGGTTTTTGGTCGAAAGTGACACCTCCCAATCATGTGAATGCAGGTTCCTATATTAATGTGAAATTTAATATAACATTACATTCTTAATCTAGTACAGAATCCAAGAATTGAGCACTCCAAGTACAGTGCTTTGTCCCAGATACCTGGAGCAATCCATCTGTTCCAGCTGTCAATTTAATATTATTTACTTTTATCCTCAAAGAGCAGTGACCTAATACATGCACACTGTCTTACTCTCTCTCTCCCTCCTACTTAACCATTTGTTTTTTCAGTGTACATTTGGTGATATCTTACTTAAAATGCATAAATATTAGTAGTGGAGTAGCAGTAGCAGAGCACAGTAGTATGTATTTTGAAGTGGAGTAGTAGTAGCAGAACATAGTAGTGTGTATGTTGTGGAATAGTATTTACTCGATTCTAATTTCTTTGAATAGTGGGGCATATTTTGTAGCGGAGTAATATAGTATAACTTAGTAGTGTGTATTTTGTAGTGGAGTAATAGTAGCAGAGCAAAGTAATGTGCATTTTGTAGTGGAGTAGTAGTAGTTGTGCATAGTAGTGTGTATTTTGTAGTGGCGTAGTAGGAGCAGAGAGCAGTAGTATGTGTTTTGGACTGGTCAACTCGCAAAGTTCACCCCCTCTATTCCTTCACAAATGTGCTATGAGGGTAGTGGTGGCTCCCTGGTTAAAAGACTTGACTTGTAATCGGAAAGCTGTTGGTTCAAGACCTGCTATTGGGTCTCTAAGCAAGGCCTTTAACCCTCAATTGCTCAAGTTGTACTCAGTCATAATTGTTAGTTGCTTTGGATAAAAATGTCAGCTAAAGGTAAATATGAAACACTAACAATAATCTTGTGCTCATAACATAGTATACAAACTGAGTCATGCAAATGGTTACAAATTTGCAATGTTGACATCACATTGGTTGTTTTACTTATTGGTTTCAGAGATGATCAAAAACCATATTACAGAGGGAAATTCTGTGTTGCTTTTGATTTTATAGTGTAAATTCCCATGGCTGACTGTAATTTATTGAATGATAAATTATTAACTTTCAGTGATTTTTCAAACTGCAAATGGCTTTTATTTTTCTTTAAAGTACAAAAATATTATTTAATGGTTTTGCAAATGGGGAGAGGGATTCTATAATAATTTCAGATGATGAGAGGGAGCTGGTTGTTGCTGGTGTTCTATACATGCAAATGAACTGGCATATCACAACCACTACTGTGCCAAAAGTGATCAGCTCTGCAGATGACACATATACGTTGATACCCAAAACCATGCTAAGGCTACAGAACCCAAAAGAACAGCTGCCTTTGTGCTAGGCACAAACACCATGTAATGCTGAGGGAAACCACCAGCCTGCTTCACTGTGGCCTTCTGATGCAAGAGAAACTAACAAGGAACTTATAAAAGGAATCTGTTATCTAAAAAAAGGAATCGACTCCCTTTCTAAGGCTATTTTACACTATTTTAAAGAGTGTATTTTATGTGTAGTTAATGTTTTGTTGTTGTTTTAGGGGTTTTTGTAGTTTTGTTTATTTGTTTTTGCATGTCACATTGATATCTTAATTGGATTAGATCTTGCATCATGCATTTCTGAAGTCTCATGGTAATTCTGCCTGAAGTCATATCCATTGATGCTGATTTTTTACAAACTGGTACTGATTATTGTTGGTCCATTGCAGTCCTTCATAGGTAATCCTATCTGCTGCCCAGGATCTGTAGTGCTAGCAGATTACTAAAGAGCATTGTCCTCTAAAAGGCTGAAATTGACATGATAAAGACTACAGGTTAGATTTATGATACAGCTATGATACATTTCATTAACAAGTCATATCCATTGCTTGTCTCACGGAAGACAAGCATCGAGACTATTCTCTGTCCTGGCTCCTAGATGGTGGAATGAACTTCCGCTTGCTGTCTGGACAGCAGAGTCCCTTTCAGTATTCAAAGGCAGACTGAAGAACCATATATTTGTGGAATATTTAAATGACCCTGCTCATATGTTGACTAACTGAAACTAGTACTTATTGTAGAGTATTATTTATTACACTGATGCTGACTAACAAACTCTAGTACTTATTGTTTATTGCACTTATCATTGTTTAAGATAGAGCTTTATGTATTTTGTATGTCTAGGCATCAGGATTGATCCCTGTATTTCTACAGTATTCTAGTTCATTGGTATATTGAACTCTAACCTATTCTACTGGCTAGGATGTATTCTATGAATAAATGAAAAAGCACTTTTGTAAGTTGCTCTGGATAAATGTGTCTGTTAAATTCCATAAATGTAAATAAATGTAAATGTAATAACCAACTTACCCACTAATATGCTAATTTTGTGAGTTTTAGGTTTCTGGACTTTTATGACGCAGGTTATTTTATTAAATTCAACATGTTAGTGATTGAATAATAGGCTGTGCATATCAGTTCCTACTGAATGCAAACTGAATAAAAAGTGAAGTTGGCAGTAATATAATATTTCTGATATTGTTTGTTTCACTTATTAAACAAAGAAAGTGTCAGAATGTTCAATGGTTTGTTTTTCTATCTCTCTTTCCTGTTTGATTGAGAAAATTCTCTATTGGAAAACTCAGGTTCCTCAGTTATTTGAAATGCAAATCAAAACGTAGTTTATCTTACTGCAACATAATTACTTTCAGTAACAAAATTGCTCTGTTTAATGTTTGCACTCTTACCACTTTGTAGGCCCACAAACAAGACATTCAAAAATATTAAAATAAAAGTTGCAGACCTGAATCATGGCAGCCTTACAGTGTGGCCCAAAACAAAATGGCTGCTTTATTTTGTAAAGCACCAAAAACAAAAGAAGTGTCCCGATCAGAGAACCTGCTTGATTTGGACTGAGTATGTGTAGAGAATCGATTGTTCCTGCGCTGTATTACATTTTGACAATTTAAGATGTGCATGTTAAAACAATTAACAGCCCTGACCAGAAATCAGTAAACCTTTAGCCAAGGTTGAGAATATAGCCCAAACAATGTTTGCACATTTTGCTCATTTCCATCAAATTGAATTTTTAACATCTAATAAATCTTAATAAATTGTAAACTTAAAGTACATAATAACAAAATATTTTAATGATTCAACCTATTTATTAATTTTTGTATAATTCATTATAACTCTTATTCCCAGTGGGCAATCCCGCAATAGGCATAGGTCGGGGAAGGGATGTGAGTGGTGGGTGCGCATCATTTTGCTCTGGAGTTTGTGGTGATAGGGAAACACAGTCCAATGTAGGTGAACTGGTGTTGTGAGAGTCTGGGCCATCTTCGTGGAGCTGTGATGGTGGCTCTGTGACAGTGGTGTCTGTGGTTCCTTCTATATGTTCTTCTGTTGGACTGAATGACATAGGAACATAGCTCCTCACAGGGCTTTGTCACCAACCTGGTCGTATCCTTTAAGGGTTTACATGCATACCACTTGTCCCATCATTAGGGGACTTATCATAGTGATGTTTCAAAGTAAGCCTTTTGTTAAGAAGTTGCGCACTGACTTGTTAGGTTGTCTTGGGGAGAGGTTCTAGGAGTCTGGTACTTATTGGAATGGCTGTGCATATCTGACGTGACATCAGGCGCTCAGCAGCTGACCCTAGTGTCGGATCATGGGGGATATTCCTGAGGTTCAGAAGATTGAGGAAGACATCAGTACTATCTCTATGTGATTTCTTCATGAGTTGCTTTGCACTGCGGACTGCCCTTTCTGCAAGACCATTTGACTGGGGAAACTCAGGACTGCTAGTGATATGGACAAAATCCCATTGTTTGGCAAAATCTTTGACATGTTGATTGATCTATTGTCTAGCATTATCAGTGAAAAGGGTGTGAGGTGTGAATGTATGATTGTAGACAAAGTCATGTTGTGGAGAAGGTCAATCTCAAACCAACTGGAGTATGAGTCCACGAGCACTTGGTAGTGTTTCCCATGCCAGTCAAAGATGTCTGCGGCCACTGTGGACCATGGAAGACTCAGGATGGAGTGAAGGTGGAGAGGCTTCTGGAACCAGCACTATGCAGTCTCTTTGTAAGTTAGTTTTCTCAGGAGCACTGCGATGTCACTGAAATTTGGTATATATTTAGGAAGGTAATTGACCATGCCTAGGAAGCATTGTAGTGACATGATGTCTGTAGGGACTGGCAATATTGATGATTGCTGGAAGGATCAACTTTTAAACCATCGCTTGTGAAAATGTGGCCTACACAGCTTACTTGGTCCAGACAAAACTTGCACTTATCACCTGTGACTGATTTTTTGGTCTACTCACCAAATACAGCTATGGTAGTTCATAGCAGACAAACAGGATAATCATTTATTCAAATGATCTACACAAGGTATGTTTATTGAATAAGCTGAGATAAGAAAAACATGCACAACAATCAAATCAAATGAAAATTTATTTATATAGCGCTTTTTACAACAGATGTCACAAAGCATCTTTACAAATGTCTAAATCCAAGCCCCAATCATTGATTAAGATTCTATTAAAGACCAGGAGTGGGTAGTTCATTAGAATCATTATAATATCAAGCCTAACACTCTAACGTTAACAGCACCAGTTTGTGGTGGACACAGGTAACTAGATAAACTATTAAAACAAATAATTAGAGAAACAAAGTAAAAAGATTAGTTTATGCAATCTATGGGAGTAATCAAATGGGTAATCTACTTATCAATAAGAACAACAAATGAAACTTATTAATCAACAAATTCATAATAAAAGTATGCCTACAGTCTTATATGAGGATCAGGAGTGAAAGCTATTGTGAACAATGAAGTAGGAAACTAATTAAGAGTTTGAGGCTGTGGCACAGGTGAGGGAAATCTATTTTGATTAATAAATATTAAAGTTAATAATGATACCAACTGGTAGCATATGATGGAAATGTTGGCTCTTACGACTCTCTGGCATTCGTCCCTGTTGAACAGTCTGGAGATGCAGGAGTGTGTTCTATTGGATTGTCCGAACAGCGCGGAGAGTGTGAGGGAGCATTAATTTGACTTCGGCCCTCAGGTCAGCATGCCAAATGTTAAGAACAGTCTTTCATCCAACTACCTAAATCGTGATGATTGTAGCGTCCTTGCTGTGAGATTGTCCGATGACTCTGAAACAGTCTTTTCCTTGTAGTGATGGTAGTGATCCAGTGATGGTATGGAGACCAGGGTTCTTGGGCTGGGAAATTGGAAATTGGAAATTATATCTTTACAGGCAGTGTATTGGAGTTCCGGTCTTGAACAGATGGGTTTGTTAATTCAGAAAAAAATGCACATTAACAAAAAAAGAAATTACTAAAATAATAACAAAACAAAGACATCAAAATTAAAATATGGTAAACTAAGAAAACCTAATATTTCTAGCTGCTTATTGAGTGGTTATTGACGTGTTTAAGAAATGAAAAATGAATGAAGAAAAAAACATTTCTTCCCAACTACACTGCTCGACTAGACAGACTCCACTCCTCACCTCTCAACTTCTCCCAAATTCTCAACTCAATTTAGGGAATAGAATTTGTCAGTTATCTTTTGGAAGAAACAAGGCCTGTCTAGGCCATGCAATAACCTCTGTTCACATTTTGGGGGAAATAATTTAAGAGATATAGGAATACAGGAATACATAGGATCTAACATGATTAAATTATAAAGAAAATATGAAAATTGTAACAGTGAGCAAGTAAAAAGGGAGACATATGTGCAGAGATGAGCAAGATTTATTAGAGGCAAATCCAGAGTCGTAGTTGTTGGAGTAGTCCCGGGCCAATATGTAGAGTACGGGGATATATGATAAACAAACAAACACACGAAGGCAAACAGGGGAAGCAGGCTACAACAGATGCTAAGAAAAACACGGAGGCTTTCAAAAACATCCATACATACATTCAATGAACTGCCAAACATTCAATACAACCAAACAATGAACAGTCAAGACACAGGGCACAAGACAGGGTTTAAATACTTGAATTTAACAAGACTAGAAACGAGGAACAAGTGAAAGTAATGACGGGTGTGGAAAACCAAATGAGAGGAGAAAACGAACTAAAGAATGGAAACAAAACACACAAAACAGGGAAACCATGGAACACGGAAACTGGGAGGGACAGAAATAAAGCAATAAGAAAATCACATATTCCTATCCATTTCTACCTCCTGGTCTTAGAAATAGGATAAAGCATTTGGATAATCAGTTTAATTACTTTCCTGCTTTCTAGAAATTACAAACTACTAACTTTAATATATTGTCTAATTAGTTTATACAGGATGTCTGGCAAACACAGCAAGGATTGAGTAACAATTTGTTTGCAATATGCATGATGTTAAGTAACATACACATGAGGTAATATGAGTGAATAATACAAATTAATGTATTATAATAAAATTAATGAAAATAATTCAACAACAGGTATTTATAAAATAACAGGAGCACACATCACAATTTGGAAATTATATAAAGATTTCCATACATTATTGATTATTTGACATCATAGCAGTGTAGGAAAAGCACTTATTTTTATGAGTTATTGAAAAGGGGCATCACCCTAAAATATAGGTAAACTATGTCAACTAACAATGGTGAAGTACAGAAGGCTTATTCATGTTATATCAGTCTCATTCGTAAGTTATTTTATATCTTGTGCAGTGACGGAATACGATTGCTTCAAATATATTTGCCATGACAAACTTGTTGAATAAATGGGAAGTTTATTGATGAATGAATAAACAAATTATTGACGTTGTGAAATGGGTGCTATAGACTACTATGACGGACTTGGTTCAGGCATGCAAAATACCTAACAAGTGACAACTGAATGAGAAATGAACAGGGGCAGAGCAGATAAAGAAGTGAATCAAATAATAATAAACCACCAACAAAGACAAGAATTGGGATCAGAGGGAAGAATTTTTGCACAAGCCAGAGAACTGTTTAGCAAAGGGTGCTAACTAAGACTAGCCTATCCCAAAAAGTTAACAGAGCTAGGGGTGAACGTCAATACTGGAGGGTTGCCTAAAAGAGGAAGAGATTGCTATTCCTATAGTTGTATTGACTAACAAGGGAAGGAAATATTAACCTGAACATCTCTAGAAAATGGAACTCGCTATAGACACCCTGAGATAGCATATGAATGGAACAAATATTGCTCTTACATCAATTTACAGGGACAATTCTCAATTTGGCCAGTCCATCCACGGAAAAGGGATCACTGAAGTTTAGATGTGGCCATGGTAGTCTGGAAATACACCTGAGCCTGAATACCAACGGTTGTCCAAAATGAATGAGCCTGAGCTTCACCGAAAGTGTAGAGCTGAGATGGATTGTTCCTTGACTTTGCTGGTGTTAATGCAAGAGCATACCCTACAAGTAAGTTTGTAGAAATCTTGGCTAAATGGCATTAATTACTGTTGGCCAAACAGGATTAATTCTAATTTAAGAAATGATGCAAAACAAACATTTGACTATCATGACAGGATAGTGGAAAACAAATTAATGGTTTAAGAGTAACAGTAGATATAAGGTGAACATAAAATAAGACACTATGCTAAGTACTTAATTCTTCTCTTAAAAGGTTCTAACTTCTTTTCTGGATCCAACTTTCTTCATGTTTAATCACCTAAAAAACTCCTTAATCTGACTATTTTGTCCTGAGCAATGGTGATTATAACCTTTACTCAGAGAGAGGGATAGATCATTCTGTTTCAGTCATGCATATATGTGCCTCTTTGTCTCATCTTTGGCTTTGGCAGATTAAAAAAAAAAAGTTTAACAAAATTTTAACAAAAAGAAAGAGAAAGAGGGGAATAAAAAAATATGTAGTGATATTTGGTTAGGAGGCACATGTCTTTTAAACTATAACAGGTAAGGTCAGTTACTTCATTCACCTGAGCCATTTGGTCCACATATTTAGAGTGCAGATGTTCTGATAAGTAATATAAAGCACACAATTATATGTTAGGATTATTCAAATAATAGAGTATAACCTCTATCTGCTATACTTGAGATGAGGAGGTAGTCACTAAACTAAATAATGCATGTATAAAGATTAATATGCAAACACTAGCATAATCTGGTAAAGGCATGGATATAATGGTTTCATGACTGACTGAAATAACGAGACATAAGAAAAGTTAATGTAAATAGAAAGAGAGAGAGAGAGAGAGAGAGAGAAAGAGAAAGAAAGAGAGAGAGAGAGAGAGAGAGAGAGAGAGAGAGAGTGGATTACATAACAGCTCAGTGATGATAACTTAGTTAGACTTCATCCCAAATTGAGCATTTTGAGCCTGTTACGTATATAACAATGCATTCCTGGCTATATCTGGTTAACAAGTCCAGACAGGAAGTCTGTTATAGTCACTGAGGGGAACTATGGATCTATTGTCCATACAATCCAGTGACAACACCACCTTGTTAAAAAGAAAACAGTTGATAAGATTATATTATGTACATGATCATGGTTACATTGCGATGGTTGCGTGAAGATCTTTCACAAGGGAAACATAAAATACCTGTATTCCTTCAGGACTATGGTCTTTATAAGTTTTTTCTTGATCTTAGTATTCCAGGTTTTGAAGTCATCTCTAAATTCTATAAGAGATGTTTATGACTTTGTTGCCCCCCAGTCCAGAGCTGGGGTCGTAAAGTTTGGGACATGTGTCTTGGTGGGGTAATAAACCTTTCTTATAGAGTGGTGTGGACACCTGGTAAGGGAGTAACATTTTAGTGGAGCCATAGGTGATCTGATATTCCTAAAACAAGGCCTAACAGAGTGGGTGTGATGAGCTGTCCAAGGGGTGAGGGTCCGGTCGCTCCACAGGGCAGCAACTGGTATTCCAAATAATCTTGATAAGGAGACTTTTTGTGAGGGGTGTTGGGGTAACTTACAATAGGTTTAATTGCAGGAGCAGGCTGTAGCGTCCACTACAGTAGATTAAATGGTAAATTGTTACTTTGTGAATATGTGGGATGAGTACATTTACTTGCACTGATAGGAATTTAAGTCTAATGGAACTTATGGTCTTACTTATTATAAACAGGCTGGTAAGAGCTTTTTACCTAACCCTCCATCAGTTTATGACCCATAAAGAGAAGGGGTTGAGGGTTAGGATAGCTAGGCCATTTATGACTTTGCTGACTTTGTTGCTAATCCTCATAGCTACATAATCCTCAGAGTGTTCCAGGTCTGGTCTTGCTTGGCTTAGTCAGTTTCAGTCCTGTTTTGGCTGATAATTACTTAAGTTCAGTACAGCTGTAGTTTCAGGTTAGCCTTAGGTGTGAACTGTACAGACAGAACTAACACTGATAAATTAAGATTGGAAAATAGAAAGTAGATCCCACAAGCTATTCTTACTACCTAAGTAGACGTTGGGAACACAAGTCCATCATTAGCATGATGGCACTGTGGATCACAACCTTACCACAATGCTGTTTAACACTCTTTGTTTTTTGTTTATTCTCTGTGTGTACTGCTATTCAAACCCAATGACTTTTTTCACTAACCTGGAAAGTTTCTTGGAGATATTAATCATTGGATCCATGAATTTCTGCATAAAATGGGAGCAAACATCAACAGGTGAAGTGCACTGGTGCATTAGTGAAGCTATATCAGCAGGGATTTTGAACTACATAGCCAATGATTCACCTCGTGAATTTCTGCTTCTTTCCCAACAAAATCTATGAACTGCTTCTCCTCAATAGGGCAAACAAAGACTTTTCATATGCAGCTGCCCTTTGACTCTCTGAAATCCTGACAGTGGATTACATGTGCCTGACTTTGATCTAAACTGAGATCAAACTATGTCTGAACAAATAACCATTTTGGAACAAAAACACAGTGACTCACTTTTCTTAATCCTTGGGGACTTTAACAGAGCAAAATTTAACCACAAACTACCAAAATACAGATAGTATATGAATTCTCCCAACAAAGATAATAATACACAGGATCACTGCTACACAGTTCTAAAAGACGCATATTGCTCTGTGTCCCAAGCAGCCCTGCATCACTATGATCATTGTTTGGTTCTTCTTATTCCAATTTAGAGGCAAAAACTAAAATCTGCAAAGGCCGTGGTCAAAACAGTGGAGAAATGGACTGGTGAGGCAAAGTAAGAACTACAAAACTTTTGATTGTACCAATTTCAGTTTTTTTGAAGCTGTATCCAGCAGTCTGGACAAACCAACTGAAACTGACATCATATATCATCTTAAGTGTAGATGTGCCAACCAAAAGCTATTACACATACAATAATAGGCCATGGTTCACAGCCAGGCTAAGCCAAGGAGGATGCCTACAGAAGTTCAAGTTCAAGTTCAAGTTTGGTTTATTTGTCACATACATAGTCATACACAGTGTAACTCGCAGTGAAAAGCTCTGTACAAGCAGACCAGGAAATCACTGATGAAGGAGATCAGAATGTTAAAAGAAGCTACACTGAAGAAGCTGATATACAGGCTTTCAGCAAACAACCCTGAATCAATATGGAGAGATCAGCATGACATCACAATCTCCATAAGACCATCCCAACCTGATGAGGCAAATAAAATCCTTGTTGATGATTTTAATTAATGTCTTCTACTGTAGGTTTGAAAGGGACAAACCTACACCCCTCATCCACTCCAGTCCTGGCTCTTCCATAGACAAAAAACTAGGAAAGCACCAAGCAAATATGGTGTCTCTGCCTTAAAACCTTTGCTGACCAGCTGGATCCAATCTTCAGAGACAAATTCAACAGATCCCTGGAGTTGTGAGAAGTCTCCTCCTGCTTCAAAAGATCCACAATCATCCCAATCCTCAACAAATCCTCCACCACAAGTTTGATTGCCTATAGGCATGTTTCTTTGAAACCTGTAGTCATGAAGGCTTTTGAATGACTGGCCCACCTGATAAACATCACAGGACACCTTCTGGACCCCTGATGTTTGCCTACTGGGAAAACAGGTCAGTGAATGACACAGTCAACATGAGACTTCACTACATCGTGGAACATCTTGACTGCCTGGGGACATATGCAAGGAGCTTGTTTGTGGATTTCAGCTCAGCTTTCAACAGCATAATTCCAGAAATTCTCTCCTCCAATCTCTCCTAGCTCTCTGTATCTCCTGTCATCTGTCAGTAGATCACCAGCTTCCTGACATTCAGGGACCAGCAGGAAAGGATGGGAGAATTCACAACCAGTATACAGACAGTCAGCACTGGCACTCCGCAGGATGTGTCCTCTCCCCATTTCTCTTCTCTCTACACCAACAACTGCACCTCCAAGGACCCAGCTATTAAACTAATGAAGTCTGCAGATGACACTACAGTCAATGGACACATCTGGTGCTGTGGTGCAGTCAGAACAACTTGTAGCTGAACATGCTCAAGACTGTAGAGATGATGGTGGACTTTAGGAGACACTCCTCCACTGCTCCCCCTCACAATATCCAATAGCCCTGTGTCAACCGTGGAGTCCTTCTGAGAACTACCTTTTCCCAAAATCTGAAGTGGGAGACTAGTATAAACTCCATCCTCAAAAAACAGAGCAGATGATGTACAACTAAGAAAGGATAGTCTACAACAGGAGTTGAGTCAGTTCTATACTGCAGTCCTAGAATCACGGTCTAGTTTGGAGCAGCCACTAAACAGGAAAGGAACAGATTAAGATAATAATACATCTACAAAGACATTCACAACTACAATAACTAACAATGACTGGGGAGAAAAGGAGGTATTTATACACATGATGCTGGGGAAAGGATCTAGGCACAGGTAAAGTGGTGCACACTGCTAACAAAGGGGGTATGGTACCGTGTGCAGAAAAGGAGCTAAACAGAACGCTCATGGAAACAGGCGGAAAAATGAATATATGAAACCATGTGAGTCTCACCATATGGACAAGGGGGTAGATGAGGGAGCCATAAGACTAGATTAGAATAATCTCTAAATACATTTAAGATGAAAACATGTTTAGACCTGATTTTCATGACCAGTGTCATTGAGTACGATTTAGGTTCAGTCCCTTTATCTGCCATCTTGAGATAAGCCACCATGTATGTCTTAAGACAACATGCTTTATTATTATACATGTACAAGAAGTGAGCAGGGGTCCTTATAAGTATATGGATTTGTTATTTTAAAGTGGCAGTGTGGTCAATAAACAATTTTATGTCAAACATTTGCAGCAGTCTGGTATATAATATGCAATTAAAGTGTAAATATGTTAAAATAATGCTGGTAAAGTAGCAGCTTCACCTGATTAGCATTGCACACATATACTCATTCAGAACATAATTATAGATTTATAATCTGGCATTGTTTGATCCTGTGGTGTCTTGGCAGACTGCTTCAGGAGGACCCACTACATTAACAGAAACAAGTCATGCACAGGGTCTGCACAGAGGACAAAATATACACAAACAGGAGAACCTCATTAATTATGCAGTTTACAAAACTGTGAAAATGTTTCAAATATCTTTCTTTTTTTAGCAATAATAATTTCCTGGAATATGAAATTATTATTAAATTATTAAATATTATTTACATATGAACTTGCCATAAGCTTCTAAATTGATGTAGAAGGTGCAGCTGCAGCTGCAGTGTCTCACACAGTTCAGAAACAGAAACAGAATGTAATTGATTAATCACTTGGTCACTATTCTTCAGTTTTAATTAAGTTATAAATGTTATGCACTTCTCAGCCTTTACCCTAAGTAGTTGTAACTTTGTAGATGATTCAGACTGTTCAAATTCCTACAGGCATAGAATGCGCAAAAAAAGGGAAGCAAATGCAGGTCTCCAACCAAAGAGTTTAATGAAAGTAAAATTAAATTAAATATTTAAATATGCACTAACAGGAACAAAAGCAAGCCAATGTAACAATGATCAACGTGAGTGACATAAACAGACCATCTTAAATAAGGAACACCATAATGATATATTAATACACAGGTGGTGTGGTGAATGAGGCAAGATGCACACCAGTTGAGTGGGGCATGACATACAACCAAATTTGTCTTGTAAATCTCCAGAGTATCCCTAGTATAGATCAGATGTGATCAGGCTGCTCGGTTCTACTCCCATCTCTACAGGGGCTCCTTCAATCTCAGACAGCTTTAACTGTAGATTCACTCCTTTGAGACCATGTATGAGTGGCAGAAAATCATTGCTTCTGAGAGGGTATTTTGTTCTCATGGCCATGAGAATGATCTGCATGGGCTAAACACTTTAATTAACTTACTGATCTACTCAGTTCTCCGTTCTCCACTGGGAAGATTATTTTTAATTAAAATGTTCAATTAAGTATGAAATTGATAAATTAAAATACAGATAAGACCTGGCTGCATGTTCCCTATTCTAGTTTATGAAAGAAAACTGCAGCTGGTTAAAGTTGTTCCATTTTTTAATACCATATATATATATATATATATATATATATATATATATATATATATATATATATATATATATATATATATATATATATATAATGGTAAAACTTAACTGAAGACCAGTCAGAAATAAACTGTCAGAAATATGTTCCACCATGTATCTGGGTTTGACTCCACTGGTAGGCTCTGCACTGCCTTGTACCACTACAGTTCCTTTTACATCATTTGAGATAAAGGTTTGGATGATGTTGTCTGTTCTGCTGAACATAATTTCCAAACAGTTCAGTGATTGGATGCTATTTATAATAACTCCTCTGTCTCCTTTTGGAGCCTGGGCCTAACAAAGATACATCCACAACAGCTGCAATATAATGGTACTATTACATATTATTTCAATTGAAATATCTGACAAATATACAAATCCAGAAAAAACACATCAATAAAACTACCAAAAACAGCTTCGGTGGTGGCTAAAGCTTTTATTGTCTATTATAGTTAAATGATGAAATTCAATTAAAATAAAATTAATTTATACAATGTTTTCACAGCATTTTTCCACCAAGATGTTTTACAGGTCTCAGGGCCTTGATTCTAAGATCTGTAGTTTAAATTGATTTTATTACATTAATTCTATTTAGATTAAAATTATTTAACAAATACATGTGAAGGATGGTTATCCAGAATATTCTCAGTCAGGCTGTTGAAGATCTTGCCATGAATCAAAATCAGGGTCAAGTGCAATGTTCACATGAAGAAACTCAAGAAGTGTTGAGTATGTGTTGGGGCATCTGTTGATAAAATCAGATGCAATGGCAGAGGTGACATTTTTCACAACAGCTGAATCTGAGTCCCTCTGATTCATTGATGCCACGATTGTATGTTTCAGTGGAATTATAATTGAAACTGTTGGAAGCTGCTCAGTCCTCCACAGAGCTGTCGCCCTTTTCAGTGATCTGAGAACCTGAACCACATCGTCAGCTATTTTTCCTCATGAGACAGAGTAACAGTGTCCTTACTGTTCCTCTTAATACTCCTGCCCACAAGTACTGAGAAGACAGCAACATGCTCTTCAAGGTAGCACTCAAGCATGTCTTGACTTGAGTTCCAACTAGTGGGCATAATTGGAAGTGTGAAGCAGTAGTGCTTTGATGAAAAAAAATGCCCACTTTTCTCTCTGTGCCTAAAAGGCCGCACATCTGCTTAATGCGCGTCCCCTTCTGTGATGCCAGGTTAACTGCATCCACAAAGCTTCGAATGGGTGTTGAAAATCCGCCAGCTTCCACCACAATTGCATTGTTCTTGGCATTGTCGTTTCTCACAGGAATTGTGGCATTTGGTCTGCCAATTTTCCACTCCACTACAGCTCACGATGGTATTTCTGACAAATGGTCACTTGTGTGACTTTCATAGACAACGCATGTCTGGAAATCACGGTTTGCAATTATCCAGTCATTGTTATTGTTGTGCTTCGTGATTGTGATGAAGCTCTCTGAAGGACATGAGGTCCACCCATCTGTAGTTAAAATAATGACTTTTGCATCAGTCAAGTCCTGCTGCAGTTTAGCCACTAATTTGTTATAAAGTTGAGGCAACACATTTTGACTAAAATACAGTGAACTAGGCACTTTATATTGGGTTCCAGCAAATGCTTGAATCTGTTGTTTTCAATGACTGAGAAAAGGCTGGAACTGATAAAAATATACAAAGGCAAAAAAACCTAAAGAATCCAACAAAATAGAACTATGTATTTTGTATTATTTTGTATCTATTTTTGCAATTCATTAAATTATCTTGAAGATCCTGTTTGACACTTACTGTTTTACTCCATTATTCTCCCATGGCATGGTCCTAAATTGTGTCATTAGCTATTCATCTAATCTGCCCAAGACATTAAGATGTTGCTCACTTATTTTATATATGTGATATATTAACCTTCAGTTAAAATTCATTTACATTCTATAAATTTGTAATGTTATTGACAGTTAATGAACATCTGCTGACAATGTGACATCGCCAAACATGCCTTGTCTGTCTTCCACTTACCCCTATATATATATATATATATATATATATATATATATATATATATATTCTTGCACGATGCCCAATGAACTTTGTTTCCTTTATTTAAATAAATGCACCAGAAAGGGCTGATTAAGGAATTAAGTTTGAAGTAATCAACCCCTGTATTTAAAGCATATGAACCTGTGCATTCAGCATAGAATGTGAAATTTATCAGCTCTGTATATCTTTATTCTGACTGTTTCCCCACCATTCAGGAACAGATCTGTTGGGGAAAAAGAAAGTATGTTTTTTTATATAGAATCAAGCTGTTCTGATCTTCCTCTTTCTTGTACTAAGATAGGGCATTGATCTGGCACAAAGCAGCAGTCAATTACAGTCAGAAACATCTAAACTATAAAACTGTACATTACATGGAACCACAAAGTTTATGTAAAGAAAATAAATCTAAAAGGAGAAGAAATGGCTGTCTAGTTAGGTAACAAAAAGTAAATGTGATGTAAGCAGGGCTGGTCTTGAAACTAGGCAAATACAAATGAAGTTTATGTGTTGAGGATAAATAACTTATTCTTAAATATATATGAATATATTTTTAAAAAACTAACATACTTTTATGCTGTTACAGTCTGTTTTCAGGTACTCTAGCAACTATGGATCTTTTCTCAGCAACATCCCTGAACATGGTTGTAATTGTCTGTTCCATGTAATGACATCATTGTGTGGAAACCAGTGCAGGCATGCAAACAGGTGATAGCTTCAGTGTAGTTAGGAGGTGCTTCAAGTGATTTTCTGGGTGTTGGGAAAGAGAAAAAAAAACACACAAAAAAAACAAGGTTATCTGAGTTAGGCCAGAGAAATTTTTGTAAATTAGTTTTTTTTCATTCATAATAGCATGCTGCCTAACAAGCTACTCATGGTGAAAATAATGCTTGCACTAATGTATGTACAGATTAGTGACACCTTCTAGTGAGTCATATCAACCAGCTTGGCTTACCAATAAGAGGCAGCTCTTTCAGCTTCCAAATAGCTCTTCATTTACTTGCAGTGAAATTTTCAGAAAATACAAATATTAATTTTGTAGCACAGCTAATTCAAATATGAGACTTAAAGAAACATTTCAATCTGTGCAACATTTCAGTCTAAACATAAAGTCATATACAAATATACAAATATGAAGGTTCACTTGAAGTGAGGGAATTACAGGATCTGCCTTTCATTAATCTTATTTTTAAAAAGTTCCAACATTCACTTAAAAGAGCCAGCTCACAGAATGACACATAATATGAGACACACCCCAATGTATGACAGCTGACAGCTAATTCAAATGTGAGACTTAAAGAAACATTTCAAAATGTGCAACATTTCTGTCTAAACCTAAAGTTAGTTACAGATATAAAGTTTCACTAGAGGTTCTGTCTGCACTTCAAGTGAGGAAATTATATGATCTACCTATCACTTATCTTATTAAAAAAATAAAATAAAATCTTCCAACATTTAAAAGAACCAGGTCAAAGAAGGACAGATCACTAATATGGAAAGCCCTATTCATGAGACACACCCCCTATACAATAGCAGACTGGACAAGTAAGCATAGGATTTGATGGAAAACCAAAGGAAAACCACTCCTGTCATTCACCTAGTGCTCTAAAATCACTAAACTGGTTGTAACATCAAAGAATGTCACCCAAAGCAAACAGCAAGGCTGCTGATCATAAGAAGCACTAACCTGCAAAACTAAAAGGGTACCAGACAAAAACTTCTACCTGCTACAAACTTGAACTCTAATCCAACGTCCCTTGCAGTATATGCAGTCTGCATAGACATAATTGAGACATTAAATACCCTCAAACACCAGCATGAATATAATGTTCATGTGTTATGTGTTATTACCTAAAAGATCTATGCACCCAAACATGAGAACTTAGATGTGCACTGTATTTTTCTCATGTGATATTGACATCAGACAAAAACAAATAATAAAGGATGTAATAATTTGAAGTAGGTGACAAATAATGGTTTTTTTTGTTTGTTTGTTTGTTTTGTTTATTTTTGGTATATGTAGAAGTACGTAGAAATGTAGAAAAACTCCAGCTTCCCATTTGGTGAAAATACATGCCAGTAAAAGTAGAGTAGCTAACTATATTCAAGATGGTCAAGAGGAAGTGTGTCATTTTCAAGCAACTTCAAACATACATATATCAAACACCGTCATCACCTCTATGCTAACACTCACCTCAGCATCCTCTACCCCCACACATATACAAATGTAAACAAACCCCATTTGACCATTCATATCCAGCATAAAATTACACCTGAAATCTATTCAGAGTGAGGGAATCATCTTTGCTGGACCTTTGCCCGCCAACTTAGTATATGTATTTATTTGTAGTTAGTAAAAGTTATATATTTTTGAAGAGCTGGAGTTCTTGGAATGCTATGTGCTGAATAGGCTTGTCACCTCCGTTCTTCATTGGCTGTCAGTGTGTACTAACTTGCTTGATCCACAGGATCCACTCACCATTCAACTCAATAGAGTTGAAGACCTTTAAAAAAACAAGACCAAAATCAGAAATGCTGTATGGCTAGAAGAGCAAAATACATGTCCAGACTGAAAACTGAAGTCATGGCAGATCATGGTGTCCATGTGTGGAAAAGGAATTGCCAATTTAGACCTACCTTATTTCTGTGATGGAGCAGAAACACAGACTGTTGAGGAATATCAAATGCCTGATATTTTAGAACAGAGATGTAAAAGCAACATAATACCTCTAGAAAGACTAAGTAGATAATTCAACAAAGTAATAAAAAAGGAAAAAAAAAATCTGAGAAAAACACTGTGCATATTTTGTGTCTACATGTCCTGTGTGATTGTTCCTAAAATATACCATGCTGTTTTGTTGCATGATTATTAAAGATGTACATAATACAGTTTTTTCAGCACCCACATCTGTCTTTAGATCAATTTATATACCAAATGTTTGTCAGTAAACAACTCTTCCATATTTGAGCTGTTGTTAACCAATACAATACAATACAATAACCAATACACTACACTAAACTATGTCAGACAGTGTTCTGTTGTTGCAGGTCACTGAGCAAGAAAGATCTTATTTGCTTTGCATCAGTACAAGAAGCATAACAGTGTATGACACCTGTACACCTGCATGTTTATCAGAGAATAACACTAACCTTGAGAAGAGAGGGAAAGAAAAAAAGGGGGGAGGGAGAGGTCCATCATATCTAACATATAACTAAACAATGGAGATCAAACAAGTCTTTTTAATTTTAATTTATTATTTTACTTTGTGTTTATATATTTTAAAGGGTTTTTGTGGAGAGAAAACCACAGTTACTAACCACAGTTACCTCTTGGCAGCTTAGAATGAAAGGTTGGCAGAAAACATTGTGTGGCTTTTAAGTATGTTCTCATGCTAAACTACAAATAGTAACTATTTGGTCATATTGCCAATTGCTGCAGGTAGGTTCAAGTACATTAGGATCGAGTAGAGGAAAACTGTTCACTCATCCATGGTGAAAACGTTCTGCGTTACAGAAACTATCTGTTTCAAAGAATATATTTTTAAGGACATGTCATTCTGAAGACCTCAGCTGGTATGAACTCTAAACACTTTTGAGGACAGTTCCTTTCATTATGACTTGATCAGTGGTTGCATAGTAAAATGAATATGGACTGTGTGATAGTTGAATCACTCCTCCTAGGTCTAGTCATGTTTCCAAATATGAAATTAAATTTAAGCAACAAATAAAACCACTGAGGGAAAGAGGGAAAAAATGTTTTTGTCAGCTCTATTTAAAAAGCACTACAGGAGATACAGGCAAACTGTATGTGTTCTATTGCAAGCACACAAAAAAAAGGTTCCTGAATGATTTTTAATTCAAAACTGGATTTTTTTCAAGATGTACTTTATCATCATCATACACTTTTAGCAGTAGGTTTCAAATTTAGGTGAATCCTTTTTGCATTCTAGTCCTCCTTGTGTCTTTTTTGAAGTTAGACCAACGATAAACATCCTTTTTGTCCACGAAACTAGGAACATAAAAAGTCACTCAGGTCAGTGATATCCTGAGTTTAGTTCCTTCTCTTTTGTAAATGAACATTACTTTGAGGGTTGCCAACTCTGGTCCTGCAAAGTTTGGCTTCTAACACCAAACTGTGCTAAATTGTGGCGCTGCTGATGAAAAAGATGATTTTGTGGCAGGTGTCTTTAATACAAGCATGCAGGAGAGACCCTCACTCACAGAGTGGAATTTCCTTGTATGACTCCAAAGTAAGGGGAAACTAAGGTCTTAAAATAGACCCTTTGGTCTACTTAGAATATGCAAAAGACAGCAAGGTTGTCTGGGTCCATAGAGAAGCAGATCAAGAATTACAGTAGATATCTACTGTAACAACACTGGGGACTGACAAACTGAATGTTTATTGAGCTCCAACACCCCCACCCCTCAATTTAAAATAAAATTATTCACTTGTTTGGTTGTCTTGTTATTGCTAAAATGATTTCATCTCACTTTGATATTCTGTCCTCTTCTTCCTCATGTGAAATTCAGAAAATATATCAATCTGCTTATAAGGGAAAAATGCATGGGTTTTGGCTTATGTGATATACTGTATCAACCTCCATAATATAATGTTGTGATGGATCTGGTTTCAAACTGTAGCTGTATTTCTAATGCTGGAATTGTTGCTTTAATTCTAGCATTGGACCAGTTCTAAAGGTGAGAGTGAATATAAACTTTGTGGGACATTTCTTTTAAAGGTTATGGGGGAAGGGTGACTGTCATTTCTCAGTAAGCTGTCACATCTTAACAATCAGTCCTAAGAGTGGCTAAAGAAGCTGGACATGGAAATCCACTTGATTCCCCTAAATGGAAAGGCGTGTTCTCCTCTGAATTATAATTCAAAGCAGGTGGATAGAGAAAAAGAATTTCTGTGCAAATTGCTTTTGCCTTTGCCATTATCTTCTTTGTGCTAAATTCCCATTAAACATGTCTGAAAGGCTATTTAGCATTCTGCTCAGAGTTGCTGCAGGAGAATAGTCTGCAACTGTTTGAAGTCATTTGACTTATCTACCTGAAATCGGGCCGTCCTTTTGGATTGCTTTTAAAAAGGTGGGGGGTTCACACGATGCCTTAGAAAAATATCTCTGGAGGCTTGTGACTTTATAGCTGCCTCGTCTAGACAATATTTTATGTATGTATGCATTTATTATAGATCAGTGCTGAATAATTATATAATTATCTTCTGTAAGTATATAAACTGAAAACTGTAGCTAACTGTAAAAATACTGCATTCAAAGATATATTCTGTAGGTGACTGGAAAGTGACACAGTGTCATTTATTTTGTGTTGTCTATTTTGCTCTACCAGACCTGTTCGTGCAGCCATTTCCAACACCTATTTTTGGGACATTTTTGCCATTAGCCTTCTGGTCAATGAGTGATGCTCATGCTTGGTGGGGTCTATACTTACTTAAACATGAACCTTTCACAGGTTGGCCCTAAAGAGTTGGCCCTAACCCTAATCATGGACAGAGTTAATGACTCTAACACATAAGTTCCAGTTGCAAATGTTACATTTAGGATCTTTTAGCTCTCTTTAGCCTAAACAAACAAAAATAATAATAGATCTAGAATGTCCAAATGTCCAATTAGTAACATTTGACTCTTGTTCCTATATTATTCTTGTTCCTATATTATTCTTGTTCCTATATAATTCACCCAATATAAAACAACCTTGAAATAAATCTAATATTTTCACATTAACTGTATGGTCACTGGTTCATTTTACATCTAATGTGTTAAGCTAAAACTATCTTAAAAAGTACTATATCACTGTCTTGTTACTTACAGATTGCACTGGATGTGATTGAAGTTTGGAGATCTTTGGAATGTCTGTGGGGTTTTACACACATACACACACTTTTTAACTAATGCATGCTCATCTCTCGCTCTCTCTCTCTCTCTTCATGATGTGTATAAATGATTGATGTTCACTGTATTTATTAATTCAGTGACTCATGTTACTCATGTTCTGTTTGGTTTGGGATAATATGTATCATAGCATATATGTTTTACATATGTGAAATGTAATCAATGTGTGCTTTCCAGAGGAGCATTTCTTATTAGATTTCTCCAGTGAAAAAATGACACATTGCGTCCACAGGTCAGCAGGTTTAATTTGGATCATGGCCATCATTTGTATTCAACTAGGCTTGTCATGTGGTGGCCACTCGATACCTCATTTCTATTTCTTCAGGTATGGTCTAGGGTTGTGTAGTTCATTTAAACTGCAGTAGGTCTGGTGCTAAATAGTGTACTTCATTTGTATTCTAGAATGTGCGAGCAGCGAGAGCTCAAATGCTTGTCAATATTGCCAAGCATATTTGACTCATTCGGTCTCTCACAGCATTTGATCAAGCCCATGCACTCTCATGGGGAGACGCTTGACTTGCTTCTCAATGGGTCCCAACATTTCAGCCACTCTTAAAGAAGTAACTTGTTCATATCACAACTGCATTTTTTATATGTAGCTTGCTAGACATGTTTGTTTAAAGAACAGGATTGTAGATGACCACACTGGCATCCTTTTCATGAATGAAATGCCTAGCTAAATATAAAAATATATTTACCATGTAAATATATTGATGCTCTCCTGGATAAATTGTCAGCATTTTGACTCCAAGAGTTGGAATTGAGTAAGGCTGAAGGCAGATGGCATAAATCCAAACTTTAAATTTGCATGGAAATCTACAAAGACATACTTTATGTTAATAACACAACATGCAACAGGCAAAACTGGACAAACATTTTCTCGCTAGCATTGTAAACAACACCATTAACAACAGCGGAATTCTGTTTGCCACTGTTGTTAGGCTATCTTATCCCCTCCCACATACTATTTGTCCATGAAATGGCATCAGCTGAGATATGTAATGAGTTTGTATCCTTTTTTTAAATATTAAATAAATACTAAATATACATAATATCAGACTGGCAATCAGCAAGTCATTGTCCAACAATTAAGATGTGTCCTCAACATCACTATGTTGAGATTACATTGTTAAAATATACCATTATTAATTATTAAAATTGTATTGAAATACTGAGGCATCTCATATCATCTACCTACAGGCTTGGCACATTGCAAACCAAACTTTTAAAAATGCTTCTAACTCTACAACAGACTACTGTAAGTAAATGTTCTATTCATGCCAAGTTCCTTTCCTACTGCAAAACTGTAGTCATTATATCTATCCTAAAAAATAAAACAAAATAAAATTGGATGCAACTGCATCTACTTTTATTAAAAATCATTGAGACAGTAATCTTTAAACAATTGCCTAGTTTTCTAACCTTAATTAAATACACAGAGTTCTGTGACTGTGTACCTGATTGGCAGGATATGTGGTGTGCCCAGGGTCTGCTTCTGCTTTTATTCCATAATTTTTTGATACCCCTTGGCCAAATCCTACAAGACTAGAATATCTTAACACAGATATGCAGATGATACTCAGAATTATTTGGGTCTCTCACCAAATTGGCTTATTAATAACTATGTCAGTGCCTTGAATATATTACAAAATGGATGTGGCAAAATTTCGTGCAGTTTAAATAAAAAGATAAACAGAGATAAGAGATTGTTGTATTTAGGAAAAAAGCTGAATGATGTATACTTGCTGTCTATTTTGACTCTAAAGCTCAAATAACAATTGAGGTCCATGTCCTTTGTGTTCTAATAAACAGTGACCTAAAACTTAGCAGTCATGTCAAAGCAATTGCTAAATCTCAAAATAAAATCTGAGACTTTGAGAGGCCTGCATTTATTTTTGAGCTGAGTTGATTACTGTAACAGTTCTCCTTACTGAACTTTCTGCAATCAAACAAGTGCAGATAATTCAAAATATAGTGGAATTCTCACCAAAAACAAAATAATGGAACATCACATCAATTCTTAGATTGGCTCTTAGATTGTTACAGATTGACTTTATGGTACTATTGCTTGCCTATAAATATTTAAATGGTTTATAACCAATGTAGCTGTCTGACATGATCAAACAATGTAATCTAAGCAGGCCTCTCACAACAGTAGGAACTTATCAGTTAATCATGCATAAGGGCAACACTGAGGTTTAAAAGAGAGATTCAAAACGACCTATTCATTCTAGCTTTTAGTTTAAGGCAGTGTTTTATTCAACTGTCAGAGCTAATATTTTTATATATTTTTATATTTTTTTCATGATTTTATGCACTTTATTCTTTTATATTTTAGTGTTATGTCATGTTAAAATTCAATATTTTTAATCAATTGTATTACATTTTAATTAATTTTGATTTTATTTTCTCTGTTTCTACCTTTCAGTCATGTGTAAAACACCTTGAATTGCCTCGTGTCTGTGCTATATAAATAAATCTTCCTGGTGCTTGATGTTTATTAGGCCTCCCACTGACCTTCTCATCTTAGTAGTAAACCAATTTAGTAAACCAATTTAAAACCCATTCACAGAAAACTTTGTCAGATAAATTAGACAATAATTATTTCTTTGTAAGGCTTTGAATATGGGGATATTGAACCATGGTATGTCCACAGTAAGTGAAGTGTTATTAAGATTAGATTTAATTCTGTCCATGGTTCTGCATTGCATAGATTGTATCATGGGAATTTGGATTTAATGCATTCTAATTTCATGCTTCATCTTTGTAGCTAAATGTATCCAACTACATTTCAGCTCTTTTGATAATCCTTAAATTGTGTCTGATGCTTTTAAGGCAACCTAATTGCTGTTTTTGTGTCACTGCTGCCCCATGATTCCTGTCAAAATGCAGACTTGACAGACTAATATGCTAAATGAAAATGTTATTTCTTATAAAAGTGTCAGTTGCTAACTATGACAAAATTATATAATCATTAAATAAACAAATAAATGAATGAAACCTTCAGGATGACTGAATAAACTCTGTATGACTTGATCTGTATAGGTCCATTTTAATTGGTGCAGATTGGTGAAAAAAATGATCAAATGATAGTGGAATCCACTCACCCAACCGCGAGACCAACCAGTGTGTCCCATTTTTTGTTCTATTATTTTCTACTTACAGTGATCTGCCATGTGTGATAATCCCAGTACTGCAGAAATAGCTACAGGACATTGAAAAGGTAGTCATATCCCTTGAACTTTTCCACATTTTTTCATGCTACACCTACAAACTTAAATATATTTTATTGGGATTTTATGTGATAAACAAACACAAAGTAGCAACTAATTGTGAAGTGAAAAGAAAATGATATATGGTTTTCAATTTTTTTCAAATTACAGCTGCAAGTCTTTTGGGGTATGTCTCTACTAGCTTTGCACATCTACAGGCTGAAATTTTTGCCCATTCTTCTTTGTAAAATGGTTCAAGCTCAGTCAGATTGCATAGAGAGCATCTGTGAACAGTAATTTTCAAGTCTTGCCACATATTCTCAATAGGATTTAGGTCTGGACTTTGAGTGGGCCATTCTAACACATGAATGTGCTTTGATCTAAACCATTCCACTGTAGCTCTGGCTGTATGTTTAGGGTCGTTGTCCTGCTGGAAGGTGAACCTCCACCCCAGGCTCACGTCTTTTGCAGAATCTAACAGGTTTTCCTCCAAGAGTGTATTTAGCTCCATCCATCTTCCCATCAACTCTGACCAGCTTCCCTGTCCCTGCTGAAGAAAAGCATCCCCACAGCATGATGCTGCCACCACCATGTTTAAAGGTGGGGATGGTGTGTTCAGGGTGATGTTTAGTGTTAGTTTTCCGCTACACATAGCATTTTGCATTTAGGCCAAAAAGTTAAACTTTGGTCTCATCTGACCAGAGCACCTTCTTCCACATGTTTGATGTGTCCCCTACATGGTTTGTGGCAAACTGCAAATGAGACTTCTTATGGCTTGCTTTTAAAAATGGCTTTCTTCTTGCCACTCTTCCATAAATGCCAGATTTGTGGAGTACACAGCTAATAGTTGTCCTGTGGACAGATTGTCCCACCTGAGCTGTAGAGCTCTACAGCTCCTCCAGAGTGACCATGGGCCTCTTGGCTGCTTCTCTAAGTAGTGCTGTCCTTGCCTGGGCTGTCAGTTTAGGTGGACGCCCATGTCTTGGTAAGTTTGCATTTGTGCCATACTCCTTCCATTTTCGAATGATGGATTGAACAGTGCTCTGTGAGATGTTCATAGCTTGGGATATTTTTATAGCCTAACTCTGCTTTACATTTCTCCACAATTTTAACCCTGACCTGTCTTGTGTGTTCCTTGGTTTTCATGATGTTTTTTTGATCACTAATGTTCTCTACAAAACCTCTGAGGTCTTCACAAAACAGTTGTAGTTATACTGAGAATAAATTACACACAGGTGGACTCTATTTGCTAATTTGTTGACCTTTGAAGACAATTGGTCACACTGGATGTTATTTGGGGGTATGAGAGTACAGGGGGCTCAATACAAATGCATGTCACACTTTCCAGATTTTTATTTATTAAAAGATTTGAAAACCATGTATCATTTTCTTTTCACTTCACAATTACTTACTAATTTGTGTTCATTTATCATATAAAATCCCAATAAAATATATTTAAGTTTGTAGGTGCAACAGGAAAAAATGTGGAAAAAAAGGGGTATGAATACTTTTTCACATATACATTGAAATTATGGAGGCCTCACAATTTTAGCAATTCCAGTACCTGTTATTTATTTATGCAGTATTAAAGGTCAAACTAGACATGCTCTAGTAAAGCCAGGGTGTTAGATTTGCAGAAGCCAAAGAGCTGCATTTTCTGTATCCAAAGAATTGTCAATCTTGTACATTCTTATTGATTACCCATGACTGCTGAGCTGTGAGAAGACAAGAATGTCAGGCATTGACTGTCTTGTCTTATGGAATTGAGGAGCTAGACTAATTACCCCTCTCTCTGAGTTTGAAACAGAAATGCTTTGATTGCGCTTAAACTGAGATGTGTGCTAAAGGGGCAGTTAGGAGTAGACACACAGCAAGACTTCCATTTTCTTTTTGCCTTTACTGTTACTGAGAGGTTGCTGATCTTGCTATGGCAGGAGGAAATATCTCCTCAATGTCCTTTACAGATCAAAGATTATAGCAAATTTCTATACATCATTGTATATGAAACTCATTGTTCAGTGCAGGTTAGGTCTCAAATAGACTCAACAGGCATGGTGCTTATTTATATGCTAATTTTCAATGGCAACATATGAGTGCATCATCTGCTCTTCAGCAGAGTGGGGATGAGACTACAGAGTCACTCCCTTACTGCGGTCACAGTGGTCTTTCCACATCCAGCAGCTATTCATAACATAGCATGTGATAGTGCAAAAGACAAGTAAAAATGTCATAGAACATATATAGAACATACATTTCTGTTACTCTGTTCTCACTGGTTGCGTGCAACAACAGACAGGGTGATGTCATTTATCAACTCAAAATCATACCCTTTGCCTCTAGTTCAGTGACAATTCCCGCACATACTGTATCAGACAGTAAGCTCTTGTTTTCTGCAAAAAGAGAACTAAATACTTGCCTGTTTCTCCTATTTACATTGCCTCCTTTTTGTTATTTTCTCTGTGAAAGTGATCCAACATGTTCAGATTCTGTTCTGCCCAATTTATAGATCTTAGTCAAGGTTTTACAATTTTGATGTTTGATGTCCATCTCACATATAATTAAAAAAATGTTATCATGTTGATTATCTGCATTAGTGTTTTTGTCATATTCATTTTGTATTTGTTTAGCTCCAGTGGAAAACTCAAGACATATCGACACTGGAATCAGATAGTGTGAACTTTTTTGGCATAATGCAGTAGTTTCCTAGTTGTCCAGAATGCCCTAAGTAGTGAGTACATTTAAGATGCTTAGCACTATTCAATAAAGTGACTTGTACTCACATGGTAATGTGACTATGTAGAAAATATATACAAGATGAGTCAAAATGTTTACATTCAGAATGAAAAAGCTGACATTGTCTTGTGTGTATGGTTTCAATATTGGTTACCATAGATTAGACATAGCTGGAAGCAATGCAAATATGGGACTGAGTCACACAGACAATGTAAATGTAAACATAGTACACAATGTAAATACTTATGAAACCACGAGCTGACATTGATCACCACTAACAAGATAATTGTTGGGCAGAAGCAACATACTGCAGTGTTACCAGTGTCATACAAAAAAATCAAAGTTCACTTCATATAGCAACTTGTGTAACCTTATCTCACAAATAATTTGTAGGAAGTACAAAGAGTGTGAAAAACGTTTACTTTTATTGGAATTAAGTCAATTGAGAAACCTGGGAAAATAGCAAGCACTATAACCATTCATGATTTTTGTCTGAAAATTTGCAGTAATGAGTTTGCATGTTTTGCCTCAAGCTACCTTCTACCTACAAGCACTTTCAACACTAGACTGCAAAATCATACTCTGGCTATTGTTCTCAATGCATTTAGCTTCAGTAGAATTCATTAAAAAGCAAAATGTTTAACATGTCTAGTGTAGTAAATAATACATTGCTTTTGGGGCAGATCCACCAGCACACGGGTGAGTTGGAGTTTGTGGATTTTAAGAGCTTTTATCACCCTTTTTTCAGCCCTTTACCATCGCTTAAACTGAAGTCCATCAACTGAAAAAGAGCCTCATCCTACTGTGGCCACCCTGAGCTGCTCTCAGTAGACTCACATAAAGCTCAGTTATATAGCACAGTAAAGCAACCGAAACACTCTCACCTCATATCTGATCATTGGGAATAAGGGCTTTAGAGAAAATCTTTCTCTCTGCATTCAGGCCTGTTTGGGGGAATAGAAATGAATTGATTGTATTACTAGTATAATTTTTGCCAGAGAGAAAATAGACTGATTTAACTATAGTGTTAAAATTTCTAGCAAAGACCCTGGTGTAAATCTAGGTTAGCTGTGTCTTTGCTGGATATGAAATGCTAATGAACACTGAAGAAACTGCATGGGTGATGTCCACATCTAATTAAATGCAGCAGCACTTAGAAAGAAGCAGTTGGGTTTTATATGCTTGTTTACCAATTGCCTAGAGAATTTAAATTAAATCACATCCATATCTACCAAGACATAATTGTCATTATGTGTTTGTTTGAGGTCTATACCAAAATGCAACCACCATTTTGAATGTGGCTAACTTCTGTTCTGTTTTGTAGGAGTATAGCTTGAGTGCATCAGTTAGATAATAAGAAAGTTAAATGCATTTTTTTTTGGCATAACAGTGTGTGCGTGTGTGTGTGTGTGCACGCGCGCATTATGGAGTAGCGTTTTAGAGTATAATTCAAACAAAACAATGATTGTTATTGTTTAGTTGAGTGTGTTTATGTGGTGTAGGTTCTTCTACTGTGCTATGCATTTTTGCCACCTGTGCTTTTATTTGTCACACCCTGTGTGTGTGTGTGTGTGTGTGTGTGTGTGTGTGTGTGTGTGTGTGTGTGTGTGTGTGTGTGTGTGTGTGTGTGTGCGGGCTTTTTAGGACTGTTCACGCCTAGCACCTCTGTTCAACACATTTACTACACCGATAACAGCAAGCCTATTTGAATTCAATACTTGTCTTTGATTTGCAATTACAAACTGACCAAAGTATAATATAGGCTGAGCTTTAGCGCCTCACTGCAAGCTGTGATACATCAGTGCAGTCTTAGATGCTTCTGCTTAGAAGTTAAATAAGTCTCAGCTATCTGAAATCAGTAGTCCCAAGTTAATGTTTTAAGGAATATATAGTGAAATAAGAGAAAAACATAAGGGGGTCGATTAAACTATTAGATATTGGATATCACTATTAGCACTATTCAACAAGATGTACAAAGTCAAAAAACAGAGAGCGAAGAAAACTAAAAAAGGAAAAAATCCCACATTTGTTACCGGATATATGCAGAATACAGAAGCACATAACCTGTCTGATTGTGTCTCTGATAAAGCCAACAACAAGTAGCAGGTTCAGTTACCAGATTTGACAGTTGGTTGTACGCTTAGAAGTAATTTACACTGGAGACATGAAATATCTCATTTTGTTCCCACCACTTTGAAAACAGCACTAATATCAGTCAGAAATGTGTATTTAGTCAACTCATGCCTAAAATAGGATACGTAACCCATGGCCATCACATAAGCTCTGTAAAAAAAAAAAAAGCCTGGAATAGCTTTTTTTCAAGTCATATGATAAAAAATAAACATTCCTTCAGAATGAATTCTCTTAAATCAAAGTAAATAGAACACAATTGTACTACAAGTATATTTGAAACCATAATGCTGATACTTCTTGTATTGTTCAACACTAATAGGCTTGACAAACAGGCAGTAAAACCTTTCGTCAACATCATCCTTTGAGTCCTTTACAGCAAGTGTGCATGCCCGTGGACACAAATTTGAGGGGCAACTTTGTATTTATTTCTTACACTTTTAAAACCAAATGTTACACCAATGGGTATATGATTCCAATATGGAGACTCAGAATAACCAAACTCAATTGTATGGAAGAGGGTAACAAGGCCACATGTTTACACTGGTGATATGTTGTCTATAGTTGGAAAAAGGTTTAGACCTACATATGCTAACAATAGAAAACCATAAATTGTAGGCAGAAAGTGTGACGTGGGTGACAAGGAGGAAGCGAGAGGTGAAGTTTCACCAACAGATCCTATATTATCCATTATACTAAAGTAGTGATGATGAGTCTAGTTGGTCTCCAGGAACAGAGTAGCGATACACTAGTAGACGATTGTGGTCTTGACCGCTAATGTGCAGCGCTGTTCCTCCGAAACTGTGGGTGTATAAATAAGTGCAGGGTTAATGAGACGCAGGTGTCTCCTGTCAGAAGACAGGTGATTGCGAGCAGGGAAGGGAAGTGGTATGGTCTTGGTCTGGCTGAGGCATGTTCCCCACGTAGGGGACCAGTCTACTGTGACAAGACCCCGACCAACCCCTGGCCAGCCTCAGTAGATGCAGCCTATGGAATGAGGCAATGAGGTTGGGGTCTAAAATCTGGTAGGCTGGGACCCAACAGCGCTCTTCAAGGCCATACCCCTCCCAGTCCACCAGGTACTGGAGTCTCTTCTCCCTCCTACAGGAGTCCAGCAGAGCATGCACACTGTAAGCTGGGCCCTCCTCCGTCTCCAGAGGTGGGGGAGGATCTCCCGAGGAACCCCTCTTCTCAGCGAGGGGACCCTCCTTCACAGGCTTCAGCGCAGAAACATGGAAGGCCCGGGAAGTTCGACTACTCCCTGTCAGGGCTACCCTGTAGGTTACCTCATTGATCTGGCCAGTAATGGAGTAGGGGCCCTCATACCTCGTCTCAAGCTTGACTGTGGTGCCAGCACAGCCATCCTTAGTAGAAACCCACACCTTCTGCCCAACCTCGTACTGTGGGGTCTCTCCCTTTTTGCTGTCTGCCTTCCTCTTATAGGCAGCGATTGCCCCTACGTAGGTTCTGGTGTGTCTCCTCCCAGGTCTGTTCACTTTCCCAGCACCATCTATCCACCGCCAGTTGGTCTGATGTAAGGATATTCCAGGGATAGAGAGGTGGTTGGTAGCCTAGAACACACTCAAAGGGGGTGAAACCAGTTCCCGTGTGTCGTATCGAATTTTGTGCATACTCCGCCTGTGGGAGGTATGTACTCCTTGTCTCTGGATGGTGGTTACTATAGAGGCACAGGAACATACCAAGCGCTTGGTTAACTCTTTCCACTGGCCCATTAGCCTGAGGGTGGTAGCCAGATGTTAGGCTAACCGAGATGTTAAGCTTGCCCAGCAATTCCCTCCAAACCCATGATGTGAAGTGGGGGTCTCGGTCCAAAATGATGTCCTCAGGTAGACCGAACAGTACATCGGCCATCTCTAACATGGTGGGCAGCGCTACCAAAGGGATGAAACGAACCATCTTTAAGAACCAATACACAACACTCAGGATTGCAGTGTTGCCTTCAGAGACTGGTATGTCAGTTATGAAATCCACCGCCAGGTGGGACCATGGTCGGTGGGGTGTAGGCAGGGGTTGGAGCTTCCCTGTTGGAGGTACCCGGGGCATTTTGCTGCATTTGCAGTCAGGGCAGGAAGCCACATACTTCACCACATCTTTAGGTATAGCAAGCCACCAATAATGTGCCCCTATTAGTTGTGCAGTGCAGGTTGTGCCTGGGTGACCCGTCCCCAAGGATGTATGTGCCCATGTAATGAGTGCTCTTCGATGTGCCTGGTGGACATAGAGGCGATTGGCAGGACATTGTGGATGTGGGTTAGTGGCATTGATCTGTCGGTCTAGCTCCCACTCTAGATGCTAAAAAGCAGGTGGGCAAGAGAACAGGCTCTGAGCTTGTTGACCGGGCTTCTGCCTTGTATTGCCAAGAGAGCATGTCCACTTGGGTGTTCTTCTCCCCAGGCCTGTAGGTAACCCTGAACTGAAATCAGGAGAAAAAGATTGACCACTTGGCCTGTTTGGCATTTAGTCTTTTGGTGGTCTGGTGCTACTCCAGGTTCTTGTGGTATACATGGTGTATGCATGAATGGGTGTCTTGTTCCCTCAAGCCAGTGCCTCCACTCCTGAAAAGCGAGCTTCTTAGCTAGGAACCCATGGTCCCCAACCCCAAATACATCAACCTCCACCAAGAAATGTCTCTCCAGGTTCAGTTGTTGTAAGACAGGCATGGTGGCGAAGGTGTTCTTGAGCTTCTCAAAGGCTTTTTCTAGCCAGCAGGTGAGCAGGACAGCCAGCAGGTGAGCCCACTTAGGCTGCTTCACTTCCAGGTGGCTGCACATTCTGTGACATAGTCAGCAGGGAGGAAGAGAGAGGTGAAGTATCACCAATAGGTTCTTTATTAGTTCAAGTTCAAGTTCAAGTTCAAAGAGGTTTTATTGTCATTTCAGCTATATACAAGTACACAACAAAAACAAGATAATGCTGGCAAATGAGACTTCACAATGACAGATAGACATAAGAGGGTATTTATAGTGAACACTATAAATTCTTCTCCTAAGGAGAAGGAAACACAGGTGAGGTTAGAACACAGGTGAATCATGAATGTACAGGAGGTTTATGGGATGTGTAGTCCGCAGTATCTTGGGTTACAGCAGAGGGTGTGACATAGTCCTTAGCGTTCTGTTACAGACTTAGCTATCAGTGCGAAGCACAGCTGTGGGGTTTAAGTACAGTGACAGAAACAAGGGACAGATTAAGGGAGTCACTAATAAACAGGTGATGGGGACACGGAAGTGGCTGTGTGTCACGAGAGGTGCGTTGGGGTTTAGAGGACTGGCTGGACACCTTCAGACATGTGACATGTGATGTGACATAGGGTATGTGAAATGTTTAGAATTGTTTCTGATACATGTATTTACAGATATTTAATTGTGAAACTTATTTCAACTGGGGTAACAGTGTCATCCAAAAATTCTGAGTGACAATGTTATGACAGACATGTCAAAAATAATTTAGCAATCAATCAACAAATTAATCCATCTTTAGTGTGAGCAAGATTCACGTTTACAGAGAGACTGATAGAAATCAGTAAACTATCTTTTAGTATTCATTTGGCTATTCAGCAAACCTGAGTCAAAGCCATGCCTTAGCTGATGTTTCTCCTTGGTTTGTCAAAATATTTTTAAGGCATTTGTCAGAGACATTTTTTTCAGAATAATTTGTCCTCAACAATATGATGGTATTATTTCCCAAAGCAGGGAAATAGATAGTCCCTAGATACATCAAATATTTTCTTGTGCATAATTAAAACAATGAAAGCAGAATTCAGTAGCAAAAGCCGGTTTAATCCTTGGAGGGAATAATCAGGCTTGTCACTAGCGAAAATTATTGCCAGCATTAAAAGGGCTTTCTGTGGGATGTTGAACAAATTCTTGCAGAGTCATGCAAGAAAAATAAAGACCATGTTTAACACCGGAGTTGATCCTCAGTAGTTAATCTGATGTGAATAGCCCATTCCTAGCCTGGGGTTGTCAAAGTAGTGTAGAGAGCTGGTGAGATTTCATAACTGGGGTTTTAACTGTTGCACACTTACATGACATGACTGAATTAGTAATGCTAAGGTGAATGGAGACCAAAGTTTTGTATTCAGTTAATAACAGCTTTCATAAAGTGCCATTCCTGTGTCATGGGCATTAATTTAATTAATTAAATTTGCATGTTCTGCAAATTTCCATTTCTTTTTGGGCACTTAATTTGTAACTGTTCTTCACCACCTTCTGGGGACAAAACATATTATTATAAACATAGTATTATCTTGCACCTGGAGTTACTGCTTAAATCTAGCAAGTAGTTACATTATCTCATTTGATGGCTCTATCTTGTTTTATTATGCTCCAATCACATGTACACGAGTCAACTGTGTCAAATCAGAACTACCCGCCTGGCAGATGATTAACTATGATGTGATCATAAATGTATACAGAGCTAAACAGGTAATTAGAACTACTACTGAAATGGCTCACAAAACCAGCTGGTCCAAACAATTTTGACAAATTTGGAAAATGTCATTTTTGTGTCAGATTATTTGAAATTGCTGACAGAACATATCATTGATAGGAACATCACAAAATAGTTCAAATCCATTATACTCATTATGCTAAAAAAAAATAATAGAAATTTACTATGTATTCTTATGTACATATTATGAAGCTGTGTAATAAATTTATCATGAAATGCTTTTAAATACAGGTGATTGTCATGGCTCCCCCTTCTGGCAGTTTCTTGTTTCTGTTCTTCAGCTCATGTATCTATGCCTTGTATTTTGATAGCCTTATTCTTGGTTATTGAATGTGAACACTGTATGAACATATCTATCCAATATTTTCTGGGAAAGTCCTCATCGTAAGATCATTTGTGTATTTCACAAGGGTCACAACTTCACAAAGTTGTTGTGTTTCTTCTCACTGGTTAGTATTTCTGTTTTTCTTTCAGTTTTTACAATTTATGTCCATTGTAGTGTTTTGTATTCCCCTCATGTATTCCCCAATAAATGTACCAGAACATGCATCCTGCCTACACCTCCTATGAATTGCACTGCGATAGTGGGTCTGTAAGGAGAGGCTTATGAATAAAGTATGAGTTAGCAGCCCTACCTGGCCAGTTTCTGTGTAAAAGCTGCAGAGATGAAAAGAACAGGTCCTTCTGCTGATTTCAAAGGCAATAGCTGTGGGCCATCAAGTCCCTATTGTGCTGGCATATTAGTAATGGCCTAGGCTTCTCACCAGCCTGAGGTCAGACTGCCAGACACTTGGTCAACATGTGGGGGCTTGTCAAGATGCATTATATATTTCAGAGCCTTGGCAAAAAAATTCAATATCCTTCTCAATCTCAACCAAAGTAATATACTAGCAGAACCTTCTTGACCCCAAGATTAAGAGTTCTTGGAGGAGATATTCAGGATTTGCAGGACAAACTTATACCATTTCGATAAAATTGGACTTGAGTGCTGATTGGCTTGAACACTGACAGAAAAGGGGCCATGTTCTCTGACTGTAGTGGAAGACCTGTACTGCTGAGAGCACGCTTTGGGCCACTCACTGACAGTACTTTGAGATTGAAAGTATAGTGTCAAACATTAAAAACCATCCAAGTTGTGGTGGTGAGAGCCCTGTTTGTTGGTGATATTCCTGCTGGCTGCTGAGATCTCTGAGCTGTTTGTCTAGAAAGGCTGAATCTTCTGAAGTTTGCAGTCCCTGAAGGTTCACTGGTAAATGATGTGTGTGTGACTCTTCCAAAAAAGACTTTCAAAAAAGACTCTTCTTTTCAGCAATGCACCCTCTTACATTTCCATTGTATATAATGTGGTTATTTGAGGCTAGTTATGTCTAACATCTACTTTCAGCAGTGGACAAATCCTGTATCTCTCTTCCTTTGACGCACAAAAACCTGCCAAAAACAAGTTACCCCAGTAACTTGACCAATGCAAAAAATAATGTTATGAATTGTGTGAAACAAGATTATTGTGACCTAATTTTCACACAGAATAATTTGGATATACTAGAAAAATGCAGATTTCATAAACTAGTTTATTTAAGTTTTGATTACAAAGTAGTGTAGAAAACATGAGCTAATGATAATCTAAGCAAATAATAAGCAAAGCAAACAACTTTATCTCAATATATAGATTTTATATACAAGGCAATTCAAGGTCCTTAAAATATCAAAAGAAAAGACAATTGGAAAGAGAATACATGAGATTTATTTAAAATAACAGTTCAATTTAAATGAATAATTATTAAATGCAGAAGTATAATGTGCATTAGAGACAAGTAAATTATAGGAAATAAAAGATAAAATATAAAAACAATTCAGCAGCTTCGCCTAAAACACATGTTGTTTTTTATACTACAATGTTAATTGAAATTTAATATTATAGCAAATTATATATATATATATATATATATATATATATATATATATATATATATATATATATATATATATATATATATATATAAATTTTATTGTCTAATAAACCATATGTTACCTTAGTCTTGATTCAGGATCATGTTGGTGCTTCAGGGTGTACAGCTCAATAAATCAGGGTTAGCCTATCTTTAGTGCACCTCATCAGGACTCCAACAGTTAATTCTTGCTGCATGTTCCACTGAATCTTAAACCTTTTCACTTCACTCTGACAGCATTAATTTCATGCTTTACTGGGTTCCATTACTGTGCTTTTCTTGCATGTGTGAAAGTAAAACGTCTTCCACCTGTTTGGTGTGGATTTTGAGGCAGAGCTGCTGTGTAGGCTTCATATTTGTTGAATCTCTCATCCAGGCTTCTTGCAAAAGAATAGACGTATCAGTGGATTGAGGTCATATTTTTCTGTGGTTGTTTATTTCTGTCCTGACTGTGTGCTTCTCTCTAGCTTTAGATTGAATCTTAGTACTGGTTACAAGTACACACCTTCTAGATCTCAAATATATTGTATAATGAGAGATAAATAATTTGTTAATCAAAATTAAAGTTTCATTGTGCAACTTAAATGGAAAATGTTATATGTTGGGAAATAATATGCAAATTGTAAAAAGCCACGAAATATTTAATGTGTGAAGAACATTGTAATGGCCTCAGCTCTTCATCCATGCATCCAAAAGTATTTTGAGCTGAACAACAATAGAGAGTGTTTGTTTAAGTTTTATTTCTTCATGTTTTGATAATCATAGCTTACTCTTTTCTTTGCAGAAATGATCTACTATGAAGTCACTGTTTTCTTAAGATAATGCAAATTAGCCATTTCTATTTTTATATATTCCTGTGTCAGCTGGGTACTTACTCAACAATAAATACAATTTGGATCCATATAGTTTAGAGAAATGCAAAATGTGAGGTTAAAGTGATGCTTTAAAAACATTCTGGTGATGTTTGGCTGGTGCTAAAGCCTTTAGAGCCTTATTGGTCCTAAAGTTGGATTTGATTGCATGAGCTGGAGAACCCTAATTTAGCTCTTTTACATTTGAAACATAACATCCTACAGGTTCATTTAGCTGGTGCACTGGACTTCATAACTGTAGGTTCATATTACTAATGTTTTACATTTGAATAAATTGTGGTAAAAGAAATAGATTTTACTGAAGCCACCATTAACATGATGTTATATATAGATATATACATATATGTGTAGGTTGTTTTATGTACTGGCTTTTTTATTTGTGTTTACTTTTACCATTTATTCTTACGTTTCATGTTATAACATTCCAGATTTCCTACACATGCACACACCCACTACCATGCCAGAAACATGGTCTACCAACAAATAAAACTATCCTTGGTGCAGACTTTTAACAGTGTCTGTGTGTATTGTGACCTAAAACACAAATGGCCCCTTTGCACCCAAAAGAAACAATTACATTTTTGAAACATATTGACAAACTGTCCCATTCAATCTCTCTCTCTCTGTCTCTCTCTCTGTCTCTCTCTCTCTCTCTCATCATCATCATCATCATCATCATCATCATCATCATCATCTTCTATTGTCCCCTCCATGATAACACCACACTCTCCTTTTCTGTTCTGTGGCCAAAAATATAGTGAATGCACTTGCATCACCTCTGCTTGTGTCTATGAATTAGAAATACAAGAAAAGAGCAACATATTTCCATATTTACAATATAACTTGCGACTGCTCTAGGTCTCCTGGTAGAGCAGTAAATCAACATGTTATGCAGAGCAAAATATGTAAATTGCTATGCTTAAAAGCATCTGCCAAATGCTGAAAATGTCTAGTGAGTCTAGCTCATTAATATTTAAAAGGTACTAACTATGGTTTGCTAGATTACCCTATAGATGGCTGTCATATAGTGGACTATAGCTACAGTGGCCTGAAAGTGCAACAGCAAATTAGAAATCACAAAAGCAAAACCAAACACATGAGAGAACAAAAAAACAAGAATAAAAACACCACAACAAATGTGAAAACAGAACAGCAAAATCTGAAAAACTAAAGCAAAAACTGAAACACCATGACATCTGAAAACACTAAAACAAACATGACAATACTGACTAAACAACAAAACATTGTAAAGGTAGCTAGTATGATATTGCCAAACATATTAGATATCATTAACAAGATAACTAATGGGCATCTTCATAAATAGCATAGCACTGAATATTTTTAGCCAATATTCTGGGAAATAATTCAGTTATGAGAACTCAGTATGGGAATTCAGTATGAGAACAAAGTGATTCAATGACCTGGATAAGTTGAATACCCCATGGTGTGAGTTGCTAATTACATTTATTTGTTATAGGCCACTAGCATATATATATATATATATATATATATATATATATATATATATATATATATATATAAAACATACACACATCAATTTACTACAGACCCCTATCTTTTATTTGCTGAAATACACATGGTTTACATTATTGCGTAATTTAACCACATAGCATACTTTACAATGCCTTTGTTTAATTGCAAATATTTACATATTAGTGAGTAGAATATATTCTAATAAACATCTACTGCCATGTACTAGTTTTAGTGTGCAATTTCAGACACATCTAATATTACATGTTGATAGTTTAACTTAATAATCAGAAATATTAAACAACAGCAGATTAATGTTGGTTAGCATGGATACATTATTATTGTTTACTACTCTGTAAACTCCACTTTAGGATTTTTTTTTTATTTTTTATTATTATTCTTCATGCACATTGTGAAACTGACATCATTGTCCTATAAAGCTGTTACAGTGTAAGCATGAAGCTAATGTTGTTCATTTCTTAGGTATTTTCTTTCCTTAGGTCCCAGCTGTATATAGATAGAGAAAAGAACTGATTCTATAGTTCTGCACTAGTAGTGGAGGATCTGCTGACAACATTTAAGAATGAAAGATAAAGTACAAATTTTAAGGCAACTGGAGCATTATTATAACATGAGGTTTAGACACTAAAATTTTAATGTTCTAAAATATCAAAGTGTACATTTTGATATTGCAAATGAATATTGTAAAGTCACTATAAAAGAGTCATTGTAAAAAAAGGAGTATTGATATTTGTAGGCAGAAAGGTAATAGGGGTGCTACACTGGTTTTCTAATTACTATATTCTAAGGCTAACTCTCTGACTTTTATAGATTCTCTCTGGTTTCTTCACAAATAAATGCAGATGATTTGTTGTTGGGTTAGTTTATTTGCACAGTTTCATATGCGTCTCAAGTATCTGGGTGATGTATTAGTCGACTTGCTTTGCTCTGAAAAAGCTTTTTCTTCCAAGTCTCTTTTCCTGCTTTCTGTGTATTATGCAGCTTTGAGTTCATGATCTCTTCAGATCATCAGCTGTTTCATTAGACTATGGAAGGTGATTATACTCACTCTAAATGAGCCCTCTGAGGAGCTCTCCTTCTGAGGAGTGAACCTGAGAACCTGAGAATGTGTGCTTTACACAAAACAGGAAACAAAGAAGGCTGTGGCATCATAAAAAGAAGAAATGCTGGAAAGTAACAGCTTACTGTGAATGATAAATAAACTGGGATGTACATTTAAGTTCACATTCCAGTTTATTTACCTTTCATAGCATATTACATTCCAGTATTCCCTCTTCTCATATGAGCTCCATTGTGCCTCTATGCTACAACAGTTTCACTGTCCTAAATATATGTACTTTACTGGCTCCCAGTAACTGAATGAAGTCAAGAGCCCAGGGCAAAAAACACTTACAGTTTCTTTATAAAGATACCAGCTGTTTCTTTGGATATTTGTTAATATGTTTTCTCATTTATTTAGTTTTAAAGGAATGTATTGAACATGAAATTAACTACAACTGTTATTAAGATTGGTTTAGGTACATTTTTTACTAAACACACTGCACACCATTCTATCTGGGTAATGAGTTTATACAACAACATTATGAACATAAGCATTTCAATTTGTAAAACTTTTTTTAATCATTTTTTTATCATGTGATTTTATGAGTTTGTAATATGTCTTTCATGCTAAACCTCTTTGGCACAAATTAGACATACAGTATCTGTGATCAGATAATGATTCAGCTACAGTAGGCAGGTGATAAAAAGATGATGTAAGCTTTGCATCTTGTATCTAAACCTTAATCATAATATGTTAAACATTTACTGAAGTAATGGATTTTTCAGTAGGGCAGAGAGGGACTAAACCACCTTTCCAAGCAGAAGGCTTGCAGTTCAGCCTTTATAAAATTTGGTTCACTAATTTCAACTCTTGGACCCCTCTGATATACTACTACTACTACTACTACTACTACTACTACTAAAACTAATAATAATAATAATAATAATACATGTTTTCATTCACCTTTTTAGAAATGGTAGGTATCTTACTGCAGACTAGATAACACATAAGAACAATTAGCAAAATGTAATTGGTATGATTGGTAATTTATGCAGTTTGAATATTTATGTAGCAGTTTGGGTTATTACTATATGTCAGCACATATGCACTTACACATGCTAGTCTTGCTAATTACCTTTTGACAATTACTTAAAGGAGTGACAGATGTTGTGCATGGGTTATACCTTGTAGTGGAGCAGTTATGAAATGACTTATAAGAAGGAAACACCTAATAAAAAATGAGTTTACATATATGGTAAGTGTTTCTAATAAAGTCAAAGATGAGTTTGTATACAGTATATTTAGTACATATGCACTCACTACCCACCTTAAACTTTTATTAAAAATAGAAACTTAAACTTAAAATGATAGAAATATAAACTATTTTTAATTAAATATATCTTGTAGGTGGAGAGTTAGGAACAATATACCTCTAATGATACGGACAAGGCAAGACTGAGCGACAATTATTAGAAGCAAAGTCAACACAAATCATGGAAAGGAAAACCTGAGACACATACAGAAACCTGAATATATACGGAAGCAAAAGCAAAACCAAGAACATGAAATGAAACAGAGATAAATGAAAATGCAACACAGTATCCAAAGCAAGAGGATTATGACAGGATAACAAAGGTATGCATCCAGAAGCAGTCAGTCCAGAAATATACAAAACAATCACAATGTGATATAGACAAGGCACAGAGACAAGAAAACACTGTGTTTAAATGCACAGGGCAATAAAAGGAAAACAAAACACAGGTGGGATCAATACAGGGCAAGGAAAAACCTGACAGGAAGAGGGCAAAGAGAAGGATGACAACAAAACAAAACCCTGGCAAAATCACCATGGGATAAAACAAAACCATGGTAACTATCACCACTGGACCCATGACATGAAAAGGGGAAATGTTGATAGGCCCATCTATTGCTTTGCACCAGTATTGGTAAATGATTATTAATAAATGATTATTCTGGTGAAGAAAAAAAAAAAACATTTTGGGCTGGATAATTCTCAATCCAGCAGTGAGAATGACTTGTGTAAAAGCCCCAGAAACAAACCAGTTGTACCAGACACTTGGATACTTGCCAATATTGTCTGTCAATATTATTTTGTATATTAGTCCTATGGAAAATTGGTACCAAGGAAAGTGGAGCCCCCCCCCCCCATGTTGGCAGACCTATTGTGAAATTCACTTAAAAACAATACCTGGAAGAAACTTTGTAACTCAAGTAATTCGCTACTTGAGTAGTCTTTTTAACAGATACTTTCTTCTTTTAATTATTTTAAGTATTAATTTAAATGATTACTTTTACTTCTACATAAGTAATTATTATTTTAAAGTAACAATACTTTTACTTGAGTACAGTTTTTGGCTATTCTACCCACCTCTGATGCAAACAGTGGCAAATTAATTGGCAAGATGGGCATTTCTAATAAAATTGTGAATTTGCTGTGAATATTTTATTTTTATTTTATTTTTTTATTTTTTGTGAGAGACGTATTAACAATAGCCTATGGGTTTTTATATAGCATTTTTCAGTACATTGAGTACATATTTGTTTCATAAATTAATCTTATTCATACTATGGGTGTTGTAATTTTATGATTCTATGATTACAGATGTTTAATTTACCATTTTTTTTAAAGTCAAAATAATAAGTGTGATATTAAAATGTATAAAATATTTTTCAATGCACTTGTTTAATTGGCTACTGCTCATTGCTCATGAGTTATTTCCTTTCTTCTCAAAATTCGTCACCTCTTTGTTGTTATATCTTTGTCTGATCAGTAAGAATTGATGATGCTGTTCAATCTCCCTTCTCTACCTTCTAAATTTAAATACCCCACAGATTAAAAAGCTCATTTGTTAAATTAATTGGGTTAGGCAAGAGAAATCTGCCACATGTCCACCAGTCATTTCTCCATGGATAGCTCTCATTCTCTGGCTGCCTTCAAGGCTGTTAAGTAGCTCCACTGCAGTGTAATCCATCACAATCAAACCTGATGCAAACTACAGGACTGGGACTTGCAGAAGAGCAAAACGAGCCAGTGACCAAGCAAAGGAAAGGAGGAGACAAGTGTAAATCTATTCAGATGTGAAACTGGATGTGAATGGCATGAAAATAGGGTGTTATCTGTCACCTCCAAATCAATCTGGTAGTAAGATATCTGCATAAACTTGTCACATACACCAGCAGAGAGACTTGAACAATATGCTGAAAGTACTTTTTTTTTCTTAATACTGTAAATTATGTTATCATTTTTAACAGATTGCTGTTAAAGAACATCAAGTATTGCTTGATGCAATAAATGCACCCTATAATGTTAAGCTTTATGTAATAGGCAGGCTCACAAGTACATTTGTTCTGAGTAATGGACAGATTTGAGGTCAGAGTGACTGTCCTCTCTGCTATAGAAGAGGAGTATGTCATAATAGACAGTCTGAGAAATCTTTAATTGGTTAAAGTGGGAATTCATGTGTCACTTCAGTGACATCATGAAAAGACTCAAATCAAAGTGAAAACGTTTTTTACTGAAGGCACAAAGGACCTTTCTGGGATGCAGGATCATATTAGATGTTTCTGTTAAGTATAGAGTTAAACAGAATCTTTGCCCTGCAGTTTTAAGTCAGTCTTACTCATAATTTAATTAATTGTTTCATTAAATAGGCTTCCAAGAATGTTGTTGAATTACTTACAGGTCTTTCAGCAGTGATTCTCTGTTGGTCTGAGTTGCTGGGGATGGAGGCTTTGAGTTCTTAATGGGTTTTTTAATACAGTGCCCTCAAACTAGAGTGCTGGTCTCAAATCAGAGAGAAAGAGAAAGAGAGAGACTCCAGCACAGTAGGAGATTGCTAGATGAAGAGTTGCTATAGTTACCTGGTCTGTGCAGTAGTATGTGATAGGCTTTCTCTAAGTTAGCTTATCCACTAGGGAATCCTCTCTTTAGAAAACTCCCTGTGGATGTGGATAGCTCCAGGGTAAAAGCAGTCACTCTTCTCTCTCTGTGAATTGTCACTCCTGCACTAAGGCTTTCTCTTGTTGCCTCTGTTTTAGAGTCTGATCCTCTTTCACAGCAGCTAAATGCACTGGAAAGCACTACAGGGACCTGTTCTGTGTTCCCTCTTCAGTTGTCCAGTTTACTAGGTGGTACAAATGTGAGCCTTGTTTTGTATTTGTAAATGGGGGCTGTTTTTCTGTCTCTCATTTTTTTCTATTTAATTTATAAGACAACTCTTGAGAGTAAAGTGCCCTTGCATGCCCCTGAATGTGTCAACATCCATCTAGACTCCCCCATTCCTGTCCTCATCCACCCCCTCCATCTCACACATCATCTCTATTCATCCCTCCCCGATTCTGCTCTGTGTCTGATTTACTCTGAGCTCTATTGTGCTATCAGGTTGTATTGGCCCTCAATCCCAACATGCTGACTGTCATTTTAACACTCTGCTCAGTGCTACATTAACACACTGATGTTCACAGCTTCTCATGTGCCTCTCTGAAAAAAAAGGATCAAAAACATGATAACAGGACACTCTAAAACAAGTGCTTGTGAACCTTACATCTGAAGCTATTAGGAATCCACAAATTTAAACAATTCCCTTTACCAGCAATCTATGTTAAGTTGATCTGAAGCTCAACTTTATAAATAGCTTTGCATAGCATAGATTTCTTACCATTACAATTACTGTACTTTAAACACAGTGCTAAAGATGTACAATGAAAGAGTAATGGATTTTTAAAAAATATTTGATGGTCTAGAAGACGCACTGAGACTTATTAGACATGCACGTTTCAACAAAGGAGATTAGCCAATCAAATAGCAAAAATGCTGGCTAGTTTGTGAACAAACATAGCAGATATATATGTGTATCACCAAATGTTATTTGCATCATATTCAACCATAACATTCAAAACATTGTATCACATTTAACCAAAACATTCAACCAAAAAAGATGAAAATGTTCAACATGCATAAGAAAATCTTCTTATTGGTCCTTTTAAAAAAATGTGGGTGTTTTTGGAGATGCCTTATATTTTGGGGGAGGGGGGGGGCACATTTTACCCTGTTTCCAGCAACCAATATGAATCGCTATAATTTGTGAGCAATTTTTGGAACTGTCTCGGGAACAGAACTGTTTGGAATATGTGTTAATTGTGTTCCTCAAGATTGGTCCTAATTGTGTGATTTTGGTGATGTTCCTGCAGTGACTGCTGAATGAATATACATCTAATATATGTACTATATCACTCCAGTGACTTGTCCCTCCAGCATTGTTCTTCCAGCACCTCAGGCAGGTCACAGAAGTAGCAATATACAGCCATGCTCCTCTGGCATGGATCAGGAATATTTGTCATTGATCAGGAATTTCTATTCCCCAAAAGTTATAAACAGAAAACATAGGATTCTTCTCTCCTTCTCTTTTCTTCAGATTTCTTTATGTATTTCTTTATGACTGTGAGAAGGTCTCAGACGATTTTATATGTTGTGAGAAAACCTACAGATTTAATGTATAATGGCTAAAATGGCTAAATGGGTAATCTATAGTCATAGTGCATTGCAACTACTTGCTTTGACTGCTATGCTGTGGTGTTTAATTTTGCATTTGCATTAAAAGCCTTTAATGAAAATCTTTTTCACAAGATTATGTGAAATTGACACACCATTTTCAAATCCGCTGCTTAAAATACACTCTTTTCCACCCAGAAAAACAAACAAACAAACAAACAAGCAAAAAAAACAACACCTCTTGTAAGGTCACTTGGGCATAGTCATGTGAAATAGATGTTTCACTTCAAACTTTAGCAGTGACAAAGAAGAAGTGGCACAGAGTATTCTGTGATCTTTTTATCTGCATTTCTTTCAGTGAGCAGTGAATGGCTACAGCAACATGTTCACAGCTCTTCTGTGGGGAACTGTAGACTGATTTCCACTGAAAGCCCTCAGGAGAGCAGCACATTTGCCCATATGTAAAGACTCAGATTGCATTTTACCATATAACCAATGAAATCCAAAACAGAAACAATGTGAATTCAGTGGATATTCAAAACAAATGCCTACTGCATTGCAGTTCAGAGCTGTTATCACTGTAATATCCAAGCCTAATAAATAAAAAACATGATGGTCTCATGAAATGCTACATGAAGTATAAAGCATCTCTTTGTGCTCAGGTTGATAATGTTAATGCATGAGACATGGATAAGGACATGGAAGCAAGATCAGTGTGAGGGGGTCAGGGAATTTGTCCTCTTAACCTCATATTACTCCCTCAGCAATTCATACACAGTGGAATGAGTTACTGATGTCATTCTTAATGGTGGTAATACAATAATGCTGGTGAGAGCTTTCTTAGAAAGGTAACCCACTTTCCCATTTATTTATTTAGGTGTAAGCAGTATCCTTAGCCATGAGGAAAAATGATTAACACATTCTGCTCAGCAGAAATCCTATTATCAGCTGCTAATATATTGTGCATTAGTGTAATGAGAATGTGGCTTCCTGAAGTTGCAGAGGATGTTATCTCAATAGGCCTTACATAGATAATCTACAAATACATTTTTGTCCATTCACAATATGTCCCTTTTGTTCAATTTATACTGATAACAGTTTAGAATATCAAAAGTGCACCAGGCATGTCCATAATCATTTTGGTTTCACCTATACTTCATGCTCTTAGTCTACATTCACATCTTTTAATGGTACTCATACTTTCACATTTCTTTTTTCTCAGTCAAATGATGAGTCAAATCTCTCCCTGTTACATTTTAAGGAAGACTGGTTCTCCTTTTAACGAAACTCCTTTTAAGGAAACTCCTTTTAAGGAAACTCATTAAAAATGCTGGTGAATAGTAAATTATTTGGAGAGGAGAAAACTGTGGTTTTCTTACAGACCATCAACTGAGGTGTGGTAGATTCTGATCTATTATAGGATCTATTATAGGCCATCAGTTACACAGTCTCTAAAATGACAGGCCCTAAATCATCAATCAAAAATCAACATTTTATGATGCATTTTTTATGATGTATCACAGCAGGGGTTGTTTATTGTATCTCCTGCAATCAGTTCATCTCTGCATAAGCAAAGAAAGATTGACAAATCTCATTCAAAGTATCAGGAATGAAGAGATTTCATTCCGAGCAACTAGACACAGCAAGCAGCATAACATTATTGTGTATATTGGTCAGTTCATCCTGCTTGTGAAAGTACATTCGTTTCAACAGGGTGAACTACTTTACCCTTTCCATTTCTTATAAAATGCATCTGCCTTTCGCTAATGTTATTTTAATAACAGCTATAGATCTTCGTAGTTTAATGGCAGTCCTAAAAGTGACACATGGTTTAAGTGCTTTTTCAAATACATTTCATTATTTCCATCGCACTGTACTGTACTGTAAACACAGTACACACACACATACACACACAAAAGTACCTCACTATTAAGATTAATGTAGTTAAATGTAGGTAATATTGACTCATCTATATACTTTATCAAGCTTTGGGATATACTCTTGGTACATTGTTGGTATAGATATGCAATTCTGATTCTTCTGATGGTGATTCTGTTTTTTGGGATAACATAATGATTTGAGTGTTTGTAATTACAGCTCACTGGTTTTCACACATGATCAATCAACCATGAGAGAATAAATATTTCATTTCCAGGACAATAATTGTACGATGTTTTTTTTCCACAAAAGAACAGTCCTACAGTATCAGTATGAAATTTTACACATTAGTGAACACGGACAAATTCAAGAATTCATGAGGTATAAAACTATATTCTGAACCAACATAACATATTCATTCTCTTTTGAATGCCCATTAGTGCATTTTTCTACAACTGTCTTAGCTCCCTTTTGTAAAATGGTTCAGGAAACACACATCTTTGAATATGTGAAAAAAAGGGTACATAGTTTTCATTGGCACATATAACTCCTCAGTTACAATAGCAATTTGTAAGCATCTCAACCATGGTTCAGACAGTCAGATCACCAGTATGTTTTGGAACTAATTGATAGAAGGGACCTCTGGCCAAGGACATTACTAACAATCTTCCAATATGTGAAATCAGTAAAGTAAATATACTAAGGCTGTTGTGGAAATGTTTGGCCAGCCAATTTTAGAGTAATATAAATATTTTTTATATGTATGTGTTCATAGGCACATAGTGATAGATATAGGTTGCTGTCTTTCATTGCTGTCATTTTTTAGATTCACTTTCAGTTCAGTCAATTTTGTGTGTGTTTTGAATTAACATCTTCAGCTGCTTGTATTTGTAGATATCCTCAGTCACATACCCAAAAGTGGCCTCCTATTCAGAGTGTAGATCAACTTACAATTGACTTCAAACATGTATAACCTATGTCCTGATTTATCTGGTGCATATGTAGAAAATCAATCATTTCACTTTGACTATCTTTTAGTTATTTATATATCAATGAAGAATCAGTGTCAAGGCAAATATGGGCCTCCTTGGGGCTTAGAGGTACCCCTCTATTATAATAGTGATGGAAATGGAGCACAGCATCTTTTTACTTGAAATGTAGAGCGATCACGAGGCGGATGCATATGCTGAGTAGAGCAAGATTTATTAAAGGCAAATCAGACTAGTTAAAAGAGTCCAGGGTCATATAGCCAATGTGGAGAGACCAGGAACACATGGTTAAACTAAATGAAATAAAACATGATGGAAAAAGGGAAGCAGACTATAACAAAAACACAAGTAACGATAAGAACACTTAACTAACACTAGCGAATACAAACGGGGCTAGGAATAACACAAAGGCTAGGTTTTAACACACAGAGGCTAGAATTAATCACAAACAATGCATGGAGTACAAACAGAGGCTTCAATTCACAATGACCAGCAAACACACAGGCAACAAGGCAGGGTTTAAATACACGTACAATAAGATTTAACAACACACAGGTGCAACTCATGAGTGGTGGAGAAAACAAAACTAAGGAACAGAACCACAAGAAGTAAGTAAAGCAAAACAAAGACACAAGACAGGGAAGCTAGGAGGGGTCAACCCGTGACAGTAACCCACCCCCACCCCAAAGCGCACTGCACTGAAGCATGGAAAAAAAAAAAAAAAAAAGAAGCCAAGGAACAAGGCTAGACACTGAGAGACACAGACCAGGCAAGACACAGAGCAGAGACAGGAACCAGATGAGACACAGGAACACACAGACCAGAAATGGGAGCCAAACACAGGACAAGATGAGGAGCAGGCACCAGAGAAGAAGAGGCCAAAGACACAACAGGATCAGACAAAGAAACAGACACAGCAAGAGACATAGAACCCAGCACAACCAGAGCAGACACCAGCACAAGAACCAGGAACAGATGCAGACACGGAACCGGGAGCAGGAACAGAACACTGAACTGAAACAGATTGAGGACAACAAAAGGGCCAGGAGGGAGGACGAGGAGACACAACAAAAGATGATAATTGATGAGGGATGAATAGAGGCACAAAAGGACAAGGAAAACAAAAATGCAGCATAGGCCAGCCCAGGGACAACAGGACAGGAACAAAAATAGACTTGGGCACTGGAACAGACACAGGAATGGGCATGGGGCAGAAACAAATGTAAACACAGGAAATGGAATGGGCACAGAAACAGGCAACTAAAATGGGGCAAAAACAAAACCAGGCACAGGAGAGGGCAAAAGCAATGGGACAGGAAGAGCAGGCAACCAAGGAAACACTGGAGTCCCACAAGGAACAGAAAACACAGGCAGAGGTGGGACAGGTGAAAACCACGGGGCAGAGGCATGAGGAGACACAGATGGGGGCAGGATGGGCAGGAAACATGATGTCTGTGAGTCAGGAGACAGGTCTGAGGATGTGGAGGTGACAGGCAAGTTCAGGAGGTCTGGGGGCATGACTGCGGTGTTCAGCAGTGGTTCCGCAAGGTCCGGAGGTGTGGCATTCAGGTCCAGAGGTATGGCTATAGGAACAGACATGGTAACAGATAAAGTGCCATCAGACTGGGTGGCGTCCTTCATGTTGGAAACAGGAACTGGAACAGACTGGGTGACTTGTGGAATAGCCACTGGTACAGGTGGGGGTGACCCAGAACCCACTCGGCAGCTCCCAAGGCTCAAGCAAGCTATAGGAAGCTTGCAGTTACAATTGACAGCATACCAAGTTCCATACCAAGAATTATCTATGCATTCACTCCTCATGTCTACTCACAGTGCACTGCAGGTTGCTTCATCCTGCAGCATTAATGAAGACATGCAAACTCATAGCGTTTAGCTGGGGTCTCTTTGTAAAAACCAGCTGAATGCAAAACTACCTGCTTTGCTTTCTGAAAACAACAAGATGCCCTTGTACCCATAGCGCAAGGAGACTTACTCTCTCTGGCTTGGTGGCGCCGAGACTGTGTGGAAACACCTGGAGTGTCATCACAGCGGAACAACCACATACCAGAGTCTCGCTCCCTTGCTGCATCCTTGGTAGGCTGGTTGTAGCCTGTTCATTTTATAATGTGGAGTGATCACAAGGCAGATGTATATGCTGAGTAGAGCAAGGTTTATTAAGGGCAAATAATCATAATCATAATCATTGGAACAGTCCAGGGTTGTAGAGCCAATACAGAGATACCAGGAATATATGATTAAACTAAATGAAATAAAACATGATGAAAAAAGGGAAGCAGGCTATACCAAAAACACAATTAATGATAAGACCACTTAATTAAGACTACTGAATACAAAACTGGGGCTAGGAATAACAGAGGTTAAGTTTTAACACATGGAGGCTAGAATTAGCACAAGCTATCATGAACAATGCATGACCAGCAATCATACAGGCAACAAGGCAGAGTTTATACACATACAATGTGATTTAACAAGACACAGGTGCAACTCATGAGGGGCAGAGAAAACAAAACTAAGGGATGGAACCAGTAAATAAAGCAAAACAAAGATACAAGACAGGGAAACCATGGAGACAGGGATGCTAGGAGGGGCCAACAGTGACAGTACTCTTGTAAAGATCTGTCTGTCTGTGTTTACCTCTTATATATCTGCAGCTGTGTGTTTTGTGGTATACAGTGGGATTAGTAACAGCCTATTACTAATCCAACAGTTTCTAAATGTGTAGTTAAAAAGTCATTTCTTAAAAAAATGAAAAAAAATCTCTTAACAAATCTCTTTTTAAATGTTTATATTGTCAATAGCATAAGATTATTGGATTTTAATTTGTTTTTGACCACATCTATAAGCAGTACAGTTCTTGAACTTCTTGAAATGAACTAATCCTGAATTGGAGTGGATTTTGTGGTTATTCTTTATACAGCTACAGCTGGTGTAGACAAATAGAGGTTAAAAGGATCAGAATCTAGATTCCTTTTTAGAACAGCAATGGCTGAACTTGTTCTCAATAAGTGTGTGAATATTATGGTTCTGTGAGACCAGAGAGAAGCAAAACAGCCTTTACACAAAGCTATGAGACAGCCAAAGCTCTCTGTCAATTATCCAGCAATTCAAACTGGTGATAGATGTGTCAGAAGGAGGAGAGCAAATTAGACCTACCAAGGTAAGAGTGTACTTGGCATTTAAGACCACCAAAGAATAGATGAAGCAGGCCTGTTTCTGGGGTGGTATTCTTTAGAGACTAAAGGTATTTGCAGGATGGCCACTGTTGTTGTAAGTGGCCACTGGCTGTGAAAATACAAGGCCAGTGCTAATCAATCATTCAATCACCCTTCTGATGAATTTGTAGATGCAGAACTCAGTTATTTGTGCATGCAAAAGTGTCTGTCACATGTCTTTCTCACCAGAATATTCTGGTAAGGTGAGAAATGCAACCATGCTTCTATTCACCATGTGCTCTGTTGTGTCCAGAACTGTTTTGGGGAGAAATACATCACCTCTGGTCAGTGTAGATGGAAGGGAAAGTTGTTGAGGGTGAAAGTTTAATATGCATAGCTCTTTTTTTCTTACATCTGACTTCTGGAAGCTCTTGTGTGGCTGAGAAATTGTTAAAGCAAAGTCATGTCATTCGTTCTCAACAGCATCTCTCTCACAATGCTCAACACTACCTCTCTCACACCGCTCAAGACTGCCTCTCTCACACTGCTCAACACTGCATGTCCCACACTGGTCTACACCACCTCTCTCTCACTGCATAGCACTGGCTTCTCCCATCCCTCAACATGGTGCTAACTAATCAGTGTCTGCTTCGTGTAATTGGAGCTGGTGTTTGGCATTCTCCACCAAGTGTGTTGTGCTATCCACTGATATGTTAGCAGTAGTATAAAAAGATGTGGTGTCTGGCTACATGTGTGTTGGCAGAAGCATCTACCATTCTTCACCCTCCTAGCTTGTTGCCATTGTGTGATGGTTAGCTGCTGGGTGGAACTGGCGATGGCTAATACTAGGAGAAAACAGAGCTAAAAAATGTAAAGGTTCTGCATTAAAAAATGCACTTGTATAAATGTTTAAATATAAATGTAATTGCATGATAATTTACTCAAGTAGAAAGAATAAATTAAAACTAATATGTATACTGTTATATGAGGAAAAGAGGATTCATTGTCAGAGCAGCTTTATTAGCAGAGAAAACAGTCCACTGGACAAAAATTAGGGAAATCATTCACTGAAAGGAATCCAGGAAGCAGTTTTAAACTATTTTAAACTGGTGCTCCAGAGTTGGGTAGGACTACATGTATTGTTTGTGTTATTGTAAAAAGTCTTGACAGTAGACTGCAGGGTCAGGAACTGAGCACAGCTGTTCGGGTGGTTTCATCAGTAGAGACAGCTGCTCAGCAGTAGGTCTTGCATAACTCCATTTGTAAAGAATTATTTGAATTGCAGATGATTGAAATTTGGGTATGACATCCTACTTCTCAGGGATGTAATAAGAACAGATGCCTCTAAATTTGAGAGTTAACAAGTTCTGATTCTGCATTCTGTTAGAGATGACTAAATAATGAAGGCAGCTATCTTTCCAAGGGTGAAGGTATAGCAGAGAATTATGGGTGATGGGTGCACTGAAAGGTTGGTGTTAGACCAGTGAAAGATGAGAAAGTGAGAAAAAACAGATTGTGTATTATACAGTTGTGTTCAAAATAATAGCAGTCCAACATGACTAACCAGATCAATCACTGTTTTTGGTAGAAATTATATTACTAAATGGAAAATAACTTAACAGTAGGTGTCGTAGAGTCATAGAAAACCATCAGACCCAACATACATGATATGCATGCTCCTGAGTTTGTGTAATTGAATAATTAATTGAAACAGACGTGTTCAAAATAATAGCAGTGTGGAATTCAATTAGTGAGGTCATTCATTCTGTGGAAAAACAGATGTCAATCAGGTGGCCCTTATTTAAGGATGAAGCCAACACATGTTGTACATGCATTTCTCTTTGAAAACCTGAGAAAAATGGATCGTTCCGGACATTGTTCAGAAAAACAGCGTACTTTGATTAAAACATTGATTTGAGAGGGATAAATGTATAAAGAAGTGCAGAAAATGATAGGCTGCTCGGCTAAAATTATCTCCAATACTTTAAAATGGAAAATAAAACCAGAGAAACATGGAAGAAAATGGAAGACTACTATTAAAATGGATTGAAGAATAGTCAGAATGGCAAAGACTCAGCCAATGATCAGCTCCAGGGTGATCAAAGACAGTTTGAAGTTACCTGTGAGTACTGTGACAACTAGAAGACGCCTATGTGAAGCTAATCTATCAGTAAGAAGCCCCCGCAAAGTCCCATTATTAAAAAAAAGAAGTGATGAAGAGATTACAATTTGCCAAAGAACACATGGACTGGCCTAAAGAGAAATGGAGAAACATTTTGTGGACTGATGAAAGTAAGATTGTTCTTTTTGGATCCAAGGGTCACAGACAGTTTGTCAGACAACCCCCAAACACTGAATTCAAGCCACAGTACACTCTGAAGACAGTGAAGCATGATGGTGCAGGCATCATGATATGGGAATGTTTCTCTTACTATGGTGTCGGGCCTATTTATTGCATACCAGGGATCATAAATCAGTTTGCATATATCAAAATACTTGAAGAGGTCATGTTGCCTTACGCTGAAGAGGAAATGCCCTTGAAGTGGGTGTTTCAACAAGACAATGACCCCAAACACACCAGTAAGCAAGCAGCATCTTGGTTCCTGACCCAACAAAATTAAAGTTATGGAATGGCCAGCCCAATCCCCAGGCCTCAAGCCGATAGAAAACTTGTGGAGGCACATCAAAAATGCTGTTTCTGAGGCAAAACCAAGAAATGCAGAGGAATTGTTGAAAATTGTTAAATCATCCTGGGCTGGAATACCTGTTCACAGGTGCCAGAAGTTGGTCGACTCCATGCAACACAGATGTGAAGCAGTTCTCAGAAACAATGGTTATACAACTAAATTTTAGTTTAGTGATTAACAGCAATGCTAAATCCTAAAGATGTTTTAGTTTATACAGTAAATATTTGAGTTTGTGAAGAAAAATGCAGACACTGCTATTTTTCTGAACAGCCCAATATTCATTTTTATTCATTTTCTGTAAAGTAATTAAAAAATTGATACATTTTTCTTCATGTTTTGATTTAGAATATAATGTGCAGTGTTCCCAATGCATGGAAATAAAAACTATTATAAGGATTCTGAGCTTTCCTCACATTTTTATACACACTGCTATTATTTTGAACACAACTGTATGTCATGGACCATGTGTGAACCAGTGACAGTCTTCTAAACCATGCTGTGCACACATGGGGCACGGAGTTACTATTAAATGTGTATATTTGTAAATAATGAATATAAAATCTATTTTCCTTAGTTTGAGTTTTTGTTTGGTTTGTCTGAAATGGTTTCTGTTCTGGTGTACTCTGGAAACAGATCATTTATTGAATGAGTCCAGTATGCACGAATTACTAATACTGAGGAAACAGTGATTTTTTTTTAAGTTATTTTAAATTTTGTTGGACCTTTCTTACCAATGCTTACGCTTACCAATGTTATGCTTACCAAGATAATATGTTGTATACAATCTAAAATGTGAGTGTAGTGCAATAGAAAATGAACATTCTTAGTAGGTATGGCATGACACCCTTCTCTCCCAGCCCTTGGTTGTTTTCCTGCAAATGGAAGTAATTAGGAACATTTTTTTCTGCAGAACTGAAAATAAACATGTTTTATATTTGCTAATTACCATGGCAAGTCTTAAGGTATTTCCTGGAGCCAAGTTTCCCTCTCTATAATCCTATCCCAGTGTGATGAGATATTGTTCCTTTCAGAAAGCCATGATGATAAAAAACTGCTCGGTGGGATGTCTCTGCTACCACTTTCCCCTTTTGGGTTGTACTGTGTCTGCAGCCAATTGCAGATTGTTTGAGGCCAGAATGTTTGGGGCCTGTCTCAAATGAGGAATATTGTTAATGTAAAATAATCTTTCTTTAATGTAAAGATTGTTGAATATTTAGCTGTTTATTCATAATTGTTATTTATTATTAACAATATTATGAATTGGCATATCCTTGCAAACGTCAGGCACTATAAGGAGAGGAGATTCTGTGAGTGTATTTTATGTGGAAAACCAGTGCAGAGAGGGAAATTTAGTTTGTTCCAAACCACTTCATAAGAAGTACAGAAGGAAATGCAATTGCTCTATAAAGGTAAAGCACACATAGCCCCACACACACATTCAGTTCTCTCTAGCAGTTGTGAAGAAGACCAGAGGATCATGCCTAGCTAAGCAAAAATATGCACACACTGACAGCAGTGTAGGTGAAATGTGAAAGTTTACTATGTGAAAACACCCTTGCTTTCAGATTTCGAGTCCAACTCTGAGTCTCAAAGTCAGTTCGACAGCCAGGTTCTCCTCTTCACACAGGGCTGTCCCAGCCATCTTTCTGATCCTCCACAAACATGTTCCACCTGAGTCCCATGGACACAGAAGGGTATGACTCGAACAGTTTGATGCCAGCTCTGCCCTCAGGCCAGTGTTTTGGAGCATTTCCTAATCCAGTCTTTGAGGACCTCCAAGCCACTCCACATTTCTTCTCTGAACCAGCACTCAAAAACCCCTGAACAAACTTGCCTGTAGGGTCAAACAGTTCTAAATATGGACAGTATCCATTCCAATTGCATTTGAACACAAACACAATTCAGAATGCTTACAACTGTGTTCAACATGATTTTCTCAGCACAGTTATCTAACCATGCTCAGGGTTGCAGAATTGTTCAGATGGTATGGCTTAATAATGTCAGGATTTATTAAAAGGTTCTACATTTTATGTCATGTTTGTGTCAGATCTGTTTGTGTTTTGGTCAGTTCTGTCCAAATGGTGGACAGAGGTTTTGTGACAGGAGTAATTTACTGACAGCTTTACACAATCACCACAAGTACTAGAAAAGAGCAAAATGGTGATTGAGTGGTTTCCTCAACACTAGCCTGGGTATCACTGCTCTGTGCAATCTTGTGTACAATAATTATAATTTATTTGGGGAAACCAAACACGCGTGTGCTATGAGAACTTCTGCTGGGTGAAATGCTTTCTCTGTCTTAATGTGGCATTTTCCGCTATATCGCTATTTAGTCACAAAAAGTACAGCTCAGAGCTGAAATATTTCTAGATAAAGAGGACTAAGCTTTTTCTACACTGCTAGCCATTTTTCTGGTTTTCTGCAGCTAAGAGTTCACCCAATGTGTTTCACTCAGAACACAGCCATGATTGAGTGGGTTTCGCCTGCCATCATCAGTCATCAGTCAGCACTTCTCAACCTCTGTCAAAGTAAATGGCTTGTTATGGCAAGCTAGGCATACTAAGTGACTGACTGGACTGTGGAGAACCTTGGAATAATAGGTCTTTGGTAATATTATTTACTTTTTAGTGAGCATTAGCAACGATAATGTCCATATCTACATTGGAGAGATGTTTAACTTTGTCTCAAGCATGTTTGTTATTCATTGTTATTCATATTATAACCTCATTTTCATGGCTCTGAGAAAGAGGTTATAACTTTGATGACTCATTTTGTCCTCCATCTTTTCTCATTACTCATAATATAAAAGCTAATTAGAAGATTAGAAGGTCCATTTCCAAGTTCATAAAGGCAGTAATCATCCATAAATTGGTCTGGTTAAGAGAAAAAAGGAAAACATTTGTGATTATGCTGCCTCATAGGAAGGATCCAGATGGTTCCAGATGTCAGTAAAGATGGAGCTGAGCATTCTCTGCTGTCTGACAGAGCTGACCGAGTTTTTCATGTAAAAAGAGTACTGACAGTTAAGGAATTCCCACCATAGATAGATAGATAGATAGATAGATAGATAGATAGATAGATAGATAGATAGATAGATAGATAGATAGATAGATAGATAGATAGATTGACCACTTTATTAATCCCAGGGGGAAATTGATATATTGCAGTAGCTCAAGGTACAAAAAAGCAGATGAAAATTACAAAAAAAAAACCACAATGTATACAAATAAGAAATATAATAAGAACTAAAATAAAATGATAAAGTATGTATGTAGAACAGGTTAGAATAGTCTGTCAGAGACTGTTGCAGATGTAGAGCTGAACCTGTGCATAAGGCATAAGCTACCTCATAGTATCTGTGTGTTAATTGTAAAGCAACTTTGGGTGCCTTGAAAGGTACTATATAAATATAACATCATTCATTCATATAGACCATTCATATTCATCATCCATTTAACTCGTGAGGTGTGAGTAAGACCTCCACCATCTGTCTTTTTGGGAGACATGAAGTTTCCTGCTTCTTCTCCTTTCTCTGCATAAATTCCAGCAGGAATATAAATTATGAGCTCTGTGTTGTGAAACTTAAACTTTATTTTGCCCATTGAACAGTGATTTAGTAATGAAACTTTGTGATGCATGTGAGTCTGCATGTGCACAGTTCTAAACATCCCAGTAATACCAATACAAGTTTATATTCTGTGGTATTTTCCCATTAGTTTTGGAGTTATGCAGGTGTGATATCTGCCATATAACTGCATGCTGTGGAACTGGTAACCTGAAATATGACATTTTCTTCACTGCGGGAAGCATTTATGCCTGTGGTGGACTAAAAGTCATAATATGACAGATATACTGGTCAGCAAAAAGGTAGAGGCCAGGTGGACTGTGTGGCAGACTGAATAAATTAGGTTTCCTAATGAATTCCACTTATTTTTTCATTGTGAGAAAGCTGAGGGAAACTCTGCTCAGAAGGAAAAGAAAGCATAATGGAGCCCTTTGAGATGAAAGCCAGTTATGAAGGCACACACGTAACAAGCTTGTTTATATAATCCAGGGTCTTCCTCTTTAGTTATTACATGAAACAGATATATCTCATATAGTATTTATTATTTCCCACAACCAAAATATACAGTTTCAAAGATCCATAAAATTTTAAGGGTTGCTGCCAGGCCACCAGAGGGAGGCCTTGAGTCAGGCACACCACTAATCAGCTGGGCTAGACCTATAGAAGACCAATGACCAGTCACTCAGTGTTGGGTCTTTGCCATAGTTCTGAGCCAAGCTCCTAGCTGGTAACTTTGGGTATTGAGGTCTGTGAGCCCTTGTGCTACACCTCACTTCTGCGATGCGAGGGTCTCTATGTTTTTACACGTCTCCTCCCCTCTCCAGTTTTCCCCCTCAAATCTGTCTCTCTCCCAAGGCTCCCCTTAGCCATTACAGTTCCTCCCTGTTTTCTGGTTTTGTTTGGGAAGTTTTATTTTGCTTTTCCCCAGTGCATCAGGGCTACCATTCTTCCCGTGGCGTCCTTGGTTCTCCCTTTTCCCACACTCGGTGTGATGTTTAGTTTTGTTGTCCTCCATTCCTTTGAAGGGAGATATACACCCAGGTAGTTTTATAGCTGCCACAGTCTAGCAGGTATTTGTTTACCTTGCAACAAAGTGGCCAGGGTTCACTCCCCACCATTTGGTTATTTACTTTTTTTGTTTTACCGGTTCTACAATCTAACTGTTTCACACACGGGCCCATCATCATTAGAGCATGATTGCTCACCCAGTAGGCTGTTGGTTTCATCACCTATCTGACCTGAGTTTGAGTCCATGTTACAAAAATTGTCACATTAAAAAATTCTTTATGATAGTAATGTCAAATTTGATAAAGGTGAAAATATGAAGTATTGTAAAAATAATATTGTATTACACTACAGTGTCCTGCTGCATCAATATGTTAATATTAATACTAATAATTTGTACACTCCCCCCCCCCCCCCCCATTACAATCGAGCCTTCCACCAGGGTGTGGCTGGCAGAGTATGTTGGCTCTTACTAAGATTGTGCTCTTCTGAACTGAGATTGATGTTGGAGCCACTCCTCCATCTTAGGGGTCACAGCCCCAAGTGTCCCATGACCATTGGGATAACCTTGATGTTCCTTCCACATTCTCTCTATTTCCTCTTTCATTCCCTGGTATTTCTGCAACAAATGAAAGAGAAAACAGTAGCATAGTTTTGTCATAAATGCTGCCATTAAACATCACAGTAAGCATGCTGTGTTTGGGTGACTTCATGATAATGGACTTTTGAGACATCTCAGTGCTTAAAATTAAAACCAGTTTGTTAACAGTACTGGATGCCTGTAACTGAGATTCTGACTCTCCATCTATATCTCCTTAAACCTGTGTTTCTTGTTTGCTGGTGTGCAACTATCGAGCTGCTTTCCACTTTGCTAATGTTCTGTCACGGTATGCTCTGCTTCCCACTGATTTACGTGGTATGGCCCACCACATGCAGTGGGGGTTCACTGTTGAATGTTCATTGTGACTTGTGTCTTGTTTGTAACCATACCTCCCTTGTTAGTACACATCTACACCCAGGTCTTTGCTTCATTTATGTATGTATTTAAACACCTGTGTGTAGTTCGATGTTGGTCATTGTTTATGTAGCTGTTAGATGTTAGTTGGTGTATTTGTACATTGCTCACTGTTTATGTTCGCTGTTTGTCATTTATCTGCACTAGTTTATATGTGAGTGCCGTTACTTATCGTTCGAGTCTAATAAATGTCTGTTTATATCGAGAGTGGTTTGTGCATCCTGCTCCTTGCCCTGTGGCACTCAGGCAATCACAAGTTAATTCAGTGTCAACTATTCTAGCTTTGAAGAATGTGTCAGATATGAGCATATGATAATGGGGCACCTATTATTGTTGATGCTGATATAGAAATGTGAACCTCCAGAATTGGTAGGTGAATAATGGCTTACAATCTACAGCAACATTAATGTGGCTTGTCATTGACAAGTCTGAATCAAATATTTAGGCATACTCTCACTTCAGGCATACTGGTTTGTGCTGGTCTATTCCTGTCTCTGCTAGTCTCTACAATTATAATGTCAGTTGAGGCTGTGGATGAGGGTTGTGATGTGATGAGGGTTGTTAGCACATCTGCACTCATCTGACCAGGTTGTTAGTGGATATTAGACTTTAACAATGTTTTCTGACACTTTTAAATACAGTGAGATTGTTTGGGGGTTTTTTTGTTGTTTGTTTGTTTGTTTGTTTTTTTCTTTCTCTAACATACTTTGGTGAGAACGAATTAAGAATAGCTAACTTGGCACTTTTAACATGAGTGATCCCATCTGTCACAGTCTTTTTAATTTACCTCTGCTACCATTCTGAGTTTATCACTGAGCATTGATGAAAAGCACCCAGTCTCATTTTAGAAGTGGAAGAACAAACAGCAGCTATCTGATGGTTATTGTCTTCTGTCCAAACATTAGGTCCAGAGAGCACATAGTGGGTAGTTATTGCTAGGAGCTTTGCTAGGGTCTTGGCACTGGATACAAAGTCACACACATGGAAAAATTGGTACCTCTATAAGAAAATGGCAAAAATATGTAACAGTGTGCGGTAACACAGCACTTGTCCATCCACCACAAACAAAATATGAGTTTGTAGATTTATGTAAAGATTACCTAAACATGGTAAAACACCATATAAGAGTAAATAGGTCCACGAAAAGAAAATCTGTAATCAGTAGATCATTTCACGTAGTGATACAGAGCAGTGGGGAATGTCTGAAATAAATATAAAAAAATGTTTTTATGACTTTGAAGGTAGGGGTAGAAGTACACTCACTTAGAGGAACAGCGCTCTCTGTGACCTTTTAGTCACACACTTTCTGACTTAGAAATAAATGAAAGCCATTACAGGTAGTGCATGACGCATCTTTGATAAGGCTGTGCTCCCATCTGCATGACTTAGCTCTACACCATGGGCAGAGGTGGTCACTCTGCTATGCTTTCTATCAAATATCTGCTGACTGTAAAACATGCATGGTCTGTATCATAGCAGCATAACCTTTATGGCACTATGCATAAAAACAGCAAGGACCCAATAATAAAGCATACAAAGGTAAGTATAAGAGTAGGCTTAGTGGATCAAGTTCGGTTTATTTGTCACAAACATAGTCATACATAGTATAACTCGCAATGAAAATGGATCGGGTGCAGTGGATGTGCTGTATTCATTAAACACTACTGGGATGTCTTGCTCCTGCTGTTCATCTAAGAGCCACAGAACACTTTGTCTCATTTTATCCTGCTTATGTTTAGCTTTTGAATAGAAACATAATCCAAGTATCCTCACTCTCAAGTCTTGCTCTTGGTTAAGTCTTGTTTTTTTCTACTTTAATTCATGACCGTAATTGCAGAAGCCTCTTGCTAATGGTTATCATAGTAGGCACCTTTTATTACATATTCAAAGTAGTCATTTGTATGGAGTAGGAAAGAAAGATGCTTGTATTCCTATCCTCATGTCTAGGGCAGTAGTAGCTCAGAAGGTTGCTGGTTCAACCCCTGCCACTGTTGGGCTCCTGTGCAAGGCCCTTAAGCCTCAATTGCTCCATTTGTGCTCAGTCATAACTGTAAGTTGCTTTGGATAAAAGCATCAGCTGTAAATTACATCTTCTTTCTTTTAGCCCCAGTTTGTTACAGAGGGTGGTGGAACAAGCAAACAAGGGAATAGCCAGCTGATTAAACATTGAATAAATAATTTGAATGTGTGTGGTTTGTGATTGCTGAAAATGAATGAGTTTATGTTAAAACTACTAGTTCCACCCTACACTTTAGACTACATTGTTTTCCCTAATTGGATTAGAAAATGAGTGAGGTCAGCAGTTTAATTGTGTTTTTATTGAACACTTCTGGTCAACTGTAGCTATCATTATTTGTGAATTATAGGTGACTCATGCTACATGCAAACATGGGATGTGTCCTTAAGTCACAGTGGTTTCTAGTATTCTAATCATCAGAATCATCTTTGTTGTATCTGCAGGTTAAAACTGGCATAACATTTGAGCATATCATCAGTAGCAGAACATCAACAAACAAGTTAAAACATCTTGGTTTACAATAACACATGTTAATCATTTCTGTCAGGCCCTGAATATTCCTACTGGGTGAAATCCTGCACATAATGCATAGCATGACATTTCCTAAGATAATGGATAGTATACCCTATTGATTCACAATAGCTCGCTCACTCGCTCTCTCTCTCTCTCTCTCTCTCTCTCTCTCTCTCTCTCTCTCTCTCTCTCTCTCTCTCTCTCTCTCTCTGCACAAAACAGGTCGTTCTGTGGCAGCAGATCAAACTGTCTGTGTCTATAAAAACCTGAATAGATAGTGAGTGCTCTCCACCATACAGCTAGTTGGGGCAGTTTTCTACAAGGATGACAGAGGACTCACTCTTGCTCAGTCCCGCTGAGATCGTCTTTATAGATTTGGTGCATCATTAGTCAGAGTTTCTGTGTTTCTTTCAACACAAAGCCCATCAACTCACTGCCAAATCATAGAAATGGCAAGTCAGGTAGGACATGTTGTATTATGGACAGCACTGGGATGCAGCAGGATCTATTCAAATCAGTGTTGATTTGAACAGCTTTTATCTTTCAGCAAATATTTAAAGACAACATGCCTGTATGAGGAGCAGGCAGAGTAGAGACCTCTGCATAATGCTGTTGTGTAGGTTGTTTTATATATATATAAATATATAAATATATAAATATATATATATATATATATATATATATATATATATATATATATATATATATATATATATATATATATATAAAAACCTTATGATCTCCAGTTTCATAAAGGGATTTATAATTTATTTAATTTAATAGTAAAGAATTAAAGAGCATGGCATGAAGGAATATAAGTAAAAATGGATGATTAAATGATTAAAAAGGAAAATCATTTTATGAATTACAATGCGTACTCATGTATTGGGTAGCTCTAATTGATTATATTCAATGATAATGGGTTTTTAGCCTGATGCAGTTTTGCAGTTTATTCAAGTTTTCCTCCCAGATTAGTTTTGAATTTGACCAGTGTAGTCTGATTGCCATTTTTTAGTTTTGTATGAAACAAGCAGAATAAAACCAGATTATACTCCAATATAGAAACCTTCCAACAACAAATGTATACCACACATTACAAATGCAACATCATTTATTCCATAAGCAGGGTCTGTAACTCTTAATATTTGTAAGTGGTTTGTGTAAATAATGTGAATCCGGCTTATGCTTCACATTGACATTCCAATCATATTTTTACCTCCATAGCAGGTTTTATGGGGTTTTTTTTACATGAACTTCTATCTATCTATATATATGACATTGATTGTTAGGTGTGTTAGGTCTAAATTATTTTAATGGAAGTCAGCACTGACATGCTTGTTTGTCATGACAGCTTTATGCCAGGTTAAATGTCAGATGCCAACTGAATGAGGGAATCTGCTTTATTTTGGCCTTCTGATTTAGGAGAATCAGAAGAGGTGTGACTGAGCCACACATGTTAAAACCACTGTAGATTGGCAGTTGAAAAAACAGGGACAAAGTGAAGTCTGGGTAAGACAAAAGATTAAAACATGCTGCTTTGTGAGATCTGCCTCCTAACAGACTTCTGATTATTTTGCTTTTGGCCATAGTGATTAACAAACAGCTCCATCAAATAAATTAGGTTCCAGCAATTTTGCTTGCTGTTTTATACGACAGCAAATTCTCAATCAAGAGCAGAATGAACATATTGAACACTACAAGCATTTCACTACTATGGCTTTTCATGTTTACGAGGTAATAAGTGTAGTTAATGGTTCCACCTGCCCATTTTAACATGATCAGTACAATTATATCTCATCTTCAAAGTGCAATGACTTAAGTCAGAAAGACTCATTTAAAAACTAACGATGTTTTAATGTTTATATTCTCTGACTTTTTCATGAATCCATGAGCTGCTATCATCATTAGTATCAGATACTGACAAACAACCACGAAGGGTAAAGTTTGACTTCAGATTTGCATTTGACAGAAGTAGAACAGAAATAACCACAGCTCAGGATTAAGGGGCAAATAAATCCTAATAAAGAGTTTATTTATTCTGAAATACATTTTGAAAATCTGATGTTTGGTTTTGTAGTATTTGCTAGCATGGATTCATGTTCATTCATTCACTTATTTTATTTTCTTTATTTATTTTTGGAGCCATTGGACAAGATACATGCCAGTAACTGAGATGATGCCAGCAATTCAGACTATAGACAAAGAGCTGCTACACATGGACCAGGCTAAATGCCAGGCACAAACAGTGTGGAGCTAACGGAAACCACCGGACTGACTTATAGAGCACTGCTGCTTTCAGAGCAGCAACAGAGATTTCATGCTCTCTTTTCTTCCTCAAAGAAAGAAGTCCCTTAAGCTTTTGAATTGAAGTGTTCATCTTGCAATGAAAGTCTTTTTAACTGCAACACAGCAGGACATGCAATATCTCCTGGTGTTTTTTTCTATAGTAATGCACTATAATTACAAAGACAATTGAACAATAGCAGGAATGACAATAATATTACTAATAAATACATAAAAGAATAAATAAATAACCCAAATTCTGATCTCATCTTACCACTATAAATGATTGGAATCCTGTTTTTTGTTTTGTTTGGGGTTTTTTTGGATTGAAGAGTTCAACATGTGTACTTTAGGGTATCATCTTCTCCCATTCCAGAATCACTGGACTATTCATCCCTCAGATTATTTGAGCCAAAGTAGCAATTCCAAAGTACCTACATAAATCCCATGACCACTGGTCAGAGGACCAAGCTGCCAATCTACTCCTTAATACATATTTCTTAGTAGCGGTGAATTATGAACTGTTTGGAATTTGGACTTTTCTTTTATCAAAGTCAAAGTCAAATTTATTTATATATCACTTTTTACAACAGTTGTTGTCACAAAGCAGCTTTACAAATGTTCGTGTCCAAGCCACCAGTGATCAAGCCAAGGGAAACAGTGGCAAGGAAAAAATACCTAGAGTTTGAGGAAGAAACCTTGAGAGATTCAAAGGGTGGGGGGGGGCATCCTCCTCTAACTGACAACAGTCACCACCAAATTAAAATATAGACAATAAAAAGCAGAATAAATAGTGAAATAGAAAAATAAATAAGTAATACAATTTAAAAAGAAAAAGTTAATGTCTAGTCTGGCTTTCTAGAATTCCTAGTCTGGTCCCAATGGTGTGCTCGCATCTGAAACTCATCCCACATGAGAGCTTTCTTCAAGGGCAATGGAGAGATAGTTGGCTGGGGAGGAGGTGAGGTGCACTACACCAGAGGATATCAGGAGGTGGTGGGAGTAGCCATGGCAGCCGAGATGGGTTGAGGCTCAGTAACATCTTGACACCAGGGGTAGGTGTACCTCAGCAGAAAGAGAGAATAGTTTATTAGGCATGACCAGGTATGAGGGTGTGTTAATTAGTGAACTATAATGTGCAAAGATGGACTCTGGCAGATATAGCTATTGCAGCATAGATAGGGACCACAGGCATGAGGGCACCCTGGAACATCAGCACTCCACTGCTCTCAGTCAACACATGAGTGACTGCATCATAACATCCCAGTTTACCATAACTCTCATCGCCCATGGTCCCCCAAATCTACACCTTTACCTAAGATGGGAAGTAGTTAATAAAATGCCTGACTGTACAGATTGGTTTTCATCCTAGCCTTAAATACTGAGTGAGTCTCGAACATTTACAGGGAGGTTATTTCATAGCATGGGAGCTTTATAGGAAAAGGTTTTGCCCCCTGCAGTAGATTTTATTATTCTTGGTACTAGTAAAGAGCCTGCACCTTTTGATCTGGACATTTACAAAGCACAAAAGTGCTTTGTCATTTACTTATAGAATGCATCCTAGCCAGTAGAGTAGGTTAGAGTCCAATATATCAATGATCTAGAATACTGTAGAAATACAGTGCTCACCACTGATGCCTTGAAACACAAAATACATAAGGTTAAAGACTGCAAGGGACTCTACTGTCCGGACAGCAAGTGGAAGTTCATTCTACCATCGGGGAGAAACAGAGAATCGTCTCAATACTTGTCATCCATGAGACTTGAAGCATGGTATTTCAAGCCGAGCCATACTTGAGGTTTGAAGTACTCGAGGTATGGATCAGGCTTTGACCATTGACCTCATGTATGGAGGGGCTGGTCCATTTTCTGCTTTGTAGGCAAGCATCAAGGTTTTAAATTTACATTTATGGCAGTTAGCTGATGTGTTTATCCAAAGTGACTTACAATTATGACTGAGTACAACTTGAGCAATTGAGGGTTAAGTGCCTTGCTCAGGGGCCCAACAGTGGTGGGGCTTGAATCAGCAAACTTCTGATTAAAAGTCAAGTACCTTAACAACTGAGCTACCACTGTTTTAAAGCTGATGCATGCAGCTATTGGAAATTAATGGAGGGAGCACAGCAGTGGAGTAATGTGTGAATTCTGGACAAGTTGTAGAGGTCTGATGGCTCTTAGAGGAAGACCAGTAAGTAGTGAGTTGCAGTACACTAGCATTGAGATCACAAGAGACTGCACAAGAACCTGGCTAGCTGAGAGAAAGATGACCAATAGCATTGGTAATCATATCAATCATATGGCTGCATGAGTTTCACCAAACAGTGTCACACACACTACAGTGTGTGCACTACAGTGCACTACACTTTATCTGATTACAATGTGCATGCACAGGTCTGCTGCATGCAGAGCTGTAACTGGCTAAATGGGTAAACAAATAAGGCATGTGAGGCAGCTACTTTTCATCTAAGCATCCTCTATTTGTTGAAACAGCTGCCAATCACGGCACTTACGCCTGGAAAACACTTGTGAAGTAATTTATGTAAGAAAGCTATCTCATACTGGAAGCATGTTTTTAAAAGCCATTTAAAAGGACAGGCACAATTGTTGTGTAAATTTACCAAAAAACACGGTGTGGGATTTCTGGAGAATGGTTACACAGACGGGTGAAAATCTGTAAGCATGTACTTATATTAGTCCTAAGAAATGTTACATTGATGTGCTGTATTTTAAGAATATTCAGTGCTATCAAGTGATTTAGTTGAGTATGGCAGATGCTAGACGGCACAGGTGCAGTGACTGTAAGGGTAAGGAATTTAGTAAACAAGTGGAGGATTTTGAGCATGAGATCAGAGATGTAAGCTCTGGCTCTTGGATGGATGTAAAGGATTCTAGAGGGTTTTTTTTGGCTTGGTTGTTCTGATCTCTAACTAGCTGCCCAATGTCACGTTACCACTTTGAATATTATCCCTAATGTGCTTAATTTTCTAATTGAAGAAATTCTTGCCTCATTACTACTATGTGATGTTGTAATCTCAGCATTGGTGTCAGGTTTATTCCTAGTTAGATGTGCAGTTGTACTAAATAGAAATCTAGGATTTTATTTGTTATTTTATATAAAGGTCAAGAGATAATAAGATATAAGTTGTTTTATCTGTCTACAAGCTGTTCGAGTGGTAATAAGTGCCTTTCTATACTTGAGAAGGCCTTCCTTCCATGCAAGCTGGAAGACGATAAGTTTAGTGTGGTGCTATTTATGTTCTATTTTTTGAGTGTTTTGCTTCAAATTGCAAATGTAATAATTATTCCAAGGTACAAATCTTTTGTCCCTAATTTTCTTATTCTTAAGTGGCGCAACATCATTAAATGCACAGCGGAATACTTATTCTAAGCATTCAGTCATTTGACTAAGTTCCTTGGGGTTTTAGGGTATCCAAGTCAGAAATGATAAGTCTGGTAGATTCGCAATAAATCTCGATGCAGTGGCTGACGTGATCACGCATCTTGTGTGGTTACTATATTGTGGCTTATATGTAGGTCAAATTAAATGACGGAATGATTTGAAATGGCATGAGACTATGGTAGTATGTCTATGTTCTCTGTGTCTACACTTGATGTCAGTACTAAACCAAACGTATGTCCACCAGACTGTGTGGGTTCTCTTATACATTGGTTGAAACCAATGTGTCAGTAATCTAGATGTCAGCATACTGAAATCCAGAGGATAGCAGGAGTAAATTACTGATATGATCACTCCATTAGAGCTCTTCATTGACAAACTGATAGCATATCCTACAAACACAGAGCAAAACATATTTATCTTTGAATAAATAGGAAGAAGTCCATATAGAACAGCTAGAATGCAGACCATATAGAGCAAATATCCCTTGTGTTTATGATCAAAATAGCAAATAGCACCATGTTTATGGTCAGGATTTGGATTCTTCTTGTTGCCTTTTGCTTGATCACTGGGGCTTGGGGACTTAGACATATGTAAAGCAGCTTTGTGACATTAGATGACTTTGACTGTGGCCACTACAATGTGACACTGATATAGAAGCATGTAATAAAAATGACTGAGAAAGTATGAAATCTGAAGAGAACATGGTGACACACTGGTTCTCTTCCTGCCACTCCCCCTGCCCCACACTTTGTTTACAGAATGACATTCAGTCCACGTGTCATCGTTCTACAAATGTCATGGTTCTACATCCTGTTAAGAAGTGCAATCTTACATAGCCTTTCCCGCGCTCTCTCTCCCTTGCTCTTTGCTTGTTTATCTCTCACACAAACACACACACTTAGGAGAACAAATAAACACACACACAGAGACACACACACACTCAAAATGGATTGTATTGCTGTGCTTATGTTAGTATAAATCTCAGTTTATTTTTTTCTACTTAACATCATTGAAAGACAAAAAAATAGAAAATGCTCAATTTAATCTCTTCCACATCTGTCCCTTTGGAATATTTTTGCAAAGCATAAGTATTTCTTATTGATCAAATATATACAATTTATATGCAGAAATATATGTCCTTGTGTTGCTTTGAGGGATTTTACAAGAAAAATGTGCGTAAGAAGTTGTTATAAAGTTGAAAAATGTTGTTGTAATCTGCATCTCTCACATTGTACTGTTTTATAAGAAATGTACAGTTTAAAAATGCCAGGTGCTATTTTCTGTCTCAAATGCCTTGTAGGTAGTCACATTTGTTTTGTTTTTTTCTCATCAGCTGTGGATTTGCTGTTGCTAGTATAATTGCTCATACTTTTGTTATTTACTTTTGTAAATTGACAGGTTTGCCTTTGCTGCATTAAGGTAATACTTATATCCACCTGGTACCTGCCTGATCCACCTTAGTTAGTCAACATGACAATAAATCACATGTCTATTACATAAATATTACATAGTTATGACAAACCTATTGCAACAGCCTAAACAACAACCCTGACAACATCCTGAACAAAAATTACCCAGGACTGGCCTTCATAGAATATGTATATAGGGCAGTATATGGGGCTTCTTATCATATAAATGAATGCTTACAGGGAGACAGATTAATGTATCCAGCCATTTCCACTGCTGAAAATTGTTGCTGTTAGTCATATTTCTTTCAGCAGGTTCTTCCTCCAATTTTTTTCAGTTTCTAGGAATAATTCTGCAAGATTGCCTGAGAAGACATTTCGCATAGAAATGATTCATGAAATAACCACTGCCTGAACTTACAGAGTGTAACTTTACCTTCTGCCCAATCCTTTGAAAGTAATCAAGTTGTGTAAGATCTTGTTTTCGAAGGCAGATAGTATAAGAAAGTGGGCCTGAAATTCTACTTTTAGAAAGGAATGTTACACTTCAGGAAGAAAAAAAATATTTATACACAAAATTAAAGAGTATCTGTTAGAGTTTATTGGTCTGGAGGGGTGTCCTGCCAGCCTGTGTTCTCTTTTGTGTTTGAATTATAGCACAGTGTTTCAGAAGTGGTGCAACATTTTGACATCCTATTATTTAAACAGCACTCGAAGTAGCAACAGTTCACTCTACTGCTCTACAGCAATTCTAAGCTGTATGGTGACATACAGTAATGCAAAATCCTTAAGTTACTCAAGGAAATTATATTTAAATAAACTGATGAGGCTAGTAAGGTTGTTTTTGTCTGTTTGTTTAACCCAAATAAAAACCTTTGGTAAGTTCTATATGGTAAGTTTTTTTTGTCTTTTGGTTTTTGTCTTTGACTTATCTTTACTGTCCAAAGAATCCCACACAGCTTCAGTTATATTGAGAGTGGAGTTCTGTTCTGCCCATTCTATTGGTTTTACATCTGTAAGTCTTAAGAGTTTCAATGTGTTTTAAACCATTACAAGCCAATAGCTAATGATAATCAGCATCATACTGTCACCAAACCATGTGGACTCTGAGTGAATTTCTGTTAAATCCTGGCTAAGAAAAGATAAAAGAGCACCTTCTTAATACACACAAATGGTTTTATTATAGAGTCTGGACAATCTTATATTGAAAAGTAACATTAGTTAACAAAACATAATGTAATGTCAAGTAAAATTGGACATTTCAAAATGTGCAGTAAAATTAAGTCTCTGGTAGGGTACCCATGTGTCATGATTAGTCCCTCTCAGGTTCCAGCTTCCATGGTTTCCTTGTCTTGTGTGGTTCCATGCCTTTAGTTTTGTTTCCCTCGTTTGATTGCTTGCACCTGTCCCTCATTTCTGCCTTTGGTTCATGTATTTAAACCATGTTGTGTGCCTTGGTCGGGGCTGTTCATTGAAGTTCAAGGTCATTTGTCACGTACATAGTAAACCAAACTTGAACTTGAACTTCAATGAACAGCCCAACGAAGGCACACAACATGGTTTAAATACATGAACCAAAGGTAGATGTATGTAAAGGTAATGTATGTTTATTCTAATGGTTATGTTTCTTTCTACTCTGTTTTGTTGTGTTATCTAAACCTCCGTGTTTCCTAGTCTGCTTAACCTGTGTGCTTCCGTGCATTTAGTTCTCGTCGCTGTTTGTATTTAGTTACTCGAGTGTTCTAGCCCTTGTCTAGTTTGTCATGTATCCCAGTGCTCTCCATGTTGGTTCCTTGACCCTGGACTGCCTTAACGACTCTGATTCTGGATTTGCCCCTATTAAATCTTGCTCTTCTCCGCACGTGTCCGCCTTCTTACCGCTCACCGTTACACCATGCTGACTAAATAGATAATAATGGAGATAGCTTGTGACCACTGGCACTATATTGCATATGTTTTACATCCAAAAATGACTCTTACGTACACTTGACAATTTCATTGCCTGATTTCATATACTTAGTGTTAATTGAACACTTAATTTTAATAATTAGATCTAACTCCAGAAAATCAGCATGTTTATTTTGCTGCATACCACCTAGATTAATTGCATATAATTTCTTGGCTGTCATATTTGGCTCTGGACAGGTTTCATTCCTGAAAGATTTTAACCCATATAGGTCAGTGATTGCTAATGTATGAATAATTTAGTGAGTGCACTATAGACACTGAATGGGCCTTTGTATTGCCTTGAAGATTCTGAACATCTCCAAGGCATGAGATTTATGGCTGTTGGTCCTATAATACGAGTCCAAAAGAATTCTGAAGTATCATTGTAAATCCTCCATTGTGCAAGAATTATAGTCCAGTGGAGGTCAGTAAACAGGAATGGGAAACAGGGCATTCCAGAAAAAAAAAAAAAAAAAAAAAAAAAAACATAACACTGTACAAAAAATTTAGATAGATGCTTCTATATTTGAACATCACAATTAAATGAAACACATCACACAAATTATCAGAGAGGTTTATATCTGTATTAAATATTAGTTTATATACAATGGACTAATAAGACACAGGTGAGCAATATAAAGGGTGAAAGCACCATGAAAAGGCAAAGTGGAGTCAAAACTTTAACAAAGAAACAGGAGTGAGCTGCTCCTCTGAGTGTTGCCCATAAATGGTTTTACAATTAACTGTTCACTGCTCTGTGACCTTTGACCCATATCCTCCTGCTTTTATTTTCTCTTGGGGTGTGGCTTGCTTACTGTATACAAATATAAGATTATTTCTGTCCTGAAGGCTACAGTGATTTTTTTTTGTGCTCTCTTTATTGGAATGTTTGGAAATGACACAAGTGATATAAAGTAAAAATATTCACTGAAGCCCTGGTCATAGTCCTGGAAAGGTAAAACATACATATTCACTACAGTTAACTCCAACTAAAAATTTTTAATGACAAGAGTGCTCATTTAAACCTTGCAGAACTCCAACTGAACTGTCCTCCCGTTGAGACAGTTACTACTTCTCCTGAACAATATGATGAAGTCTGCTAAGAGTCCCTAACAACTTGAATCAGCACATCCATCTTGGTTCTTAGACCCTTGAACAAATTCATGAGCTCATTCTGTGCCCTACCCCTTTCGTTACATCTGTATTTATATTTCAGTCTATCAGGAATTAAAGCTAGAAATAATTAATGGAGGCTAAACTAAAACTCAGAGCATCAGTTTCCAAGAGAAAATGATTATATTAATGTTGATATTACAGGCATTGTACAAATGCTAATACATTTTCTCAAAATATATGTTAAGTAAAATTGATCTCATTTCATCAAAACAAATGTCTGGCAAAAGCTTACCTGTGGCACAGGTGACAATGTCAAATATAGTCATAAAATATCCTAGGAAAACGTTAGCCCACAACAAGCCACTAAAAAGTGCTTCACTGGGCCTTGGCATATATCTGCAAGTCTCATGAATTACACTGGAAGGATTCTTTTAAAAGTCCCTCAATTAATTTTCTGATAATCAATTTCCCATAGGTTGATCTGCTTGAGATCTGGTGACTGAGAAGGCCCTAGTATCCGATTTACATAATTCTCATGCTCAAAAAATCGTCTTGCCTTTTGAATGGGAGCATTGTTAGTCTGGAAGAAATCACTCCCATCAGGATACAAATGTTTTATCACAGGATAACAGTCATGATGACCTTGTATTGATTAATGGGGCCTCTTACCTCTTGACAAGTGAACACAAAGCTTGAGGTCCTTACATATTTCATTAAAGCATTTTGAATGTATTTTACTAAAGCACTTTGAATTTATTTCACTAAAGCATTTTGAATCTGAGCATTCAACCACAAAATCCAACTATTTATCAGCTGTTTTCCCATATATTGAAAAGCATTTAAATCACTGTTCCTATTGCAACACTAGTGAGGGAACCTTTATAACAAAGTCCTGTCTCACTAGTGAACCCTCCTTCATAGTAACTTGTAGTGATTGGATATTAGTTTTTCTTTGTTTACTTACACTTGTTTGCTTACACTTCTGCAAAAATATTTTTGGAGATCATCATTTGTGTGTATCAGATGACTATTGTCTAAAGTTATGCTAAAATAGCTACCCTTTTGGAAACTAAAGGAAACCATTGTTGACTTGTGTGCATGGTATCAGGCATCATTGTTAGTGAATATAGATCTGAAATTAGATGATAGCAAATATTAATTTTACTTGTCTCTTTCTTTATTGGATGGTTTTACGCTCATAGACAATGTGTCCAGTAATACCAAGTGAACCTACATTGTTATGGGATGTTATTATTACACTGTACTCAAATACTGTCTGTATGAATATTCCTAGTTTTGCTAACTGAACCTATACTAATGGAAGACTTGAGGATATATTGCAGGTGACGCGATGCTATATTTTCCTAGACAAACAAACACTGAACAACTGCAGTGAACAAAGTTTTCTATTAAACTGCACAATGTTGTTTTTAGGGTATATCTCTATTGTCAGAATGCTATCATTTATCATGGGCAGAGTGTAGTTTTACTGAACATTTATGGCATTTAACAGATGCTCTTAACCAGAGTGACTTACAAAAGTGCTTTGTCATTTACTCATAGAATATATCCTAGTATAGTACAGTAGGTTAGAGTCCAACATACCAATGAATTAGAATAATGTAGAATACAGGGATCAATGCTGATACATAGAAGTTCAAAATACATAAGGTCTATCTTAAACAATGATAAGTGCAATAAACAATAAGTGCTAGAGTTTGTTAAACAACATAAACAGTACAATAAGTATTAATTTAGTTAGTCAATATGGGTCAGCTGTCCTTTAAATATTCTGCAAATAGATGGGTCTTCAGTCTGTGTTTGAAGACTGCAAGGGACTCTGCTGTCCAGACAGCAAGTGGGAGTTCATTCCACCATCTTGGAGCCAGGACAGAAAATAGTCTTGATGCTTGTCATCCATGAGACCTGAAGGAAGGTATTTCAAGCCAAGCCATACTTAAAGTTTGAAGTACTTGAGGTACAATTTGGGCTTTGACCATTGACTTCATGTATGAAGGGGCTGGTCCATTTTTGGCTTTGTAGGCAAGCATCAAGATGCATAAATCTGATGCATGCAGCTACTGGGAGCCAATGAAGGAAGCACAGCACTGGAGTAACATGTGAACTTCGGAAGATTGAAGACCAGTCATGTTGCTGCATTCTGGACAAATTGTAGAGGTTTGATGGCTCTAAGAGGAAGACCAACAAGTAGCGATTTGCAGTAGTCGAGCTTTGAGATTACAAGAGACTGCACAAGCACCTGGGCAGCTTCCTGCAAGAGAAAGGGCCTAATCCTTTGTATGTTACAAAGGAGGAATCTGCAAAACCGGGTTAGATTAGAAACATGAGAACAACAACTGGTTGTCCAAAGTTATGCCCAGGCTATGGGCAGCTTCAGATGGTGATACCAGGGATGGTATCAGATGGTAAGGGTTGGGAGTACTTGGGATGAACAAAAGTTTTACTGGGGTTAAGCTTCAAGTTGTGGGCTGTCATCCATGACGTGATGACAGTCAAACATGCTGAGATATGTTTGAGACCTGCGTGTCAGAGGGTGGAAAAGAAAGAAATAATTGAGTGTCATCAGCATAGCAGTGGTAGAAGAAACCATGAGACGATTTTACATCACCAAGAGATGAGTATACAAAGAGAAGAGAAGGGGGCCCAACACTGAGCCTTGTGGAACACCAGTGGACAGTCTACACGGTTTAGATGTGGATCCTCTCCATGTCACCTGATAAGACTGTCCCTCCAGATTGTTTCAGTCCTATCTCCAAAGCAGATCCAGTCACACCAAACCTGGAGAGAACAGAGAGAAGAATGTTGTGGTTCACTGTGTCAAAGGCTGCCGAAAGGTCTAGAAGAAGCAAAACAGATGACAATTTGGCAGCTTTAGCAACATGAAGTTTTTCTGTCACTGCTATGAGGGCTGTTTTTGCAGAATGTGTTTATAGCCAGACTGCTTGGGATCATACAGCTGGTTCTGGGTGAGGAAAAGAGACAATTGATTATAAACTGCTCATTCGAGGGCTTTTGAGAGGAAAGAGAGAAGTGATACTGGTAACGTTGGTAACGTTGGTAATGTTGGAGCTGTCAGGTGTGGCCTTTTTGAGGATTGGTACCACCCTGGCAGTTTTTAATGCAGTTGGCACGTATCCAGATAAGGAGTTGTTGATGATGACGTAGGTGAAAGGATGCAGATCTTTTGTGATTGTCTGGAACAGAGCATAAGGAATTAGATCCAGCAGACATGTAGTCAGATTGCTGGAAGTCAGGAGTTGAAGAATTTCGTCTGAGGAGAGAGGAGAAAAAGAAGTCAGAGAGTTGGGTGTTGGTGAATGCACATTGGGTGGAGGAGTGGGAACAGAGGAAAATGACTGGTGGATTGCTGCAATCTTCTCCTCAAAGAAGGTGGTGAAATCCACAGCAGTAAGAGATGAGGAAGGAGGGGAAGGGGAGGATTAAGTATAATTAAACATTTTTTTTAAGGCTGTATTTAAGTCCCTTTAACATTGGACTGACTTTGTGTGTAAACTGATTAGTGACCTTGAAGTATTTGACCACATGAGAAAAACTTGTCTGTGAATTAGAAGAATGATTTCATTTACCATCTGCCTGTCTTACAGTCATCAAAAAGATTAGTACCATGTCCTTCATCTGCTCAGAGATATTGATTCACCTCTGAAGGAGAAATTACCTGAACTGATGATTATCAATAGCATGGGGCTGATCATATAGTAAGACCAAGTTACAGAGAAGTGCTGTGGAGTGTGATGTGGCAGATGCAGCAAGTGTGAGATATAAAATGACTTATGCAGACTGTAAAGTTAGAGTAGTCATTTCAGACTCTCAACATTGTGAAAGTAAAAGCTTCAAATGACAATAAGGTCTGTCAGGAACCACATTATGTTAACAATATTTCACAACTTTTTTTAAGTGGGTCTGAAATTGCATGTTGTTTATTTTAGCTCAGGTACTGATGCTTGTTGTCTTTGTAGTACAGAGGAACCACACTGATTTACATTTCTGTTTATGGCATTTAGCTGACACTTTTATCCAAAGCTAATTACAATTCTGACTGAACACAACTTGAGTAACTGAGTGTTATGGGCCTTGCTCAGAGACCCAACAGTAGCAACTTTCCAGTGGTCGGGCTTGAACTGATAACCTTCAGATTAATGAAATAATAATAAAAATGATAAAAATGTTGTTTTTGCTTTGACACAGCTCATGACATCCAAGCAAGCATTTGAAAATAAAGTATTCATAATGAAGTTTTATAATTGGTTACCAACCTCATTAGGATAAGAGCTTTCCTCCAGGACAAACTGGTGCTATTGCTCATGATAAACCAATTTCTGTATTAATGACACATCCTAAAATTAAATACTTGAGGCTACCACTGGCATACTCACTATAGTCACAAATCATTCAGCAAGTCTGCGTAGTGGGAATTACTTTCAAAAACAAATTGATGTTTGCTTGAAGCTCACAACTATGGTGAAATCTGCCTCAAAACTGATAAGAGCATGAATACAGAATCAGTCACAGCGTTCTATGTGCACACATGTTCAATGTTTATAAAACTGAAGAATTTTCAGTTTGCAAAATGTATGTAAAAATTGCTTTAATGTTGCATTTTCAAATAATAATTCAACATGGAGTTTTTTGCCTTTAGTCTTGTGTTTTGTATGGAAGCCCTGAAGGTAACATAAAATAAATATATAAATAAAGTATGTTCTGGAGTTGAAGTTCTCTCTTTTTTGGCTCCTGCTGCTGTGAAGAGTAACGTGTAAAACAACAACAAAAAAGGCTAACATGTAGTATCTTAACACTAAGCAACTTTGACCAGCAGGGTCTGATTGTTTTCCCTTTACCCTTCCTGGAACAGTTGAAAAACATTTTCTCAGAGGAGCTAATGGGTAACAGTTAGCATACAATACCAACTTCAGCCACCAGGACTCCTTGAGCAGAGGCAATGAGAACAATGAGCTTGCTATCATAAAGTTATAGGTGAGTCAAACTGTTCAGTCATTGCTTTTATATTAAAAATAATTATAAAAGACAATGTCATGGATGATGTAGTTTAGATAGATGGAAAGAACTCTGTTGATCCCAAAGGACATTGAGGGTAGGAGATCATGTATAATATAATAAAAGCAATCCATTTGGTTAGCTAGGCTCAGTACTTCAAATGCATCTGTGAGTCCATTGGTGTTTCTGCATATTTTTGATATTGTAACATAACAAGGCATTTGTAGTGAAGCTATTCATCTATTCTCCAATTTATTCAGTTTTGATAATTGAATATGTCTTGAAAGGTGGTTCGTGTACACCTAGTCATTCTCTATTCAAATATCATTTCTGTTTATAAGTTACTGTTTTGCACTGGAATTATCAACAATCATTAACTTCCATTGTTTTATACTAATCACTATATGAATATTGAATTTATAATAATTGGAGCATTACAATGTGACTAACGGTGTTACCATCTAGCACTATATAATTTCCTTACTGACCAAAATGGAATTAAAATTAACTATACAATCCTCTATACAATGATTTTGTTTTAGGTAATTTTGAAGGTCTTGAAGAATCCCTGAGACAACTATAAAAAATTACCACTGGAAGAAAGGTGATTTGTGGAAAGCCTTGGCTTAATGTGCCAAATTCAGTACCACTTTCTAACAATTGACTGAACCTTTTCTGGAATTGAACATTTTACATGTTGTTCTTGTATTCATTTAAAAATGTATTTGACCTTGTCTGGGGCATACCATATACTATGCTCTTCAAAATAGCATTGAGTAATGCCTGTTTATAGACTTTACCATATAGAGTTGTGACAACTCCTCATGGTGATAACTCTAAACAAGCATGTGACATCAATGAAATAAGATCTTAAAAGGATTAGCATATGGTGTTCCCCAGACAAGTCACAACATTCAGCATTCACCACTCAGGTCTGTCTACATTCTGCTCTCCCCCTTAGTAGTTACTCTGTTTCAGCTAGGCCTGCCAGCATGTCTGTTACAGTTATATTATACAGCAGAGCAATCTGTTTTTATATCAGTGAGGGTTGGTGCACTGATATCACAGTGCTAGCGAAATCATGCAGTCCAAAATGAGAATCCTTTTTCATTATATGTAAACCATTAAATTTTTTGTGGGAATTTTCCTCCGTTATTTTGGTTGGAGTATACATCTCAACACAGGCTCACCCAAGATGTGGCAGACCCTCACAGAACAGATAAACAGCATGGAGCACAAACTCATGGACTGCATTATCATTGTTTTAGGGGGCTTTGACTAAGCTAATCTCCCTCAAGATCTGCCCAAACACGCACAATATATTATCTGTCCTACAAGGGAGAGTAACACACTGGACCACTGCTCCACAGTTATAAAAAAGGCATATCACTCTGTTCCCTGTGCAGCCCTGGGCCTCTCTGATCATTGCCAATCTACAGACAGAAGCTTAAATTGGCTAAACCTGTAGTCAGTACAGTGAAGAAATGGACAAATGCTGCAAGAGGGAAGCTACAAGCCTGCCAGGAATATACCAATTGTGTTTGAATATGCAACAAACAGCTTGACTGAATACACTGTCATTTTTTTGAGGATGCTTGCATTCCCATAAGGACTCAAATCCAATATAAGAACAAAAAACCCTGTTTCACTTGCAAACTCAGACTGTTGCATCAGTCAAAAGAGGGGGACACAGAATGCTGTAGAATCAGGCACAGAACATATTAAACAAGAAGATAAAAACAGTCAAGAAGGGTTACTCCAGAAAGCTGTTACTGTCAGCCAACGAATGTGTGGCTGATCAACTGTGTGGAAAAGCCTGCAGGATATTACCAGAAGAAGCCATCTCTCAAGACAATGGAGAAATGTCAGCTGGCTGACTAGCTGAGTACACACTTCTGTAAGTTTGAAAAGCCCACCATCACACACCTCTCCTACTCAAATTGAAACGCCATTCAGACTACAACACAGATATCAGCACCTCCTCCCGCAGCTCTGGCTGTCTCTCAGCTTGCACTGAAAATTTAACATGATGATGTACACCAACTCTTCCAGAGGCAGAAGGTCAAGAAAGATCCAGGCCTAGAGGGAGTTTCACACTCCTCTCTGAAGGTCTGTGCAGACCAACTTGCATGTGTCTTCACACAGATAATTGGAGCTGAGTGAAGTATCCTCCTGTTTTAAATGCACCATAATAATACCCACCCCCAAAAAAACAACCATCACAAGACTGAATGACTACAGCCCAGATTTCTGTAGTCATGAAATCCTTAGAGAGACTGGTATTAGCACACTTGAGAGATATCACCAATCTCCAGTTGGGTCTGCTGTAGTTTGCATTTCGAGCAAGCAGTTCTGTGGATGATGCAGAGAACATAGGACTTCACCTCATCCTTCAAAACCTCCAACAACCAAGGGCATATGCCAGAATCCTGTTTTTGGACTTCAGCTCAGCATTCAATAGCATCATCCTAGAACTGATCTACAACTCTCCTGACTCAGCATGCCTGCTTGCACCTGTCAGTGGATTATCAGCTTCCTAACAAGCAGAGAGCAGCAGTTGAGGCTGGGAAAATTTTCATCTGCCACTTGGATGACCTGTACAGGCACCACCAAGGTTGTGTGTTCTCCCTACTTCTCGTCTCACTCTATACTACTGACTGCACCTCCACAGACCCCTTTGTCATAATCCTGAAGTTTGCAGATAATGCTACAGTCATTGGTATCATCAGAGACAGTGATGAGTTTACATACAGAAAGGTGGTTAAACAGCTATTCCTCTGGAGCAATCATAGAAACTAGAGATGAACATACTAAAAACATAAGTGGAGATGATGGTGAACTTCAGAAGAATCTCTCCACCCCTACTAATTCTCATCAAGTCTATGACAGTTGTAAAGGCCTTCAATTTCATGAGAACAATGACCAGAGATCTGAATTGGGATATCTATATCATGTTCAACACAAAGAAAGCCCAGCAAAGGATGCTATACCTGCACTAGCTGAAGAAGTTCAACCTATCTCAAGAGTTACTGGTTCAGTTCTACATGACCATCACAGAGTTTGTCATCAACACCTCTGTCATAGACTGTTGCAGCTCTGCCACCAAACATAATATTTACAAACTTCAGCATATCATTAGATCTGCAGAAAAGATAACTGTTGATAATCTGTGCTGGATCTGCACTCCTCCAGAACTAGGAAGTGAGCAAAGAAGTTCATCATTGACCCATTGCACCCTGGCCATCACCTGTTTCAGCTTCTCCCCTCAGGCAGGTGCTTCTGCCAAAGGGTCAAAACAACCAGACTGCAGAAAATATTATTTCCCTTACTATAACACTTAAAAACAACCACAGCACATAAGCCTTGCTATTATATTATGTGACAGTCATGTACTTAATCCCCCAGATCCTATTCTACTTTATTTAAATGTTCTACTTTTATATTATTTTATAGTATTGTAATCTCTTACCTAGCTGCTACCCTCTACACTTAAATACTCTTCATTTCACTAAAGACGCTTCTTTTCACTAATATGTGTGAGTAAGCATGTGTATGTGATCATGTAAGTGAATGTGTTTTCTCTTTCAAATTGGGCTGAAAAGAATTAAAGAATGAATGTATTCTGAAAGAATGAATGTTCATTCATTAATTATCTTTAATGTCATTACTTTAATATCAGTATCAATTAAGAGAATTACTGCTTCACCAAAACCCTTTTAATATGTACAGTACATGAGTGTAATATGTTTGATAGTGGAATAAGTATTATTACAGCCTACAAATGGCACAGGCCATATTTAATTCATTCAATTAAAAATTTCAAGATTCAAAAGGAAAAGGAGCACACAGAGAGAAAACAAAACTCAAAAAGACAACCCATCCTCCATGGCGAATACTGGATATTTGAATAGTGCATATAGAAATGACCTTGAGTGACTTTGTATGATAAATCTTAGCCAGTAAGGAAAACTTATGTGAGTACATTTTCTAAGACAAATGATGATTGGTATGTCTGGCTAGCACCCAGCCTGCAGCATACATGCCACTTATGTTTTGCTAGCCAGGGGGCCACTGTGGACTAAAAGTTATGGAAGCAGGCTTTGGACTGAAGGGTCATAATCTTGATCCCCTGGAATGGCAAAAAAATTGGGGGTGGGAGAGTGAAGGAGCACTCACTTCCATCCATATTCAAAGCCAAAGTGCCCTTGATTAAGGCACCCAACCCCCAACTGCTCCTTGGGTACAGTAGCTGAAGGAGCTGCCCACTGCCCTGGGCATATGTGCTCACAGCCTCCAGTGTGTGTGTGCGTGCGTGTGTGTGTGTGTTCAATGCCAAGGATGGGTTAAATGCAGAGACTCAGTTTCTCCACAAGTATTAATAAAGTACCTCTTCTTCATCTGTACTTGCATGCCGAGACCTGCTGAGCTGTATTTCGGAATTCAAACAATAATTTAAGGTTGCATGTAATTTGTATGCCACTGGTAATAGGTAGTGAGCAGACTTTACTGTGTTGTCAGCACTCAGAGTTCCCATGGCCAGTGTTGTTGTTCAGTGCTGAAGGCGGAGTCTTCAGGCCAGTCTGGACTTTTATCATCCATTAGGTTCTGTGACTTAATTTAGTCTCAGATGAGTAAACCAGACATGTCATGTACACTACTGCAGCACTGGGATTATCACACACTTTGAGAGAGCACTCTGAATAGAAAATGACATGCTGGTTGGATTATTACTTTTATTAAAGTTTGAATTCCCTTCTGATTTGAGTATCTGCCCCTTCTAAATATCTCTACTAATGGTGAATTAGTAGCTGACAACAATAAATTGTGTGTGTGTGTGTGTGTGTGTGTGTGTGTGTGTGTGTGTGTGTGTGTGTGTGTGTGTGTGTGTGTGTGTGTGGCCTAAACTGTGTTGTGGCCCACATGCCCTGTTCTTGCTCAGATAATGATGATGAAAATATCAGTTACAAGTTTGTCTGAAATCCACCCACTGAGAAGTGTTAAGCCTCACAGGCAGGTTTTCACTACATCTGAGAGCAATACATACAGCATTACTTATGCCACTGTGTCAAGTGTCAAGACAGCAGGTAAATTATTTGAGGTGTCTCACTGTTTCATTTAAAGTTTAATAATTAAAATTATTATTATCTACAGATATCTCCATATAATGATATTGAGTGGAAGCTTCATTGCTAGACATATAATTACTAATGTCTGATATTATTGATTTTAGTGTTGAAAAGGAAGCAAACTCATTACATCTCTCAGCTGATATCATTTCAGGAGCCATTTGTGTGGGGGGATTTTTTTAGCCTGTTTAGTAGTGGCATCAGACTTTTGTTGTTGATAATGTTGGAAAATGTTCATTTAGCCAGGTTTCCAGTAAAAGCATAATATCAAGTATATGAAATCACTGACTTGTTTCTAAGAGACCTAATATTGAGAAGAGCTAACTTAATAACCTGCCTGCTTGACTCCAAAACCTTTCTCACATAGATTAGAGTAATTTGACTTTATTTGATGCACACTCTCTCTTCTCTGTATTATTGATAACTACTGGAATGGTAAAGATTTCAGGCACATAGTGTAGAGCTTGGAACTTTTCATGAGACATTGTTGACAGTGCTTGTGAGAAACAGTCCATCCTAGAGGGAAGTCTGGAGCAGTTGGTGGAGGTGAAGAAGCAGAGGATGGTGGTAAAGGAGCCAGGCTCTTCATCAGCGGTGGAGATGAGAAGGCAGAGGATGGGTGGGCAAGAGTTGAGCTCATTTTTCACTGCACCTGGGTGTCGAAAGGTATTTATTCCCAGCAGGGGCCAGCTTCTCCATTTTCTCTGGGAAGTTCAAGTGGGGGTTAGGAAGTTGAGGATAAGAACAGCATAGTGCACTCATGTGATTTTGGTGCTGTGGAGTGGTTCATTGGTTTGTGAGTGTCCTTGGTTGCTGGAGATGTTAAATGATCAACAAGTTTCCATATTGTGGCTGAGATAGCATCTGAGTCAAATAAGTTGTGCACAGAGAATACTGTCTTCTCTATTAGGACTACTACTATAAGAACATAATTATATGTTAGTAAGAAGAACATGATTATATGCCATACAGTAAGAAGAACATGATTATACTGCATACATTAAGTGGGCTGCTCATGAATGACTACAGTTTACCAACTGTGTTTAAGATCAGTTTGTAAAAAGATCAAATATTATTTTTAATACTTCATTCTTCTGTCTGCTCATATAATTCTTTCCAACATGCACAATAATCCACTTCACTGCTTTGTGATCAGCAAGTATTGTTGTAAGCTTTTGATTCAGTTCAGAAACTGTTTTGTTTTTTTCGGGGGTGGGGCAACAATGCATTATTGATTTTTCACACCACTTATGTCATCATCGATGACCAGGATATCTGTAGTGAAAAGTTCGATAGAGAATAGCTGCCTCTAAAGTCAAGCAGTTATGCAGGGGCAATCCGGCAGAATGATTATGCCACTCTCGATTCTCACTGAGATGTTTTCGCTGATGTTTTTGCTGAAGTTATATCCTTATCCATGCATGACAAAGGCTCAAATCTGTATTCCAAACGTACCCGTTGAGGATGAATTTCTGATCTCATTTTGCGTTCCGACCTCAAAGCAGCTGTGTTGCAAATACTATTACTATTAGTTGTACAGATAGTAATAAGACTGGCAGGGATAGAGGGTGCTACCAGAGAGCTACATGTGCCTCTGCATTTGGGTTTTGCCCCTGAATGATCCATTGAGTATTACTTACTAGTGTGGCTCTGTCTGTGCATCTCGGCTCATTTTGCGTTTTCTAGATCTGTCTAAGCCTCTGCTACTGCACTGGACGTTGTCAATTTCAGAGATTCAAGGCTTTTAACATTATTATATTCACATGTTCCAAGACCAGAGATGGTTTCCAAGCTGGCACTTCAGTTGACGTTTTGTTGAGACTTGTTGAGACTTGTTGCTAATAAAGTCTGCTGACTGCTGACATTTGTAACAATTCACTTTTAAGTTTCTGAGTCGACCAATCTGAGCATGGACATTCAAGGAAACTCCACACCATTAGCCTGTAACTTCTGGCATTGAATTGTTCATTGGAGGCATAAGCAGCCTCCTAAGTCCTCTCGCTGCTCTGAGCCAAGTCATCCATTGCTGAGACCTCCAACAGGTCCCTCAAACAGGGAGACTGGAGCAATTGATAACCAAACACACACTGGAATGGAGTACTTTGTAGAGGAAAGGATCAATTAATTCTTTGCACATGCAGCCAATGGCAGAAAACCAGCCACCCTGGTTCTGAGAACAGCAGAATTAAAAAAACTCCTAAATTTTCCGATTAAGCCTCAGTACATGAAAAGAGCCAGTTGTATGTGTGTGTGTGTGACATTGGTGATGTAGTGATGATGTAGTGTTTAGGCATACTTTTATTTTTTTTTTACTTATCTAAATTCTACCTGGAAATCTGCAACTTCCACTAGACATCGAATACTACTCTATCATCAAAAATACATCAAAAGAACTATGTAAAAATGTAAGTAACATTTTTCTTTTTCTGGCATGGTCTCTTCTGTTCTTTTTTGGTGTGCAAAGTGCAATGTTTAGCTATTTTTTGTACGTCGTAAGCGATGGTTTTATCTGTGAGAATTGTAGATTAATTGCAAGTATGACAGAGAAGATTCCAGTGCAAGAGGTGCACCTCCAGATCTCAGAAAGTGTTAGATCTATCGAGGAATTAGAAGTACAAGCTCTGAATGCCTTAGGCAAAGTTAACAAGCCCTCAACTCTGGCACTACAGCCCTCACAATGGGGTGAATTGGTGAAATAGTTGAACTTCGGCTCGCTCATGGGAGCACCACAACTCTCCCATTCATGTGTTCAACAGGTTTGCCCCACTCAACAAGAGAAGCCTGTTGAAAGAGCTATGGTTATAGGGGATTCTATTTTGTGACATGTGCTTATTATTTTTTTTATTTTTTTTAAGGGACATCAGCAATAGTTGTTAGCTGTATACCGTTGGCCAGGGTGCTGGACATTGCAGGTAATCTTAAGGTCTTAGGTAAGCATAGGTTCTCTTAGATAGTAATTCAAGTAGGAGTTAATGATATATGCCTTCACCAGTCAAAGATTACTAAAGATAATATTGCAGAGGTGTATCTATTCACAAAGGCGATATTCAGTGCTGTAGTGCTCTGGTCCCATCCCAATCCTAACAGATCATAGATTTAATTTACTTGGGTCAAGCCTAATGAGTACATAGCTGTAAATGAAGCATGTCCTTCTGGGTAAAGCGATGCACACCACCCTCATCTAACTGGCCATGGAGGTGGTATTGCATTTATGGCGACACATTAGGCATAAACCAGAAAGGTGATTTTGAGTTCTTTGAAACTATTTTTACGAGCATAAATGATGTGGCCAGCCATAAGAAGCCCACCCAGCCTTTTCCACTAGTTGGCATCTACAGGCCACCTGGACACTATTCAGAATTTATTAACAAGTTTGCAGATTTCCTCTCTAATCTAGTCACTCTAATAAAAAGAGTCATTATTTTTGATGATTTCAATATTCACTTTGATAGTGCCCAAGTCCCTGTGAGATCAGCCTTTAATTCTATATTAGAATCAATTGGTTTCACCCAATGCATAAGATAACCCCCACACTCTCGTGGACATACACTTAACTTAGCACTGATATATGGTGTAGATATAGAGAACATAATCATACTAACCCAGTCTGATGCCATCTCAGACCATTCCTTTATTTCATTTAAACTTCATATGAGCTTGTAATGGTGGAATAGATGAAGCAGATTACAACAGCGAAGGTTTTAAAGACTCTTCAATGTTGCTTCCATACTCCCATATCTAGAGCACAGTGTAACAGAATATCCTTAGCTCTTCAGTGTTTAAAAAAATCAGAAACCAGGCAAAACCAACACAAACAGGTAATGGAGGGGTATAAATACACAGGAGTAGATGAAGTTAAGTACAATCAGTTGGAGACAATGACCATAATAGGACACTAGGTAACAAAGGGAAGTAAGCCAAGGCAGGGCTAAGAAGTAAACAAGGGTGCATGATAGGACTGACCGGAAAACAAAAAGAACTGACAACAAAGAAATCAAGGTGGGGCCAAAAGTAAACAAAAGGACATGGCAAGACTGACACAAAATAAACAAAACCAGAAGAAAAGGGAGAGGGTGGGATCATGACAGCCACAATATAGTAACCTCTCCACACTATCACACCAGTTGCACAATCATGTCAGCCACTGCATCTAGATTTATTGTGAATCTCCCAGACTTATCATTTGTGACTAGGGTGCCCTTAAACCCCATGAAACTTGATCAAATAACTGAATGCTTAGAATCAGTATTCTACTGCACATGCAATGATGTTGCTCCACTTACAAATAAAAAAAAATTAATACCTTGGTAAAATATTCACATTCACAATTTAAAACAAAACACTAGAAAATAGAACATAAATGAAGAAGTTAAGAATTTAACTGTTGTTGGCTTCTGACCAGGGTTATGTCTCTGTGCTTATATTGCTTGGTCATATTGCATTTGACCCTATAGATCACAACATTTTACTAGATAGACTTGAAAATGTTGTGATTAGGGGAATAGCCTTTCCTGATTTATATCTTATCTAACCGGTCGCTACCATTTTGTTAACATAAATGGAGCGTTATTAGCATACAATAAAGTTAGCTATGGTGTCCCACAAGGATCTGTTCTAGGTCCTCTGTTTTTTTGTTATAATGTCATCTAGAAGTAATATATATATATATATATATATATATATATATATATATATATATATATATATATATATATATATATATATATATATGTAATCACTGTGTTAGTTTCCACTGTTATGCTGATGATACTTAGCTATGTCTCAGCCAAACCAGAGGACATATATCATCTTAGTATTATTCAGGAATGCATAAAGAATATCAGACACTGGATGTTGACAAACTTTCTTTCACTTAATCCTGACAAAACAGAGGTGCTTATAATAGGCCCAGAGACAGCTAAGTCCTTGCTCTCTTATTACTCAGTGAACCTCAATGGTCTCCCAATCACCTCTTCTCTAACAATTAAAGATCTTGGAGTAATTATAGATCCTAGTCTCTCATACAAAACTCATGTAAATAATGTTTCTAGGATGCCTTTTTCCACCTCAGGAACATTGCAAAGATTAGGAACATACTCTCCTCACATGATGCAGAAAAGCTAGTCTATGCATTTATCACTTCAAGGACTACTATAATGCCTTACTGTCTGGCTGTACAACTAAACAAGTGCTTAAAGAAGTTCAAAATGCAGCAGCCAGAGTTCTTACTAGAACTAGACAATTTGATCACATCAATCTTATCTTAACCACTTTACATTGGCTCCCAGTTAAAATTTCATATTGATTATAAAATACTTCTAATGACCTACAAAGCACTGAATGGTTTTACCCCACAGTTCCTTAGAGAACTCCTAGTGCATTTAAAACCTACCACATCTGCTAAGATCAAAAGTTGCAGGCTCTTGACTAGTACCAAGAATAAGAATATCTACCACAAGGGGCAAAGCCTTTCCCTATAAAGCTCCCACACTATGAAATAGTCTTCCTGTGAATGTTTGAATCTCAATATTTAAGGCTAGGATGAAAATCTAAAAAAATGTATTACTATTAACTACTCATCTGAAGTAAAGGTATAGATTTGGGGGTAAACTGAGTTGTGGTAAACTGGGATGTTGTGATGCTGTCACTTCACTTCTCTTTTGTAACTCAAGTTTGTTGACTAAGAGCAGCAGAGTGCTGATGTTCCAGGGTGCCCTCATGCCAGTGGTTCCTTTTAGCTCTATCCTTTTAACTATGCTGCCATAGCTAGATCTGCTGGATCTGCACATTATAGTTCCCTAATTTACACACCCTCATACCTGGACATGCATAACAATCTATTCTCATTCTGCCAAGGTACACCTACCCCTGATGTTATGATGTTACTGAGCCTCAACCTGTCTCATCTGCCACGATACTCCCACCACCCCCTGATATCCCCCACTGTAGCCCACCACACCTCCACTCCAGCCAACTACTTCACTGTTGCCCTTGGACATTGTCGTACGGGATGGGTTTTATACACACACACACACACCTTTGGGACCAGACTAGTAATTCTAGAAAACTGGACTAGACATTAATCGCTTATTATTTTCATTTTATTATTATTTATTTAGTTTTCTCTTTCAATACTTTATCTGCTCTTTATTGTCTTTATTGTTACTATTGTGGTGTCTGTTGTTGGCCAGAAGAGGATGCCCCCCCTCCTTTGAGTCTTAGTTCCTTTTCCTTGCCACTGTCAGCCTTGACTTGCTCACTGGGGGCTTGGAATTGAACATTTGTAAAGTTGTTTTGTGACAATAACTTGTAAAAAATGTAAATAAATTTGATTTTGACTTCAATTTGACTTGAATACCTGACCGTTGCATTGGAGGTGATAAGAAAGGAAGCTGACATTGATCTGTAGCTTGCAACAGAAGACTTTCCATGCATGAGAGGTGAACTGGATCCCACAATCTGACACTGTTTTCCAGCATTCCATAGGTCCAGAAGACATTATTGAAGGACAATCTACCATCTCCATACCTGTGGAGAGCTAACGAAGTCAGCACCATTTGAGTGGGGAAAACCCTACTCAGCAACCTTTGAAAAAAGTTTATGGATATGTGGTACCATGACTGTTGTGGGACAGGCACAGCAGACCTGCACAGAGCTGTGTGAGTTACAGATCTAGCAGAAGTTTAAAAAGTCCTATGTCCTCATTCATAGGACACCAGTATTTATTGTGCACTAATCCTATTGTCCTCTGAATACCAGAATGACCAGAGCTGAGAGAGGTGTGGACACATTACACAAGCTGGAGCCTTATCAATATGGGGACATACATCCTGTCTGGGGGATATGCAGACAGTGCAGGATCTCTGTCCTGAGCCTGCTGGATCTGGCCCATAATCTCCCCATGTATACAAGCAGCATTAGTCCACCAGCTTTTTAGCTCTACCCTGTACCCTGTCGTGGCTAATGATATAACTCAAGAACACAAAGGATTTCTTGACTGCACACTTATCTAACTTTACAAAAAGATGCTTCATGTGTTTTGAAGCACCAGAGGACTAAACTAAGATATCATCTATATATGTAATGATAGAATGACAGTCATTTATAAATGACTGAAAGACTGATGAAAACTTAACTAATTTATAATGTTTAATTTAGTATTCATAGTGTCTTCTGCTGGTAATGAATGCAGTCTTCCACTCATCACCCATGCAGATGCAAATCAGGTTGTAGGTGCTCCGAAGGTCTCATTTTGTGAATACCTTAGTGGTCTGGATTTGTTCAAGAGCAGAGTGCACTAGAGGAAATGGGTACCTGTACTTTACAGAAAGGTCATTCAAGTCAAGATAGTAAAAAAGAGCAACAGGAGAACAGAGATAGAGACAGAGCTTCTTTGATATAATCCCCATGTTTTGGGATTCAAGACATATGACAAAGAATATGCACAAATGTGTGGGGGCATTATGCCAGTCAGATGGTCTTTAAAAGGAACCTTCAATAGCCCTGGTTGTACTGACATTGGTCCTTCTCCATAACAGTGGAATTATAATAAATTAAATCCTGCTTGCATCAGTAGCATACTGGTCTAGGAATACAGAGAAATGAATCTAACATTGCAATAAAAATCCCCTGCTAAGTCATCATACTTATCTTGAGGAGCTACATTATCACAATGGATAGAGTGCGAATGCTGAGAATGAGCTGGTGGCTGGTGTGTGCCAGGAGGTTTGCCTGTCTGAAGGCAGTGGTGAGCTCCTACTGCAATTGTGAGGCATGGGCTCCCAGTCTTGGTTTGACTTTCCATAAAATTCAGTACATTTGGTTCTGGTGTAGTCGTTTCCTTTTGCTACATAAGATTACTGTGCCTGAGTTATTAATCAGACTCATTAATTAATCAATTTAAATGAATATATCTACAGTTATCAGTTATGCATATATTAATATCAAATTATGACAATCCTTAACTTATAACTAAATAAATTAACATTGACTATGTGATATCTGAAGGTATTAATAAGTGATTTATTTTAGGAAATGTTCACATTACAAGTCATTGTTCAATTCAGATTTTCACCCAAATTGGACTTGTCTGTCTTGATGGTAATTGCAAGTGAACTGCATCTGTCTGTAATGTGAAATGTCTTCTGAAACAGCATGCATGTGCACATTGATATGTGTTTGTTGCCTGTGTCCCCACCAAGAAAAAAATTAATTCATATTTGTGAGAGGACTCATGGTATTAAAACTACAGAATAGACACACTAGTTGCTCATATATGCTTTTCATTTTGCTTTGGAGGATGGTAAAAATTTCCTCAGTTGTAGCCTACATAAAAATTCCGAGAAGGCCAAAAAAAGCCAGACAACTAGCTATTGTTGCAGCTGCTGTTTCTCTCCTCCATTGTTGTTTTGATGATGACTGTGCTAAGTGCATGGATACATGCAAAAAGCCGCATATAGTCTAACCTGAATGTTCTGATTCAAGTCGCATGGCCACAAATTGCATATGAATCAGATCTAGACCACATACGTGACTCAAATCAGATTTGAAAAGATCAGATTTGTGTGTCCAAATCTGTGAAATCTGAATAATATTGGCAAGGCCCTGAATCTGAATAATATTAAGACATATAATTTTGTAAAATTAACTTTGTGAAATTAACACACATACTACTCTATGACACAAATGGTAGGACCAATACTCATTATATTTACTTTATAATAAAAGAGGTTTAAGACTAAACTATAATGAAATAAAACAAAATAAGATCTACGTATTGCATTTCATACCGTTATTTAGTGACGCTTCGAGGCAAACAGGATGTGGGGAAGAGGCACTATCAAACACGTTTATTCCACACACAAACGATACATATAACACAGCACACACGCTATGTACACCTTAAACACTAACAAACTTACTACGACACAGGAGACATATATACACTCGAGATGATTACACTTAATACAGAACAGGTGGATGACACGAGAGGGCGTGGCAACATGGATGAACACACACACATGTTTGAGGAGGGGGCGGGGCCCTAACGTGACACGTTAATCATGACATACTTCTTGCCAACTTTCAGATAATGGCACTAATGCCCTCGCCTGGTTCATATTAAAATGTTACTAATAGATTTTACTTTGTTTCCCTTGTTAAGCAGTAAATCTACTATCAATGCTGTTACACAAGGTGTCCCCCAAGGATCAGTCTTTGACTCTCTCCTTTTCAGCATATATATGTTACCTCTTGGTTACTACTGTCATCCAACCTGGAATTAATTTTTATGATAATTGTTATGCTGATAATACTTTTCTATGTCATCCCCAAAACTACCACTATCCTGCCCTAATATTTTGTATTCAAGTCCTCAGACAATGGATGAAATGTAACTTTTCTGTCCTTTCTTTTAAACCTCATATTGGGGCTCTGGTCAAAATAGCATTTTCCCATCTCTATAATACTGCTTCTGTTCACCCATTGCTCTCCATGAAAGTTACTGATTGTCCTGCTTGGACTGCTGTGATTCCCCTACATTGGCATCCCAAACAAAACCATCCACTCTCAGTATGTACAGTGTCTGCAAAACGCAGCTGCTGACATACTCATTCTAAACAAATCAGCTCATATGGCCCCACTTCACATCCAGTTTAAACCGCTGGTAATGTATAAATCTCTACATGGTCTAGCAGCAGCCTGTTTACCTGAGCTCCTACACCCCGACTGTCCTGCCCAAATACTTAAGTCCATGGATACAGGTCTTTTCTTTGTCCCAAAATTCAGTTAGGTCAACACTGGGTGCACATCTTTCACCATTATGTCCCCCAAACCATAGGATATATTACAACAATCTCTTTGCGACAGTCCACCTACTTTCCTTCTTCAAAACTCAGCTAAAAACATACATCTTTTCTGTTTATTTTCATTTAACTGCTCACTGAAATTAAATTTTTAATGCTTCCAGCAACCTTGGGTATGACAAAGGCACAAATTATTATTATTAAAACAACTCTTATTTCCTCCCATAATCTTCATTGCCTTTTTCTGCAAAGTAATGTGAAACAAAGTCAAGGCAGGCAGAATACATAAAGCACTCTACATTATCACACCTGTTTTTCCTCTACATGAAGTGACCTTTCTGACTTCCTGCTGGAGAAAGCTCTGACATTCTGTAATGGAAAATGTGCTAGTCATATGGGAAAGCTGTAACTAAATAGCCTCTTACATATGGTGATGGTGACCTTCGAGACCTTATCTGTATTTCCCATCATTCCAAGAGATACACTTTAACATTCTTAGTAGAAGTTGCCCTTTTACCATGAAATATGATCAGGTTCTCTTACCACCTGGGCAATCACATCACCGTGGACACAAACAATATTGCTTAAATATTGGATCTAAGCACTTCCATTTTCAGGAATGTCTGATAAAATCCAGTAAGAATTGGTGTTACCAAACCTATCTGATTAGTCTGTGATGGATGCTGAAATGAGATGGTTCATTTACACTATTCACGCTACACAGGTGGGGAGGCTTGATATGCAGGAAACAAGGGACCAAGCAGAAAGTGACTTACTTATGAAATGAATCTACACTTGCAAATGTAGATATGATAAAATGATTTCGCCAAGTAGTGCAGTTCTGCTACCCCACAGAGAACCTCTCCCTCGGTAGAGAGGGGAGCAGAGGGAGGCTGGTGCCACCAAGGAGTTTCTGGCACACAGAACAAGTGGCTTTGCCCAGGCTGTCACTGCAGTTGCATAGTGTGAGATTTACCATGTTTTAGCTGTGAGATTAACTTATTATTATTATTATTGTGATTAGGATTGTGTTTGGAATAATTTAAATAATTTTTCATTATAAGAATTTCCATATATCTGCAATACAAGGAGTTGATGGTTCAGTGCATTTACATCATGCTTACACTTGGCATCTCTAGTATAGAGACACACTCAAACACTCTGACCTAAATCAATGTTTGATGTATCAACTTATATCTTTTTTTTTTTCTCAAAATATATTTCAAATGATATGCTTACATTACATGTGCAGTTTAGATTGACTTTTTCCTTTTTGGACAATCAGATAGTCACGCAATGACAAACTCTGTAACTTTGATCAACTAGGAATTACAAACAAGCTAAAAATCACACAAACAGCAGCTAGACTTAACACACAGATGCTAAAATTACAATGACCATCAAAACACAGGCAAAAAGGCAGGTTTTACATACACAGGGTAATGAGGACTTAACTAGACACAGGTGCTGTTGTGACATGAGGGGCTGAGAAAACAAAACTAAGGAATGGAACCACAGCAAGGAAGTAAAGCAAAACAAAGACACGAGACAGAGAAATCATAGAGACAGAGATGCTAGGAGGGTGGCCAATTATGACAAACTCTTTGGGTCAGTATTGAGAACCTTGCAGTGAAACATGAAATCTGTCCAAAACATTTTTATAACATTCTCATAACATCCTTTTGAAATTTGATCTGAGACCAACAGGGTTATATTGTCTGGAGGATAGCTTCAGTTGAACAAAGTATTGCATGTTGCACCTTAAGCTTTATCTAGTTTCTATATTCACATGTTCTGATAAGGTGGACAGTATTTGCAATAGGCTGCTCCATTATTGAGCCTTCTGGCAGAAAAGAGATCATGAATGTCAAGTCCTCCATTTGATCTCTGAATATCTAGACATCATAATTCAGTTCACATTGTCGAAGTGTTTTACCGCATAACTGGTGCAGAATACAATTTTAAACCATGTTTTACACTTTAGAGACAGTTATGGGGAAGATATGAAGGTCCATCTCCCCCATCACCCCATGGGACCATTTACTTTTCATCTATTCTGGAGTTGACAAGAGGGGGTCTAAATCACCCATCTTTCTGTCTCTAACAGGAAGTTCCTTGTTATCAGAAAATTAGGGAACTGACAATGTCTGAAAGACATACAGTTCTGGAAACTTTTTAATATAAGACAGTTTAGTTTGTTTTTTTAGATGATAGCTGTAATACCCTTTCTTTAACATTTTATCAACATTTTAGTATTTAATGGATGTGAAAATTGTTTCCGTTCTGTCATATCAAAACCGACTTCTTCGTCGTTGTGTTTCTTTGTCTGCTTTAAAGGTATATTGCAAGAATAATACAAACATTCAAGAGAGTATTTGAGAAAAAAGGAAAGAGTACATTATGCATGGAAAGAAAATACCTAGTCAGAATTCATCTCCTACTATAGTGCAAGTTCAAGGCAGTACATCAAAACATTGTCTCAGGAGTTCAACTGATTTCATTTTACAGTTCCACTAACAGTAACACAGAGAAATGTGGGTGTGAAAGATGGAATATAATAATTCATTTCTTAGTATGAACCACAGATGCCTTCATTACAATAATCATTGAGTGAAACAACTTGGAACAGTGGCCTTGTAGACAAACTGCAAATAATGTGTCTTGTAGTACAGAAGGCTTAAATTACTGCTAAAACACTTGTTTCTTTGTTTTCATTAGTGTGTTATCAGGGTAGGATTATCCTTATGTTTGCAGGGCTTGATGTGTGTGTTATAATAGAAGTATAATACTTTGTGATTATGCTTGGTAAAGAAAAATGGTAACCTGAATCATTTGGTGAAACATGCACAATGAGGAATAAATTTTGGAATACAATATTCCAAAAGTCTTTTTTTAATATCAGACCTGGCTTTTATTGCATTTTATGCCTTTCAGATATTTGAGAAAATCAAGAAGTGATTTAATGAGATAATTTGGTTTTCTAATACAATCATCTATACTGTGTGAGCACTTATTAATGCACTTATTAATGTTTTCAATTTAGTATCCTTCTTTTCATTGTGAAGATTCATTGTGAAATAATTAATAAGTTAAATGAAGTATGGAATTGATATTTTTGTATGAATTCACCTGGACCACTACACCAATGGTTTAATTAGACTTTTACTTTCTCTCAATTATTGTACTTCTACTTTTTTTCCTTTTACTTTTGACTCAGAGTATAATTAGGGTACAGTTTAACATGACAGAATCAAAAATGATTAAGTCTGCTTTATAAATATCGGAGATCATGTTAAAATTCAAATTTAAAGCAAAGCTTAAATTATTAAGTACAAATATAAAAATTATACCTCTGTATAGTAGTGGGGTATTTGTTGCCCCTATTAACATGTAATTGTATGATACTGCTGTATGTATAGCCAATTACAGCCCAATTTGCCATTTGGAAACAACAACAATAAACATACAGAAAAAAAAAAAAAGAATTCAACAGTGGCTCCTAGATAGACTATAAAATAAAATGGTTTACCCTTGAAATAGCCAACTCACCCCCCCCACACACTCTCTCTCTCCCTCCCTCTTTCTCTCCCTCTCTCTGTGTGTCTCTGTCTCTCTGTCTCAGGGGCCTGAATGATATGTAATGGCTGCAGGGTTTTTCCAGACTTTAAATCAACTGACACACCCTCTAAACTAGGGTGGAGAGCAGAATGAGCTCCCTATTCCCTCCTGCCTCTTTATTTACTAAATAAATCATGAGGTGTAAAGTGTAGGTCTGTCTTTAAGATGCAGCCTATGTTTAGGAGAATGGGCAGATTTGACAGTGATTAGCAGAGTTAGGTTAAATTCCCTGTTAGGAAGCCTTTGAAAAAGCATATCAATATATACAGGACATTCAACGTCTTCTGAAGTCAGAGATACCAGTCCACTGGTTCCTGTTTTAGTGGTTGAATTTGAAATTCATAAATACATGCAAATGAAATTATGAATAAATAAAATTCATAGTAATAAAATCCTGTAGTTAAAGCATTCAGTCCTGCACTTTGTGCATAGATTTGCATTCAGTACTGTGTGCTCCTCTGCGTTGGTTTCTGTCATCTATGACCCATTGGGGGTGCCAAAATGATGAAAGGTTGAATTGTTCGGCTATGTACTGCTTTGTTCTGACTCTTCTCTCTTTCTCTCTCCCCAGGTAAGTGTGCAGCTCCTCACCAGGGAGTGTGTCTGAGACAAAGTAGAGGCGGGGGTCATACGTGAACACAGCTTCTGATGAAATGCAGTAAGACCAAACTGCTCTTTTCCAGCCTGCTTATTTATACAAGTCTATCTCTACCAGTCTCCTCCTGGAATAGAATGGAACTATCTGGTGGTGGGAGTTATTATGGGTTATTAGATTAAGAATTTAAGTGGAAAATCAAAGTGATGGAAATTGGAATATTTTATATAAGCATGCCTGTTGTTATTGTTGTGTCTATGTATAATCAATAGCTCTATGTTTAAAATCAAAGATATTATTTATTTAGTCTGTAGAATGGTTTTAGAGTTGCACTAGTTATACCATTAGTATCTTACTGTAATGGATATCATCCTACAGATTTGGTAAATTGTGAGAATAACTACTTCTTTCTCATTCTATCATCCACAAATTCCCAGGACCTATAGGTGCTTCAGTCTGACTTCTAGTGTATGTTTATGGGAACAGACTGACAGCAGGGGTGAATGCTGAATGAAACAGCTTTGGGCCTTGATTCTGACTCAGACTGCCCTCGATTTCCATCACTCTCTTGTGCATGGAGAGTACTAGGTTGCTAAACATTCTGACTCTTCCTGACAAAATTCTGTATACATTCTACATTCCGTGATAGGTAAGCAGGAAAAGTATTTGTAGAGGCAATTAACGAAAAGGTGGCTGTCTCCTTGAGTGAAATGCATTACAAATTTGGAAGAATGACATGCACAGCAGACAATGTAAGACTGTAATTTGACATCATCCTTTAAAAGTATAACCTGTTGATCCACAACACACCTGTTAAATCTACACTGACTTAAAGCTGAATTCAGAATGCAGGACAGAAAATACTACAATTTGTTGATCAGCAACTTTCCTCTGCTGGTGCACTTACTCATTTTTTCTGGTGTAAAACTAGAATTAAAAAAAGAAAATGTGAGATGTGATAAATTTATGGGCTAATTGTACTGCAGATCCCTTCATTCAGCAGTTTGATCAGTGTTGAGCGGCTTGCTTTTTCTCTTTCAGAGGAAACATATAAGGTCATTGATTCTCATGAAATATACGTTTCTGTATTTCAGACAGGTAAGAGATTTTCTAGTGGCATTCATGTATTTACATTTAGATTTATATTCACAGCATTTAGCAGACACTGGTCAAGAGTGATTTATAGAAGTGCTTTGCTGTCTTCGTGGAACTTGTCCTTCTGCTGGTACAACTAGTCAAAGCATGCCATTAAGCTAAAGATCTGTCATTTTCCTTATGTGATATGAGCATAAGTATACAGGCAGGAAAATTACACACAGGAAAATAATGAATGGGATAATTAACCTTGATTTCTATATTGACCTTTGTAGTTAGTGCGCCATTAGAGAAGGGCCTCTAAAGTAAAATATTAATCAGTCATTGTCTTCAGTTCTACATCACTGCATAGCTGCATTTTTTCATCCTGCTTAAAAGTTGCACAATTTTAAATAGTTTTGACTTAATATGTGAAGATTACTTGTGTAGATTTGAGACACACCACTATTAATGCATATTGAATCCTTACCTGTAGAAAAGCTTTTATCATGCCTCCTATTCAGAGATGATGAAAATGAAGATGATAAAGGTGGACACTGATAGACAACTATGAAACACCTATAGCATATTTCACACACATGGACACACACACATACACACACCCCTACCTGCATTAACTAATCCCTTCTGAGTATTAATGTGCAACAGGAAATTATACTTTTGTAGATCAAAAATGTTGTCAGAAGCTTCAATCTGATCAGAATTTAGCACAGGGTTGGGGGTGGAGAGATCTGATTACTGGTACTGCTCATAGTCGATTAGCATATATGATTTGAAAAAGGGAAGGAAACAGCAGATTCCCTGCAACGGCTCTGTGAAAATCAGGCTGGCAGCTATTTTCATTCCTTCTGGAGCAGCTGTTTAATAAAATATCAGTGTGGTGTTAGGTTAGACAGCAGCAGCAAGAACAGTTCATTTAGTGCTCACTACTCTCTTAGGCTCTCTGCTGTCCAGTCATCCACTGGCATTAATGTCCCTGGTCACATTATCTTATATACCAAAGACTTGGCTGTAAACCAGTGTGTTATTTGAGCCTTTTATTATAACCAGGCTACGACAACTTTGCTTCAGTGCAAGACACATATGACATTTCCATCAAGCTCATAGAGAAACTAAGCTATAAGATGAGAGAGCTGCTTTTATTATAGACAACAAAACTTGTATGATAGGATACAAGTGAGCACCTTCAGTCTACATTCTTAAGTGAAACTTTTAAATTAGTATATTTAAGATTTTTGTAATTATAATTTTCTTACAAATGCTCAGTACTGCCTTAAATTATGCCATTTATCTGAACTATAATTTCTCATTTGTTTATTTTGTATTAATAATGATATTTTTGAGCTAAGGTTTTGGCATCACTACACAAGAGACCCTTTCAGCAACTTGGAATGGAACATTTTCTAAAAACACTCCATGAGTGCCAAATGTGTCCTCGAGAAGGAATGCAAATAATGACTATTTTATCTTATCACTAGTTGCTTTAGGCAGCTTCAAGTAAATGAGCATGTTGGCACAAACACACTGACTAGAAGGAAATGGTTCAATCAGTATTACTGGAGATGAACCCCACACTCTGAATATATGATGCGAAGTCATATTTAGCATTGGTGAATAATTCTCAACTTCTGAGTTAATTCTAAGTTCTGATTAATATTGCATGATCCAGAGAATACACACCCTGAGCACAACTACAAAGTTAATATATAGATTTACATTAATGTTTATAGAATTTAGATGCTATATGTTTAAGTAAAATGAGCAAATGGTGGTAGTTTCTAAATAAGTTACATAGCACACATGTATCTATAGAGTCTAGATGGTATATGCTAAAATAAAATGTGTGAAAAAGAGTGGTAAAATGAGTTCAGATGGCCAAACAAAGTAAGAGGTGGGTACAGAAAGTGTATGGGTACATTCTGGACAAATTAAACAAAACAGAATCTAGATTATGTGCCTGTCTCATTACTACACTGGCTCAGGCATGTGACAATGTTCATGTCCGCAGAGAGTTCGATTCTCTTATGAGTGCAGTGCTTTCTCTACCTCATTTGCATTATTTTGTATATATTCTACTCTCATATTTTGTACTATATTCATTTTCCTGTTTTATCATTAAACTAATTAAACTTGTAATTAAACTTATTGTTTTTGATTTTCTCATCACAAATCTCCTTTAGCCAATTAAAACAGAAATAATTTAATTTGGCTAATCAGATTTACTTAAAATATTTGGCAAAAAATCAAGTCACATTTAATTATATAGCATTTTTTACAACAACCTTGTTACAAAACAGCTTCACAAACATGAGTCTAGATCCCTAATGAGCAAGCCAGAGGCAATAGAGGCAAAGAAAAACTTCCTGGGAGGAATTATGGAAAAAACCTCGGGAGAACCGACACTCAAGAGGAAACTCATCCTTCTTGGACAGCAAATCTAATATTTTATTACTTTATATAGTCCATGTAGACAGTTCAGTATAGGTGTGGGAATCTCAGCTACCCTATGTTGTCAAGGGTAGACAAGCTGTTTTTACATCAAATGGAGTAGATGGAGTATTCTGAATAATAATAATTTCTGATATTTCCATAAATATTATTAATTTATGTAATCTTTGTCAGCATTTAAGAAGAAAATAAATAATACATTTGATCCCACAAATGGTCAAAGACCTAAGAAGTTCAAACAAGTTGATGATAATACTGACTATTGGACAGTGATTGTTGTCTTTATCTTCTATGCTCTCAAGTTCAAAGTAAAGATTTGTGTTTATACTTGTGCACCTCTATGTTACCTCTATGTGTCATGATTGCCCACCCTCCTAGTGCCCCTGTCTCCATGGTTTCCCTGTCTCGTGGCTTTGTTTTGCTTTACTTCCTTGTTGTAGTTCCATTCCATAGTTTTGTTTTCTCCACCCCTCATGAGATGCACCTTTGTCTTGTTTAGTACTCATTAGACCATGTGTTTAATCCCTGTGTTTGTGCAGTCTTGCTGGTCATTGTTAATCCAAGCCTCTGTGTGTGAATACTAGCCCTAAATTGTAATTAATAGTTATTCCTAGCCATGTGTTACTTCTAGCCTTCATTTTTTCAAAGCCTCTTTGTGATACCCAGCTTCCCTTCTGTCATTGAGTGTTTTGTTTTGTTTAGTTAATCATGTATTCCTGGACTCTATGTGGCTCTATAACCCTGGACCTTTCAAATGATTACATCTCTGGATTTGCCCATAATAAGTCTCACTCTTCTGCACACATGCATCCACCTCCTAACTGCTCACCGTTACACTATGTGGGACCACACTATGAAAATGGAGTTCTTTGTCAAGGCCCAATCTTACACCAGCCTATAAACATGAATATTATTATTACGGTATATTATTCTTAGCATACTTTTGTTCTTTATGTGCATATTTGTATACTGAAAGTATGAATAAATATTGACCTAATATGCCAAATTCTTCCTCCTCCCATCAAATACAGAATATGTTTTTGCTACTCTCAGAAGAGAAAAGCTGTTTGCTTCAGGTGATGTGCCCCTCATAATAAAACAGCATCATAGATCTGGATTGAAAGTGTAGCAGAATCATCTGCAGAATATCAATGACCCAAAATGTCAGATGTTTCCGCTTTAATCCCAGCATTAGAATGGCTTTAAAGGTGATACATATTATGATATGTTGCAGGGCCTTTAAAGAGGGTTAGGGAATAAGTGAATGCCATTTCTCAGTAAGACCTGTCACGTAACCACTCATTCTTAAGAGAAATGGTATTTTCCTCTCTCATCCCCAAATGAAAGAAAAAGTATTATCTTCTGAATTATAATTCAAAGCAGGTAGGAAGAGAAAGGAATCTAGTATTCTTTGTTAATGACTTTTGACTTTGCCATTATCTGCTTTGTGTTAAATTCCCATTAAAAGTGTTTGAAAGGCTACTTAGCATTCTGCACAAAGTAGCTGCAGGAGAATAGATTGGAGCTATTTGATGTCTTTTGACTTGTCTAGCTGAAAATCATGCAGTACTGAGAGAAAGATATGGAAGGAGAGAGAGAATTTCCACACACTGGCTTAGCCACAATGGTCACAGGGTGGCCAAGTATATCTGACGTTTTTAATATTGCAAAAGTGGTTTCTATGCAACACTTTTGCAACAACAGAAGTTTCCAACATACTTTAAATGTAATTTTATATATAGTTTGTGCTTTATTAAAGGCTGTAATTGTAGCCTTAATGTACATTAGCAAGTAGAAATTATCAGGGAATTCTTGACTGGGTACTGCCACAAGCAAAGCACTTAAGGTGCTCCAGGGTAGCTGTCCTAGTATTCAGCAATTGTCAAAACTGTCGGAATAATGTAATTAATATTTTATCATAAAACTTAGATATCAAATTGTTGTTCTAGGCTATTATATTTAATGTATTTATAATAACTTTGGAACTTGAATAGAACATAGTCCAAATCTGTCATATCACCTTTGTGTCAATGTTTTCATTCTTAACAAGTTTTCTGAAGACTATAGTTTAAATTAATCTTTTTTAACCCAGTCTATGGGTGCTTACATTTATGACACTTACAATTATATCTGAATGCAACTTCAGCATTTGCTCAGGGGCACAACAGTGGCTACCTGGCTGTGATGAGGCTTGAACTGCCAATCTTCTGATTACCAGTCAACTACCTTATGTAGTAATGTAGCTTTCAGTACACCTGGATTCGGTGAAGTATTCTTAATGGTTTGGTTCAGGTGTGTTGGGATAAGGCATAAAGGTAACCTATCTCTCAGATCCTGAAGAATGGCTTAAGAAATTTACACTCTTTCACCTTTCCAAATTCTCAGCTCTCATGAGGGCAGCTTTGCAGTTCACTGAGATTTCCTTCAAGCCTGATCTCCTGTGTGTTATCCCAAAACCCATGGACACAATCCTGACCCCAAAGCCAAGGGTTCTGGGAAAATACATTGTTTTCTTTTTCTAAATATAAAATGCTGAATCAGCTGAGGCCAGCGCAAAGTTGCTATCCCAAAGTAATGGACTGTAGCCTGTTCTTCTAAATTAGAGGTTCTTAATCCAGTCCTCATGCATTCCAACTGAGTCCAGATTTTTTATCTATTCCAACTCCCAGCACACTTCAACCAGGTAAGCAAGGACTGCAAACCCCTTTATCACCTCTAGCTCCGATGTGTTGGAGAGTTTCAACAAAGTAAATATGTGGATTTGCCTGGGGTCCACAAGGACTGAATTGAGATCTTCTGCCCTAAGATACCTGTAGGCTGCTTGTAAAATTTCTCAACCCAAATACACTCATCCAAGAAATTCCAACACGCCTTGATATTTCACAGTGTCTGTCAACGTCTGGCAGGGGGTACACAGCTCTTTTCATGGAGTCCTATTGAGTTGCAGGTTTAAGCACCAAAACACTTGGCTCTAGTATTCTGATGCTACTGAAGGCCTTGATTAACTGGATCAAATGTGTTAGATTAGGGTTCTAACTAAACTCTAAGGGGATTTATATGGCGATTCTCTACTACTATCTTGACCCTCTAGTTCACCTCTTCAATTTAAGATGAATTTGGTGTACATAATTCTAACATTTCTGTATAGAGGGGTGAGGGGGTGATTTATATATAAACAGAGATAATTAAAACACTTCAATATTTATTAGTTAACCACTGGCACACTTGCTGCTCTAATTGGTTTGACTAATTAAACCAGCTTCTGAGCTTTAGAAAAAAAACAAAAACTTCAGTTTGCTACTGCCATTTGCTTTGGATATTTTTTGTGCAACAGAAGAAGTCTTCAATAAACTCACAACACACCAACAGTTGTGTTTTCCTCTTTTGTTTCTAATTGTGAATTTCAGTTGATTGGATGCTCGCTAAGAAAAAAGAGTGCACAAATCTTGCTCAACAGTAAACAGGTACCCAAGTCAATATCCATTTTCACTTATAGTTGTGTTCTTGAGCCTAAAGGCACCAGTGAGCTGCACTATAATGAGTTTATAAAAAGGTTACCTTTCCAGAGCATCATTAGCTCTAGTATTGAATTCTTTCTTTTGTGGGGCTAATTCAGAATGTACAGTAGTTAATGTCCCAAAACCATAGAATTAAAATTAAAGTTAAATGATGACAATACAAATTAAAGTTTAATAATGGCAAAATTTCTATAAAGATAATATTTGAGGGAGAACTTAGTTTTGGTATAAGGTCAGGTTTTAGATTTAGAATTAGATTCAGGATAATTTTATTTTGTTTGTGTGCGTGTGTTTGTGTGTGTGTGTGTGTGTGTGTGTGTGCGTGTGTGCGTGCGTGTGTGTGTGAGCTGAGGTCTGTTCATGTCTGCCACGTCTGCCATGTCTGTTGGCTGATATTTTGGCTGTGCTTTCGCACAGATAGCAGCAGGCCTATTTGGATTCAGTACATGTCTTTGATTTGTGGTTGGAGTAACTGGCCAACATAGGAGGTACCATGCCTCAGTATCACAACAAGCCTGGATTTATTAGAAAAAAGCAGTGTCTGTCCCTGATCACAGCTGCACTCATTCTCTGCAACTCCATACTTTCAGTAAAAATAAAGATGGTCTCTCAAACTGAATCAGTTGAGGTAGTTGAGATTTAAGCTCTTGAATTTCAGTGTTTGGTTTTACATGCCAGCTTTTGACAGAGACTTTATTTCTTTATATCTTTATTTCACACACCCTTGTACCTGGACACCTCCCCCATAGCCAATTACTTCTATGTTGCCCTTAATGGACATTCTCTTGCGGGATGTCATGATGTTACTGAGCCTCAACATGTCTCAGCTCCCACCACCCCTGATGTCCTCTGCTGTAGCATGGAATTGAGTTTGGGCTGTAACAGAACTTGGTATTGACCAATTAGTGAAACCTCAGGTATAGAGCCTGTGATAATGCCAGCAGAACTGTATGCAAAGTCTCCAGTACTCATATAGTAAATTATATAGTGTCAATGGCTACATTATTGTACGACTTATTTCACAATACTCATAATAATGATAAAAGCTTACATTTCACTACCCTTTTACTACATACATCAAATATAATTACAAAGCAATAACTTAAAAAAGTAAAAAATAAAATGCTCCCCATATAGAGGCTCCAATTACACTACAATTATCTCCAATTACCTCCAAACTTGCAATATTTGTGGCATCCTTTATTTTGTGCACCATAATCAGTAGTCCCCCTGGACTATTCTTATGCATCATTCAAGTGCCTCTATTTTTATTCCTGCTTAGGTAAATTTCACCAATGTCGTTGCCTATGTCACTATTTGGTTGATGGGTTTCTGAGTCTTGCTTCTTGGATCAACCAATCCATCTATCTATCTATCTGTCTGTCTGTCTGTCTCCTTCATGCTTTTCTCTGTTCATTACTTCACTGAGCTGTCATTTTGTTTATTCCTGCTCTTTCTTACTTTGCCTCTCTAAATGGCTCATATTATGATTGCCTGTCATTGTCCACTGAGGATCATAAAGTCAGAGAAAATATGATGATGTAATTTCATAGTGGGCTGTTGTTTCAGAAACCAAAGGGGCATGGTGAGCTTTTTCCTCTGTGTATATTCAGTGGTCACAGTGATATAAAATAAAGTCTGCCTTATGCTCTGTCTCCCTGTTCTCTGGGGCTGGTAGGGTTTTCGCAGGATATTGGCTTGACACGTCCTTGAGCATACAGAATATCTGATACAGTCTAGATTTCAGGATTAGGTTTACTTTTTATGTATGGTAACAAGTATGATTATTGTAAACATAAATAAATCACTATGCATGTATAGTCTGACCCAATGGAGAGTCCCAGGAGTGTGACACTTTGGTCATTGGTTTTTATATACATGTTTCACTGCAAATAGAAATGTTCATACAATCTCCACTGCCATTGTGATAAATTAACACTTTACTCAGTTACCTTACTCATTAAGTAAAATTTAATTCCTTTACTAGTACAGCTGTTAAAAAAAAGTAGTTCTTTACAAAATATTTCACAATGCAGTGTCAGTCAATTGAAGTAATACTGAATATGACTTATAGGAAACTAAATTAGCATGACCTCATGAGGTTCCATCTTTCATCGCCTACCATGGTGCTGTCTTTCAGCTCTGTGGCATTGCCATTGGCTACTTGATGCTATTTCTGTGTAGCTGTCAGTTTCAATATAGGACCAATCCAGTAATTATTTAATTACAGCTTTCCTTTAATGTTTCTCTCTGAAAGAGAACCTTCAATAGAGTGCAGTGAGTGCTGTAATTGAATTTTGTTTCAATTGACACCAGTTAGCTTGATCTCCTGGAACCCCTTGAAATTCCATTAAATGTGAATGTGAAGTCAGTATTTTTTGAGGAGTTCCTTGTTTTAATGAGTTCAAACTATATGTGGTTTGTTCATGCTGTTTTTGTAAAAATAAATAAATTAATTAATAAATAGTAGCAGAGATTCATCAACCCACTGCATTGAAACATTTACATTTTGGTGTGTTCAGCAAGTTTACTTACCTTTTGCCCTTGACAGAGGACAGCCCACGGATCTGCTATTTTTGGTTGTGTATGACCAAGCAGTCTTTCCTTGCTGCTAGACACCATGTTTGAACCTGGAGCCAAGATTCGTGACACATCCTTGTAGAACCCAAATGATTCCAATGATTCAAAGCTTCCAAAGGTGCAATAAAATGTAACATGATAATAATAATGTGAAGGGATTGGATGACTTGCAATGCTTCGACTTGAGATTTGCAGCAGCCTACCACGCATATGTGGTAGCACATACACTTCCTTTGTGCTGTTCCTAAATGGCTACACAGAGACAGTGAACACATACAGTGAACAGAAACATTCTGCATGGAGAAAGGTTTCAGAAATTGATGTTTTCTCTGGAGGGTTGAAAATTAACTATGTAATTTTATTAATAATATATATAATGTCTTCTCTCATTGAGCTATCCATAATGCTGTAATGATAATGATTCAGTAGTTGTCATGATTAATCCCTCCCATCTTCCGTGTTTGCCCTGTCATGCGTATTTTAGTTCCATTCTGTAGTTTCGTTTTCTTTACACATTGTACTCCATGTATCCTAGCCTTCGTGTTTCTTAGCCCGGTGTTTTCTTAGTGTCTTTTGTTAGAGCCTGATTCCCCTGTTTGCCTTTCTGTGTTGTTGTTTTGTAATGTATCCTCGTACTTTCCATGTTGGCTCTATGACCCTGGATTACCCTAATGACTATGACTCTGGATTTGCCCCTAATAAATCTCGCTCTTCTCCACACGTGCGTCTGACTCCTTACCGCTCAACGTTACAGTAGTCTTGTATTTATACACATCTGCTGTCCCTCAAATTCAAAATCCAAACAGGAAGAAAGTTTGTTGGGTTCTAACATATTAATATAACATTTTATACATTATGCAAATATGATTTTTGGCAAAACTCATCCCCTCAACAGCAAACTTGAAGTGGGCTAAGTGTTAACAGGTGTAATCCAAAATTTCACTCCATTTATTTTCAGCAAGAAAATATTGGTGAGGGACTGTGAGTTAGCAAGCAGTTCGAATATGACTGCCAACATGACGGGAAAAGCTTAGCTGACATCAACTTTATGTAAACTGCATGCGTCAGACGTACGTGTAATGCGGTCCAATTAGGAAAAAGCCCATTTTCATTGTCCATGCAGAATAAGCATGTGCATTTTTTAGATCTTGCCGGTGGACATGGACAAAAAAATTAACACTCATAACACTCATCACTATTTGCCCATGTGCCCCACCATGTATCCTTCAAAAGCAAAACAAGTACTGCAGCTTTCCCATCTGCAATAAGTGCCAATTCTTTTCCTACAGTGCTAATTCTGAGAGCTCAATATCCATATGTAAAGAGAAGGAAAAAATCCACACCACATGCAGTGGACATGTAGCTACTTTTGTACAACCCTAGAGAAGTACTGGAACAGTATCATAATCAGGTAACAGCACATTATGGAATAATGTCCTATTAATAGAGAATTGTGATAGTGGATACATTTTACTGATAATAGTAATGGAATTGGTATACCGTATAACAACCTGTTTAATTGGAGGCATAGGCCTGTATAAATTATAACTAGCCCCATGCTTACCTAAAGTATATAGAATTAGTGTAACAGTGAGGATTCATACACGAAGGCATGGATTATATTCACGACTTCTAATACAAAATGGGAGCTTTCAATGAACAGCCAAGACACAGGGCACAAGACAGGGTTTAAATATTTGAATTAATAAACATTAAACCAGACACAGGTGCAAATCATGAACAGCCAAAAACAAAACAAGGACATGCGCAGAGAAACAGACGATGGGTGGCGAAAATGAAACTAAGGAAAGGAAGAAAAATAATAACATGAGACAGGGAAGCTATAGAAACATGGACGCTAGGAGGGATCGACCATGACAATTAGGATATGAGAGCTATGAGAGTTGTAAGATACAGATGTGTTCATTACTATTGTTATAACTCAGTTAAAGACTAACATGCTGTGATTTAACAGAGTAATCGAATACCTTATTGCAGTTCCATACAGTCCTGAAACAGTCTGCGTTTCAGGATTAGGGTTACTTTTTATGTATGGTAACAAATAGGATTACAGTAAATGTGAATTCATTCACTGTTCATAGCCTGATCCAATGGACAGTCCCAGGGGTTTTTCCCAAGATAGTTCTTGATCTCAGTTTCTTCATTAAAACCTATTCCTCTGAGCTCTAGGGTATTACTACTACCTGGAGTTTTCTGAGATGAGGAATAGGAAGCTGTGGAGCTGTTTCCACTCTGGGCAGCCCATTCTGCTTTCTGCATCAACTTTCTGTTTTGATTTATTTTCCAAGAAGACGTTTTCTTTCTACCAGTATTTATGAACAGAGATTTACTGACACAGGGACTGAGTGATTATTCCTTTGAATTATGTAACTTGGCATGTCTGCACTCAACTGTGCTGATTGTACTTGCCTAGTCAGCAGTAAGTGGGTGATTTAGACTCTTCTGAGGTCCACAGACATGCCAAACGTGATGTCAACATAATTATTTAATAAAATGGGACCCGTGATGATTAAAGACTGTGTGCTTAGGTTTTATGACTTTCTGCACACTCATTCATCTGATTTAACTTCCTTTAAATGGTTAATATATGAGGGAACACTGTTCAGCCCTGTAACAGAAGGTTAATAGTAGTGGTTTTAACAACCTTTAATCATCAGAACTTGTGGACAGTTAATACATTCAAATCAATGCACACCATACTGATCGTATTATGCTAGGTAAATGAAAACCCTTTCCAATTACTTCATTATGATCAAGGCTATGGTAATAGTTTCTTTGTTATTTTTGTGAAACGCACAAACTATATTTTAAAAGACATCACTGTCTATTACATATGATTGTCACATCAGTTTATACACACTGTGAAACCACATCCGTGTGGTATATAATGATAAATAACGCAGATGTCATTTCTATAACAAATAAAGTTCAGTCTGAAGCTCAATCTGAAAGCACTGCTCCATTTTTGATTATCCTTCAGCAAACACACAGTCACATTTTTTTCCAAATGACTCTATTACACTAACTGTAGTAGCACTGGTGGTGGTGGTGGGCAGGGGGGGGGGTGTTATATGAATATTCTTTGAAATTTATTTTTAGATTTTTGAAGATCTGCATGATTGTGTTGCCATGTTTGGTGAATATAGTGACTGCACTAATTCAGAATCAGATTCTGATTCTGAATTAGTCTACTGTTATATCAGCTATTCAGTGACATTACAAATGACATTACATTCTATTGGGTAGAATGATTTGGGCAATGTAATGCATTAATGGGTTTGGTTGATATGGTATGGTAGACATAGATTTAGGTGTTGTGTTGGGTTGATGTATGTGGGTGATTATGCTAGGTGGTTGTATGTAAGTGTTGTGTTGGGTCAATGTTTGTGGGCAATGTGCTGAGTGGTTCTATTTAGGTCTTGTGTTGGGTTGATGTCAACCTCGTAAGTATTCATCCCACTTAAAATTCTTCAGTTTCATGTGAATTACAAATTACACTTCATTTGTGTATGGGTTTGTATAGATTATGCCAAGCTGATGAACATTTTATTTCTTAAGAACTATTGTCTACTATACCAGATTTTTTTCCTATGTTGATTACTGATGAGCAATGCATATATATTTATAGAAGATTCCAGGGAGTGTATGATGTAGATGTAGATATGTTCAAAATTCCAGTTTAGTACACAAAGTTTTCAAAAAAACAAAACATTTTGGATGGAGGTCCTTTCAAAACACATGACAGTGACATTTTTACTGTAACCTTGTACAGTTTTAGTAGCACTTTTCTTGCACAGTTGATAAAGGACCTCTGTTCAAAACATCCTGTTTCTCTGAAAACCTTGTGTACTTCACTGCAGTTTTTACTACCTCTGTCTTTAGTTACATATGCAGTTACTCTTTGCGATTGTCTTCATACATAAACACATATATAAATGCTAGTCTCCCAATTTAAGATGATATGCTAATTTTGTGCTCACCTGTTAGCATACTCACTTTTATTTACTATGATGCCCTATACTTACTGTATAAAATCTGCCAGACACACTGGATCTTTGCTTCAAAAGGAACCCTTTAAAACGCATGCCTTTTTTCTGAACTAATTAAAAAACAGCATAGTTGATCACAGGTGGTGGTGTGTGCGGTTTATGTGATCCATAAGGTGATTGGTTGTCCCTGAGCAAGTCTGCAAAGGCGGCACCAAGTGAGGGTTGCACTCACTTATCCAAGTAATGTATTTAACTGTTGTAATTTTAATTTTCGGAATGTTTTGGTGTTTCCCAGCCTGGTCATCAAACCCCCAGACAGTACATATTTTTACTCTATCACAGCTTCTAGCAAGCCTGAACAAGGATTTATTGTTCTTGATTTCTTGGTTCAAATGTGTTGGGATCTAAAATGCAGAAAAAATGTGGACTTTCTAGGCATTCTTCATGGTCGGATTGGAAAAATCTTTAAAAGGTTTGAGCTAATTTTTCATAAAACAAAGGGAACATATTTTGAAAGGGGGTGGTAACTCCCTCTTCCCAATCTGTATGATATATAAGAGAAAGAGAGTTTTCGCTTTCAAGAACTACTTTACCTTCTTGTTGTGTAGTGTGAAAAGGGCAAGGAGGCCTAGATGTGGATAATGAGCAAATGAAATTTAAATCTCTGCTTGCAATCTACTCTCTCAAGAATTGCATAGTCTCTGTAGTCACCAAATCTTCTCACACACACAAGCATAAGCATTCACACACACACACACACACCGCACACACACACACACACACACACACACACACACTGCTTCTAAAAGTTCCAAGTCCTTAGAGAGCCTTCATCCTTGGTTCCATCTGTGATAGTGTACCTATATTCTCCCTATGGACCTCTGTATTGTACAGGCTGTCATATATTTCCTCCCTCCCTCTCTCTTTCTCTCTCTCCCTCTCTCTCTCTCTCTCTCTCTCTCTCTCTCTCTTTCTCTCATTATACCTGTCCTTCATATTGGGAGACAGCAGTGTGTGGTCTCTCAGCAGCAGTTACGCTGTGGGGAGATCCTCCATCTGTACAGCAGTGTCACAACACACCGTAGCGATACGCCACCTCTGTTTATCACATGCTGTGACCTTGTTTGTTAAACCGAAAGGCATGTAAGTGAAGTATTAGCATACATTAAGGCAGTCTGATGGAGTTTTTCAGCCAGCAGAGGGCAATGTGACTTGGAGCCTTCTCACCCATAAAGACGCTTCATACATAATTACATAATTTTATGGAATTTAGTTCTGAGCCAGATGAACACTAATGGACACTGCAATATGCTGAAACTGTAGATATGTGTGGAATCATTAACCTTAAAAGTGGAAGAAGGGTTCAACCTCCCCATCTAAATGTTCAATAGAGAGAGAATGATAAACATCAAGATGGGTCTAAAATTGCACTAGACTGATATAATCTTGAAGCAAGTTTTTTATGCTTGAGTAATTTGTGAGATCCAATCGCATACAATACTGTATAGTATAAGCCTGTCTCTTTTTACAGGAACCATTGCATGGAGACTCTATAAAATAAAAAGTCAGTGCTCAGTGGCCCCAGAATGATGAAATGATTAAAAAGACCCATGTTTTTCAGACCCAGGCTTGTTCAGCCTGCCAGTGGTTAAGATGCTCAGGTCAAGATCCTCTTGTCATAATTTCTGTCCTGATATTCATAAGCTCACTCTTACCGGTCCTCTGATTCTGCTACTGATCAGGAACCTGATCTTGATGTTTCTGAAGTGAAACCATTGACTGCTAATCATAAATCTTTTACAGTTCTGAGGCAAGTGATTTGTGTTTTAAAGCAAAGCAGTACATAAATGAACATGCACAGTGCTATTGTAATACAGTACTATGGGACATTCACTTTATTATGCCTAGATTATACTTACCTAGGTTATGCCTAGGTTATACTTACATCAGTTTGTCATACACTGTTCTACTCTGTTCATTGGTGAGTTATTTAGCTACAGAACCACTTCTCACCTAATATTATTTGAATGATGGATCATTCTCTATACAGCTTTAACACTTAAAAGTGGCATTGTGGTAGTAGGTGTTCAGATAGTACAAGTTTATTAGGTGCAGAAGTGTTACTCGGTTTTATTAAGTATAATTAATTTCAAATGTACTTGTATAGTGTTTTTTACAACTTCCATTGTCACAAATCAGTTATTTCAACCCATGCTCCTCTCATCATCGCCAGACAGCACAACAAGAATGACTTTCACACTTGTCATAGTCACTGCTGAGTTACGATTGGTCCACCAACCAAAAATATCAAGCCGACAGTAGTGACAAACTCATATATGTTGTTAGAACCATACATTTTCTGTGGTCTTTCTAAAAAGGGGCTGGTGAGTCTAGATTACTTTCTGTATGGAGGGAATATGGTCTCCCAGTGTTTGCAGCTGATCTGCTTTCCTGTTTTATTTTAAGATATCCCCATGTTCTCTTCACTGTTCCATTGTTACAATTAGACTGGATTAGCCAAGAATCTGTTATCATTTCAACAGTTGAAAAACCTCATGACCTTGCTTCTGGTCTGCCTTGCATCTGCCAAAAACTCATTCCAGAATTAAAGAAAAGAGATTTTTAGTTACATCAGTTTGGATGTATTCCAGTCTGTCCTGATTTTGTTTATGCAAACAATGTGGCAGACGTTATTCCCCCATTACAGTACTACCCCTCATTATAGCTCACTACAAAGTCTCTCAGTGAATATGTGAAACAAATTAGCCTCTTAAGTGAATTTGTTCATTAAATTAAGTTTTCAACAGTAAGTCCTTGGTGTTTGAACTGTTTCTTGAGCTTAATTCTTAAACTGAATTTCTTAATTGTGATGCATTTCAAACAACTGAGTGGAAGTTACAGGATATTTATAAAGTTTGACAGAAGAACAAAAAAAATATGTGATTGTATCCAGTTGTATGAGTTGTATGAGTCTATGAGCCTTTACGATTGCGCACAATTATTTCTGTTTGTTTATACTAATTATAGTGGATTTCATGTGTCCCTTAACCAACCATGTAAAAGGTTCTCTAAAGCTCTTTCAGGTAATTCTTTGGTACCTTGCTGTGTCTCTTCAGCGAATGATTTCACTAATATGGTATATAAGAGCTTTATTAGATGTCACTTGTGTGTAATTTAGGAAGTCATCATATATATAGCTTGCTTCTTCATGTGGATAGATTGGCCCTGTTAAACATTCATCAGTCTATCGTTCAGGGTAGGGTAGAACAGATCAAAGGCTGACATCACTGAGTTCTAGCCCATGCTGTCCTGTATGAATTCCCATCATGAAGGAAGAATGTCAAGGATTATCAACCCTGTCAGTGCCTAATGAGACGTGATCACAACTGCATCATGGGTAATGCAGTTTGCAAGGACACAGCGTCATTAGTTAATGGAGGCAGAGCTAGATGGATTTCGTAAGTAATTGAAATGACACAAGCAGTACTCTGTTTGATCCATCACAAGGGGGCTAGATGGATCAGCCCCCACAGCACTATACCAGACTTACAGTGGGAGTGTGAAATGGCATCTGCCCTGCACTGCAGAGGGCACTTTTGTACAGTGTGAGGATATAGATTGGTAAATAGAACAATTGTTTCAACCAATTGTTAGAACCCTAAAATTATGCAGCCCTTGGTTTTGGGACAGGTAGTAATTGAGATGTTGGCAATTTGTTGATGAATGATCATGGAATGATAAGTGACATGAGCCCATTACTGCTAAGAACAAGACCATCAGTTTACTGGATACTCACAGCCGACTAGATAATGTCTCTCAAATGCAGAGGTCTGCCCCCTTCACACGCACACACCCACAAAACTGGAGCAGCTTGCAACACTCCTCACATTCATACAAACGCAGGTCGAAATTGGGGGAGGTATTTATTATATTTATTGGAGTGTACTGCCCCCCAGTGGTATCTTGTGGCAAATAAACATTTTATTTCACTTTTATGTATTGTGGAAATTTGAATGCTGTTTGAATGAGTTGTGTAGTAATTGTATAGTTAATTAACACAAGCATTCTTGAAAGTAAAGTGCTTTGTACTCTTTTTTGATTATTGTGTTATTATAATGCATTTTTTTAAGTTTGCAACATCCAGCATAATTACATTATTCTGCCTTCTTACTTTAGAAAGACCATTTTGGTTTTAATAGCAGTGAGCTACAAAGTGTGTGTTTGTGTCCTATTGTTCTTTTTCAGATGTCAGTGGAGTTGCTTTCGTTGTATTTTAATATAAGTAAAGCCCAGCGCTGCGGTGGAAGGGCTTCAGAACAGATGACGAGTTGTCAGGGTTATGCATGCATGTCTGGTGCCGTATACTTCCTGTGAGTCACACAGAGTGGTGTGCCATCTGTTCCTTTCTTTAGATCAACATGAGGCCCTCAGTGGACTGGCACTTAAGGCAGGTTCCATCGTCTATGTGTCACGCACGTTTCAAAATTACCATCCGTTAATTAGTCTCTGTAAAGTGTGCAAATGATCTGTCTTTATGGAAATAATAGCACACCACTCTTCCCTTTTCTTTTCCCACAGTGTGTTGTTATTACAGAAGGCAGTTTAAGCTACTGTTATGACTGGTTGGTGTGGTTATGTATTATGTGTGGTTGAGCATTTTCAGTTGTAACTGAGAAAACATTCTTCTTGAATGTACTGGCATGTTTGTAGTGTTTATGAGAGATAACTGACTACAGATATAAAGATGGCTTGTGTTAATTGGCAGACCTTGAATGGTTGCATTCACAGATGATATAAACGGCATTTAGAACTGCAATCTAGTGGACTATCCAAACTCTCTAACATGTTTGGATTTCTTACGACTGGCTGATTCTTTTTTCTCAGTGGAGAAGAGTAGAAGTGTTCAGTGGACCTAACATGGGTGTTCACAAAATTGCCTTTGATGAAAGGCTGCCAGCAGCCAGACGTTTTGTCAGTACATTACATGTGGCTTTTGATATTTTCCTTTGTGTGCTTCTCCTCTTTATGATCTGATGTTAAAGTTTCTTCATCTCCAAAAACACTGCCCTGAAACCCTAGAAACAATTTCTCAAATGTAACTGCAATCTAATCATCATTCTCCAAATTAAATGCAATGCATTCACTAACAATATGTTAAACATATAGTAAAGAGGTTAGTGTAAATAGGATTCCACACAAACATCCTTGTAATAATGGCCAATTATTTCCTCACTGTTAGCCGTCATTAATTTCCACCCACGGTCTCACCTGCTGCTCTCGATGTCACAGGACAGCTGAGCGTGACTGGAGAAGAGTGCTGCCTGTGATAGCTTTGGGTGTCTGCCATCTCAGACACCCAAGACTGGCCAGCACCACTGTGCATAGACATAAATGTGGAGTTAGGTCATATTTCCAGCTTCACAGAGTATCTAAAGAACATGGTGCAATTTAAAACCATGAAGTGGAGGTGTAATTATATGCTCAATTACGCATTTCTAATCTTCCAAACAAGGTATAACAGTTCAGTAAACAAAAGTTTGTACCAGTGTCATTTTGGAAGAGAAACCTTTAGGTTTTTCCAGGAATTCTCATTTCCAAGTATTCATTACTACAACAGACAAGAACACTAAACTATATCCGGATGGTTAATTGCACAACTGAAGAGATGTGGAGTGTGGAAGGTGTCAGAGCTTGGTTTTGACACATTTCTCAGGTGCTAGAATATAGAAAATATCTGTCCCTCAGCCAGGAAACCACCATATAAGATTGCAGCCACCATATAGAGGAAGAAAAAATTTCCATTAGACCTTCATGAAATATTAACACAAATTGAGAGCTGCACACTGAGACTTGAAGGTTCCATGCACTGCGAATATGCCCTTTTTTTCTCTGGTTGAAACATATTTGGCCATAACATATTTGTGCAAACCAGCAATACACTTAAGAACAATGCACAACACATTTACCTTTTAATGCGATCCTAGCCATCAGTCTCCACAAGCCAGGGGAACATTTTTATTTAATTTGTCTGGCAACCTTAAGCCGTATTTATTTATGTTTTTCCCCCTGACCTTTTGTGTTTATTTGTACATGACAGTGATGATGGCTTCAAGCTGATGTGTATGAATATGAGATGCAGGATGAAATCATTAAGCTAAGTGACTGGATGTTACCAACATCAGGTTACGGCCTATGCCTTCGTAGAAATGCATTCGTGTTCATGGTCATTACATTCCCATAACCCGGCAGTGTAAAGGGCAGCCCGTAACCCTTAGGCAAGCCTGGCCTGTTGAATGCCCTTCTTTATTACCTGGATGCTGTGTGAGGTGGAGAGCAGGGTGAGCTGTTCCACTGTAGGGTGTAGTGACAAGCTTTTTGCTGCCAAATATGAACAAAAAAGCATGTTTTTTTTTTCATTTTTCCCTCTGAAATCATGTTGACCTGGTCCTGGATGGTTCTAGGTTCAAGCGCTCTTTGACTGACCATGACTGCTGTGCCCTTGAGTAACAGCCTTTACCCCGTTTGCTGCATACCCATCTTTTGTAAAAGTGGAATTACCTGCAATGCCTTTAAGACACACAGATTTAACATGCATATGCATGTATTATGTCATGAGTTGAGTGTGTTCTATCATTCAATTGTTGGTTTCATTTTTATTTCCCAAAAATTAGACAGGAATAGTACCAGAGTGCTTTATATGCATATTCAATGTGTGGATAGTATATTACAAAAATAGGCTAGGTTTTTTTTGCTGCTCAGAATCACCTGATATTCTACCACAGACACAATCTGACAGAGGATAAAAACAAACAGAAGTGTCCTTGTGGTGAATGTTCCTGGTCAACAAAACTAGCATTTAATACTGAGCCAAACCTTCACAGCCTCCAAATACACCTCAGATGTCTGGGTAAAAGCATCATGCTTGCCGAGCCCGGCCCAACATGTTGGTCCAGGGAATGAGGAGCATTTCAGTGGCCCTGCTGTGGAGAAGTAAAGGGCACAGAGGAGGGCATGTGGCACCATAGCCTGTGAAAGGCACAGCATTTCACTCTCTGCATTGCCTGTGAACCTTGCCTGCAGACTATAGCGAGAATAAAAAGGAAAGGTCAATCGCACCTTAAGTGCTTACCAGGTTAAATGTCTGCAGCTGGGCACTTTCATTCATTTCCATTAAAGCACAGCCAGCTGCATATTACCTGGAAAATGACACATGACTTCTTTTAATAATAACAATTAAATAGACCATTCTCTGTTTTTGAGCCCATGAAAGCTCTTGGTCATTTAGCTAATTTTTGAGTGCCTGTCTGGTAATTAGTATGCAATAACATACAAGGAAGCGATACCACACTAATGGGGGAAGGTCTGTGAAACACTTCAGCTAATATTTCAATAGGAATAAAAGATGGATACCCACAATGCTTGATATATATATTTTGATATATTTAATATCATCTGTGTGTGTGCAAGCATGCACCACACAGGACAGGCGGAACAAAAAACAATCTTGTTTTAGTATGGTTTTACCTTACTACACTAAGGTCTGAGTATGTATGCCTGGCTGAGTTGTGGTTGTGTGATGGAGAGAGTCTCAACACATGTAGTGGGGTCCATAGAAATAAATATTCCATGACTGTTTTTTTTTGTTACACTAAGCTGAGTTGTGGTTGAGTGATGGAGAGAGTCTCAACACATGTAGTGGTGTCCATAGAAATAAATATTCCATGACTGTTTTGTTTGTTACACTATGCTGAGTTGTGGTTGAGTGATGAAGAGAATCTCAGCACATGTAGTGGTGTCCATAGAAATAAATATTCCATGACTGTTTTGTTTGTTAAACTAAGCTGAGTTGTGTTTGAGTGATGGAGAGAGTCTCAGCACATGTAGTGGTGTCCATAGAAATAAATATTCCATGACTGTTTTGTTTGTTACACTAAGCCCATGTGTATGTGAGTGTTTGTGTGTATGCATGCTTGTACCCATGTTCAGGAATAAATCTATTTATTCTGACTGCTACAGTGTGTGTGTGTGTGTGTGTGTGTGTGTGTGTGTGTGTGTGTGTGTGTGTGTGTGTGTGTGTGTGTGTGTGTGTGTGTGTGTTTGCGCATGTTTACTTTTATATGTGCTTGTCTTTGTCTTATTGCTGTGTGCACTATTGCATAGCAGGCCTTCATTAAGTCCTGCACTTTCATCTGGTTTGTTGTTGAGGGCGACCATATCTAAGTTGTCTCTGTGTGGTGTTGCCATAGAAACCAGGGTGCCTCCTATCAAAACAGCAATGGAAAGAATGAACAGAGAGAGGGTGAGTAATTTGAGTGAGTGAGTGAGTGAGTGAGTGAGTGAGTGAGTGAGTGAGTGAGTGAGTGAGTGAGTGAGTGAGTGAGTGAGGGAAAACTCAGCTGTTGTAGGTACATTACAGTTAGACTAGAAGCAGGTACTTTCTCATGTTTCTAATGCAAACTTGGGATATCATGGAACTGTTGTCACTGCCTGATTGACATTGAAGTTATTAAAGCTAGAGGTGCTATAAAAATAGAGGCTTCCAGTTTCAGGATATCCAGCTGAAGGACAGTTATATCAGGATTTCAACATGATGATAAAAAGACATCAATAAGCAGATGCTTGTAAGCATGTTTTAGGGTCCAGAAATCAAGACTAGCTGGGGTACAGAACAGCATGCGTAACTAATAAGCCCAGTCTCAGACACAGCATGTGCACATAAAACAAGCACTTGACAAGCCATGCCAGCAGAAATGCTATATTATTCAGATCCAAACTTACTGGCAGTATTTCTGAATGCTATTCTTTTCTTGCATAGATTTATAACATAAAGTGTGTGTGTGTGTGTGTGTGTGTGTGTGTGTGTGTGTGTGTGTGTGTGTGTGTGTGTGTGTGTGTGTGTGTGTGCATACATCTCAAGCTACTCACTTCAGCTGGCAGGACATTGGGTTGACCTAGTGGCCATCCAAGGTTTCTTACTCCACTGCTTAGAGATACATGAGAACACATTTATTTATTAACACATTTAAACAATGTATCAATAAATAAAAAATATGGTTTAATATATCACACATTAAAGTCGTGGATTTATTATTATTATTATTGTTGTTGTTGTTGTTGTTGTTGTTGTTATTGTTATTATTATTATTATGGAATATAGCGACATTAAACTCTTTGGCCACCAGATGGCGGTGTTTTATAAGAAAAACAAATTCACCGCAGGGTTTTTACCGCACTGAAGTAGAAGTATACTCACTACATTCACAACCCTTAATAACATTTTAAAGTAGACGCAATCCCAAGCCCTCCATATCTATTTAAGATCAGAAACACTATGAATAAACCAAGTATTTTTATCCTAGAATCTATTCATATCGCCTGGCGAGGGCCTGGTGATACCTTATATACATAGATATTAAAACAGCCAATATGATTCAGTAGTTCCCGCGAGCGGTTTGGCTCCGGTATGTGTGCTGTTGGAGTTATTTGAAGCAGATGCCGTGCTAGCAGGGAGGTTTGCTTGTTGATGTGAAAGTTGATATGAAAAATGGTTTGTCGCATGCCGCTTCTGTGGGCGGTGAGAGAGCTTTTCAATATGCTGCAGCCTTGCGTGCTTATTTCACATTCTCCTCGAGTTAAGTGCTGCAAGTGAACCGATAACCATAAGGTTTCTCGTGTTTATATTCAGCGATTAAACACTTTTTAAACACATTTTAGTTGCCTTCTTTGTATCCTTGACACATATTTTACTTGACACAGACATTTCTTTTGATTTATACGTAGCATATTAAAAAGCGAGAGAAGCGCTCGTTTTACCGGTCTGTTATTCGAGAACCTCTGGTGAAAGCGATACTAAAATATCGCCGAGGTTCACAAACAACTGATTCATTCATTCAGTGCTAGGAGTATTCCTCACACAATGCTTTATTAAGTCAGGTTCTGTACAAATTTAGCAGCTAGAAGCTATGCTCCCATTCATATCTGCACAATAGCAGTTTATCATTTTATGTGGCCTCCGCAGTGACACTGCTGTACTCGCAAGGACACACGAGGTGGCGCTTCGATTCGCACTCGCAGTCAGACAAAATGTCATGTTCAGCACGATTCAAAGCATCGGCCTTCCAATTAGTCCTAGTGACGGACACCTCTAACTGCAGGAGCAACCCCGTCTCTGGACTAAATCTGCTGTTCCGTTCTCACTGATCTTTTAAGATCCAGAGGACATTTTCTGATATGAATGTTACACAAGTAAAATAACATGATTCAGCTATGACATATGTGTCTTTATGCCATGTATGTGTCTTTGTCATGCACTACAGTACACAATAAGGTATAACTTTTCATTATGGCTTGTGTGTGTCTTATCCTGGAGGTCACTTAGAAATATAAAGCAGAAAAATAAATGTATTTGCTATATAACAATCTTTGTTTTATAACATATAATCTAATATAATAACATAATGTTTGATCTCTAGATTACTCATGTAAGGCTGAGAAGGAATTAGCAAAATCTCACAAGTATCAGAAACTCTTCAGGTCTGCTGCCATCATTTTGTAGCCCTCAGAAGAAACCAGTGGGATGGGAGGTGTGTCTGAATGCGTTAGCCTGGTCACAGCCTCTGCGTTTCTGGCAGAGTGAGCAGCAGACTGTCATCAGTCTCCTTCAGTGTGAAACCCTCCCACACTCCCTCTGGCTATGTTAACACTGTGCCTGACAAACCACAAAATGGTTCAAATGTAATAGCGCTGCCCAAGCACACAAACTACAACATAATATACCACTTGGATTTGGAAACAAACATGTTTTGCACATTAAGGAACAATGTAATTGTTCATACATGGACCACCAGCAAGTTTAATTAGTATGCTACATTGAGTCTTAAGTAGTACTGTTGGTTTACATTTTATGAATGAGTTGATATGCTCCCTTTTTATGGTCTTTAATAGCCTTTGAGGGCAGAACTCAGTTTCCCTTCTATATGATATGTTTGCAGTTTTCATATAGGCTACTTTATGGCTCCTTCAGCTGACCTGCATTGTATCAACACCAGTGCACTGCAATATATTGCTCAGGCTTTGTTTGTGGACTGCCAGTCACACGATCCATAACCTTACAGTAACCTTCAGTGTGTTCCCATCCTATGTAAATAAGATATGTCCCTTACTCCCAGTTTGGCAAACGCATAATCAGTTACCTCTCATCCCTGTGTGACCTCCGTCCACATTAATATCATGTAATATTCAATTGTCTTAATTGTTCATCAAGATTATATGGAAAATTCCACTTATTGAGTATTATGGCTAAGTATGTGAATGGACACAAAGCACTAAGATGAGAAACATAATCATTGTAATTATCACCCAGATGGTTGCAGTCCATGTAGGAACTCTCAGACAAAGATTTCACTTCAGGCATTTCACATATTTTTAATTATGCAATTTAGAAGAAACATGGTCTCTAGCTCTGAACACCTGTAGACTCATGGTGCAAACGTCACAGTTGTAGGTTCCCGAAGTCAGTGCTAACGGACATGATGCAGGCTTCAGCATTTCACACCATCTGTGCTCTTAACTCATTTACTTTCCGCTTGTATTACAACATGAGAAAGCTTTTCACCACTGCAGTACAAACTCGGGCTAACAGGGCAAGTGGTTAACTGATCTAGCTTTAAGGGAAGACGTGCACAGGATGTCAATATTCTTCGACTTGTTTTTGAGCCCATATATGTGTTCATTAGTCATAACATCCCTCATCCCTTTCCTGTTTTTTAATGGTGCTACCCTCTAAATGCTTTAGTCCATGTGGTACCCAATGAAGTAGGATTACTGAGATGCTGCGCTGAGCTGAAGTGCATGGGATTTACTTCACCTTTTTAGTAACACTGGTACATTTTCACTCACTAACCAATGAATCCAGCACCACAGAGGAGGTCATAAAAAAGGTTATGTGCATGGCATATAAACTTGCACAGCCTATGTCTTCTGCTTGACTGTCATGAAGGCTTGGCAGTATAATGGAAGATGCACATATTAGCCTCTATAGAGGCTCTAGGTTCTTAGTGTCAGCCTCTAAGCCTTAATGTCCCAGGAACTGCGGTGACAGCCTCTTTCCCAAGTCCAGCTCAGGGTTCTTTAATGGAGATGGCAATATGGTTAATACACAGTCACAGAACTGGAGATCGAGATATACTATATTGTCAAAAGTATTTGCTCACCCATCCAAATCATTGAATTCAAGTGTTCCAATCACTTCCATGGCCACAGGCGTATAAAACCAAGCACCTAGGCATGCAGACTGCTTCTATTTGTGAAAGAATGGGTCGCTCTCAGGAGCTCAGTGAATTCCAGCATGGTACCATGATAGGATGCCACTTGTGCAACAAGTCCAGTTGTGAAATTTCCTCTCTACTAAATATTCCACAGTCAACTGTCAGTGGTATTATAACGAAGTGGAAGCAATTGGGAAGGCCACGTAAACTGACAGAGCAGGGTCGGAGGATGTTAAGGCGCGTAGTGCAAAGAGCTCACCAACTTTCTGCAGAGTCAATCACCACATACCCCCAACTTCATGTGGCCTTCAGATTAGCTCAAGAACAGTGCATAGAGAGCTTTATGGAATGGGTTTCCATGGCTGAGCAGCTGCATCCAAGCCTTACATCACTAAACGCAATGCAAAGTGTCAGATGCAGTGGTGGAAAGCATGCTGCCACTGGACTCTAGAGCAGTGGAGACATGTTATCTGGAGTGATGAATCACGCTTCTCCATCTGGCAATCCAATGGATGAGTGTGGGTTTGACGGTTGCCTGGAGAATGGTTTTTGTCTGACTGCATTGTGCCAAGTGTAAAGTTTGGTGGAGTGGGGATTATGGTGTGGGGTTGTTTTTCAGGAGTTGGGCTCTGCCCCTTAGATCCAGTGAAAGGAACTGTTAATGCTTCAACATACCAAGAGATTTTGGACAATTTCATGCTCCCAACTTTGTGGGAACAGATTGGGGATGGCCCCTTCCTGTTCCAACATGGCTGCACACAAGTGCACAAAGCAAGGTCCATAAGCACATGGATGAGCGAATTTGACATTGAAGAACTTAACTGACCTGCACAGAGTCCTGACCTCAACCTGAGAGAACACCTTTGGGATGAATTAGAGCAGAGACTGTGAGCCAGGACTTCTCGTCCAACATCAGTGTTTTACCTCACAAATGTGCTTCTGGAAGAATGGTCAAAATTCCCATAAACACACTCCTAAACCTTGAGGAAAGCCTTCCCAGAAGAGTTGAAGCTATTATAGCTGCGAGGGCCGACATCATATTAAACCCTATGGATTAAGATTGGGGTATCACTCAAGTTCATATGTGTGGAAGCAGATGAGTGAATATTTTTGGCAGTATAGTATACGTTATAGAAGAGCCACTTCTGCTGAAGAGCCTGAACATGCCTACATTACAGGTGAAGAATGTTATGAACATTATGGTAATTATAATATGCATTATATAATATAGTAACCCAATTTTCTTCCAAGGTGATGGTAATGAGTTGATTATACAGTTCACAAAGTTTATTACAGCAAATTTGAACTGGGCCAAAGGTCAGAATAACGATGCATGGTTGCTGAGAAATATACAAGTAAATCTTTAAAGAACACAATGACATTATGCTGGTAATTCATGCACAAGTAAGCCATTGATCGTCTGAATTCAATATGTATAGATTGAAAGGATGAAGATGAAGTAGTTGTTGCCTGAGATGTCAGGTGAGAAAATTACCATACCATGTCTGTGCATGCCATACTCCATTTACACTGATTTACATGGTTATGTGTCTGAAATCCTGGCCTTCAGTAACAACACCTGTGAATGGCACAGTGATCCAGTTCACTGATTATGCTAAAATATGTTTGCATGTGTCAATTGTATGAATAGTCATATGAAACTAATCACACATTTGAATTACAAGTAGAACTTGAAGCAAATCAAGATCAAGTGGAGGACAAACTGAATGACTAAATCATAAATTTTATGACTCATACATTTTTAAATGACATATTAAAAATGAATTACAGCTTTCATTTTAAGGCATCACTTAAGACTATATAGAGACGATTTGTATCTTTGTAAAGTTAATCTGTTCTCTGTTCTGGTTAGCTAAAAAGTTCTATGTAATGTTTGAATTCACTTAAAATGATGTGCTGTGATGAGGAAAGAATGCCATCGGTACTCCCCCAAATTGCCTTTGCTTGAGTTGTCTCCACTATTCAACAACTATGATAAATAGTAACATACCAACATAACATTTGTCATATATTTGGCCAAAGTGGAGTGACATACCAGTACTCAAGTCAATTTTGGCCCAGACATACCCATCAGGTTTAGGATTTATGAGATATCCTTCAGGAAATACATGCCAAACTGTGACAGTCCACTTAAGCACTATAATTTATACATTTTATGAATGCCCTTGTCGCACACAGAGATGATAGAGAGGCAACTGAATGGGTGATGAAATCCATCAGAGGTTTATGTTTCAGATGTGAAAGAAAAAGCTATTATCTAAAGGAAAGCTGTTAGCTAAAGGTGAATCTGTTGTTTGGTCCATGATAACTTTGCTATTCTAAACTATGAACATCATCATCTTATTACATGCCTATTATATTTGCATGCATATATGATGCATTCTAGTGTAATTACTGGTATAATGTAAATGTGATTCACAGTGCTATTGGTAATTAAATAAGGTCAGTTACATATTATCAAATGTCTACATTTGTCTGCAGGTTGTGGAAAGCTATTGTTTTCATGGGGTAAGAACAAAACTGGAATATTCTTCCCATTTAGAGTCTCCTAATACACTTTTGGAGTGCCAGATTAATCAATGCCTTAGTATGCAGATATGCCTCTGGGCTTCTTAAAGATGTTCCTTTACTTTAGTATAACTGGGAAAAGCTTCAGGCTATTCACAAAGATGGCAAGATCATGCATTGTGCTCCTCTGTACTGTTGTGATCTCTAAAATTTCTTTTGTTACATAACATTTACATAGTCTAACTTCCTAGACTTTTACAGTTACATGGTTACCACGTCTAACTTCCTGAGCTTTTATGTAAGAAACACGACAAATTTTTATTTCTTAGTAAGCTCCAATAAGTAGGGATCCGGAGTAGGTATATGGTCCTCCAGTAGTTCAAAGACCCTAGTCTGTTTACCCCTGATCTCAGTGCTGTCATTTTTTAGGCAAGCTGTCACACCCCAGTTGGCACACTGCTCCCAAACATCCACAAATAATACTTTCTGATCACTTTCCCAGCTCCCAATCTTCTACTTATTAGTTAATTCCCATCACCTGTCACATTTTGCTTCTCCCTATTTATTTCCTGTAGACTCCATAAGTACCAGGTTCTACCGTATGGTTTAGGCACCGCTCCTGCTATCTTTTGGAAGTTTTTGGGTAGACATCGATGACATCTTTGTCTGTTCTGCCTCCCTGGACCAACATATCCATGATCTATGCCAGTTCCTCAGCACTCTCCTGCACAGTAACCTATATTGCAAACTGGAGAAGTGAGAATTCCATCAGCACCAGATGAATTACAGTGACAGCTAGTCCTGACCAAGAAGCTGGCCTTGAAGGAATGGAGGAATTGGCTTGAGGACACCCAGCACCCATGCAAAATAATGAATAATCACAAAAAAAAACTATAATACTTGAAAGCAGCTAAGATGCTCAACACTAGAGAAGCCCAATGGTCTGTCATTTTTTCCCACTTTGCTTTGACTGTAACAGTCAACCTTACATCCACATATTCCCCCTAGGTCCAACAGGTAAGTGGAGCTTGTAAACCAGGAGCTTGGCAAGTTCTTGCATTTCTACTGTCAGGCTCACCACTCCATTTGGATTACGTACCTGCCCTGGACTGAGTATGCCCAAAACCCTCTTCAATATTTGTCCACTGGGCTCACCCCATTTGAGTGCTTTCTGGGCTTCAAACCCCCACTACACCCTGGAACGTCCCTTCCTCTGTTCACTCAGCTGTCCAGGCATGGTTCACTGAGAGCCAGAAGACCTAGGAGGGTGCTTACCACTGACTGTGAGAGGGCACTGATGTGTTTAAGAGAAAAGTGGATTGCCGTTGGGGAGAGCTCCCCATATATCAGCAGGGGGTTCACATGTGAGTGGTCATGGCAGATTGTCGGACTGGTCCATGTGGCAGGTTCCAGCCCAAGTATGTTGACCCTTATACCATCCAATGTCAGATCAATGATGTCACCTACAGTGACAATTTACTCATGGGTACACACGTCTCCATCATTTCCCATGTCTGCTGTGGGGCCAGTGGTTCCAGGTCCTGTCGAAGATCCCAATCGCATCTTCCAAATCTACTGGAGTTGAAAGGTGGCTCAGCTTACAAGGTTAATGCCCTAGTGGACTCCAGAAGAAGGAGAAGCCAGCTTCAGTACTTGGTGGACTGGGGGAAGTACAGACCAGAAGAGAGATGCTGGGTGATGACCAGTCAGATCCTGTACCCTGTGCTCATGCTAACCCAACTAGTAAACTATCCCACCTAGGCCAAGAGCTCTAATGCTGAACTTAATTAAAGATATTAAAGATTTGACATTTTTGTGGAGGAGAGGTGGTTCCTGCTATTTCACCTCAGTTTAATCCCTTTCACACTAGTTGCACTCTGCTCTCAATTTTTATTTTCAAGAGAGGAGGACTAACCTGTATAATTGAAACAAGTTTGATGACACTTACTTACACTACCCACTTCCTTCCCTCCTTATAAAATCAAATTAATCATAAACATTTTTATGTAAATTTGTGGCTCTTTATTGGAACAGTGATATCTGAATTATTAAGAACATCTGTTGATAGAGTCTAGGCTAATTTAGGACTAAGTTTAGTTTTTGGGTTTTTTTGATGATTTTTAATCAGTTTTATATCCTTTAAGGGAGTAGACCCAGACACCATTCACACCATCTAAACCCAGACACCATTCACACCATCTAGAAACTGTCATGTCATTTCTACACTGATTTTTAATTTCATATAGTATAATTATAATTCATCACACTGCTGGAACTCAGAAATGGAGATGCCAGGTTTTGATATGATACACACTGATAACATCTTTAGTGTCATGCAGCAAAAGTTATAATCTGCATTTCCTGGTAACAAACTAAAATGAAAATCAGTGTTAAATCTATGTACTTAGCTTTAGGAGGCCATCACAGAGACCCATGAAGCCAAAAATAAATCACAGCCAGATTGGCTAATGCCCAGAGAGTCTTTTATCTCTCTGATAAACCAGGTTGAGTAGACATTAGATGCAGGTTCAGAAGGAATAAGCTGTATTGCAGGACACGCCCTGAAGCACTTTGCTCAAAGGTGCCAGTCAACTGAACAGTCAAGAATGTTAGAAAAAGCATCCCAAGGGTAAATAATGTAGAGGCTCCCGATACCACATGATGCTTTGACCAATATTTGAACAAGCAGCCCTACAGTCACTTTTATGAAGCCTTGACACCCTGTACTATGTCAAAAACCTTTAAAAACAGCCAGAGCAAAGGCTACTCTTCACACCTGAGTGCTCATGGCAGATATGAGCATTCCTTGCCCTCAGCAAGTAGCAGGATCTGTAAGACTTATCATTCATCATTGTTCTGATATAGACTTCAGGTGCCTAGCAGGCCCAGTCAAAATCAGTGATTGGTATAGTGTAAACAGCTCAGAGGGGCTCTCTCAGTGGTGACAATGGGGGAGCATGCACGGCTGCCTGATTTGGCACCCCTCTGAGGGTCCTGGGGACCTCTGGATTGCCGATGGGGCTGGGAACAGACTTGCTGTCTTAGTTCATCAAAAGATGAGAGACTAGGGTGTGTCCTAGGGGATTGGTGTTCAGTCTTTAGAGGCGATGGTTCCTCAGGGGGCTTATGTGAGCATGGTGAGAAACAAAAGAGAAAGATCAATCAAGTTTTATACCTGTTTAGCATCTGTTTTTTCTAGTGCCACTAAAATGTATTTGCATTTTCATGTGTCGTGTAGCTAGGAGTAGGGAAAACAACACATTTAAGAACAGGTTGTACAATATTGTGAGGTTTGGTCCCTGCCAGGGGACCCAAAGAAGAAAAAATACCTTCCTTGATTTTTTATGTTCTTTGTAATCACTCTCCTTTTCTTTCCTTTCTCTGTTTTGTTCTCCCTGCTGATTGTTCTCCCCACATTTAATCCCACTTCCGCTCTCACTCTTTATCTCTCTTTGTCTCTCTCTCTGTTTCTATGATTTCTCTGTCTGTCTCTGTGATTCTCTCTCTTTCACTTTCTCTCTCTTTGTCGGATGTTGTTTTCATGGCGGAGCTTGATGGACAGGCGAGGCAGTCTGACCTCTCTTGACCTCTCTACATGAGGAAGTGTGAGAGGCCTGTTCCTGTCAGCTGCCACTCAACCCACTGCCATCAAGACAGAGAAAGAAGAGAGGGAAAAAAAAACCTCTAATTTCTCTTGAGGAAGAACAATCTCACTTTTCTATCTGCAGCCAATCTGGGTTTTTTTTCCACCCAACTCAATACGCTTTTGTCATTGGGAGGCTGAGAGCTGATAGAGAAAGTGATGCCCTTCTGTTGGTTGGACACGTAAGAGTAGTTAGCACTTTGATCTCTGGCCAGTGCTGGATGACAAGGACCCAACAACAGAGTGAAAGAGAAGTGGGAGGCCTAACTTAGGCTCAAAACATTAGAGAGAAGGAAACAAAAGTTTAATCAAAGATGGCTAGTCAACTAAAACTTGGAATTGTGGGTAAATACTTATAGGGAATAGAATAGAATAGAATAGAATAGAATAGAATAGAATAGAATAGAATAGAATAAAGCTACTACATTTGCCCATGCCAAACTAGAAAAAACAAAAGCTAATTCATTTGTCACACAGCCTGTTCAGGTTCTCATAAGGTATCAAAAGACATTTTTTATCACACCTTGTCCATGCAGAATGCTAGTGAAAGGCCCCATGAGACTGTGATTTGTATGGTTTCAGCACTACTGAACACTACTGTGAACACTACTGCATACAAATCTGTAAAGACAGGAGCATCTGTCAGGTGATCGGCGAGCTTCTATTAGCAGACAACACACACACACACACACCTCAAATCTAGCCTTTTACAGCACAGTCAGAAAAAGCCCTTAGTAATTCCAAAGCATTACCCAATATAGTCAATTAATTAATATTAAATAACTAGTTGCCATATTCTAAATAAGATTACTTCACAGCTTTAAATAGATCATTTGAATAAAGTTCTAAAGTTATAAATCAAAGAAATTAAAGATCTACTATCCATAAATTTGCAGTAGATGGTTTTGTTTTTTTGTTTTTTTTTCTTGCTGAGGTATTTGTAACATGACATGCACTGTGTTTCTGACACCTTACGTTGTATGGTGCAAATGTCCTTGCTTTGGTCCTTTGGGTACTTCAAGGTAAATAAATAAATAAATAAATAAATAGGGTACAATGATATTTAAATAAGAATAACACTATGTGACACAGGAGGCAATATTGCTGCCCCACTGTGAGGAAGACTGTGTGACACAACATCATGTAACAGCTTCAGTAAACCTTCCACAGGGCCCTCAATGGAGATGCTAGCTCTATGAGAATCTAAGAGCAGGCCTGCTGGTGGCATTCTTCCAACCTGATCTCATGTTGATTTTTGTGAGATCTAGTTTGAGCAAAATTCATTTTCTATGGTTTCCTGCAAATGTCATAGGAAAGGCAACAACCACTAAACTTTATCAGGAACTTTCATATGAATTTGTTCTTGCAAATTTTTCCAATGGTTTTGAGATGACATGAAATTTTCAGTTGCTCTCTATCTTAACAGCTTACATTGCTTAACAGCTCACAAATCTTCGACAAAGTTTTGCAAAAACACTTATTCTCTCTGTGAACTTGTTCTATTTGTCTAAGAACTTCAGCACTGTGAAAAATCTCTGGTTAAATGGTTCTTGCTTCCGCATTATGATCCATAGTCACAAATTGCTTGGTTTTCTGTCTTTCTACAAATAACCATAGTAGATCTAGTTCATATGTCAGATGAAAGATGCAGATTATATTCAGGGATTTGTTTTATATAATTTGTCCATCTTTCTCAAACAACCTATTGTTTTTAACTCTATAGAACTACAATCAAGGGTTATCACCATTAGCCATGCATTCTGGAATTCCCAGCTCAGCCTATGAATGTTTGAAAGGTAGCACATATTTGCATTTCCTGAGTGTTTTTAAGACCACAACTCCAGCAGTTGAACCTCAAGGGAAGTTTTTTATTGGATTCACACTGCAGTCTTTTACTCTTAACTCACCCTCCAACATTTGCTCTCATGGCCTCTCGTGCTCCTTTTCTTGCTCTCTCTCTCTCTCTCTCTCTCTCTCTCTCTCTCTCACACACACACACACACACACACACACACACACACACAGAGTGAGGCACGTATGCACTTCTAACACTTTCTGATCCATTCATGTCATACTGAATGAGAACTCCAGGCCAGGGTGTCATACATGAAACCAGAGAGCAGAACACACACTACCAGAGACTGAGGTCACTTCACCTGAGCACTGTTCTCACACTCTCAAATACAGTCCTTAGGGGCAGGGGATGCTGCAGGTGCCACAGAATGGTGCCTCCTTCTTTACCCTGGAAAATAACCTGAGATTCTTAATTTGTGAATAAAGGGATAAATAAAGAGTGAGAATTAAATGGTTATGACCAAAGGTTAGTATAAATTGTCATCTAAAATGCACAGGCTTTATATTAGAATCCCAAGGCCAATAACCCTAGTAATATTGATAATATCTCAAAGCTTGCTTAGCTGATATCACTGATGAGTACTTTTTATAACAGTCCACAAGTATATAATCGCTAATCCATCACTAGCACCATAACATAGCATTACTGCTAATGTAAAACTAGTAAGTGCAAACAGCGTGAACTGCCGTGAAAAGTATGCAACTCAACCATTGTGCTTCAGTGTCAATTGCACTTACACACAGACATGCACAGAGTTTTGTATTACTGTGCTTAATGAGCCAGATGAGAAGAGAAGCTATCTAAGAGCTCTTAAAAGAAGCATTCGTTTGTATCAGCTGATTTTATTTTCCTTTTTTTGCCAAATATTGCTATATATTGCCTTCTTTTTTTGCTGTGTGGCCAAAAACAGATATTCCTGCAGAACAATTAGTTCTTGTGTGTGTGCGTGTGTGTGTGTGGGGGGGGGGGGGGGGGCACTACATATACAGCACAGTAGAACACGGCTACATGTGTGGTCTGACAGGCACAATGACTGGAGGACTAAGAAGGCATTTGATTGTGAAAGGTAGCCAGACTCAGTAGGTAAAGAGAACGTGACTAAGAAGCATTTATGATGTGAACACATATGGGACTAAAGTTCTAGACTATGTTTTGATACTAAAGATTTTTACTTCTCTGGGTGCTGGGAAGAAGCAAGCAGACCTCCATTTAGATCAGCCTTACCTTTTCGCATAGTCTTTCTCTCTCTGTTCATAGCTTCATCTCTCATGTTTACTTCCTCCTTATCTCTTTCCTTCTCAATCTCTCACTTTTAGGCTCTTCTTCTCTGTTTCTCTTTTCCTGTCTTTCTTTCTCTCAAAGTCTCTCTCCATCTCTGTCTCTCTTTCCATTTATTACCATTTGGATTTGAAGGCTTTCAAATCATTCAGTGCTGTTGTCCAAAGAACCTCAATAAATCCTTTCATCCTGCTAAAGTCTACACTTTAATGACTTTGTATCAGCACCTCCAGTCAACTCAAACTGCAGGCCATATTCGGCGCTCTGCCCCAATGGACAGCTATTACTGCATGAAATGCCATATCTCTGCTAGATAAGGGAATTAATGACACACCCCATGCCGGCTGCCTTTATCTCACCTGATCTTTTCTCCCCAGTTTTGTCTTCATTGAGGAACCATAGGAGAGAAGAGATATTTAATGTATTTCAGTGCCTCCTGAGTGGAGTCTGTCTCACACACACACACATACACACACACACACACACACACACACACACACACACACACACACACACACATACACACACACACACACACACACACACACACACACACACACACACACACACTCACTCACCCATAGACATGCACACACTTCAATATGAAGCTGTCACTTTCGATGAACACAATATGAATCCATTTGGCTTTATTTTTAAAAGTGGCTTTTTGCAGAAAATCACTTTCTTTTTTTCTGCTTCTGTAACAGCCTCTTCCAGTTCCTCCTGGTAAAGCAGCCTGACTGTGGGAGATTCCATACAAATACAGCTCGTTTGTAAAGCAGCCTGATTATGATTGAAAATAGCTAGCTGCTGTCGCAAAGACAGACTACAGGCGCAAAGATGCTTTGATGTGGTTCTCATTAAATTGCTCTTGCAGAACGATAGAAAGGCATCAAAAAATAAACTTTTTCAGAACCTCAAAAATGACCCTGTTTGTGTATTCTAAAGTATTCACACTTACTACACAACCACCCTCAAGTTTATTTTCAGATCTATGCCAATGAATCTGAAAATAAGTGAAAGATTTATGTTCAACTGAAGTAATTCTTTACCTCTTCTTCTGATTAGTTTCTTTTTCAAATCATAGAAGCTTTAGTAGACGAGAAATCTAAAATGGAGGCGTATTTTCCAGTTAAAAAGGGATAGCGCTCCCCAACCAGATGTAGAGCTCAATGTGTATGGTTATGGTGCATGGCACAAGCTTCCCCTTGGTAATACTGGCTGGTCAGGCCTTGCCAATGTCTGTCACCAATGTCCTCTTGGAGAGATTCTCAGTGCATGCCAGATCTTGACTTCACTTTTGAGTTGTAACCTCACACAACAAACTGTTCTTCCACATGTTACAGAAGTACTTTCAGAACTAATGCTTTTTCAACAGCCTATATATTTTCAGCTGATGTTCCTTTAATTTATAATGTGTATTGTAAATATTGTAACTGGCCTAATTTTCTAATGTGTCTAATTGCACTTTCGATAAAGAAAATGTATATGGCCTATAGTTATTTTATAAGGAGTTATAATTTGTGACTGTGAGTGATTGAAATGATCAGATTAATCCTTTGTGTACTTGGAAAAATTGTAGAAAATTGAAGAAAAGAGCATTCTGAGATTTCAGGAAGTATCTACTACAGGGTGAAATCCAATCTCTTGAGCAGCTATTGAGCATAATCATATGGCTACATAGATATGTGGCCACATAGACATATATGTGTACATATTCTTCTTATAACAGTCCAACTGATAATGTTTTCATGACAGAATGACCTTAAGTGACTGTGAGCGGACAGTGAAGAATTGAAGAAATGATCATCCAGAAGTAGCCACTGCAGGGAGAAAGTCAATCTGCTGAGCAGCTATTGAGACATGAACCATGTTGTGCTATGAATAAAATACCACCCAATGGCACATCCATTAGAAACATAAGGTTATTTATTAGTTTTTAAATAGATATGTTACATTTTTATGTCAACACACAACTCTACATCCTTGAAATAAGGTATGTTGTATTGCATTCCATAAACCTGTCAGTCAAAAAACATACTGGTCCATTGTTGGGGGGGAGAGGATGTGGGTCTGGGAATGAAAAGTTACTTCATAACACAATATATATGTTCATGAGCCAATATATTAGAACCACCTGCCTTGTCCAAGTATTAACTAGTCACACTTTATTGGTTCATCTTATCAGTGTACACTTCCTGACTGTAGTCATTTTCTGACCAGGGGGCCACTGGTGACAAGATATTAGTTGAGTCTCACCAAGTAGTGACATGGTAGTGACGGTAGTGGGTGTTGGTATATATAGACTCTAGCTGGCTTGAGGGCACTGACCACTGTTGAAAGGCTAGAGGATGACTAATACAAAATGTGCCTAGCAACAACCAGGCCTTTGTATCCAATGGTATGCCTATTAGTGTATCATAAAAGGCATAAGAAACTGAGAAGGTACATGTCTACACTTATTATTCTGGATATCTGGATCACAAATGACTGAACAGTATGTTTTGCTCATCACACAGGACTGAACATTTCTGTGGCCATCTGGGCAGATGGCTCCTTTTACAGATGGCTGCTTGACAGAGAGCAGCTCAAACCTTCACATGTGTGAACTGTGAAGCCTAGCTTTTAGCAAACTAATTGTAAACACTGCTGCACTACAGACAATTGTGGTCATGTGCATTGGCTTCAGCATCGATGTCCTCATTTCTCTTTTGAATTTCAAAAGACAGAAGCACAGCTGAGGCAGCTGGCTGGCACTTGGTCCCATCCCTTTGTCCCTCCCCCTACTGATTTCTGTTTGTAGGTCATGTTCAGGTGCTTTAAGAAGAGCTTGTTGCCTTTATTGTGACACAGCTTTCGAGGGAAAAAAAAAACATGCAAACACATCATACTCTCCGTGGTACACCTGGCAGTTCCACCAAGAGGTGTGAGTGTGGGCAAAACACTCACTAGAGCAGTCGACTGTATTCTGAACAACAGTCGCATCTGATGGCCAGATTTTTATCAGAAATGTTCCCTCCCTCTACTGCACTCTTGCGTTTCTGGGTGGCACACTGAGTTGTGTCTAAAGCTTCCCTAAGTTGACAGATGACAGGATAAGCTTTATTTACTTCTTTTGTGTATTATTATTTGCTTTTTATGTTTGTATAAACAACCTTGCTACTGTATATGAAAAATGCTATGCTAATAAACCTGCCTTTGTTTGGCTGTAATTAAGCTGTTATAGAAAAAATCACAAATTACATTAGTGCACCACTTTCCACTCTGTCCATCGTCTGTCCATGATAGAAAAACAACAACATAGATTTTCTTGCCATGGCTGCAGTGGTAACAGTATGTTTCTAAAATCCCGCTACCATATTGATTGGTCGCATGTCTTTACAGATTTTATTTATTTATTTTTTGCCCACCACCACACCCCTTCCCTTTGGAGGACCTACAGTGCTTTATTATTAATAATACATATTTCATGAATCAATGAGCTGTTCAATAAGAAGGAGGATGTACAAAAAATACAAAATACAAAAACCAACAAAATAAAACAACAAAAAACAATAAACAAAACAAAAACAAATGTCTGCAGATGAAGTCTATCACTGCTTGCTTTCTTGGAGCTGGTAGTTTTCTTGAAGTGTTGTGGTGTCTAGGGTAAGTAGGCAGCATGGACCTGGACACACATAAGTTGTTGTAGCTCAGTGGTTTAATTATCTGTTCTTGCGGTTTCTTTCCAGAGTGTCATTGCCTTTTGTGTTTCTTTAAACAAGTGCCACTTCCCCAGCATTTCACACTTAGTATCAAGATTGCATGAATTTATCTACTCTCTTTCTGTATTTCATTAACCTAACCAGCAACCGTAGTGGTCCTACCTGGTTCAGAGCACAGCATATAACAATACCTATATTAAGTTGTGATTCCTTTTGCATACTTTTCTTGCCTCCCCTGCAGTTTAACAACTTGTTAAGCAGTCTCAAATCTCCATATAAAACAGCTGCATGAGTTAAAGCTCTGACAGCTTTCTCCTGTTGATTTTGATCTGAAGTTGCTAGAGCTGCTTTAGTATAGAATGTGTCAGCTCACACCTGGCCCAGAGCGCACGGTAGGTGGGCAAGCAGTGGAGGTAATTTTGTGTCCCCTGGGACAGAGTATGATTTAGAGAGCAATGGGAGACACACACTAAGTAAACACATCTCCTCTGGAGAGCTCGGCTTTGATTCCCCTCCCAGTCCCCAGGGCGACAGGCCCTAATCAAGGGCTGTGGGTTTTATTGGTCGTGTGTTTGTGTAATAGGGTGTGTGACAGAGCGCCTGGATGTTGGATGTGTGTGTGATTGAGTGTGTGTGTGTCTGTGTGTGTGTGTGTGTGTGTGTGTGTGTGTGTGTGTGTGTGTGTGTGTGTGTGTGTGTGTGTGTGTGTGTGTCTGTGTGTGTTGGATAGTCTGATTGCATTTGAGATTGAGCATGTGTGAGACTAAATTTCAGAATAAGCATGTGAACTTTTATATATGTGTGTTAGAGTGAGTGCATTTCAAATTAAGTGTGTGTGTGTGTGTGTGTGTGTGTGTGTGTGTGTGTGTGTGTGTGTGTATGCACGCTGAATGCTCCTGCTGGCTGCTATCCCATCTCTGTAATGCTCATTAGGGTGTTGTTAAGAATCCTCTGAGATTTGAGATTCCTGCATCACAGCTGGTAACACCAATCTCAGAACAGTTTGAGCACAACATACAATCTCACACTTGCAGACCCTTATTACCAGAGACTCATCAACTTACAAGCCACACTCCCAAATGGCACAGCTATCTAAGAGAGATGCATTCTATCACTAGGATATTGATTCAAAACCAGTCATACCACAGCCATCTGGGCATCTAGCAGTTCAGAACTAGCAAATAGTTCTCTCCTTCAAGCTAGTCTAGCTGCTTGGTGACCTTGAGTGAGCTGCAGTTTTAAAAGGTGGCTGGCTAGGAAGGAAGCATGGGATTTGGGCAGAAGGTAGGAATTGGTGATGAGTAAGCTCGGGGTGGTGGCTGAAAAAAATATTCTAACTGTTAAAATAATTCTATAGAGTAAATCAAACAACAAGAGTCGAACTCGCACAGCAAGTTTCCCAGTGTTATTCTGTGTAGCTTTTGAGTGGCCATGAAATTCCCAGCCTGACGCCTCTCTCTGACAGCAGATTGGTATGAACACTACTCACTGCAGGAGGGAAATTCTTGAAAATGTTGGAACCATGATGGATAAGTGTGGCGTTCGATTTCACCGAGTGTGCCTCCAGGTGAGACAAGCGCCAAGGTGCTGCATTTTATCCCCAAGCCCAACTTCAAAGGCCAGCTACTAAAATAAGACATCACAGAAGAGTCGGGCAAAAAATCACTTGAAAAAGTTCAAAGTGCCAAAGTGCTCCTCCTCTGCATCACCTGCCAGCCCCTACTCAACTCAATGGTCCGAATATGAAATACGGGTATCTTTTCAGATAGAAGGTCTGAATTCTGGATTATGTATTTGTGAAAAGCTTGTGTTCAGAATGCCCCAAAGAATAGATTGTTGAATTTATGCTGTGCTTTTGATAACACTGTAATACTGTTAAATTTGAGGCCCCACAGTCACGTGCTTTTGAAGCTAAATTATATCAAGTGTATATTCTTATATCTTGACATGCGCACACCTGACCTTTCTGGAACTCACCCTGGGAATTAACATTTTTGTACACAGAAAATGTTATGCTGAGATTCACTTCATTATTAATTCTCCATCTAATTTGAATTGCTATTCTTTTAATTCACACTTTAAGGAAGTTTACTGCTCAAGACTTGCCTTCCAGTTTTAGACATCCTTTTTTCAAATAATGAAATAAAAACATTTTGGACTCATTGCTTTTGATTCCCTAAATATTTGATTTTCATTATAGTCTTCATTATGGGCATTTACATTTTAATACGAGAATTACATTTCTTTAACCAGCAGTGAGATTGACTTTACCCTAGAGGAGCTTTTGGGACTAATTATCATTATTTAATTTCCATAATTTCTGACCTGGTTTATTTCAGAGGTGAAATGTAATAAATAATAGATAGAAATCTCCTATGGACATTATTTGTTGCACCTGTTTTTTGTTTTGTTTTTTTAATTCAAAGTTAATTGTGATTTATCACAAATCTATAGGTAAAGGGACCCTGAGCAGAGGCAATGTTAATTACATGAGCATTTTCCAAGCATATATTTACCAGGCACATATGCTTGTATCATTAAAGGAGCACTTAAAGAATCAACATAGTATCAGCTCCACCATCGAAAGCAGATCGAGTGCACCATTGCCACCCTTGTAGTTAGGTGATCATGGGCAATTATAGTAGAGTAGGAAAAAAACAAGAGACTATGAAATGATGACATATTTGACTTTACGCATTAATAGGATTGAGGTGACTTCAAAATGACAGGTAAATCTTACCTAATATTCTTTTAAAGAGAACATTTGTGAGAAACCAGTAGAGTTCCAGACTATTTGAAAAGCTTTTAAGTACTCCTTATAAAGTTCATTTTACTTATGCTGCTTCTATAAAAACCCTGGACATATAATATCATAATGAAGGATAGAAGTAAAGGGGTATTACCATTTCCATGATAGTCATTTTGCCAAATCTTTCTTTTTTTATTCCTAACATTGGTACCTGGGGGCTATTTTTCCCATATCACTATTTATCTTTTTTAAAAGGACATGCATGAAAAAAATATTCAATTATAAAATGACATGGATGTGAAGCACAGGACAACATAAGATTTATAATAGGTTATGACACAAATGTCATTCATTTAGCTCCTTCATTAAAGAAAAAGTAGCAGGAGCCCCTGTGTCTTTATGTGGCTAATGACATCACCCTACAACATACACAGCAGTAATGAAGATAGATAGATAGATAGATAGATAGATAGATAGATAGATAGATAGATAGATAGATAGATAGATAGATAGATAGATAGATAGATAGATAGATAGATAGATAGATAGATAGATAGATAGATAGATAGATAGATAGATAGATAGATAATGTGTGTGCCATTGAGTCATATGATTGCTTGTAGTCAGTCCAGGCAATGCTGTATAGTCTCAGAAGCCTGGTAAATAGCTTTGTCTGTCAGTGACTGGTACTAGCACATATGCTCATTTAACTTAATGGCTACTATTCCTGAGTTGTGGTCAGGAGCTTCCATGTTTTGGGCCACACATTGTAATTCTTTTGAACAAAGCCACTGTCTTTGATCTTTATACCCCTCTGGACTTCTGGAGTCAGTATCTTTGATATTGACCCACTGTTACTGTAAAGCCTTTGTGAGATCACTCAGTCCGGTGAAAGGTGGATAGCTGATTGTAAAAAAAAGAAAAATCAGAATAGAAGGAACTGAACAAGGCCACTTAACAGACCTAGACAGCTACAAATACCACCACCGTTAGATAAGATGTGCTCAAGAGCTAGTTAAAGAGGAATAAGGATATCAAAGCCATAAAGTCATATTATTTGCCAATCATCAGATACACTGCAGGCACAATTACCTGGCCAAGAAAAGAACTGGTAGATGTCAACATTAAGACCAGAAAACACCTCAAATGCATAGAGCAAAGTACCCAACATCCATCATCCAAAGGTCTGTATCCAAAAGAAAGGAAACGTAGTGTAATATACTGTGCAAAATAATACAAAAAAAACTATAAGTGCATTCCCATAATGGCCCCCGAGGATGAACTAATGAAAGAATGCTTCAAACAAATAGGAGACGTAGATTTTAAAGATATATAGGAGATTCAATGGCAACATTAGCACCTTAAAGCAATGTGCATCTGAAAAGTAGCAGTGGTGGCTAACATAAGACTGCGAATGTCTAGGAAAGTCCTAGCAATGTATGTGAAAGGAAGGGCTGAAGGACAGCACAGAAGCAACACAAGAGAAGAGCTGGAAAATGCCAATGTCAAAACCATAAAACTCTTTACAATGCAAAGAGCACTGCATCCAAAATCCAAACCCTGCATTCCATCTGGAAAGAGGGGAAGGGGGCCTACAAATTGTAAAATCTACTGTCCAGAATGTAAAGATTCTTAAAAACAGGCACTAAGTAACAGTGAGCGGTAAGCAGGCAGACACGTGTGGAGAAGAACAAGATTTATTAAGGGCAAATCCAGAGTCGTAGCCATCAGAGAAGTCCAGGGTCATATTACTAACATGGAGAGACATAGAATATATGATTATACTAGACAAGGGCTAGGATGAACCAAGGACTAAACACACAGAGACTTGAGTAAATGAAGGTGAGAATTAACATACATGCTAGGGAAAATAGACACAACTTGCATACATTCAGGCAGATTCAGGTTTACACATAGTCAGATATACATTCAGTACAACCACAATGAACAGCAAATACATAGGCCATCAGACTGGGTTTAAATACATGAACTTAACAAGTTAGAACTAAGGTTCAGGTATGAGCAATCAAACGAGGGGTGGAGAAAACGAAACTATGGCATGGAACCAAAATACACAAGACAGGGAAAACATGAAATCTGGGAGGGACTAGCCGTGACACACTAACCATTAGGTCATTTGAAGCAGGGGTGTATGATATCAGACAAGACCCAAGGTGCAGACTGTATAAAAGATTCCCTGAGACAATAAATCAGGAGGGTACAAGATGCTGTCTGAAACAACATGCACTGAAAGACAAAACCAAGTGTCAAAGATCATACACCAAATCAAATAAACTTTAATTAAAGGTGTTTTATCTATTGTGCGGTTTCCAGCCACAGGCAAATTCTTATACCTTTGGTTTCATGCCAAAGCAAATTCTTATGCCTGAAAATAACAGTGAATAAAATGATTCTCATTCTGATGGCAGATATAATTGAGAAACAGTGGTGTTAATAGATGTGGCAAACTCAACTGGAAACTTCCAAAAGAAAAAATAAGAAGTGTGAGAGGAATATCAGGAGGTGAAAGTGGAATATATATCATTATTGAAATGAAGGGGTATGAAAAGTTAGAAAAAGACCAGGAACTGAAAGAAGAAACAGAGAGAATGGGGAAGGTTAACACCAAGGTTGTCCCATTGGTTATAGGGGCACTTGGGGTTGTGACCTCTAAACTGGATTAGTGGCTACAACAGAACCAAAATCCCAGGAATGACAACATCAATTTCAACAGCACTGAACAGCAAAAATACAAGAGTGTCCAAGGGTGAAACTAAAGATATGACCACCAGAAGGGGTGAGAAATATGAAAAAAAAAAAGTATATATATATATATATATATATATATATATATATATATATATATATATATATATATATTGTTTGTTTGTTTTTTACAGTTTTTTTCTGTCTCAAATATCTTCAAGTGATTCTGGATTTGACCATTGTCATAAGTACAACATGAATATTTCTACCTCTCTTCATTCTTCCACAGGTTGTTTCTTTCTCACCCTTTCTTTCCATTTTTGTGCATGGTAGATTCACCTCAGATAGTATCTCCATCTCTCCATGTTGGTGCACTCAACCAGCATCAATCACAACTCAAGTCACAAACTCGCAGTGGTCTATTTTTTCTCACCATGTGAAAAGATTTGTGTCCTATACTCAGAGATGATCAGAGAGGAAGAGAGAGTGAGAGACAGAGGGAGACCGCAGGTGAAATATAGGCTGTTCCTCAGCTATATGGTTGCAAATGGCTGCCATTAGCTTTAAGTCTTCCCAAAGGGTCTAACTCAATGACACAGAGGGAGGCAGACTGGAAAGGCAGGCTTAGCAGTACAGTGACTGTACATCACCACATTAACAAACTTAAAGAGGACTGGTACATGTAACATAAATCTTTTTTCTTTTGCTAATCAGTGCAACCCAAAGATATATCAATGGAAAAGATCATATGCAGTTGAAAGTAAATCAAACCTTGTTCTAGAAATGCTAGAAAGTTGTATGTACCCATAGCAGCTAAGGTAATTTCATTCTGAATACACATTAACTGAATCCTTTGACATGGCAATATTCAACAACAGATAGTGGACTCCCATACATATATCTATGCAGCAGTTTGACTTTTCAGAGATCTTCCATGTCCCTCCATTAGCTTTCCTGTTAGAGGAAAAATATTGGGAGAATAATATTCACCAATCCTACGAAGGACTGGATACCAAACTCCAAGGTGTTTACTTTTAAATGTTCATACTTCATGTCTCATGGACTGGCTTCTCAAGATGTTTTCCTTTATTCAGTGACTAACTCCAAAGTCTTGGCAACATCACATTACATATTAAATATTTCATGTTTCTCCCAAACAAAAATGCAAAGTACTTTGATGTCATGTCATCCTTGCCTTGTCATCCTGAGATACTGCACAGTCAGCTCTCTCTTCCTTTCTTTCAATATTTTTCTTTGCCTTTTTTTCTGTACTTCCCTCAAGGATACACTCTCTCTTTTTTCTCTGCTTTACTCTCAACTCTACTTCTTTCTTCTTTTTCACTCTTCTTTTTGATTTCTTCATCTTCCAACCCCTTCCCCTCAAAGACTCCCTGAAAGACTCCCTGCAAGACTCCTGTGTGCTTGTACATCCTTAAGGCTCACCTCCGACAGTCTGGATGGACTGGGCTTGAATGGATGAAAAGAAAATGCTGGATGCTATGAAAGGACATGGAAGAAAGAATGCTAAGAGTATGTCAGTGCTCATGGTGACAAAGCCTCACTAAAACAAATCCACTTGTGCAGCATTTTGCAGAAACACTGTTACTTTTATACAGTGGGCAGTTTTGTATACTGGGATTATGTTGCTGGAAACATAACAAATTTTTGTTGCACTTTTACAAAGGCTGATAGAATGTGTGATTTTCACTTTGACCATGTATCACCCAGCATATACCTCACACACAGTAAAAAAATATAAAACCACCTAAAGTTTATCTTCAGCTAATTTCTAGAACTGATGACTACTACCTCCAAAATGCTACAGTAAATGCCATTAATGCTGGGCCAACTGTCCGAACTGTAATGATAGATGCTTTAATAAAAAATTTAAAGAAAGGAAAACAATAAAAATGAATAATGCTTTAACAGGAAGTCTATAGTTAGTAAACCAGGCTTGTGAATCTGGTATGAAGATCTCTGCTGTAGGTCAGTGTGCTCAATGGCAGCTGCCTTATCTTATATATTTTATAAGTTTTCCATGTTCCTTTTCCCTATAGCACTTGCCTGACTGGTTGCAGCCGGTGTTAGCTGTTAGCATTTGCCATGGAACAGCTGGAGAGGTGGTGATGGGTTGCCTGGGGAGAACAGAGTTTCACAAAGAGGCCAAGATCGCCATCAGCTGTCAGAACAGAACAAGATTGATGCTCTTGCTCTGCTCCAAACAATCTGTGCTCTTGCAGACAGTATAAGTGATGAATAGGATCCTGTCTGAACAAATATCAAATCACAACTAATTCGGTTAGCCTTACTTTATGAGAGCAAGCTAATAAAGCCTCTTTTTCATTTTTTTACCCTATGAAAAAGGTGCTTTTAAATCATCCAAACAGGATTTTATTAGAGAATATTGTGGCAGCCAAGAGCAGATAGCTGACATTTTATTAAATTGTTCATCTCACAGAGGTAACATATCCCATTCTGACCTTTTGCAGTGGTTAACCAACCATAACACAGCAATCCCAGTATTTCCAAAACCAGGCCACATATGAGAACCCTTTCTCTTTATCCACACAACATAATACACGTACAGAAACAAAGCAGGCTGATAATGATGCACAAATAGAAATGTTATCAAATATACATGGACATTCTGTAGTAGTAACAGGACTTGTGATAGCATCAGACAAACCTTTAATAGGAAAGCTTAACAATAGATTTAAGCGGTGATTATTTGATGAGTTCTGCTTTTTGACACAGTGAATTTGTTGTACTGTAAGGTATTATATTTTCAAATTAGGAGAAGCCATACTAAATTTCTCAGCTATTACACAGTGATGGAGACATGGTGTTTTAAAAAGGGCAAAAAGCTCTGAGGATCTGCAGTGCCAACCTCAATCAGATTATCTTTCTTCTGTTGACTCAATTAAAGATGGCTGAGATATATAACTATACATGGCATAACTGACTGAACATCCAAACTTGCCCCTATCTTTTCCTGTTCTCCTTTTATTCAGTTTTGAATTGTTTTGTTTTTTTCTGGTATATGAATGAAACATCTGGTATTGCAGATACATCCATGATGTGGAATCCTTACCTGATTCAATCAAATTATTGTGTCAATTGTTTATTCATGACATTTATTCAATAATGGTTTAGTCAAGTATCAAGGACATCACAATATTTGGGATCTATAACCAAAAAAGTCTCTAGTATTGGAGAGCAACTGAATTGCCCACATGGCACTATCTCAGTGACTACAGCATGCAATCTCTTCCTCCTCAAAGACAGATGAGGGAGAGGGGGGAAAGGAAGAGAAAAAGAGAGAAAGAGAGAGAGAACTAAACAGAGAACTAATTTCATAAGTTGTGCTCTGCCTGTCTCCCTCTTTTTTATTCTATGTTTTTTGTACTCTTTTCTTTCATAATATATGGAAAAAAGAGGACAGCAACGCTACGGAGATGCTCAGGCTGTTTTTCATCTTGGCGACCTACCAGTCTTCTTCTCTCATATAAAAAGCTTGACAGAATTTTCAAAGTGTGCAAGATCAAAGTGAGCAAGTCTTGTCTCTTTTTTTCATTCTGATTTTCATGGATGTGATGTCAGGGTGCATTATAGTTTCTTTTAAGTTTATGTCTAGTGAGTGTTTGCACTGGCCTCTGTAGCCTATTGGCTTGAAATACACAGAAGTATTTTAATTAGCAGTAGTGCTTTCCAGCAACTGCTTTATTAACAAATTGATGATAAATGATGAATCAAAGGCTTAATGGATAAATTCACTGAGCTGAAGCCAATGCATGTTGTAGACTCCATAGGGGGGAGATGCATCTGCATATTTCAACTAGCCAGAGTACTGAGGAAATCCCGGTTTGCCTGTAATTGATATAGACAAGCTGAAATCCCCTGAGAACAACATTGATTCCTTTAAACTGCATTTATGTGCAAGTTCTGTCTGTGGCAAGTTCTGGGAGGGATAGGCCAATGAACCAATGATGCTTAATGCTAACCAAAAAAAAAAAAAAAAAGAGGGGTTCACAGTACATACATGCATGCACACATATGCATAGATACATGCACACATACATATATACTGTACAAATATAGGAAGTATAAGCTATGATCATCTTTGCCAGTGGTAATCACACTGGCTCCTTTGGAGATTGTAATATCAGTTAAATGATATAAAATTGTAATACAATTGTAAAATTGTAATAGTGAATTTTTCTAAAATATGAATGAAAAATTAGGTTGAAAATATGTAGATGGAAAATGTATATGTGCATATTTGTTCTGTAACAGTTGCATTTTTCAGATGAGAGCCTTAACTATTTAAAACCACGGCTGGAGACAAGTATAGCTTGAAAGTCATATACAGATATTTCAGCCTAAGTTAATTTTTATATAGTTATATAGCTATATAGCTATATAGCTAGTAAATCAGAAGATTTTTTTAGGTTTAAATTCAGTTTTATTCTAATCTAAAAAGCAAAATTCAATCAGATACCATTTCACAAACAGGTCCCTGATGATGTGGCAGCTAGTCCTTGAAATTGTACAAGTCACATTCAGTTTTCTTTTATAGCAACTAATACATTTTGCCACCATATTTAGTCTGCATCTTGCAGGTCTCTTACCATGTTGTGCTTGAGTGAGGTTTAATTACCGAGCAGCAGTTCTTTTTATGCTAGCATCTGATGTGCTTTTGTAGGATATTGATGTGATGTGCTTGTGTTTTTGTGCATGTGTGTGACTCTGTCTCTGTGTATGTGTGTGTGTGTGGGGGGGCACACTGCGAGTGTCGCAGACTGACAGTCGTTGGTGATGACACAAGCTGTGCTCATTTATAATGTGAGGCAAAGGAACTCACTGTATGAGAAGGCACATGAGAGAAAGAATGAGTTTGTGTGTGTGTGTGTCCCATTCCAACTGTCAAACTGAGAACATGAAGAACACACACACACAGTACATTTAGCCTTGCAAAACTGAAAATCTGTCTGAGTTTGGAAAGAGAACACCATACAGTATTAGACCATCGGAACCTTCTAAATTCCATGATCTCTTTCATGAACCTATTTCAATTTAAGTTTCCTTCCAGCACTATTCAAACTTTTTTTTTAAAGACTGCTTTAGCCAAATTTGCTGACATCGATTTAAAGAGAAAATTACTAGTTAGCAAGGTGCTCAAAAGACCACACTAACGGGTAGGGTTCATTCATTGTTAGCTTCCTTGGCATTTTTGAAAAAAAAAAAATTGCACTGAAAAGCTAATTTTAAAGGAAAATCATAGCAATGCACAGATAGACCAGACATATGTAATCAGACAGAAATTGCTTTACAATTCTTTTTCTAATGGTTTTGTTGTTTTTGTTTCTGGATATTATTTTTGAAAAAGCAATTTCAAATATTTTAGAACAGATTTCACTTAAGAGTTAGACTTATTCCCACTACCCCTCTATCACACTGGGGCACCTCCAAACCAAGCAGTTGGTATCCATCTTTTTCAGTCTGTCAGCTATCTGTCTATCTGATGCATCCTCTGCAATATACGCATAATAAATTAAACAAAGATCTGTGTATTATGTTTTCCATGCACTTTTTACTTGAGAGGGAAACATATTGATCACTACCAATTGGATGGCATCACCCAAAGTGATTATTTATACAACAATTAGTTCTAACCAAGTAATCTGATTGGACAAGAGACATTCTGTAACATGACACAATTGCTAGGCAGATGCACACACTGAGAAGAACAAGATTTATTAAGGGCCAACCATGACACATTCTATGAGCGCTGATATACAGTACAACATGCACCGGGACTTTTAAGTATACATGTATCACTCCACTTTACAGGTGCATTCTATTAACCATTAATTACATTATATATCGTAGTTTGCAAAATACCTTACCTGTTAACTCATCAGAATCACATAAGTGCCCAATGCAACCATCAACAGACTCTTATTTCACTGGTTGCTCAATATATAGAAAAATGTTTGTGTTGCTTGACAACAGTTTAGTCAGAGACAAGGTCCTTTTCATTTGAGTTATTTGTGTTGGCAAAATTATTGAAATTATTAAATAAACAAACAAATCATAATCTGTTGTTGCTTCTTACTGTTAACTAAATGGTGTTTAGATCTGGTGCTTGTAGAACTGTTGTATAAATGCAATATCACACTTGTGATATTTAGGTCAGGCTGTTATACTTGAATATCAGCACAGCTATGATTCGGTCATAGGCACGAGGCTGCAGGCCAAGTATGGACGATAACAACAGCCATGCTGATATTCAGAATAACAGCACAGACTCATGTGTAATATTGCATAAATGAGCCCTGCTGTATGTTCTGAACTATTTGTAGTAGTAAGGCTATTCTCGAATGTTGTCTGAAATAGAATAGTGACTGATTATATATATAGTAATATACACCAACTGAACAGTTGAACTTTCCTTGTACTTAATTCAAAGACCTGTGCCAAGATGCTGCGGAGTGTGCTAAAACCTTTCTAGACTAACAGGTGTTTTGAATGAGTTTCTTGTCCCTCTAATTCATTCCTGCAAGAGGTTAGAATGTTGGGTCCTGGAAAGGCAAAAGCCCTTGGCAGCAAAAGGCAAACCTCCAGGGTTACTATCATCTAAAGCTGGGTAATCTCTTTAAGAGAGAGAGAGAGGCCAAAGAGACTAAGAAAGTGAGTGAGAGGAAGTGAGGATGAGGCATGGGCAGCGAGGAGGGTGGGGTTGCAAAGATGTTTTCTGTCCCTGGGCTCCCCTACATCAGCATGCTCCCACTTTGAAATGCAAAGTGAATACTGTTGTAGAGATATGGTGTTTTAAACACAAAACCCACTTTATTTCCTTGGAAGAAAGGCAGAAGAAGCAAGAGAAGCTCAAACTTTTGGCAAACCAGTATACACTGACCATCTGCCAACTGCATCTGATCTCACTGGCAAACACAAATAGATAGCTTTGAATCCTCCCTCTTTCTCTCTTTTGCTCCTTCCCTCCCTCACTCTATCCCCCCACCCCAGCCCCTTTCTAATGTCTGGCAGTTTAAGTTAAAATGTCATCTGCTTTTGGGGAGAGTGGCCAAGAATAAGTAGTGAGAAGAGAAAGAGACATGCTCTTAGGAAGAAGGAAGGATATTTAAAGCCTGATCCACTGTCTCAATAGTTTAATTGACCAGGGTAAAGATGCAAGCCAATATCAGCGCAATATCATCAAATGGACACTAGACCTCCAAACCATGATATTGCATTTTTACATCAAGCATCACCTCCAAATAATCAAATCATGACACCATGACACAGCATTTTTACATAAACATGAATGCCACCAAATCATGATGCAGTATATCCTCATGACTCTGTGAATATTGAATATTGAAGTGTCTGGAATATTGAACTGTATGCATATGCAAGAATTCATACTGAATCATTTCATCTCTGCATATAGAGTCATTATCTAAAGTTCCGCTCCAGCAAAGCACCACTTGCAGAATAATAACACTTATCTAAATGATTCTATATAACACTGTATAATTGTATAATGCAATGGCTATAAAATCACAGCTTGACAAGTAATGAACAATCCACAGTGAAACTGCAGCTTTGCCGTTACACGTTTCCCCTTGCTCTGAGTGAGAGCAGAAGCTCCAGATATGCACATGAAATGTGAAAGGTTTGGTCTGGAGGTGTCTCCCCTGAGGCAGCCCACACTGCCTCTCTCCCTTCCTGGTTTGTGCAAACAGTGCGATGTCAGTAATGACAAGGTGGGAGCTTTGTAGTAAGAGGTTGAGATGAAATGACCATGATTAGAAATGGAGGAAGCATGAAAGTAAAGGATGATTTTAGAGCAGGTGATAGGTACTGGCAATTAGCTGAATGAAGTAAGACATACTTGATGCTAACAGCTGATTGGACATGTGAGCATTTGGAAACAGACAAAGGAGAGGTAGCTCTATATCATTAATGGGATATCCTAAATGACCATTACAGCAGGGGTCCAACAGAGAGTCTATATGAGTTATGGATGGATGCAGCTGGATGAATGCAGATAATTGGTGGTAGAGACCAACAAGAACTATGTGTGACCCAACAAGAATTGTGTGTACTTACGTTGAGTGGACACATCACAGACTTTAGAAGGAAAATGCAGGCTAGGTTATGTTACCTTGATGTTTTGGGTCTCTGTTGTTCCAAAATCTTTCAATGTCCACATGTTTGTTTTGAGACAGAGTGCGGAGAGAACTTAGGCTTCAACATAGGTTTTGGTACTTTATGAAACATAGCTGATAGCCAGCTGTTCATGTTAGATTAAAGCACAGTGAACCAGAGTGGAGATTCGCATAATACTGACAAATAGAAGTTGTTCTGTTATAGCTATGCAAGTGTGGAGCTGCCAACTGAATGACAATACGTGAGTGATAACTCATGTAATTAGTCTCATGTAGTCCATTCCTTTTCCCATCATGGGGCGATGTGTCCACAATACCTCTGAATGAGTGAAAAGCACAGACGCTGATCCTGAGCAGCACTGCTGTAAGCTTAGTTTTTAAATACGTGTAACCTCTCCCTTTGTGTATCTCTCTCTCCATCTCCCTTACTTTCTCTCTCTGCCTTTCTGTCTTTTATCTTTAAGCTGTTTTGATATTGATTGTTCTTTCTCAGCTCAAAGAGGAGCCCAGTGGAGCACTGAGCCATTTCACATGGCCAAACAACCTTCACCCACCGCTATGATCCCACAGCTACTTCTCTGTAGGCATGACTGTGGCAACCTCTGTACTGTGTCTACATGCTCAGTTCTTGAACATTTATTTTCCAAGTTCTGCCTCATGCCATATTTGTTTCTTTCCTAGAAGTTTATTTGGAAGCAGTTAGGGTAGAAGATGTTGGAAGATGTTGGAGCCAAATGATTGAATGCACTGAGAAGCCATTTTCATGTACACACACACACACACACACACGCACACACATACACACACACACGGTTTCAGGCATCCATCGGGGCTAAGGATTTGTCATATTAAAATATATTTTAAAACTAATGGACACTGCGTTAATTACATATCTGTTTGCATTGTCAGTTGTTGCCATGGCAGCAATGAAATTAAGAAACTCAAAGAAAAATAATGCATCTATACTCTTAGAATTTTAGAATCCTGTGGAATGAATGTTATGATTAAACATCTACTTTCTTATATAACATAACATCTACATTTTAACAAAACATAATTACATAACCCCTAGGGGGTGTGGCTACTGATAGACAACACCCACTACACGAGGGAGGTGTGGATTAAGATCAACAAAAGCAAGTGACAGACAACATATGAATTATGTAAACAAAAGTTCACATGCTCACCACTGCATGCCAGCAACTACCAGCAGTGGGACAGCACCCTGACACTATTTTGACTAACTCTAGATCTTTTACTACAATACAATACAGTTACTTCCTGGAATCTTCTTCATTATAAATGAACACAGTCACAGAGCACAGTGTATGTATACACACACACGGGTAAATGAACAGAAACTAGAGACACCTATATCCAATAATGGGTGGAGAATGACAACACACAAGACAAGGGCAGGGACAGAAACCAAAACAAAACTACATAGTGGACATTGCTATGGGAACAAAATGAACGAAAAAAACAGAACACATGGAGCTAAGCGTCATGGGAACAGTGGCACCGAAAGGGTAAGCTGTGAAAAACAAAGCCTATTTTCCAAATCTATGTAAAATCAGACATTCAACACCTCCATATAGCTGGAATGAACTGATCCTTGTTTCATAATCACATTTTGCAATGATTCAACTCCATGACTGGCAGTTGAACTAGGCTCCTTAAATCAAATGGTCAAATAGGTGAATATTTGGGGGTCACCCCTAGCATGAAGTAAAATGTACTACTACTAAGTAAAAAGCATATGGAGTAAAAACTGCAATGTAGTACACAAAGTTTCCAGAAAAACAGAACATTGTGTTTTGAACAGAGGTCCTTCATCAGCTGTGCAAGCACAGCATTATATATAAATGCAAGAATTGTATATAAAAAATATATAACTTTTATCTGAAGAAGAGTCCAAAGAGTAACTGCAGTACACTGTAGTTAAAGATGTAAAGGTAGTAAATAATTGCTGTGTAGTAGTGTAGTACACAAGGTTTTCAAAGAAACAGAAAGTTACCGAGGTCCTTCATTAGTTGTGCTTCTAAGGCACTAAGGAAATGAAACAAATTACTGATCAATTAGTGACTTAAACATGTACTATTTTGAATATAAACCGGTTTCATTTCCTACTTATAACTTAGAAGCTTTTAGAAGAACTTTTATAAGCATTTATAAGCAATTTCATATATATATATATATATATATATATATATATATATATATATATATATATATATATATATATATATATACTCACAGAGCATGTATATTAGTGTAACCTACACATTCAACTATTTTATTAAACAACAGTATGACTTTGCTAACTTCTCTCTGATAGTCATGTGGGAGTACAATCATGCCATATCTATTCAGGTCATAGGAACCAACATCATCACAGTCTCCCACAACAGCGTAAGGTGCCTGGTGCATGAGCCCCTGTTGGAGGCTGGGACAATGTTGCAAACTGAAAGATTAAAACCTTGGTGAAGGATTATGGGTAGAGTGGAATGAAATCAGTAATCTGTGAGTGTGTACACATGGACCATTAAGTAGATGCACATAGCTGTTGGTTCCTGGTAAAAGAGCAATTTAAAAAAGCAATAAAGAAATACTTTTCATGAACTTTGTCCTTTAACTCAGGGCATTTGATCCATCAGGCCTTAAAGAAGCATTATCCTATATAATTACAAGTGGGAAATGTTCTAGAGTCTAGTGGTGGAAAATCTCACACCTTAAACATCTTCTACTCCTTATACATTTGCAGTATTTTCTTTGATGTCCTGTGCTTCTACCACAGCTTATGATGCTGCTCAGAGTAAGTTATCACTGCTCATACAGTGTGTTAATATCCACCACACATTCATATCTGATTATGTATGAGGATTGACTTACAAAAAATGAAAAAGAAATCTGTTAAGCAGAACAGTTGTTTTGAAGAATTCAAGTATCTAGATGATAGCAATAGCTTTCTCTCTATGTCTCTCTCTCTCCCTCTCTCTCTCTCCCACTCACATACTGATTCTCTCTTATGGCATCTGTCTGTCTATTTGTGCCTCTCTCCCACACCTTTCTCCCTCCTTTTCTTGCTCTTTTTGTGAATGCCAGTTTTCTTTTTTATCCCCCTTTTATTTTTTATTTTTTCCACCACAGCTTGTGTCTGAACTCTGTCACGGAACAACCCTGATTTGTTGGCTTTTGTTGGTTATTTTCCTGTGACACATAGTAACATGGTCCCCTATTATACACTGCAAACCACAAATTCTTTTGCTAGACATGAGAATGTGACCGGACATTCACACGGGCTGCTGAATGAACAGTAGATCAGGCTAGATCATTGAAGAGTAGATTTAGATTTTTGTCTCCATTTAACCTTGTTTCTGTAAACTAAAAGGCAGATATTTCAGGGCAATGCTAGAATTCTTAATACGCGATCCCATGAATAAGTGGAATATAGATGCCATTTATATATAACAGTATGCAGAATTGTTTTTGCTGAAATGACACTCACACCATAGAGAACCAAGGAATAACTGCAAGATTTTGACATAAAACATCTTTAAGGGAAGTGTATATAATGACTTTCAATTAGAGGTGCCTTACAGAGACCACTACCATACAGATGGAAGATGCACTAATTCTTTATATTAGTTTTGCTTTCCTCCAGTCTCTGTGCTCAGATGAAACTAAATGCAGGTTTCCTTATCACAGGTTGGAGTATTTTAAGCGCCTCACTCATCCCTGTGAGTTTGATCATCACATCGATGCATGACTCGTTGAGCTCAGTGGTGCTCCCAGACGCAGACATTGTTGGGTGTGAACGTGCACGCTCCAGCTGCCACTCAGAGACACACTTAAACTAATGAGATCTGCTGTTAGATTAGTGAGGTGCTGAAGTGCTCCATGCCCCTCAGGTTCCTTGTGAGTGGCGTTTGAGCAGACTGGGTCATTATTTTACACTCTACTCGTCCATGCATGCGGCCCCGCAATCCCCTCTGCGGCAATTAGAAAGAAAAAAAACCAACATCTTATGCCTTAGAGTCTGCTGCCACATGATTCAGTCACCCCTGCTCAAAGGTGGTCTCTCACAGTGAGGGTGGGATGTACATTATAACCATACACTCATTATTGTCTGACCATCATTAGCTGATTTAAAAGGTTTGGATGATTATTTTTACTATCCCAGGTCCATATTAGTAAATCCATAATAGTTCTAATCAAATTAACGTTTGTGATTTTAGTGTAACATCATCTGTATTAGTGGATTGCACTGAGGATGCTATTCATTTTCCCATCAATTTGTTCGGTAAAAGTATCCATGGCGATAGCTCTATAATCAGTGCCCAGACCCTCTGAATCATTGATTAGTAGATGGTTTCAGACTTAAAAGGCCTGATTCACAAGGCCCTCACTGTAATAAAAGCAGATAAACATGATGGGGGGGTGGGGGGGGGGAGTTGTGTGCAGCAGCGCAATCTGATCTCCCAGCAAACTGACAGAGCCTCATCCGCATGGATCTGTAAGATGTGCAGTTGGTTGCGATGTTTTGGATCTCGACTGCAAGAGCATGTAAATAATGTAAATAAAGCAGGCACTAAAAAAGGCTGGCAAGAAGACTTCAGTCCTGTGACTGACATCTTTTGAATTCGCTTTTGTCATTCTTTTCTTCCACTCCCCCAAGCTAAAATAAAGGAAAATATAAAATAAGGGCAGCTGTAACTTTTAAGAAGGATACAAATACACCTATTTCTGATTTTTAACATTTTTAACATCACAGTGTAGGTGAAAGCTGTTTATACTATACTATACTATTACTATTACATGGTAATTACATGTCTAAAGACTGAGCACTTTTCCAATACATTAGATGCAAACAAAGTAAAGAATAGATAAAGCATAAATTAACATAGAGCTCATTCACAAACAATGTGCAGTCCATACACATCTTAATTTCCACTATGCTAATTAAAATTAAATTACAGCTTTGAACTGGATGGCTGCAAGTGGCACAAACAAAAATGTGACAATTTAATTTGTAGAGCTACCCTCATGCTGGTTATCTTCACAAAGCAGTTTTCAGCAATGTATGGTAATCACCATCACAGAAAGGGAATCACAGCTCTGGTAGCAAGTGAGTCTAGAAGACATAAATACCCCATTTCAGAACTCAAGAACACCATGAAAGTTTCTAAAATGTACAGATCAAGTTACCAGTCACCTGGGATAGATTGTTGTATTTATTAAAATGTTTCTTGACTGATCCACTTGATAAAGACATAAGATGGGAAAGCGCTGTGCTTTCACCATCCATAGCCCCATTTCCCAAAAGCATCATAATGTTAAGATGATGTTAATAATAATAATAATAATAATAATAATAATAATAATAATAATAATAGCAAATAATCTGAATAAAGGTCATATTTAGCCCAGGGGTTTGCAGGGCCTGGTGGTGAGGTCCGCATGCATTGCACATTTCCTTGCTCTAGCTCAAGCAATTTAAAAAACTCCAATGAGCTTGATGAATCGCTGATGGGATGAAACAAGTCCATTAGAGCAATAAAACATTTAAATGCACCAAGTATAGTTCATACTTTCTATATGACTAAACCAAAAATTGACGGTTTAAAGCATCAGGATGCATGACAGGGAATCTACAAGAGGAGCACAAGCTACTTCTCAATGGTTAAAATTAGGGTTGAGAGAGAGTTTAGATATAGTTGCATCTTTTTTATGCATATGAAATACCCCCATGAAAACATTTTGATTCTAGCAGTGCTTTTTTCAGAACAGAAGTGAGGTCTCTGTAGCAATGACATCTCACCCCCCACCCCATCCACCACTCGCATGGGAGCGAATGAGGGAGACAGACAGCTACAGACAGATTTGAATAGTACATTTCTGCTCTGCATTGTTGGAGGAGGGACACAGGAAGGCTGGAGCTTTTAAGAGCCAAAAAGAGACAGTCAAGTAAAGGAGGAAAAAAGCTTGAGCTCTTACAGCAAACAGGCCCACTCGAAAACAAGCTGCCACAGTGATCTCAGACAACAAACATGAGATCAGGGAATCAAATTTGTTAAGATACAGCTGAATTACAAATGAACTGCCATCATGTCTTTCAAAAGGGGATGCTTAGACCGCTTTAGATAAATAATGATATATGCTCACATATCCAGAACAAACGAGGATTCAGTGGGGTCAAGTCAGGTCTTCAATCACTCATTAATATTGAAATGGCAGAGTATGAATTTCTACAAACATCATATATGTTTCTCCATTTTATTAAAATTTGGCTCATTTTGTCTTGACATTTTATTTCCAGGGTATTGTTTGTTGTTGATAAACACAGATTGGGACGCATAAATGTGCAGTATGATTTCCAGATATCAAGCATATTTGTTCTTTTTTCTGTTAGTACTTGGTGGGAAACCATGTTTTTCTTATGCTGATGATCATATGTGATGGGATGAACTAAATCAGACAAATCAAAAGTAAAATGTTTGTGTCACACCTTCCAGAGTTACATTTGATTTCTCCCATGAGAAGAACAAATCATGTCAAGATGTCAGAATTCCAAAGGGGTAAACAAATCTCTACTATATGACAGCCCCCCACCCTCTTTCTTTCTCTCTGTCACTCCAACTCTCCCTCCTCTACTTCTCTCCCTTCTTCACTCCCTCCTTCCCTCCCTCTCTTTGCTCAGGGGGGCAGTGGTTCTGTGTTCTGCCCACACTGAGGTCAGTTGTAGGGCACTATAATCATGTCAGGCTTTGGACAATTGGAAGGCAGCAGAACTTTATCCTTAGCTGCCTTTCTGCCTCTCATTAATTATCTGTTTTCTTCTCACACACCTGTATGAAGCCTGGTATCACTCTGTATATTACTCCAATTGCACCTACCACTTACATCCTACTCATTCTCATTCTCTCTCTCTCTCTCTCTCTCTCTCTCTCTCTCTCTCTCTCTCTCTCTCTCTCTCTCTCTCTCTCTCTCTCTCATACACACATGGCCATGGATTCACCCACTCACACATTCTCTTATACATTCATGTCCTCATGCACACACTCAATCCCACATTACTCATTCTCCCCTCCCATGTGACATGTAATTATCCATTTCTCTCTCTCTCTCTCTTTCTCTCTCTCTCTCTCTCTCGCTCTCTCTCTTTCTCTCCTGTGTACTTCTCCCCTCTCTCTGAGAGACTATTGTCTGTCTAATCTTTCCTATTTAAGTGTGGGAGGTCCTGCTAGGTCACGCTGGGACTGCAGCACAAAGCCTTGCTGACAGTAGTGCCTCTGAGAGACTTCACCACTCTCTTGCGCTCTGCATGTGGAGAAGAGATGGAATATTCGAATGTCGTCACTCCAAAAACACCTGATGTATCTTTTATTTAATTAGATTCCTCTGTGTACAGTGCTCTTGAGGGCAGTGTTTTGGTAGACCCTGTATGACCTGGGTAGTCAACAGTACACTGGATGACAGGGCTTGACAGAATATCAGGTATTACAATAAATATTTATTCATGGTTAGTTTGAGGTTTTCCTCTGTCTTCTTCACACTTGCATCAGATCAGATATCACACACTTTTCAAGTTACCCCTGTTTTTGTCCAGGAACCAAAGCATGTGCTTAAATGCAGCCTAAGTTTGATTGGCTGTTTTGTATACTACACAAGTATAAGAGAATGATGAATGTTTTGACTCCCAGAAGAAAACTTTGGGCCAGTATAGCTCCAAGATATGCCTTTTCTGTCCAATCAGGCTAAACCATCATCTATAACGGCAGTGTGAGTAATTCTTATATAACACTGAGCAACGCCCTCCAAAAATAAGATGAGCTCTGATTGCAATGTCTTTATGCTGATAGCTTATCATTGCAGGAACCACAGTGGCAAGGGTCTACACAGCCTCCACCACCTCTATATTGTCACATATATACACTGGTTGCTTTGGTCATATTTTATTTGTTACTCCACAATGCAGTAAATGCCTTTAAGATAGTAGTACGATTCCTACATAAATATATAAACCACCGCTTAGCAGCTTGGAATGTTTTATTTGTTGATCTTCTTTATTTTAACTACAATCTCTTGCACTAATATGCTTCATTCAAGACTTATTCACAGGGCCTGGTCTTCCCTATGAAACAGTTTCAATTAAACATTACTGTCATTTCCAATCTGTACTACTAGTGTACGTTTGACTCTGCTGCTTTCAGGAGTCCCCTGGTGATGACAGGGTCCAGTCTGACACAGCTGTGCCAGCTGGTGTCCAATAGCCAAGCATCTCACAACTCTCCCACTGGTTCTTTCCTTCTAGCAGAAACTGGGAGAGACTGGCAGGGCTGTCACAGCATGGAGGAATTATCTGCCATAAGAGGCTTACAGTAATGCACGTGTATAAAATGCAATAACCACACTGACTCGTGACAGATGGCAGGTCAGTGGTGTAAATAGGAGTGTGTGCTTAATTGGGCAGCCTAATTGGAGTTGCATGACCAAAATTCATAAGGATAAATACTGTGCATCAGTAATGGCTATTGTTTAGAAAATAAGGAAACTTGCCTTCTAACGTATGATCACCCTCAATCGCAATTCAGTCTAGTCATACTTCCAGAGCTGTAAAATGTATCCAATCAGACCACATGAGCTACAGTATCCAGTAGCTAAAGAGCGTATAGCACATTCCAGAACATGAACAAGTGCAGAAGCTCATTAAAGTCCAAGAAGCCTCAAAGAATAGAGGAGGCTGCTTGTTAGTTTTGCTTTCCTGTCAAAGGCCTGCCTGACACCTGGATTAAATTTAGTGTGCTAAATCAAGCGAACACACAGTCATTACCCATAGCTATCAACATTTGCAGCAAGGAATGGATGCACTGCGGGTGCATATGGTGTGTGTGTGTGTGTGTGTGTGTGTGTGTGTGTGTGTGTGTGTGTGTGTGTGTGTGTGTGTGTGTGTGTGTGTGCGTGTGTGGGTGGGTGGGTTGTCAAAATGGTTGAGTGCCTCTCAAGATGTTACCTGTCGTTCTCACAGAGCAAGGGAGGTGATTTCACCAGACGAGGGACATTGAGCCTATTCAGTCCTGTTCGACTTGTCTACAGGGAGGAAACAGGTCAGACAGTGCCAGCGGATACCAGTCCTGGGCTTCATGAGCCAACCTCCCCCAGTGTCCTGGGGAAGTGCCAGTGTTGTTTGGAGATACTTCCTCTTTCTGCATCATAAATAGGGTTTATGAACCTTGCAGCTGATTTCATTCGGAGAGTCTCACTGTAAAATTATTGGCTTGAACTCACACTCTAGCATCAACTGCTAATCTTCCATTAGAAATACACCCATAATTATACATGTAAAGCAAATCAACTTCAATAAGTTTTAAAAGTGCATTTCATGAAAGGGGCCAGAACCACAAGATAAATAAAACATGAGTGATGTGCTGCTTATTAAGGCTAGGACAAAAACAAAGCCTTTACAAACTCTTAATTAAACTATCAGAAACCCATTTGATTTGCACCATATGTAAATGAGAGATATTCCATTAAAGTCACATGATTTTGAAAGTTCCTTGTTTATTAGTGCTTTACTACATATCCAGGAAATTATCAAAGGCAATGCATCAATGCTATGTTTGCCAGAAAAGGCCTTTTGAATGGTGATAAATGCTCTTAAATGTTTCTTAAAGGAAAAACCTAATTTGCTCACAGACATGAATCTTACTGAGTGACAAGCCTCCAAGGCAAGTCTAATCCTGATGTAAGACGTATTATAAATTACAAAAGATAACATGTTCTTTCTTTTTTCTCTTTCATTCATTTTTTTTTCTTTTTATATAATTGTATCACCTTTTGGTATTACTTTAAATACCCTTATAAAGGACTTACAAATGCTTTATAGTTTGTTCATTAATGGTAAATAATTAGGTTTTAAACACCTTAAAAGTCATTAATAAGCAGTTATAACACATAAATAGAAAGGGCAACAGTGACCTGTAATTTGCCAAATAGTGAACCCACATCCATCTATACATTTAAAGCTCAATCTTGCTGAATACTTAAAGTAAGGTTCCCTTTTGGCAGTTATAAGTTTTAGTATCTCATTAACAAATGGTCACAGACCAGTTGAGATGCCAAGAAACATCAGAGCAAACAGGAAAACCTGAAACCTGTGAATCAGAAAAACTACATGATGGTCTGGAAGCAGAGGTAATAATTTGAGATAGTTTAGGCAGGTCCCAGATATCTAAAAGTGAGCAATAAAGGAAGATTACACCTGGAATGCTGTCCTAAAGAAGATGCCACTCTTCCCCAAAGGCTACAATAGCATCACCTTTTGTCATTATTTCTCTGTCCATCATTCAGCCATCTTTTCACTTTGCTGTTTTCCCTGCTGTTCAATTCCCACATTCATCTTGTCACTGCCTGCTAAGTCATGGGACATACTGTCCTCCAATTAGTCTTCAATCTGCACATAAATAAAGGCATGTGCAGAATTCTACTGAGTTAATTACTGCACCCGTGGAGACCAGGAGAATTGCTCGCCTGTTCTAAAGTGTGCGGTTCAATTAGAATACCAGTCACAGCTAATAAGCACCACCGTGCGCATCCAAGCTTGCCTCATAAACTATATACGAGCGATTCTGCTGCAGACCTCAGGGATGGACATAGGAGTCACCCTGTGCTAATAGATATTTATTACATGGCATATGTTCAGCTAGGGATGCAGCAGTGACAGCTCATAAGGATGTAATTGTTTCTGTATTCACGTATCAGGGTGACAATAAATAATAACCATGACATTTGTCAATGTCAAGCACATCTCCTTCTAAAACATTTAATTAATGATCAAGTAATACATTACACATTAAGAGTAGGTTATGGCAAAGGGTTTGATAACTCATGTTAATTCAGGTCAACTAATGAATTGGCACCACATTCAGTTCAAGTGGATTCTTATTGAGTTACAGCATGTGATGGAAGGCAAAATGGAAATAGTGCTTTGGAGAATGAAGCACAGACTTTGGAGTGGCAGGTCTGCATCTTTCTAGTACAATAGGAATGGGAAGCTTAAGGTGGACTGGATGCAAACACGTGAACTGAAAACAGTGCGAATGTTACTCTGAATGTTTGTTCAATGCAGCACAAAGCAGCTTTGCATCAGTTATCCATTTCTGTCAATGTTTGTTTTATCTATGTTCAGAAATGGGGACACAGTTGTTTTGTCATTATGTTCTTCAATACAGTTCTTATCACTAATTTCAACACAAGCTCCAGCTGTGGTCTATAATAACAGCCAAAGAATGCTTTTAGGCTTCATGGCTTGAGCAACCTTTTGCAAAAGGTCACTGGTTTGTAAATCTAATTTACGTCTTGTATATCTCATGTGTCGTTCTGTGTGCAGACACAGTTGTAGCAGGGCATGGTCTGAATATTTTGAAACTTCACTTGCCGATATGGTGTCACATTCTAAATTGACTTTATATGTCGACAGCAGTGTTGCAGGTGATCTGACAATGGTTAGGTTCCTGGAGGATTTATTACCTTTTAGTTGTACATTGTCTTGGCAGAACATATGATTGAACTACTAGTGTTCTGTTAGGGATATCTCAATCATGTTAATTTGCACTTCTTTGCACTTGTCTCTCATTTTTTGGGTACAAAAAAAAAGTTAAGGTAAAAACTTGCATGTCCTGTGACTGGTAATTACAATGACAAATAGAGCCTGAATATAAAATAAATTTCCATCCTGAGATAGTGACCTGGGAGACAAGATCAAAACTGAGCATACTAAACTTCACTGGAAAACAAGGAAATACATAACATAGTCACCCAGCAAATATGTCCAAAACATCTCAGAATTGCCAACAAACACTAGCAACACTTTGCAAGGTAACAATGACACAATATATATATATATATATATATATATATATATATATATATATATATATATATATATATATATATATATACACGGACTTAGATACAGACTAGACACAGGTGCAGGTGGATGACATCAAAGAATATATAGGTACAGGCAATGATGGGGTGGGAGGGGGTTGGGCCAGAACAGGAACGTTCCAAGCTGGGAGCAGAGGAACTGTGATTCACGTGATCTGGCAGCTTCACACCTTGGCACAGAATTAGCCAGAATCTTGATTCAGAATTCTGGGGCTGGATGAGGAGTGCTAGGATTTGTGTGCTATTGATAGAATCCCACAGGGCTGCATGAGGCAGGCAGTTTGATAAGCGGTGGAGCAGGACTGAACCATGACTCAGTAGTGTGAGACACGCCCGTTCAATGGAGCTGCCCCTAAAACAGTCTCCTTATTCTGACATCTCTATAACTAGGCCTAAGGGAAATAGAAAAGGAGAAGTAGGGAGGATTATTTGCTTTCAACTTGTTACAGTTCTTTTGTTTTTGATAGATGTCATGTTGGGCAACTATCTGGCTTGGTAGGAATTTTTTGTCCACAGATAAAATGGAGGAACAATGAATAAACATTAAAATGACCTCAACTCAGATTCTATATTTATATTTAGTCATAGCCATATTCACATTCAATGTTTATGTTATATGTGAGTGCCATTGCCTTCGTTTGTTAATAAATGTTTGTCCCCATCGAGCGAGTCTTTACATCCTTGCCCTGCAGCACTCGGGCCGTTAGAGGCTTGAGTCCTCATTAACTATCAAGCTCATTTAATACACTTTCTTATCTTCAAGATTTCTGGATTACATTGTGTCAAGTGTATATGAAAGAATGCTAAGGTTAGCTAGTTTCTTTAACTGATGTTATAGTTTAGCTACAATTACAGTAACTAATGTTAGCTAGCTGAAGTAGGGTGGCCATAATGTATTTCCTGGACATATCCCCTTTATAGGACCTAAAATTTGTCTGGCTAGGTTTTGGCCTTTCCTTTCATGTTGCCATTTGCTTTCTACAGTCACAATTCACTGTGTGGCTGTTTCTGCATAGCTTTGACCCTTCTTTATAAGTCCTGCTTCCACAAATGGTCAATCACGTACATTCCCTACATGCAACAATTGGACAGACTGCTTCTCAGAATGTGTTTCTGCTTGACAGAAGCTTATGGCAGGAGAGGATACATGAAGTATACCTTCTACACAATCTTTTGTATACTGTTTTAACAAGGCCTAAAATATTTTGTTTTTTTGTTTTTTGTTTTTTTTTTGTTTTTGTTTTTGTTTTGTTTGTTTGTTTGTTTGTTTGTTTTTGGGGGGGGGGGGTTGTGATGTGCATTTTGCCCTCCCAGCTTCCATGTTCCATGTTTTTCCCTGTCTTGTGTACCTTAGTTCCATTCCGTAGTTTCGTTTTCTCTGACCCTCGTTTAAATTCCAACACCTGTCCTTCGTTTAGTTCATGCATTTAAACCCTGTCTTGATCGCTGTGTGGTTGCTGTTCATTGTGCATGCTTCTTGACTCCGTGCATACATAATTTTGAAACATTGTGTTTGTTAAGTTTGTACTCCGTGCCTTTGTGTTTCCTAGCCCTCGTGTTTCTTAGCCCCAGGTTTTCCTAGCATCTTGTTATAGCCTGATACTCCTGTTTGCATTCGCTTATCCTAGCCCTTGTTTTGTAATCATGTATCCCCATACTCTCCATGTTGGTAATATGACCCTGGACTGCTACAACTCTAATTTTGGATTTTCCCATAAAAAATCTCGCTCTTTTCCGCGCATATGTCCATCTCCTTACTGCTCACCATTACAACATGCATGTAACAAAATAATTTGACATATGCTATCACCACCTACACCACCTTACTTTTTTATGTTTATGTTTGTACATAAAATATTAACATTTAAAGATAAATCTAACATAATTCCTACATGTTCCTACACATGGATTGTGCATTTACCTTGTTAAAACCATATTTTCATATCTAAAACAGACTGATCTTCAGGAATATATACCTGGGTACATCAGAACTACTGAAAAGTGTCTAATGAAGCAGTGGGATTTTATGGCAACTGATTTATTCTTGATTTATTATTTTTTGAAAACCAATACATCTTGGTCTAGGTCACCAATATATCTATAGCTATGTCAGCCTAGCAAAAGCTTATGTTTGCCTTTCTTAGCTATTGTTAGATATACTAGTTAAGTTAATTGATAGACCACATTTTTACAGTGTAGGCTTGGCATTTCATTACCAATATAAAATGTTAAATATTGTCTAATGTTAGCCAACACTGGTCATGAGTGATGAGCAGTGAGACAATGTAGGATTAGTTGTTAAAGGGATAGATTTTGATGTCAATATAGAGTTTATTATTTCATTTTAAAAGTCTTTTGTGTGGCTGTGGTGATGTAGTTATTTTTCTGCCTTTTTGATATTAGATTTCCTAATAGTTACTGCCTTTTTTCACTCGGGATTTCAAGGATTTTACTTGGACACGTAGTTCAACAGTATTAAAATCCATGTGTTCTGAAAGTGGAGCAATCATATTAGTTCAAAGGTATGAATTTCTTGAGTTCAGATTAGATTTCATTCACAGAGTTGACATAAGCAAGTGGAGAGAAGATTTACAGCACTTTTTTTGGTATTAAATACAGTAAGTTGAAACTTGTGTGAAATATGACAGAGATGATAATGGAGCCTGTATTTTCTGTGGTTGTCATGCAGGCTTAATACTGAGCAGCAGTGTTGGTGCCTCATGAGCTAGTGTAATGGATTTGTCATTACACACATTATGTAAACAACCAAGATACTTTAAGGATTATAAATCTTCAGTTCACTGAAGCATGCGCATGCACCATACATGTTTTTCTTTACACTGTGGAGTTGAACCCCCTGATTATCATTGTATAATTAGCACTCTGTTTCCACAAACAAGACCACTGCTGACCAGATATCATATGGGTGGCAAACCATCAACACAGTGGCAATGATATGGTAGTGGCATAGCAAGAGTGTCAGGCACAGCACTGTAGCTGTAGGTGTTGCACCGCTGGTTAGAGAGTATAAACTCCCTGGGTAGAGAGAGACAGCAGCAGTCTTCTGGTTAGATGGGCTACAGTCTCTAATTATCTTTAATTTTCAGTCTCTAATTGTTAATCTGCAAGGTGTTTCTAATAAAGTGATTGTGCAAATTTTGACGGGGCAAGCCAAGTCAGACGCTAGCGAATAAGAATATTACAATCCAAATCTGTCGTGGTGAAACAAGCAAGGGTCAGACAAATCCAGTCGAGGGGTAGGCAAAAAATTGGAAGAGGGTAATACAAAAAACAACAGGTCAGAAACACAGAAGCTGAAACAGCAGAAGAAAGCTTGGTATGCACAGACAAAACTCTAATGGGCTTTAATACATTGAATACTAGTGAAACAGGTGAAGTCAATAATCTGGTGATGAGGATCTGAGGAACTGGTGGTGATTGGATGAGTTGTTCTCCGGGCAACGAACAACATGTTGGGTATCGTAGTGTGCTTGGGTGTTGGGCAACATGACACAAATCTAAAGTTTGCAGCCCATACATACATTCCTAGTATTTTACTCATATGTTAGAATCATCTTTTGGCATGAAACAGACTGATAAAAAAAATAAAAAAAATTAGTCTTTTCTAAGAAAACAAAGGGCCCTGCACATATATAGAGCAGCTGGGTCCTTGTGGATATGCCTGATTATAGATTATCTCAAATAATATCCATCTAGTAAGGTCAAAGGTTTTAGCAATGTTTTCTGACTCACAGTTCTTCACAGAACTGTTAATTAGGCTATTCAGTCTCCTGGAGCGTATCTCTAAAATTGAATTTAAAGAGCTTAAATGCTGAAAAAAGAAAAATAACAGAAACACTTTCCTTCATAGAACAGGTCAGTTTCCTAAAGGCGTGTAAGGCACAGGAGTATTTGACTGGTTGTCTGAGCATTTCCAAACCCAATCCTTAGTGACCCTTCAGACAGTCCATATTTTAGCTATACCCCAGCTCCAAGCAGTGCTGAACCAAGCAATTTTGAACACTGAATTTCTAGTACAGGTATGCTGGGAGCTGGGACAGAGCGAAGCTGTGAACTGTCTCAGGGTCCCTAATGATTGGGTTGAAAAATGCTTCTGTTAGCCAACAAAACAGCCCCAATGAATGTAGTTATCTTCAGATGTACTGAGATAATAATAAACACTCACACACATTTTATGAGCAATACATACGTATGCACACGCACACACACACACACACACACACAAACACACACATGCACGCACAGAAAAAAAGATTCAGTGGCCTACCCTTGTCCCTTTCTCATTCTGCTTCATGAAGAAATGAATGTGATGAAAGATTGATGAACATGAACACACTACTTTCTCCTGGCTTTTACCATTATCCCTGCACATGTGATGTTCCTCTGATGGAATCGATAGTAGTTGGCCATGGCAAAAGAAAACAGAAACAAATGAGCATTGTCATGGGACAGATAGGTGCTTGTTTACTTTCTCAGCCAAGTTCCTGGCTCTGGGTATGTTAGAGTGTGTCAAGGTGAGAGAGGTGCGTGCACCAGTTCAGCATTTCATAGAACTACTGTGGTCCTGCTACTGGTGTGAGACAGCAGATGAGGAAAGCAGTGCAGTCCACCTCACCACCATCTGGCTGTATGATTGATCAGTGGGTACAGAAGTCATATTGGGAGCATAAACAACATGATGGAGGCATAATTATGTTTAGCTCAACCTATACTAAACTGCTTGATGAGTATGTTGAAGCACTTTTCTTTTAATGATTAAAAAGAAGAAAAATCTTGTGACATGAGAAGGAGAAATAGTATTAGATCATTGGTATTGGCTTGATTAAAATACACTATGGAATTGATTAGAAATAAATACCTGGACTTGTACCATTCACAGACAGCCTACTTGCCATATACATTTTTTATTTTGCTTTCTTTTTTGAATTTCTTATTTTATTTAATTGATTCATGCCTTAATTTCAAATCTTGCCAGTTTGAGACTGCTTTACAATTAGCTATGCATATGTTCCACATAATTTAAATCACAGTAGACCTACAATGTTTCCAGCAGAATATGTTAAATGTGTATTTTATCTTACTCGCTGTGAAAATGTCAACATTATGAGCAATAAGCACTTGATATGACTGTTGTGCAGGTATGTGTTATGCAAATTAATCTGTGTTAGATTTTCCAAAAGGTCTGGATGTATTTGCAAAAAATTGTTTGGAGGAAGGGAAAGGGGTTGAGATGGTCAGCTAGTGGGGGTGTAAAAACTATGAAGTCCATCTTCCAGAGTGCGTTCTCACTGTATCTAATATGCTTCAGTTCCTTAAGATTGTTTTGATACTAATTAAGTATTTTATTGAACGTTTGTTTAAAACAGTGAGTCTGTCTCAGGGTTGCCTCTGGGTGTTAAGGGTGTGCAGTGCGGTTTCAGTAAGACTGGAGAAGTACACATTTGGCAGCATGTCTTACTGGAGCTCACACCAAAAGTATGTAATATTCTGTGTGAAAACAATGCCAACTTGGAACTGTAGCTCAGCAGTTGGTTTGCTTCTAAAATGCAAATTTTTAAACATCTATACAGGGCTATAAACAGCAACTGGGTATGATGCATAGGCTTAAAGACAGTATGTAACTAAAGATATATATATATATATATATATATATATATATATATATATATATATATATATATATATATATATGTCTATCTACGTTTTGCTCCTGTAGACCAATAACAATAGAATTTTCGATCCTGGTTCCTTCACGTTTGAAATAGGCCTTGTTTACTCAGACCCTGTCTGAGTCAGCATGACTTTCTTTATTTTTCTCTCATGCTTCAGAGGTAGATGAACTTTGGCATTAAGAGTTTTTCCCAAGGTAGCTTCATTTTCTTTTTCTTTTTCTCTTATACTTGCTAGACTTCAGGATTAAATTCCAGCTTTCTGCATGGAGGTCAGTGCCCTTAACCACTATGTTATCCAACTGCTGCATCTAACAGAGTCAGTCAAATGGGAAAAATAAGATCAAAGCCATAAACAAGCATGCCCTGCTAGTCATCAAATACCCAGCAGGCACAATATACTGGCCAAGAGAAGAGCTGGAAGCTGCTGAAATCAAGCCCAGAAAACTTCACAATACACAAAGTACTTCACTCAAAGTTCAGTGTCCAAAGGCTGTACTCCAGCTGTAAGGAGAGAAAGGCTTTACACTTTGTAGTAAAAAGTGTAAAGTGTGTAAAATGTAAAGTGTAAAATTCAATGTCCAGGAAGAAACATTAAACATCCATGAATACATCAAAGCAAAAGCCCCCAAGGATGAGCCGATAAATGACAGATCATTTATGGATAGCATGTAAGCAGAAGAGGTGCTATGTCAGGATAAGCCATGGAATGTACCATTGACAGGTAATAGATGGATGATAAAAGACAATCCTACTAGTCACTGAAAAAGCCAGGACTAAAGAACAGTACAGAAACACTAATCACACCAGGCAAGACCGAAGGTAAACACTCTGCAAAGGATCCCCTGAGACAATCCAGCATCTACTACCAGAATGCAAGATTCTGGCAGGAATAGCATACACTGAGAGACACAACTAAGTGTCAAAGGATGATATTCATGAACATATGCAAGGCATATGAGCTGGACACCCCTAAATCCAAATGGGATGATCCTCAGACAGTGGTGGAAAACAACAAGGTCCTGTGGAACCTCCAAATACAGACAGACAAGCAAACCATGTCAAACCAGTCAGACAGATTCAGTTTATTGTCATTACTCAGTACAAGTACAAGGCAGCCCTCACAAATCCCAGCTTCTTCTGAAAGCTGGGGCCAGGAAAGCTGTGGCAGAGCACAAGATCAGCTATTGTACAGCACTCCTGGAGCTAAAAGGGTTAAAAGCCTTGCTCAACAGTGGCTGTATGGCAGAGGCAGGACTCAAACCCACAACTTTCCAATTGATAGCCCAACATCCTACCCACTAAGATACCAATGCCTATTGAGAGTAGATAAGAGACAGAAAACAGTAGTAGTACCAGCAGTAGTACCAATTGATGGAAACATCCAAAACAAGGAATAAGACAAATGGGGACTGAATAAGGAAATATAGAGACTATGGAAAGCTAAAATGAAAGTTGTGCAAATGGTGATGGGGCACATGGGTCTGTGACCCCTAAGCTTCAACAGATCCCAGGAATGAATATCAATTCAGAAGAGTGCAATCCTAGAAAGAGTAAAAATACGACGACACATCCTTAAACTTTCAGGATTCTGGTAGAAGGCTGATGAGTGAGAAAAAATAAGATATGACCACATGCAGGTGTTAGACAGGTGTTGCAATCAGAGTTGGGTACATTTCTGATTGCATTTACTTAAGTTTTACTTTTACTTACGTAACTATTTGAACAAATTATACTTTTAATAGTTCTTTTAAAAATATATACTTTATACTCTTACTTGAGTACATTTCTGAAATCAAAAATGTACTTTTACTCCATTCATCAATTTAAAATTTTGTTAAAATCAATTAAAATGTTTGTTATCGAATGTATATATTGACATTTCATGCAAACAGATACAGGCACAGTTTTTAGCTAGGCAATATAGAATATTTAGCATAAACTGTATATACAGTCTGTAATACTTAGCAGTCTTGCTAATTGATTATACTGATAATACTCATATCATTATGTATAGTAGGCCTATGAAAAATCCACAAGGACTGTGGAACCTCTCTGTGTTGGTAGACTATTATTGAACACCAGAGGGATGTTCCTGAGGTTCCTGAGAATTCATACAACTGTAAATGATTGTAAAAAATGTATGTGTAATTACAGCCTTATTTATGAATAAGTAATATATACTTATTGTAAATTTCACTTTAAAAATGCCATCTAAAAATGACCTGTGAAAACACAGGGTTTAAATAAACAACTAAATGAGGGAAAACAAGGGACAGACAGAACAAGAGGTGTGTCCAGGGCTGCGGGGACCTCTGAATTGTCCGGCTTGCCGTGGTACGTGGCCTGAGGAACAAGCACGGAGCTGGTAAATCTTGTAGGTCCAGCAGGTCCTGAGGCACAGCGGGTCTGGCAGGTCTGAAGGCATGGCTGAGTCTGGCAGCTGGTCCGGAGGTGCTGCTGCAGCTGGTGGCGGGTCTGGCGGGACCGGTGGGTCCTGTGGGTCCGGAGGCACAGTTACAGTAACAAGTGTGGCAGTGATCAGTGGTGGCATCATTGGGGACACTCAGGGGACAGGAAAAGGCTGAGTGGTGTCTTCCACGCCAGGGACAGGAACAGGCTGGGTGGCATTTCCCACACCAGAGACAGGAACAAGGTGGGTGGCATCTTCCATGCCAGAGACAGGAAAAGGTAGTTGGCATTTTCCACATTGGGGACAGGAACAGGCTGGTTGGGATTTTCCATGCCAGAGACAAGAACAATCTGGTTGGTGTCTTCCACACCAGGTACAGGACCATGGGCTGCGGGGCATAGACAGCAGGAACAGGAGTCATGGGAGCAAAGTGGCCCAGCAAAAAATTCAATAAACCCTGCCAGGTTTCCACTAGCTCATTCTCCCGTACAGTCTCCGCCCACCTCCGGGCTTCCCGAGTCAATACACCAATAGCTAGATGTCTAGGTACTTTGTGTGCCCTGGCGTTCATGGCAAAAATGATGTGTAAACTCTCGGCCCTGACATGGGATCCAGGGTGGTAATTTCAGAGAAAGACTTCAGGATACTATGAAGAGATTCCCTTCTTCCCAGGAGATTTGCTCTCACTGGTTTGATGGTGGGGGAACATAATTAACTCTGACTGATTTGAAACAGGTGGGTTTAGTCCCAAGGGAACAACTGTATACCGGTACATCACTCTCGCTGCATCCTTGGGTGACGGGTCATTCTGTAACGCTGTGCGGAAAGAGGCAGGACACAAACATTAAGAGAAGTGATGTTTATTGAGGGCAAATCCAGTATCATAGTCATTGTAATGGTCCATATCAAAAATCAGGAGAATCTAAAAAAGACAATCAAGCAATCATGAACTAAACACTAGGAAACCAGAGAACGAAATTAAAACAGGTAAGCAAGGCAGCACAAAACATGTGAACAAACAATAGCATTTATCCAACAATGACCCATGACAGGACAAGGAAAACTAAATAAGGGAAAATGAGGAACAGGCAGAATAAATAAGGGGCAGAGATGACGAATTAGGAAAAGCAAAGCCAAAACAAGAACGCGAAACATGTTAGAGAGACTGCGATGCTAGCAGGGAGGAAACTATGAGGACCACATGTTTTAGTTTGTGGGACACAAAATAAAATAAAATATTTTGTTGCTAGGTGTTATTAAATGAGCTCAGATGAAGTAACTAAGTGCTTGAGTAGTCTTTTTTGTAGATATTTTCTTACCTTTATTAAAGTAACAATTTACATGACTACTTCAACTTCTCCTTTTACTTTTACTTGAGTAATTATTATTTTAAATTAACAATACCTTTACTTGAGTACAGTTTTAGGCTACTCTACCCACCTCTGGGAATGGTCAACAGGTTTTCTTCCAATTCTTTCCCAGCAGTTCACATCACCCTGGTTGATAGTCTAAACCAGATTAGAGTCCAGCCTGGAGTAATGCATGTCAGCTATGCCTGTCTCCCACTAGTCAGGAGACTTTTTAAGAGCGCAGTTATCACCTAAATCAGGCATGACCCACAGATGTTATCACATCTGTTGCTAATTTCAAGAGCTTTTCACTTGAAATGTCAGTAGCACAACCTACAAATCTGGATCTCAAACAGAATGTAATCTAATTAGCAAATATTTGACTGAATGCAAGAGGCCTAGTGGTGAAGGGGAGAGGCTCGGCTATCTTGTCACAGTCATTGGGTTTGTGCAGACCTGAAAAACAAACACATAATACAAAACATATACTCGCAGAATATAGGCTATATTTCATTTCAAGGGGACACACATATACTCCACACACACTCCCATGGCCATGGCTAAAACATTGCCCAAATTCCCCATCAAGTCATGACCCCAGTGACCCTCCAGCATTCTCTAGTCATCACAGAAAAAGTGTGAACATTTGCAAGTGTGAACATGTGTGCCTGTGTATGTGTATGAATGTTTGGTGTGTGTGTGTGTGTGTGTGTGTGTTTGCACCTGTGATCATGTGTGCATATGTGTGTATGCTTCATCAATCTCTGAAGGAGACCAGTGAGTCTATGGAAGGTCAAGTGTCACACTCCAGCCTATATTCGAGTTTCCCTGCAGTGGGGAGATTTTAACAGTCCCTGCTCTTCTGAATCTGATGATCCTGTTTTCAGTGATTTCATATATCACCTTTCGCCATTGCTCCACCTTCGTCAGTCCTATGAATCCTGAGCAGAAAGAGCAGGTACTAAAGAGACAGGAGTTGGCTACAGCTAGTTTGCTTGTCAATAATTAGTTTGCATGGGAATTAACTGTGAGATTTATTCCAGAGACTGAGAATGAGGCATGCTCAAATTAGAACAAGGCACACATAATACAGCAATCTATAAAAATAGAGAATTAGAGATAGTGTGTGACTCTGTGTTTGTAGTTTGACTGGAAATTGAATGGACCAGTAAATTTAACCCATAAGAACCCAGACTCAGTTCACCTTAAAGGAAAATGATGAGGAATATAAAACAGACCAAATAGACCACATGTAACACATTTCTGATTTCTTTTTTGAAATTTTACCTCCTAATGCCAAGGATCTGTAATGTCACATATTACATTGGGCATTACATTTGGCATTTATGGTACATTTATGCCTCATTTGAAAATAAATCAGATTTTTTGCTTAATAATAAAATTTTTCCTTTTTATTTGCAATTTGCAACAATGCTGGTTAAAACTAACAATATATTCTTTTTCAGATTTGTTTTACAACACAAAAATGTGCAAACTATCAAAATAAAACCACCTCATAATGGAGGTCTTCTCACCAAGCTATCAGTATAGTTGTTGCTGTACAAAACCAAGCAACAGACTTATGCAGTGAACTTAAGACAACAAGTACATAGTGCAAACTATGTGCAAACTGCAAACTACTCAAAATGAAATAATTGGTGATAAACACTGAAGGCAAACAAAACATTTGAATGAACAGCACCATGTTTGAACCACAGATATCTTTGGTAAGTATTTTTAACAATTTAGCCTAAGCCAAATGGTAAAGTTTGAAACAATGACTTTCCTCGATGAAGCAAAGGCGCACATCACATTTCTCACAGAGGGTGGTGGTTGCATTGACTTTGTAGACTTTACAACGACCATGCTTATCACATTTCACAGGCCACTGTGCAACTTGATCTGTGCAAACATCATCTGGAACTCCAACATTAACTCTCTTGGGTGGTGGTGGTGGAGTGTGGCTTTAAGTGATGGGAGACCCCTTTGGGAATGCACAAGAATCAGGCTAGTGGCAACCTTTGCTTGGAAGCGCCTTTGATTCAGTGGCTTTTGGACACCAAGTAGTCTGCAGTCATGGGGGTAGATCAACCATGCATTAACAAGGCCTAACATGATGGTTTGCCAGAACAGGTACAGGTACCATCTTCCCGACCTCATGTGATACTTATACCTTGCAATGCAAGCATCAAGGAGGTCTATTCCCCCATGAATGTGTTGTATTCCTTCATAATGTGTGGCCTGTTAACCTCCATGAATACTCTGGCTGATTTGCTTCAGCGTCACACTTTGTCTTGAGGCTCAATTTCACAGTAAGATGAGATCAGGGTAACAGGTGTGTTGTCATACAAACCTGGAAGTGGAAGTGCAGAGACCCCAAATTTTCAATACCCTAGGTTGGGGCTTGCCCTTCACATACTACCTTATTGGGCTGTGTGTCCCTCTGAAGGACACCATTTGTTCATCAATAGAGTTGTGCTCCTCTGGGATGATATCTAAGCATTGTTTGTGAAACATATCAAGCCATGGGCAGATCTTCCAACACTTATCATCTTGTCTATTTGACAAATCCATGTTGTCAGTGAAATGTAGACATGACAGCAGGGTCTGAAAACGGTTGCATGACATGTTGTCAGCCACCATGGAACACTTTGTGTCATCTTACCAGTATGCATGATTTCCTGGCAATTGACAAAGACCCATGGGCAGGTAAAGGCCAATCAGTATTTCTAGTTCTTTAACAGTGGTGTTAACATTGCTCTGAAATTCTGATTTTTGTGCACTGTACAAATGTCTTTGTTCCATCAGTAATTGAAGCATTTCTGCTGTTATGAGCTTTCTGAAGTACTCCAGTGGAGTATGAACTTTGTCTGGATGTGTGACTATCTGTTCTTTGAATTTGCATTCAGGGGCTTCAAAAGGTTTCATTCTCCAATATTTTTTTTTCCTTGGATGCTTTGTTGTCTGTGGTTCATGTCTGGTTGTGGTGTAACTCATTTGATTCACTACTTTCTGAATCATCAGGCCTACTTGACTTATCACTCTCTATGTCTTTGCTCCTAGGAGTGTAATCAGTGTCTTCAGGGTCTTCATCTGAGCTATCTTGACATCCCTCAAACTCACTGTCATCTCCAGTGATAATATTGAGTGCATCCTGGACACTGTATCGGTTCTTGGTATTCATACTATGAGTAATTAAAATGATATTGAAATAGGGTCCACATAAGATAGTAAAATTATTGTTTCTTTATTTTATTTAGCAAGTAAAGCATTGCTAAGGAGCAATTTCAGTACTGATATGCAAAATGGTTTCATAACACATTTTATGTTATTAATTAACTGATTTGACATTACTTTTATGTTTACGTCTGTTTAATTATTATTTGAATTGAACATCAGAAAAAGATTTGATTCAAAAGAATTGAATGGGTTAAATTAATTCATCAGCTCATTAGCATTTTTCACATGAGGTCTTTTGTAGCTACTGAAGGTTACAAGCCCGATGTAACATATATGTCACAAGAACCATTTCATAACTTGTATTTGATCATTTTATTCTAGAAATTGGGTCAGAAGAGCTTCTATGTTAGGACATGTTATTAAATCATTAGAACTGTTAAATGGGTTGGAACATACCTTTAGAAACAAAATTTTATTTTTTTTTTAATTTGCTTGTTTTGTCTCATGTGCTAACCAAGCACACCATCATTTTGAAAATGAGGTCACAAATACCCAAATTCACAAATTGTCACAAGACTGCATCCACGAAGTTTAGTAAAACTGGGACATGATAAGTTAAAGTGAATGATAAAGCTGTATAAGGAACCTTACAGAACATTTAAACTGTTTGTGACACATATGTCACCATGGTCTCTTATGGGTTAAAATAGGTATGAGAGAAAAGCACAGAGGTGCAATTAAACTAAAATAAAACAGTAAACATCTAAGCCTTCTTTAGATTACCATACAATTCTACTGATTAAACATTAAAGACCAAGGCCTAATGAAGAGAACTCTTCCCCTCTCTCTCTCTCTCTCTCTCTCTCTCTCCCTCATTTTCTCTCACTTTCTTTCTCTGTTTGTCTTTTGTCTCTCTCTCATTTGGCCTGCTTCTCTCTCTCTCTCTCTCTCTCTCTCTCTCTCTCTCTCTCTCTCTATATATATATATATATATATATATATATATATATATATATATATATATATATATATATATATATATCAGTCTTTGTGTCTCACTGCTTTTTTTCTTTTCTTTCCTTTCATATAGAGCTGTAATATTTCTCAGAATTCAACACTACTTCAAACACTTGGACTGAGCTGTGAAGGCCTGAACTGTTTTTGAAGAAGTGCAAATAAATGTGTGTGTGTGTGTGTGTGTGTGTGTTTTTCCCCCAATACCCTTATATCTTTATGAAATATGCTGCTTTGGGGGGGAATTTGGTTCCTGTGACCTCTTGTATGTGGTGGTTTGGGGGATTCCTAAGTTGTGACTGTGGCTGCAGGGTGTGCTCTATGGGTTGCATAGCTGGTCTCTGTGGAATGTGCTGTGCTCCAGGGGAGTATGTTTGCTGGCTACTCAGGATTTGAGTGTAGTGGGTGAGTGAATGGTTGTGGGTGAATGAATGTGTATAATGTCTATGTTTTTGCTAGTACACACTAATTTGATTCTGCTGTGTGTGTGTGTGTGTGTGTGTGTGTGTGTGTGTGTGTGTGTGTGTGTGTGTGTGTGTGTGTGTGTGTGTGTGTGTGTGGTCTCTGCATTAAAATGCTTATAAATACAATGCCTTTGCAAAGTAATTTACCACTCTAGTAACTCTCAAGCAGGGCACATATATGGGCAACTCCAGTTTTGCCCGATGGGACTCCATCTTGGCTTTGTTCAGTCTGACTTGTTTTGGAATCTGAGGCTTTGAGAATCAGATGCTTCAGAGGGTTGATTCTTATCTTCTGTCAATGCTTCAGGTAAATACTGCTCATTGTACACAAAGTAGCTTTAAAAGCTTTAAAATCCTGATTGAAGCTTTAATTCTGTCCCCATGTCCCTTGCTCGTGAAGGAGTGTGATTGTTTTTATATTTCCCCTCACAGGAGTTTGCTGTTAACTCCCATGTGGACATGACTTATCCTGTTTTTCTGATCTATCCGAGGCACACACACACACATACACACACACAAACACTCCCTCTCTCTCTCTCGCTATCTCTCTCTCTCTGCACTTATTAGGCCATTAAGTCAATTTTGGCATCATCTGTATGAAATGACTTTCAAACACCCTGCAATAAACATATTCACTGAGAGTGCATGTCAGTTTATATTCAGCAGAATATGAACATACAAAAAATACAATACACAGACAGCAGATTGGCACCAAAGGCCCCACCTCCCTGTCCTCCTGTCTCACCTCCATGCTTCTAGTGTGTTTTATTAGGGCTTAGTGTTCTTATAAGGATCTTTAGTATTCTTAGAGGAGAATTTTCCATTGTAAATTAATCAGTCATAGCCAGATAGTGGATCATATTTATGATATTTGGCAGACTTAATGGTTCAGAAATCTTAATTTATGATATGACATTATGTGGCAGCTCCAGTTCATTTTTGCATAGCTTCTGTAGGAGCTGCATTATTTGACCATATGTATGATAATCAAGGATTACTGGGCATTTTTTAGCTACATATTACAAGGCATGTATATGGATTATAGACTATTGCTTGGTATAGTGTGGACTATTATGGGCTATTTACTATATTTGTGTGTGTATGTGGGTCTGTATGATTATATAATTGGCTGTTTATTTTCCTTCAGAGAGCAAGAACGAGTGAGTGTGTGTGTTGTAAAGGTTTTGCTAGTGTTAGGTGCATACCACAGCCCCAGTAAACATCCCCAGTTCAGTCTCTTCCATTAGGATTCTCCCAGCTGCCTATTCTGATCAGCCTCTGACCATATAATGTCTGTTTTTGTCATAGCAAAAAGCCCCTTTGTATCAACAATTAGCACCAAGTTCATCTTCTGTTCTTTGGCCAAGGTCGTTCATCCTGCATCGTTTGGCCACGGAAGATGAGGTACAATAGAGTGACCTTGGGTTGCTTCGAGATTCGCTGCCCCCGGTGCTTTCTCCATCGCTCCCTGGCACTTTACCAGTAATCGAATAAAACCAGAGCGGCTCCAGCCACTCAGCATGACCTGGAGCAGAGGAGCCTCTCTGTTGCCACTCAGAGTGCTCACATTCATCCCATCATGCCTTTCTGTTGTAACCATGCCTTCCTGATCGTGACAGGACATTGAAGGCTCCTTGGCAGCGCAGGAAGTACAAGTTGTTGCATTTTGCTCTCTATATCAGAGCCCAAATGAGACATCAAAGAAGGTTTAAAGACTTTTACAGGACTGGGGATGGTGTTTGAGAAGTCTGTTTGATCTGTTGTCAGAACTCTGCACTAAACATAATTATTTCTTAATCTATGCATTCCACTGACCCTTGGCCAGTATTGGCTTGCTAGCTAGCTTTGCTTGTGTCCAAGTCTTATCTAATTTTTGTTACTAATTGTCTAATTTTTGCCTCCATTATTTCAAACTACGCACTACGCTTTCCCTCTCACTCTCCATCTCTCACTCCCTCCATCTCTATCTCCTTCTTTCTCTCTTTCTCATATGTTGCCATCTTTATGATAGGGCCAGATGTCACTTGCTGTGTCCCCCAAAGCTGTAACCCAAAAATTCCATTTTGGCCTTTTTGACCAAGAGACATGTTGATAAAGCAGGTGGCTAAAACATGAGCACCGCTCTTTGCTTATACACTTTCTCTTTCCCCTTAGTTGAGCTTTATGTGAATCTGAATCTGATATCCAGGCAGGGAGAGAATAAAAATGAAACCATGCATTCAGCTGAATTAATGAGACTGCCAAAAAGGCCCCAGACCTTTTAAGCGATTGCCTATTTGTTGCCTGCTCTCTGAACAGAGATGAGCCAGAAGGAAATGCATGCGCCTTAGTGCTGGCAGTGAAACAATATGAATCAATGCAGTCTGGAGAACCACTTAATGATGATAAAGAATAAACGAAGATATTAGGATCCGCCTATGCAAACTCAACATCTCTACAGTGGACATGAGGTGGGGGGTGGGGTATGTAAAGCGGAGAGGGGGGCCTGTGGGCTATGGGGGGTGGGGGGGGTGGAGTGGGAGACATGGCCAGGGGATGGAGTAGAGTGAAGGCATAGCCATGGACTAGAATTGTGGAGGGGTTTGCCATGGTTGTGTGGTGGAGGGGCATAGCGGTGGGATGGAGAGGAGGACATGGCCATGAGGTGGGGCATAGACGTGGGACATAAGGTGGAGATGTGGACATGGGGTGTAGGTGGAGATGTGAATGTAAGGTGGGGGGAGATGTGGATGTGGAGTGGGGGGATGTGAATTTGGGATGGAGGGAAGATGTGGATGTGGATGAGCGGGTCTGAATATGATGTTTAGCGCTCTATACCCCCTGATGTAAATGACCTGGTATATAAGGGATAATCCTCCTAAATTGGCCCTTACAGAGCCAAGCATTTATATTGCCCCTGATCACAACATTATTCATTAAACCATGCTGCGTGCTTTTATATTGGCTTTTAGAGGAGGAGGAATACAGGATACTCTTAAACGTACTATTCAGCATATTCCCCTCCCAATTCCCCTCCCCTTTAGAATCAGTGCAGCATAATAATGCCAGAGATTTTAGGACCCAGTGCCAGGCACTGACGTAAACCATGATGTCCTCAATTCCGAATTTTTTGTGGTTTGTTTTTTTTTCAATGTTTCCACTTGCACCTCAAAAATAAAAATAAACCCCAGTGCCGTTGCTGTTAGACACGTGTAATGAATGTTTGAAAGGGAGCTTTTCATTTGCTTGGAATGGCCGGCTGGGAAGCGACCTGCAGACATCCCTGCTGCCCAAGAAAACTCCCGGTAATACTCTGCCTGGTAATTGCCAACCGGAGCTCTGCTGTTGGGTATGCATCTGTCTCTCTCTCTCTTTCTCTCTCTCTCTCTCTCTCTGCAGTCTCCTTCATGTGCTTTAATAATAAACCTCTGTCATTAATGCCTGCTACACTGTTGTTGCACTGTTAGAGAAAAAGGGGAATTTGGATTTTTCTCTGTAAGGGCCAGGTACTGGCCTGCCTCCATTACAGCAAGCACCTTTTTAAGCACCCAGCCAAGCAGAAGCTCCCGCATTTAAAATGCCATTAGCAAGGTGCTGCAGAGGATTCTGCATTAAATATGCCATTAGCAAGGTTTTCCACAGAAACAGTGACCAGCACCAGGAGGCACAGTGGAGGTTTGGCGTGCCATATTAAGCTCTGTCATTAAAACTTGCTTGGTCCACAGGTTGTGAGATTTTCTTCTGCAGTTCCTGTAGCTAAACTGTGGTGAGCTACACAGCCACTATGGCCAGACACATGATTAGTGGCAAGTGGGGATGAGACTAACAAGTAATTTGTACTTCTCACTGGAAATTCCAATTACTACATTCCACTTCCAAAATTCCAAGTATTTCTCAATTTTTCCAGATTAACTTTTAGTATCATATGGGCTTGGCTAGGAACCAGTGAAGCAAGCTTAAATTTCATCACATCTAATCAGTCTAGCATGTTTCGGAAAAGGAGAAAAAAGCAACAAAAAAAGAAAGAAAATGCTCTGCAAGTTGAATAACATAGCTGTCTGCTCTGACATTATTACTCAACACAAATTCACGCAGGTCTGGATTTCCTGTTCTAAATTCTCTCTGAGCTCCTCCGCACACATATGTTTATGTATGCCCTCATTCGGAACTATTGCAGTCGCTCCCAATCCAGATTGTTGACAATCCTCTCCACTGGCAGAGCCTTGTGAAATATTCATCATAAAGTGTATTCTGTCACTCAGAACCCCTCTGCTTCCATCTCTCCCTCTCTATCTTCCTGTCTTTCTCCCTGCCTCTACTGCCTGTGTTTTTTCTTTGTCTCCCTTTCTCTCTGTTTTTCCATCTCTCTCTCACCCTCTATCCGCCCCTCTCTTATTTTCTCTCTCTCTCTCTCTCTCTCTCTCTCTCTCTCTCTCTGGGAACATTACCCTCCTCTGCCACTCTTGTTTGCTGATGGAGGGAGAAAAGTAGTGCCTTGTAGCGAGCTCTGGCATTTTTTGCCCCCTCATCTGTTCTTTTGTTCTTCTTTCCCTGGGCTGAAAATGGTCTTGTTTTTGGGGGGTGTAATGACAACTGCATGTATTAAATATTGAATATACTGTAGACAACGTGGAAAGTAGCAGTTCCAAACTTGAAGAGTGCTGAAGGTAAACCTACAGGATGCGGTTGTTGGTGTGTTCCTGAAGAGATACGGTTCACTCCTGCACCCATTACGCAGCTGAGAAAACTTCTGCTGGCTGAAGAATGTTGTATTCTGAGTGTTTTTTTCAATGCGATCTGGGCTTTTAAGTCAAGCGTAGGGCCAGAAACCTCTGCATAAAGAGGCACGGTCTTCCTGTCATGTGATTTGCCCTGGGAATAATGGAATCCTGATTTGGAAGACACAATTAAATGTGAGGTTTGATATGTTTGTGGTGGAACAAATATTTTTTCCTCTGTAACTCATAACTCATAAATCTTTCTGGAACCAAATATTTAAATGTGAGTAATCTACTTTAATAACCTAACCAGCAGTAAACATTTTGCTTTTAAAGTTGTTTTGGGGAAAGCTTTTTAGAGTCAAAGTCTGCTTTTGAGTGTGTTTGTGTGTGTGCGTGCGGGTGTGTGTGTGTGTGTGTGTGTGTGTGTGTGTGTGTGTGTGTGTGTGTGTGTGTGTGTGTGTGGGAGGAGTTGATTGTTTTTTAAAATTTTAAGTCACTTTTTAAGGTGTCTTGTCTAATAAATGAAATGATGTTTGAATCTAAAATAAAGATAGTAAAATAAAATAAAATAAAAGGAAAAAAACAATAAACATGCTCTACAACACAAAGCTGAATAAACTGTTACACCAGTCAGTTGAACCTGGCAGGATTACTTTCCTCACCCCATGAGGTTAAATTGCCTCTGCTTTCTTTGAGACCCTGCTGGGCAGTCTGTGACACGCATGCACATATGCTGCATGCCATAATCGGATGCCTGGCGCGTTCTTTTTCCACATTTGTTACCGAAATCGTCAAACCTCAGTCAAGAACCCTACATTCCACAGGTAAACATTTATAATTGGTTATGGTCCCCAACTGTCAACAGTCCACCTGAAAGCAGGAAAAAATGTTGGCATTTTTGAAAGCTCTGTATCCAGAGCACACCACATTTAATTCCAATCAGCCCTTATTGTGAGCTCTGGAGGGTTAGTAGTGCTGAGCTACAATGGCACCCCTTGCAATTATCATACTCTGCTCAAGAGCTCTCCTGCGCACCATAAAAAATATGCTTTTTTTGCATGTGAGTGGAAGTTGGGACACTTGAGAGAGTGAATTATACACTCCATACACACTGCTCATTATTCTTTCACCTGTATGGCATGGAGGTTCGAATCAAACTAAGCCATAATCATTTGTAATGGGGTTCTAGTTAAAACCAATGACCCTGAAATTGTAATTGATTGGAGCATTGTATTAGTGGCCTCTCTCTATTGTATAGCTTCTCTTGAAAACATTGTCCCTCATGAAAACTAGGTGTTTTTTTAAGCAGACACTGGTTATAAAAGGTTAAAAGCCAGCTGCACAGTTGAGCATAGATCAGAGTGTGTCCCAAGATAGTGAGACCTTGAATGTTGAGAGAAAACTAAGAGACAGATTAGAAAATGAAGGATAGAGGGCAGCCAAAGATCAGCATCTGCTGAACATTAACATCAGCCCAGCTGTTAACTAGGGCTGATCCTGGAGTAGCCCTGTGCTGTGTGATTTAGGTTGCATCCTGCCCTAAACTGATGAAAGGTTTGTTAATTAGCTTATGAGCACAGTCATGTGGGTTCATAACAGGATGTGCGCAGTGTGGGAAAACTCTAAAAACAGGTGAAGGATGCATTCTTCTCCACATCTCTCCCCTAATGAAGCACATGTGGCATCACCATGATGACAATGACATAGGGTGCCAGAGAATAAGATGGGAGGAAGAATTGTCTTCTCACAGCAAGTCTGAGTCCAACAAGCAGATGGCAACATTAAGTGGCCACACCAGTTCCACCAGCTCAGTAAGCTGTTCTGCCTGAGCCCAGAGTCTCCTTCTCTCATGTCCAAAACAGCATTATCCCTACAAGACCAGTATATCTTCAAAGAGTCAGACAACTGACCAGTAGCTGATCTTACATGACCTTGAGGGATAGATACCCAACATCCATGGTGACCTCCAGAAGGTGCTACAGGCAACAGTGATACCACAAACAGAACATATCAAATAAGGATACATAGGCCTCTATCTGCATATATAAGTTGAAAGGAGAGGGTGATAAAGATAATGCATCTGTCACATTTGAAACATTATTTGTTCTTCTCAGCAGAGCTCCACAGCCCTGGTCTCGAAGACCTTGAGGTTGATGCTTCGGTCATGAGGACTGGGGAAGGGACAGCATGAGGGAAGGCACTACCAATCTTTCACAGCAAGCCTCTGCTGAGAAAGATAAGCTATATGACTGCTTAAAAAGGAATCTCTTCCTTAAAAATAGACCTTGGATAGCAAATGTCATGTGGACACTATGAGGTGAGTCCCTATGTGGACCCAGGAAGTGAAGGACCAGAGGACAATGCCATGGTGGCACTTTGCCTTCAGCAGGTGTGATTCATAATTATGCAGATGAAAGGTGTGTTTTTGGATTACAGACAGAACGAAGTTCACATCTACAGGTCCAGCAAGAAGGGAGCATTCTGAACAGAAAGTCATGCACAACAGGCAGCAGTTTTTACCCAGTCAGCATAGAGCACTGTTGGTCTGCTAAACAACAACCACCAGCTCACACATTGTATATCTACCAATTAGATGCAGCTTGTTGTTCCCACCATTTCTACCTACTCCTCACATTCCAAATGTTTAAAAGTTACAGTGTGAAATAATTCCTGACTTCCCTTCACTCTGGGCCTTTTTGCTGAGGCCTGAAACAGAGTTGGTGGGAGGCAAATATATACTGTGCATTTGGTTTATGATCATTTATTGACAAACAAAATGTTTCAATCAGAAGAATTTAATCTGTTGTGCAGTTGAAGTGCTTCTGGGTGGCTATAGGTGGTGAAGCAATTAATTTTCAGATTCCAAGATGTTAAAATCATTATTCTTTCTAGGAGGTACCAGAGTTCTCATTGCCTAAATTGCTTATTTTTCCTCACTCCCAACACCATTGCTACCATGAAAACATTGGTAACAATAATGTAATTTATACCTATATGTCAAATGTTAAAATGTCTAGCCCATGGAAATAAAAAATACTTTTTGAACCTGATGATCAAAGGTGAACAACAGAGTTATCAGCCAATATTGTCTTACTTTCTTTTATAATTTTAGTGGATATATTCTGCATGTACTATATCTTGATTTATTGAATGAAAGAGTAAAATTGTTAGACCTAGAAAATCCATGTAACTACTTCTAGTCAGTATGTCTTTGATGTTTTTGTCATAGCTGTCAGAAATTAGTAAAGGAGGAGCAGTCTCAAAATGATACCAGAGGATTTTGAAGTTTTGAGCATAGTTTCAAATGTTGTATTTGCAGGATAATATATTATTTTTCAATTCTATCTTAATAATGGATTGTTTATAGATGTCATTGAACACTCCCCTCTCACTGGTCATGCCGTATTTAAACCCATGTTGGTGTGTGCATCACTGTCGGTCATTGCCTCTGTTCATATTGCCTTTGTTTGTCCATGTTCACATTGTCAATGCCTGTGTTCGTGTTCGCTGTTTACGTTATGTGCGAGTGCTACTGTTGTATGTGTCTTTCCATAAAAGTCTGTCTCTGTCAAGGGGGTCTGTGCGTCCTGATCTGCACCCTGCAGCACTCGAGCAGTTACAATAGGTCCTTTTTCTTAGTAGGGATAATGAAGTCAGTGGCATCACTTCTGATATGTTTTGTAAATCTATAGTTTTAAAAAGTTTTTTTAAGCTACAAAACTCTTACCTTACCTAAATTTCCTTGCTTTTCCAGAGGAAACGGATAGTGAAAAATATTTTCTAATTTAAATTATATTTTCAAAGAGTTATGCTATAGTCAAAACATAAAATCTTTCATGTACACTCCAAGGTTAGGTGTAATATGGAAAAATAAGAAATTAATACTGGTGTTTTTCATAAAGCTGAGACATGTGACAGTGTTTGTCACTGTGTCTGCGAAACATCAAGTAGATCAAGTAAAAAAAATTCTCAACAAACTTCACAAAATGACTTGTAAAGGAAGGTCCCAATACAGTACCTCTGAGCTGTAATACTTGGAAATTGATATTTGGTATTAAAGAAGAAATATATATTTTTGCATAGTTCTCTGTGTTCTTTGAAAGTCAAAAATTGTACGTTTTGAAAATTAATTAAAATATATATAGCCTATTTTAGCCTTTCTATGGTGCACATTCCTATATGCAGAAATGTACTTTTCTTGTGATTCATTTAGTTTACTGACCAATGCTCATATTAGCTTCCTTAATGGGTTTTGGGATAGTGTAGTGCTGGAGACTTTTGAAATACTTTACCTACAGAAGCAAAATGAAAAAAATGACCACAGAGTGTAAGGCTAATTCAAGTGTGGCAGGGCCTTTGCTTGATGTGATGTCACATTGAGAAACAAATTCAAACAGCCTGCAGAATCATATGTTCACTGTAGAAATAGTAATAAACTGCTACAGTAAATAATGGTCATTTTTATGTTACACAGTTTTAGTGCCTGGTAGATCCAATGGCAGGTAAAGGCAGTAAAGGTGCTGGAAAGTACAAGCCATGTATGCTATCATGGACAGCAGGTCTTGGGTCTGTGGAGAGAATGTACCAGCACCAGAGGGGGTTCTAGACTCCAAACTCACACCGTAGAAGTGCCATCACCCACCTCTCTGCCAACAGCTTAAAACCAGCTCTAAGCCTCTAAGATAAACCTTAGCATTTTCTCCCATCCCTTTACCTGTAAATATCATGCATACTTTGCCATGTTGTTTAGAGACACTATCAATACATCTTATTTAGGGTTTTTTTTTTATTTGTTTATTTATTTAATCTGTTCTGCTTCCTATCCATTAATGAAGTATTCTGGCTAAGGCCAAGGATCAGGCACTTCTCTATCTGAAGTTCATTTCAATCACCCATTTCTTGCCTACAACATCATTATAACACTGGCAGTGATTTATTATTATTTTTTACATCATGGCAACTTTGTGTAAATGGCAATAGATTAAGGTAAAATTGCAGTCTGTCTCATGGGCAAAATGCCTCTCTCCTCTGTCCACCAGCATATGGCGAGATTACTTTATAATTCTCCAGTGGAAATGTGTGTTTTTATATAAAATGTGAATGAAAGAAATAAACAGATAGGGAAGGAAGCATCCTTTTAGCACAAGTGTGTGTAATTTTGTGTGTGTGTGTGTGTGTGTGTGTGTGTGTGTGTGTGTGTGTGTGTGTGTGTGTGTGTGTGTGTGTGTGTGTGTGTGTGTGTGTGTGTGTGTGTGTGTTGGGCGGGGGGGGAGGGCTTTCCCTTGCCAGGGATATGGACTAAGCACATGGCTTGATTTACACTGCCACACAAGTCTGGAGCATAAGTCATGGATGCAACTGAACCAACACAAACCTAAATTATGAACTGCACAAAGAGACTAATCAAAACCACACAAAGGACCCTCCACATTTGAAACTTAAAGACTAATGACTGCTGCTACCACTGCAAGAAAACTGGCACAAATAATTAACAAGCCATTGTGCCCAAAAAAAAATTTCTGCAGAAATAGTGTTCTAAAACAGTTCCTGGTTTGTGCTGGTTTTTCACCATGGTGCATGCATGACTTGCTCTTGGCCTACAGTTATTGAGCTCATGGATTTCCAGCAGTGTTGATTGCAGATGTGTGTGAGAAATTATCTACTTATTTACAGATAGTAAGTAACAAAACCACTAGAGTTACTACTAGTGTAATAGCTTTTCTTTAATTGCTATTTAGTTTATCAGTTTAGAAGATGGTGCTGGTGTGGCCCCTTTCATAAAACTTAATTAATTAGGGTATAGATTTAATTTGCTTTATGGGAAATAATGAACAGTGGTGTGACATTAGGAGAATGGAGATGAGTACTCTAAACTGCCCTCATAGCTTTTAAACATTACATGATGTTGACTTGGAAGGAAGTGTTAAAGTCAAATTCAACACCACAGCTCAGTGTGTGCGTGTGCGTGCGTGTGTGTGTGCGTGCGTGTGTGCGTGCGTGTGTGCGTGCGTGTGTGCGTGCGTGTGTGCGTGCGTGTGTGCGTGTGTGTGTGTGTGCACGTGCATGTATGCAAAACGAACAAAAAATATTTTTTTGCAACTGAGGGCAAAAATTAGGTTAGGTTTACCATTAGGTCTGAAAGTACAAATATGTATTACATATGTGTAATATTTTAAACCTGATTAAGTATATAAACAAAATCGGTGTGTGTGTGTGTTTGTGTTTGTGTTTGTGATGACAGTAACTATACTACAGTCCAACATGGACTCATAGTCCAACATGGACTCAATGATGTAGACAGCTGTTCTTTTCAAAGGGAATGGAAGTTAAAATAACATGAAGAAACAGGTTATAAAGATTTAGCATTTCTGGACACAGATTAAAAAATTAATAATTTACTGTTTGAAGATAACCTGTAATTCATTAGTAGCTGTGTATTAAAGAATTCCACATCGAATGATTGAATAATAAAGCCTGCGGTAAAATTAATTAGGGTTAGGATTAAAATCATTTTAAATATTGAGGACAATTATAGCTGCGCTCTCCAGCTTTCCAAACTGAAAACATACGACATAAACATAAACAATAACAAATGGAAGCAGCTGTTTAATACATTATGTATTCCAAAATTTATATTATCTGAGAGTTTACATTTATTATTTGAACACTCAGCTCGAAAATAAGGATAGATTCAGTGCAGCCTATCGGTTCTTTCTAAAAAGTTTTAAATTTAAGATATTAAATTGCTATTAGCATGTAAATAGTATTTAAAACTATTTAACAGTTTCGTGTAATTACGCTATTTACACGCTGGGTTTTGTTTGTTTGTTTGTTTGTTTTGTTTTGTTATTTTTTTGTATGCTAGTTTTAAACAAAGCTGTTTGCATAAATGTGGGTCTCCGTTAACCGGTGAAACCGAGTGTTGATGGGTCCTTAGATGGTACTGTTGTCGTGACAACCATTAAGGAGCGTCAGCTCGTGAAAGGGGCAGCAGTGTGATGTATAGAGTGGGAGGCGACAGAACAGAGCGCGCCAGAGACATAGAGCGCGCGCTCAATTCCACTCAGTGAAAGAGCTCGGTGCCTCTCATCGCTGTTCTGTGCGACGGGAGGCGCGCGGAGTGGAATACGTTGCGTCTCTGAGTCAGTCTATTCTCGACTGTATAAGTGAAAATCGCTTATATTAAGGAGCGTTCCCGGAGTTGAAACGGGGCTTGAACTAATTTTCTCTTTTTAGAGCGCAGATACTTTTTTCTCCTTCTTGGATCTAATACTCGTTTTTGTGCTGAGATGTCGATCGAGAGGAGATCTGGTTTGCGGCTTTTGCAGGCGTCATTTTTCCGACTACTGTGTCTTATTCCCACAGGGTTCCCTGTCCGAAGTGTGGATATGCAACGCGCTACTGACAACATCACCATCCGACAGGGCGATACAGCAGTGATCAGGTAGGATTGTATCCAACTTTGCCGAACTCTGAACAGCGTCATCGCACATCAGCGCTGCGAAACATTGCGCGCGGACCCCCTCACATTTTCTGTCCATTTGTTCCGAATCTAAAGGAATCAGAAGCGTATCCATGAATTATTGTTGTGCGTGTTGTAGAAAAACGTTGTTGTTGGTTTGTGATTTTCAGGTTGTCTAACAAAGTCTTGAAATGGGGGATTTCTGAACGTATATGAAGCTTTCACGTGTTCCCTAATTCAAATTTACAAGGACTCTTCATCAACTGTTCCACGGTTGCAATGGGGTATATAAGTAGTAAACAGAGCTAAAATGTTTCTATAACATATGTTATTTAAAACAGGAGCCGCACACGCCCTGTAGACTCGGGGGGGGGGGGGGGGGGCTCTTTGTGGCTTACGAATTTAGAAAACAGTCGTTGTTCAGAGGGATGTGTTCTAAGTGAGCACGCAGCGACGCAGTTAGATAAGGACTTGGATATTTCTAAAAGCGGTGTGTTCGGACATATGCAGCAAAATCCGTATTCATTTGAATTGCTTTTGGGGAATAGTTCGGCTCTGTTTTTGTCTGAGAATTAGTTCGGGTGCTTAACCTAACGCCTAGAAATGATAAGATGTCATCTTGGGGGGTGGGGGGTGAAACGGACGTCTGGGATCACGTGATAATGCTTGTCCCTTTCTGGGTGCATGGGCAGCTCGCGTATGTTCATCTCCTTGACTTGCCGTGACCTGTTTATAACCTATTTACTACCTCGCTTCTCCTTATGGCGCCCAATTAGTGAGTGTTCATGATTATTGTATTCTTTCATGCGCACACGCATCTTTAATGTTGTCATAATAACAGCATAATCGGACGCTAAAAATATTATTAAAATATTGGTTTAAGTAATTATATTACCTTTATTTATTTAGGTTTATTAAACGTAGGACACGTTTGTGTCTTATGACGTTAGAACTGCTCAAAGTTCCCAAAGGTGCATCTTGACCCTACACCTGAAAACAAGCTAGCATGCTAGAATGAAATACAAATGTATTCTATGTATAATTTTAACTGCAAAGAGCCATACCAAAAGTTCAGAGATGAAAGCACCCTAGGACTTGAGAGTCATACATCAATAACTTACATTCTGAAAAGTGCTCCAGTCCGTGATGACAGTGGTGCCCACCTCTGGTCATGAAGGGCAAGAGCTCAGCATAGTTGGGTGATTTCCCTGCCCAAACAGAAGCCTGCTAAACCTGGACATTAAGGGGAGCATTTTGTACCTGATATGTGTTTTTGAGCAGAGATAACACCAAACTGTGCTGGACTCAGAAGCTCCACGATCAGACTTAATACTGATCTAAAATTTTAAGATTGATCACAATTTTTAAGGCTTTATGAGATTTACCTTAAAGACTTATGAAATGGCAGATTCACAAAAGTGTGTGGTGTGTGTGTGTGTGTGTGTGTGTGTGTGTGTGTGTGTGTGTGTGTGAGAGAGAGAGAGAGAGAGAGAGAGAGGAGAGGAAAAAAACAAAGAGGGAGGTGAGTAACTACTGTTCGTAAGATTCCTCAGGCTAGCTCTACCTCACACTTCCTCATGCAACTCCCTCATTCTGCCACACACACACACACACACACACACACACACACACACACACACACACACACACACAGTCAGTCAGTCTAAAACTGCTGTGTGTGTGCTTCAGTATGCGACTTTCCTTTGCAAAGCTATAATGTTGATTGCTTCTAAGTTCCAGCATGGCATCATGGGACTGCCTACACACAGTGGCCCCACGAGTCACCCTGCTTAAGCAAGGGTTTCTTCTTGTCTGCCCATAACCCATCAGACTGATGTTAATGTAGCCAGTGGACTGAGACACAGCAGGTTTCTTGTATTAGCATTTTAATCTCTGCTTGTTTATAAATGTGTTTGACTGAATGGAGTCTAATCAGACGAGTGGCCGTACCTCATGGAGCCCTTGTGTGTTATATTGTTTTGTTCAGGTTCCATTTACTGGTGGTTATGTGATCATTCCAAATCAACTGTGAATATAAAATGAACCTTCTTAAAGGAATAATCCAACATTAAACTTCAAAACCTCAAATAAATATTTTGTTCAGAATTCAGTGTTTTTAGAGGCATTTAAAAAGCTCTCCCTGGAATGATACCTTACTGAAATATATGGAAAAATAAGCATTTGACATTTATAAAGTCCTAAAACAATTTTAAACTACTCTGAATGCTGAATAATAGGTGTTTTTATGTTGTTTGACTGTAGCTCAGCTTTTCCAAACTCCAGTATTGTACACCTAATTTATCAGGTGGGGGGGGCTTGAACTGACAACCTTCTGATTACTAGTCAAATACCTTATCCACTGAGATACCACAGCCTGTATGGGCACTGGGGGCAAACAATTCAGGACACCTGTTTAAAATAAGAAAACTGCATTGTGTCTTGTTGAAATTCCTAACCACTAGAAGTTTTATCAGGTTTTGTGTAGGATACTGTGCTGTACAAATTTCACCTAGCAGTGTGGGGGGGCTTGAACTTGCAACATTCTGATTACAAGGCAAGTACCCTAACCACTGAGCTACCACAACCCCAGATTATTTGTGATATAATATCAATCATTTTTGTGGGTAAAACAAAATACGATAATCACAAAAGGTAGCGTAAGCTGTACTGAAACCATTTCAGTTTATATATATGTGTGTGTGTGTGTGTGTGTGTGTGTGTGTGTGTGTGTGTGTTTACAATCAACTGAAATGGTTTCAGTACAGCTTCCGCTACCTTTTGTGATTATCGTATACATTTTCATTCTTTTAGAGTTGTCGCCACAATGCTTATCTGTTAAAAAACCAAACAAACAAAAAACTCCTTTCACATTGGAACTCAGAGCACAACAGAAAAAATAACTTGGAACACTCCTGATTTGCACTTGTCAAACCTCTGAGTCAGTTTGAGCAAAATGCTAATGAAGCTAATGAAGGTGTGCAGGGGAGGAGCCATGTCTGGATCAACAGATCTCCCACACCAAGCCCAGAGATGTACAATATTCACTGGCATTTCCTGCATATGCCAAATAGTCATTCTCTAGATCTCCAGAGGATTCTTTAAATATATGAATCAGTTTTACCATCTTCCTGCATGAAATGGAAGATTAGATGTTAATGAAAATATGCTGTGTTTTTGAGATCAGCCTCCAGTACAACTGAAAGGGGTCAGCAGAGAGGCAGGTTGGTCAAGGGCTGTGGGGTATAGGTGTGCACCTGGCTCTGCTCCAGCTACAGAAGGTTACAGTAAGGATTAGCTACAGTAAGGAAGAGCTACAGTAAGGAAGAGCCATAGTAGGGATCATCTCTCATACTCGTGCATGCCCATAAATGCTCTTAGACATGCACATGCAATCACCCACAGATGCGTGTGCACATGTACAGACTGGATTTGTTTAGACAGGTTTTAAATGTACACATGCTCACTTCATCTCTCTTCCCTTTACTCATAAGCACGTACCCTCATGAACCCCTAGTGCACACCCACAGGCAGGCACAGAGTTCGTCCAACAAAAGGCGAAGACACACCATGTCCCCCGCTTGTCTACATAATGCATGACAGGGTGAAGGCTAGCAAAAGAACAAAGTATCTGAATTGCCAGCATTTGGCAAAAAAGCATTTTCCTTCCTCCTCTGGAGGCGTGAAGCTTTCCATCAAGGCCGGCTCTTTCAGTGTAACTCTGAGCCACACCAGCATGAATGCTGACTCAACCATCCCACCTACCCCTCCCCTGCAAACAAGATTAGCAAGCACTTAGCGCTTCTCTATACGTGCAATGCACAGCGCCTGTCTTCATTAGGCCTTAATTTAGAGACTGTCTAAACGATGAGTGTAGCGTCTGTGCCCCCGACTCTCCCCTAGCTCCCATGAGTGAGCTAGCAACTGCTCCTGGATCCTGGTTATCTTGAGCAATTGCAGTTGGAAGCCAGGTTTCTCCTTGACCATGTTTTTTTGTGTGTGTGTCCCAGAGACAACAGGACCCACGACACACTTTGTTTATCTTCATTTATACTGTGCTTTTGGCATCCATTTCATCTGTTGGACATTGACTGATGGCAGATATCTTGGGCCTTGCTATCTAATTTGGGACCTGAGGACGCTGGTCTCTGGTTCCCTGTTCATTAGATCTGAGCCACATAGTCTATTTTCTAGTTTTTTTTGTTTTTTTTTTTCATACCCCATACTGCCTTGCTTTTAATTGCTTTCTACCATGTGTTGGTGCCTGCAGGCACCTGGCTGTGTTGGGGAAAGTGAGAGAGAAAGTGCTAGAAGTGACACTGGTTTATTAAAACACTGATGACATGTCAACTCTGATTGTTCCTTCAGGTCACTTAGCACCTTTTCTTGCTGCATTAGCTATTTAAGAACAAATTATATGGCAGAGGAGACTGAACAACAAAAACAGATGGAGAAAGAGTAAATATAAATATAAGTGTCTGTATGTGGAGAGTGAGTGTGTGTGTTTGAGAGTGCATGTGTGATTTCCCTCTAAGCCAAATGTCAACACCACTTCAAATCCTGCTAAATTTAAGCATTAGCACAGTCAGGCATCTGATCGAGTGTTGCTGCTTTTACCTCTGGGTTTGAGCCTTTTGGCTGGTATCGAGGGTAAACAGTCTGGAAAATTCAGCAGGCAGTCCATTTTCAGGGTTAAGGCAATGTCAGGCCAGGATTTCTTATCAGTACTCGTCAAAGCTGCACAGCCCAGTGAAAAATGTTCCAGGCTCTGCGGCTCGCACACTCCACCCTTAGGAGAGGGTGGAGCTAAAGCCTCAGTTCTTGCCATCCTTGAGTATGTTGAGGCTCTATCAAGTGCTGCCACGTTAATGCTGGGCATGCCGTTGTTGGCCCTGCTCTGCACTGTGTCACTTCTGAGGCTAAAAGGCCTTACTTACATTTTCAGCCACTTTGCGTTTTAGTACACACTCCTTGTGAATGACAACAGCCAGGCACCATTTCAGCCAGCATTAAATAGCTTCTTTTGCTTCATGTGGTTATATTCAGTAAACCAGAGTTTTAGAATGTGAAGTATGGTGAGTAGGTAACTGTCCCAGAGTGCGCATTATTGGGGAAAAATTAGCTAAAGGCTCTCAGAGATTAGGAATAAACATTTATTTCAGGGCGGCAGTAACTATCCCACAGTATTGATAACATCAAGATAAATAAACAGTAAAATATAAAAGTTGTATATTATACATATCATATATACGCACACATACATCAAGTGCTTGCACAGCTAATGAAGGACCTTTGTGCTCACTTCAGAGCTGCCGTAATTGTTTGTGTCATAGGACAATGTGCTGGAAACATTCCTCAGAGATTTTGGTCCATATTAACATGATAGCATCATGCAGTTGTTGCAGATTTGTCGGCTACATATCCCTGATGTAAATCTCCCATTCCACCACATCCCAAAGGTACTCTTTTTGGATTGAGATCTGGTTACTGTGGAGGCCATTTGAGTACAGTGAACTAATTGTCATGTTCAGTCTAACAGTTAGAGATGATGTAATCTTTGTGACATGGCACATTATCCTGCTGGAAGTAGCCATTAGAAGATGTGTATACTGTGGTCATGGACATGGTCAGTAACAATACTCAGGCAGGCTGTGGCATTTAAACCATGCTCAGCTGATATTAAGGGACCCAAAGGAATGTTTTCTTGGCACACCATGGATCCTCTGATACGTGTGGATGGATACTTGGACAGTACTCATTAGATCATCCCTTTATGGCAGCTGTTTACCCTATGGCAGGAAACTTTCAGCAGGGTGAAATACAAGGGTTGTATAGTCTAGGAACATACAACAGTTTTGATTTGTTTCCCTGTCCTTCACAATTCTTAATCCTATAGATCTTAATCCTATAATGCATCTCTGGGCTAAGATAGAACAGTCTGTTCAGAGCATGTCAGTACCTTTATCTAATTTGAGGCAATTGTGAGAAGCTCTCCTGTCTGCATGTGCCATTATTCTTGCATAACAATTTCAGTACCTAGTGGATTCTATGCAGTGACAATTTGCTGCAGTTCTGAGGGCCAAGGGAGGTCCAACATGTGACAATATGGGTAACTCTAATAAAGTGGCCATTCAATGTATTTTGGCACACTATGCAACAGAGTAATTATCAAAGTAGCAGAACTCTGGAAAATTAAGCATTTTTTTCCTTTAAGACAAAGAAGACCACTCAAATGTTGTGTCCTTTGGAGATTTCCAAGCATTTCACATGTCATGCTCTGGACACTTGCATGAAAGATTCTGTGCAATAAATAACAGTCTGGTAAAGCTACATTTCCCTAGTTGTCTTGTTTTGAAACATGGAAGCTAAAGGACTTGTTGGAGTTGTTCGTAGAGTAGTATACGAGGTGGTGGAGTCATAATGGTGACTCTACACTCACACTTGATTGGTGTGAAACTAACTGAGCATTTGGCAGAATTCTAGGCATTATCAGGTGCTGACACAAGTGTTGTTATTGCCAAACTGAGAGCCATGGCTGAATTCTTTGCGTCTCAACCCAGCGTAGTAAGAAGATGTACCATATCAATTCAGATGGATACTTTGGAAGGATATTTCAGTTTTGTATTGAAAATGAAAGACATTATAACTCTGTATGGAGTCTGCCACAGAACTGTTGTTCATTATGTGTAGGAGAATGGAATGACGTAAGGTATCTGTGTTTTGTTTTTTTTGTTTTTTTATTTAGCAAAATTGCATTATGCAAGAATAACAAATTAATGCATTTGTCTCTTTGAAAACAATAAGACAATGCGTTGGATCTGCAAAACAGTGTGACTCCTACCCTCACCCAAGTTTTATTTGTTTCATATGCTTCATAAAATTCGACTCAGCAACTCTTCTGTTCTTTCAAATGCTTAACTTAGAGTACAGTGTTTCTATACTGTGATACAAAAAAGCAACAAAAAACTGAATTATATGTTGTATGTACAGCAAATAAAATGTGAATTTGATAAGGCCAAGAAGTCTGCCACATATTCTTCTACATGCTCAGTTAACATGTCACATTGATCAAATGTGAATTTAGAGACACCATTCTCCCTAACCATTCTCCTTCATCAAACTGATAGTCTGAATCTCCAACCAGCTCTTCAGCCACCATGTTTCCAGAAAGTCACCTGTTCTGCTTAGTGTGTTGTAGCCCTGCCCTGACTGACAGGTAGAAGGCTGTGAAAGTGAAAAGGCAATTGGAGCAATGCATTTTCAAAACCATTTTTTCTCAGGTGAGAATGTTATTGCAAGCAGAGGGTTGCTCTTTCGCCTTTAACATTTGAATTTTTCCATCTTTCTAACAAGGTTGTGAGTTTGTCATTTACATTTCAAACACAATTTTACTGAGTGTAAATGAAAATTAGGTGAGTAATATTAATGGTTATTTTGACACCATTATTGCATAATTACATGAATTATATTAATTTGGTTGAGAAATATGTATTAATTAAAATAATGCTAATCATATAGCACTCAAATCTCTGTGTAGATGAAATAGTAGTGCACCAAATGGCCAATGGAAATGGAAGATGGACCCAAACATTTGTAAATCTGCTTTGTGACAACATTCATTTTGTTAAAACACTATATAAACAAATTTGACTTTATTTAATTATTGAATTTGAATTTTCATTTTAAGCCCAAGCTTGCAATTTGTGTTATGTGTATGTTGCTCCTTTATTGTTTCTGTACCTTTCAGGCTGAGCAGACTGAGTAAAAAAAAAAAATAATAAAAAAAAATACTTTTTTAGAGCATTGCAACGATCTACTGCTATGCTCTTCATAAATATATACTTTTTTTGCAAATATGAATAAGAACATAGAGTAGGGGTTTTGTATTATATACTGTTGCTTTTTTTTTTTTTTTTGTAGATTGAAATAACATGACATATTTAATTATTGCCTGACTGCAGTTTTACTTTTCCCATCTAATTGATCAGTTCGGACAAAAGTGAGCTGATTAATCAATTATAAGAATAACCGTTTGGGGCAGCCCTGGTTTATTTGTGGTTTATTGGACAGATGAAATTTGTACAGCACAGTATGCCATACAAAAACAGATCAAAGTTCTAGTGGTTTGATGGCTTCTTTATATAATGAGGAATTTCAACAAAACACAGCTGTCTTATTTTAAGCAGGGGTCCTGAATTCTTTGACCCCAGTGGCCGTCTGGGCTGTGGTATCCCAGTGAATAAGGTACTTGACTAGCAATCTGAAGGTTGTCAGTTCAAGCCCCACCACCACAAAGTTGCCACTTTTGGGCCCCTGAGCAAGACCCTTAACCCTCAGTTGCTCAAAAAATGTACTCAGTCATAATTGTAAGTTGCTTTGAATGAAAAGTGTTAGTTAAATGCCATAAATATTAATATCCATCACAACTGGTTTCCACCTGCTGTCTGACTCACCGTTTTACAGCATCAGCCATTGAGGACAGGGAAGACAAGCGTCTGCTAACAGCCCCTTTGTATGGCTGCTCATGCAACATCTTTCGGCAGCTGAATGTGACTGGAGAGGAATACCGACTGCCCGGTGCTGTGAAAATGAGGTAGTGGACATCGAGGAATGGGCAGCATCGTGGAACTGGGCGCAGAGGGTTGGTTGTGTTCTCTTGGACTACTTTGGAGGGCTATGGAATTGCAGGTATTCCAACTTGAATCCTGGTGAAAGAGCTCAACCGTCTTAGCCAGTTGCTAGCACTACAGAGCCCTCATTTCTTAAAACCCTGGAAAACAGATAGGAGATCATCAATACTAGAGCTGACACATACATTGCAAGTTCTGCTAGATAACTGTAGAAACATCCTGTGTTTATGCAGTGATTCTAGAACCCACATGCTAACAAATTTGTGAAGTGGCTGCCCTACCTCAGGTTATTTGACTGATATTTTCAGTGTTCCCAGGCTGTCTGACAGGGACTGGAATTGCTTGATGATCCAACCTATGCTTAACCAGGCCAGTCCTGATTGTGCCTTTTTAGATAATGGCTACATTAGAGGTAGGTTATGTACAGGATACTATTGGATAAGTTTAAAGGTAGGCATAGAGGTGGGCTAATATACAGGAAGTGACTGGTTATGATTACACCAAAGGGATGAGTTATATGTTCATATGTTTTACAGAATTGCCCTTGTAACTCCTTGCACTCTTGTTGTCATTAATAAAACTTTGATTAAAGTATTTTAAAGTATTTTAAAACTGCATAGTTTGTTGCATTATTGGTATAAGTGTAATAGGAATTTCATGGATAAGCTCAATTAGGATCTAAAATGTCAGTAGTAATGAATGACCTGTAATCACTATAAGATATTGCACATACGCACTTGTTTACAATTAGGCTGTACTATATTTGTAACGATGAAAGGTAAGGAGGCGGAGAAAAGTGAGATTTATTAGGGGCAAATCCAGAGTCATGGTCGTTAGGGTAGTCCAGGGTCAGTTTACCGATGCAGAGAGTACGAGGATACATGACAAGAACAAAGGCTAGGGTCACGAACAACTAATAACCACAAACAGTGGCTAGAACAAAATACACTGAGGCTTGCATAAAAAAAAGGCTAGAATTAACATACAGGCTAAGAAAAATAAATACGAATTTACGTACATGGAATATATACCGCAGTTAGACTTGGATAAACACTGAACAGCAGAGACACAGGTGAAAGTAATAACAGGCGTGGAAAAACAGACGAGGGGTGGAGAAAACGAAACCAAAGAATGATACAACTAGGAAGTAAAGGAAAACAGAGACGCGACAGGGAAACCATGGAAACAGGGATGCCAGGAGGGTGGCCATTCGTGACAATATTACTCTATTTTACATCACAAATTTGTCATTTTTATGCCTAACAGTGCCAGTCTCACAGTATAGTCTAGCAGTATGGTACTGCATGGGGCAGTGTGGGAAGAGCCTTATCCAAAAGCATAGTGGCAGCAGCAAAAAGCTTGGTGCTATCAGTCCTCTGAGATTTCTGTCACACACACACACATACACACACACACACACACACACACACACACCTGCCTCATTTCTCACATTAGCTTTTTAGCTATTGGTTAAAATGTTAATCCTCCCCCTTGGCTTTCTTGTGTATTGTCATTTGTTCATTTCTTACAGCATAATATCCCCAAACATGTGAAATACTTAAAGGATAGGTTTTCTATTTCTCAGCCTAGACCTGATTAACATAGCTCGCCATCACTCGTAATCATGCACAGCACAACCTCACTGATGGCTTTGACTACTGAGAAACCTACCAGGCACCTGCAGCTTCTCTGTGGGCTTAAAAAGATTCCAACAGGGAACTATTTAAGCCTTAAAAACTCTAAATAAATCTCTCTTTTAAAAATGGGAAACTGTATAGTTACATGCATATTTATGTATTGCTTATTCAGAACATGATTTGAAATTAATTTGAATTTGTATGTATTTATATCTCACTTGATTGTTAGAAAAAGTGCCAGAGTTCATCTCAGCTATTTCTCAACTTCCAAATGAATGAAATCAGTAAACCCGCATAAAAAGCATGGTTTGTGGTTAGGGTTTTGTGCATGTTTTGTGTGTGTTCTCAGGACCCACATGCTTGACTATTTTGAACAGGACTATTATTAGTGTTGTTGTTGCTGTTGTTGATGTATTTACCTGTATTTATTCAATTCCGACCTGCCAGCCATTGCAGTGCAGTTGATGCGCACCTGTCCTGAGTAAGTTAATCTCCCCCTTTCATCATGTGCTTCTGCACACAGCTTGAGAAATGAGTGTGAACAGCAGAGTGGCTGTGGTGGGCCCTCACTTATTTCTGCGCTCCTTTGGGGGTTAATCTGAGCCTTTGTAAGCATTCAGGCATGAGCTCTGACTGTGCAGATACAAATAAACCCTGTCGAAACTGTATGGTTCACAACGAAACCAAAGGAAAATATTTACTCAAAACACATGGCACATTACCCACCCTGTGACACACTGCAGAGTCCGAATGGAGTGAATACATGTGCGGGATGACAGACAAGCACATTGGTGCTGCAGCCATAAAGTGTTATGTTTGGCATTTTAATCGCAGCTGCCATAGAGCCGATGGTTAGGCATGAGCTCAGCAGTAATGGGACACGTGAGGCATTACCCACACTGCTCCTTTAACCATCTATGCACCACACCAACATCTGACAGGGCCAAGATTAAATGGAACCAATTTAGCTTCTTGTATGAATTAAATTTGCTGCCCCCTCGTTGCAGCCTGACTGCTTGTGGAATTAAACGATATAATAATCCTGTTTGGCTGGTGCCCATGAGCAAAGATGGAAGTTTTTTTGTTTTGGTTTGGTTTTTTTTACGCACCACATCCAGTTGATGCTGAGGGTTCTAAAGGGTTTTTCAAACGTGTCCAAAGAACATTTTTCAAAAAATTATTTAATACTCAATACTATTTATTATTGAAAAACACCTTAAAAATATCTTTTATAGTTTGTGAAATTCCTAAAAGCAGTACAAGCACTAACTTGCGTATGATCCCGATACATTGTTAATTGTTTCTGTGTAGTGTGGTCCTCTCTGATAGTGTCTCTGATCTCTGAGGACCCTATTTGCAGCCAAGGTTGCATCTGTGGGCAGATTGCTGTCCCATCACTCGGACCACGTCAGGGGGTGGCTTGACACATGTTTAAGACATGCCTGAGCCAAGTGTGCATGTCACCATTATTCTCCCTACATGCAACTATATCACTACTGCAAACAAAATATAACATCTTATTATATTTTACACAGCATACATTTTGCTTTCTCCTTATAAGATTATGTTCTTATAAGATACATAACTTCATGAAATGAAATGTCTGGAGATTCTGGAAGAGGATTCCTGGATTTGCATGTTACTATATAAAGCAGCACTAACAGAAATGCATTTATATGGAGTAAGTGAATATGTGTAAATCTTTTCTAGACATTATCAGGATATGAGGCTCAAGAAATGTCAAATGTAAATAGTGTCTTAGGGAAGCAGTTTGAAACCAAATTGCCCTCCCGAGTGCTGACAAAAAAGATAATTGCAGTGGACTCAGACTTTTAGACCCTGCTGTCATAAGTAGTTATACTGTTATGTAAGGTGGATCTGGCATCATTTTTGTTTATAAAGCAGTCCCTGACCTTGGTGTTGTTAACACCTCACTCTACCTGCTCTACCTGGTGAGTTACAGGAACATCTGTATCTTATTTTGTGTATTTAAACCATAGGCTTGGGGTGACTCCCTTATTAGTTAACACTAAAAACTCTTAAAAACATTGTAAAATGAAACTAAAATTGCATCATACAGTCAAAACATTAATATCATCAATGTTACTTTGCTTTGAAAAGTGCTGGGAAAAAAAATTGCAGACCAGGTGTTTCATTCCACTCAACTTCAATTTCACGCTCCCTTTAAGAAATCAGGTCCTCTGGCACACACATTCATGAAAAGAAATCAGTGAAGGATCTAAAAGGAAGAGGTTCACGATGGATGAATTTGCTAAGCCTATTGGTGTTGAACAATACAAGAACTAACAGCAATATGATTTAAAATAAACTCACCATCCACTTTATTAGGTACACCTTGCTATTACTGGGTTTGATTCCCTTTTATCATCAGAACTGCCTTAATTCATGGCATAGATTCAACAAGGTGCTTATTCCTTAGAGATTTTGGTCCATATTGACATGCATATTGACAAATTATAATGCAGGTGCTGCAGATTTATTGACTGCACATGATGCAAATCTCCCATTCCACCACATCCCAAAGGTGCGCTATTGGATTGAGATCTGGTGACTGTGGAGGCCATTTGAGTGCAGTAAATTCATTGTCATGCTCAAGAAACCAGTTTGAGATTATATGAACTTTGTGATATGGCATGTTATCCTGCTGGAAGTAGCCATTAGTAGTTGGCACACTGGTCATAGAGGAAGGGACATGGTCAGCAATAATACTTAGGTAGGTTGTAGAATTTAAACCATGCTCAGTTGGTATTAATGGTTCAGCTGCCTGAACCATTGATATAAGTAAGGAAGGATGGATCATGCTTTCATATTGTTCATGCTAAATTCTGTCCCTGCCATCTGAATATTTCAGCAGAAATCAAGACTCATCAGACCAGGCAATGTTTTTCCAATCATCTGTTGTCCAATTTTGGTGAGCAATAGGAATTGTAGCCTCAGTTGACTGTTTTTAGCTGAGAGGAGTGGCACCCAGTGTGGTCTTCTGCTGCTGTAACCCATCTGCTTCAAGGTTTGATATGTTGTGCATTCAGAGATGCTCTTCTGCATACCTTGGTTGTAACGAGTTGTTATTTGAGTTACTCTTGCCTTTCTATCAACTCAAACCAGTCTAGTCATGTTCATGGTCAAGGTCAAGTTTATTTATATAGTTCTTTTTACACATACGGTGTCACAAAGCAGCCAAATGATGGGTCCATATGCCTAATGAGCAAGCTGATAGGCAAGGAACGCTCTGCACCTTTATATACAGAAGGCTAACTGAAGCTTGAAAAAATAAGAAAGTCTTAAGACTAGATTTAAAAATTGGGAGTGTGTCTGAGTCTTGGATCAAAGCTGGAAGGTTGTTCCATAACAGAGGAGCTTTACAGGAGAAGGCTCTACCCTGGGCTGTAGTCTTACTAATTTTAGGGACTATTAGAGCACCTGTATTTTGAGAGTGCAGTAGGTGAGGTAGGTTATAGTATGCAATGAGTTCACTCAGATACTGTGGGGCCAGACCATTTAGCTCTTTATATGTCAACAGAAGAATTATAAAATCGATTTGAAAGTTAACTGGGAGCCAGTACAGAGCTGAAGGAACAGGACTAATGTGGTCGAATTTTCTAGCCCTTGACTCTGACTGCTGCATTCTGTATGAGTTTATTGAGTGACTTTTTAGAGCATCCAATTACAAGACCATTAAAGTAGCCCAATCTTGATTCGATGAAATCATGAACCAATTTCTCTGCATCTGATAAGTGTCTCAGTTTAACAGTATTATGTAAATGGAAAAAGGCAGTCTTAGTTACAATACATACATGTACATTAAATGAAAGGTCAGAGTCAATAGTAGCACCTAAGCTTTTTACAACAGATGTTACAACAGATGATGGGTGTTACTGAAACACAATAAGGCTTTAGAATATTAGATAAATTGCTTTTTTATTTATTTTATGCAGTCTTTAATTTTGTTAATTTAATATGAGAATCACCAGGATTAGAAGATATATATAATTGATTATCGTCAATGGCAATGGAAGATAATACCATGCTTAGGTATAATTGTGTCTAATGATAGCATATATAATGAGAATAATATGGGATCCAGTAAAAACCTTTGTGGAACACCATATTTACTTTTGCTCAGAGTACAAGGACAAATTGATAACCATAAGATTTGAATCAAGAGAGTGGTTGACCTCTAATGCTAGTGAGTGTTTCCAGCCTAACCAGTAAGATGTTGTGGTTGATGGTGTCAAAGACAGCACTAATATCTAAAAGTATAAGAAAGGAGATGCGTCCTTTGTCAGAGGATATTAAGAGATCATTAACAACCTTAGTGTAGTTTTGGTGCTGTAAAGGGGTCTGAATCCAGTTCATGGACATGGTTTGTCTGCAAAAAGGTACATAATTGCAACAATACTGCTTTTTCTAGTACTTTGTAAATAAAGGACAGGATTAAGATTTTTTTAAAGAAGTGGTTTAATGACTGCAAGTTTTAATGATTTGGGATTATAAACTAGGTCCAGAGAAGAGTTAATTAAAGTGAATCACTAAGGATTTACCTTCACGTTGGAAACATTTCCTTCCTTGTTCAGTTAACATCTAACTAGCTAGTCAGCTAGCTAAAACGTTATGCAACAAATGTACTGTGAAGTTGCATCAATTTTTTAATGTAGTGATGACTGGCAGTGGACTCATGATGATCGCCACCTCATTTGAATGTCACTTAACAACCGTAAGATGACATCAAGTGACCTACAAAAAGAATGGCATGCAGCAGCTGGGGTAAATTGCACAGCAAGGACGGTTCAAAACAGACTTCTGGAGGCAAGTTGTGCAAAGCTAGAAAAAGGTTGTCCTACACCTGGTCATGTAATGGTTGGATGGAGACCTGGAGAGGCCTACAAGCCAGAATGTCTCACATCCACTGTGAAATTTGGTGCAGGATCGGTAATGATCTGGGGGTGTTTCAGCAAGGCTGGAATCAGGCAGATTTGTCTTTGTGAAGGACACATGAATCAAGCCACTTACAAAACTGCTGGAAGAAAACTTGATTCCTTCTGCTCTGACAATGTTCCCCAACTCTGATGGTTGGTTTTTTCAACAGGACAATGCTCCATGTCACATAGCCAGGTCAGTCAAAGTGGATGAGGGACCACCAGATCAAATCCTTATCATGGCCAGCCCAATCTCCAGACCTGAACCCCATTGAAAACCTCTGGAATGTGATTAAGTGGAAGATGGATGGTCCCAAGCCATCAAACAAAGCTGAGCTCCTGGAATTTCTGTGACAGGAGTGGCATAAAGTTACCCAACAGCAATGTGAAAGACTGGTGGAAAGCATGCCAAGACACATGAAAGCTGTGATTAAAAATCAGGGTTATTCCACCAAATATTGATTTCTTGACTCATAGTAAGTTGAAATATTAGTACTGTGTTGTTTATAAATGAATATGAGCTTGTGGTCTGTAAGTGTTTTGTTATTTTGATCATTAGTCATTTTCATTAAATAACATGCTCTAAAATACAATAATTTTATCTGGTATTTGGAAGAAATGTTGCCAGCCGTTTATATAATAAAATAAAACTGCTTAGCCTGGTGAAACACATATCCATGAATTGTAAAACTAGAGAAATTAATAATTTTGTAGTAGTTTCTTATTTTTTTCTGGAGCTTTATATATACACTAGTATATATACCATTTAGTATATATTATTACTTTATACTACATACTATATACTAGTATATATGATCAAATAAACTACTTTTCATATTCATATATTTCACTGCTTTTGTGAACCAAACACTGGTAAACGTATTTCAAACACCAAAACAGTTGGTTCACATGAGTAAAGGTATGTTCACATGAAATATAACACATTTCTGAAATTGGACCTCATATTTTCAGCATTATGGCTACATTATTTCTTTATTTCTCTATGTCAAATGGTACCTCATTATGAAGAGAGCTGAAACTGAACATTTTGATATGAAACACATGGGTATCGTGCTATAAGTAAGGACCTTTAAAGTGAATTTAAGTAAATATGCATAAACAGAGAAAATGCCCTTAGACTTCAGAGGGTTAAGCAAATGTAGCAAAAACACATAATTTTAAGAATTATTGAAAGGGGCACCACCCCAAAATATAGCGAAAATATGTTAGCTAACAATGGTGACGTACCGAAGTCTTATTAACATTATATCAGTCTCATTTTTAAATTAGTGCATATTTTGTGCAGTGACTGAGTACCATTGATTTAAATATATTTGCCATGACAACCAACTTGTTGAATAAAGCGGAAGTGTCACGGTATGTATGTATGTGTGTGTGTGTGTGTGTGTGTGTGTGTGTGTGTGTGTGTGTGTGTGTGTGTGTGTGTATGTGTTCGTCTGTGTGGCCACGCCCCCATGTGTCACACCTGTTTGTAATTGCTTATCATTTACGTGTGTATATAAACGCCTATGCTAGCTTCATTGTATTGTATACTGCATAGTATTTTGTTTCTGTATGAATAAACATGTTTGTTTAATGTAACTCGTCCCTGCATCCTGCCTAGACCGACCGCCTGGGAAAGGTAAAAAGAGGAAGGGAAAGAAGGGAAGTAAATGTCCTCCAGGGAAGCCCCCCGTGTTCTTGGGCACCCTCTTGACTCCCACAATAGGGGAGAGTGGTCCAGGTGAGTGTGGTCCAGGAAGCGGGGGAGTCAAATTAGGTCTGGTTGCCAGGACTGGCATAATGATTTCCAGTCCTCAGAATCAGACTCCGTGGACTTCTTCGGTCCCACGGAGAGACCTTCGCTCATCCTGGCCTCGCTCCATGGGTCCACACTGGGAGGAACCCACTGGAGGATTTTGGGGGGGCTCTGTGTAGGGTCCAGGGTCAGAATCTGTTGAGTCCTATGGAGACCAGCCGGACTACGAGAACTGGCACTCAGAGGTAATAATAATAAACCAACAATGAAGACAGTACTCAGATCAGAGGGATGAACTTTTGCACAATTCACAGAACTGTTTAGCTAGGGTGCTAGCTAGGACTAGCCTATCCCAGAAGTTAACGGAGCTGACGGCTTCACCGAGAGTGTAGAGCAGAGCTGAAATGAATGGTTCTTTGAATTCGCTGGTGTCAATGCGAGAGTGTATCATAGACGTACTTTATAGAAAGGTTGGCTAATTAGTACTATGAGTATTATAATAATACTATTAGTATTATTGCTGTTGGCCAAACAGGATTCATTCTCAGCTTTACCAGTGATGTAAAACAAATGCAACTATCTTGACGGAATAGTGGAAAAAAAATTAAATGGTTTAAGACAAACTAACACACTAAATTTAAGACAAACAAAATAAGACGCTATTCTAAGTACTTATTTCTTCTCGCGAGAAGTTGTAACTTATTTTCTGAGTCCACCTAAAACTCTGTATTCTTCTTTTTAACTTCTTAACCCAACTTACTTAATTAACTCTTTGTTCCTGAGCGTTGATGTTTATAACCATTACTCGGGGAGGGGGATAGATCATTCTCAGGATTTTCTGTACTCTGCAAATAGTACAGATTATTGCAAATAATCTTCCTCTCTCTGCTATACTTAAGATGATTAGGTAATCACTAAGCAATACATGTATAAAGGTTAAAATGCAAACACTATAATAATAGGGTTAAGGCATGGATATAATGGTTTCATGACTGAATAAAATAACCAGACATATGAAAAGTTAACATAGCTACAGAGAGAGTGGGTTTCATAACATTTCGGTGATGATAGTTTACTTAGATTTCATCCCAAATTGAGCATATTGAGCCTGTCATGTATATAGTGATACATTGTTGGCCATACATGGTTAACAAGTCCAGATGGGAAGTCTGTTATAGTCACTGAGGGGCACAGTGGATCCATTGTCTATACAATCCATCTGAAATATCAACTTGTTAAGAGAAAGAGAAAGCACCAATGGGACAATTAAAATCATCTTCCATACATGATCAGGGTCTTGTTGCAATCCTCACAGGAAGACCTTTCATAAGGAGAATATTAAATTTCAGTATTCTTTTAGGAATATGTTCTTTTATAAGTTTACCTTGATCTGAGTATTCCAGCTTGTGAAGTTATCCACATGAGGTGTTTTATGACATTGTTCAAGGCTGGGGGTTGTAAAGTTTGGGCCATGTGTCCTGGCGGGGTAATAAACCTTCCTTACAGAGTGGTGTAGAGACCTGATAAGGGAAGGGAGTACCGTTTTAGCAGAGCCAAAGGTGTTCTGGTATTTGTCAAACAAAGCCTCTCAGAGTGAGTGTGATGAGTCGTCCCAGGGGTGAGGGTCCACTTGCTCTGCAGGGCAGTGACTGGTATTCAAGAGCATCTTAATATGGAGATTTTCTGTGAAGGGTGTTGGGGTACCTTAGGTTTCATTGCAGGAGTGGACCGCAGTGTCCACTACACAAAGCATCTTCAAATTAGGATCAGTAATTATTTTATGCTTTAGATAACAAAGCTCTTACAACAAAGATCTGTTTTTTTGGTACTGGCATAATGTAGTTTAACACTGGTTACTACATTTATTTTGGTAAAAATGAGGAACAGACCCAGGCTAAATTGAGGGGTTACTTAGGTGACTTCTCAATGCAGCTCACAAACAGTCGGTTAGCCTGTTTGTCTGCTACCTGGCCTTGGCTCTATTCAGTTACTATTAACTCAATTAATCATGTCCAGTTATCTATAAAACACCCTTTGTTTTCTGAGCACCATCTAGACATCCAGCAGTTAAGTGACCATAAACTGTTTCAGCAGCATGCTGAATTGGAATGGGACCAGATCATATTACATGGGCCCCACTAAATCACACATGCTAACCCTAACCCAAAGCATACTACAGCAGCCAACATTGTCCCAGCTAACTTACACACCCCTTTAACATTATTCTTGGTAATTTTTGATTGCCCCAACCTCATCATTAGTTGCGATGTAGCAATCTTGGAAAATTTTGCCAGCACCTTGAGATTTGCCCTGATGTCAGGCACTCTAGCCCCTGGAATACATTTGAGTAAAGCTGCTGGTATTTTTAGAGGGGTCACGAAATTCACATGCCAAAGCTGCAAGTATCCTATAACCAGAGCTCTTTCAACAGGCTGTTCAGCCAGTGTTTTTTTGAGTGGGGCAAACCTGTTGAAATGAATGGTGCTCAGCCCTACAACTATGCCACCGAGACATCAGCCATTTGTCCCATTGTGAGGGCTCTAATGCTGGGGCTCGAGTCTCACTATCTATGTCTGCAACATCTGGGGCTCCTAGACTAGATGCTATGAACTAAACATGCTGCACTCGACACAAGCAACATGAGTCAGAAACCAAGTTGAAATGACTATGCTAGGACACTTCCATTAGTTGACAGAAGATCACACATGAGCAAGTTTATGATGAAAGAGTCTCCAATGTCTAGTAGACATTGCTGATTTTGGGGTTCTATGTAGTTGTATCTATATAAATATAAATAAAGAGTTAGATGATAGTAAAGACTAGAACATCTAAACAATGGCATTCGCCACAAAATGCTTTCTAAAACCATTCTCCTCTGACCTCTGGACACAACAAGGCATTTCCACCCAGAGAATGGTTGCTCACTGGATATTTTCTCTTTCTCAGACCATTCTTTGTAAACCCTAGTGATGGTTATGTGTGAAAATCCCAGCAGATCAGCAGCTTCTGACATACTCAGATCAGCCTGTCTAGCACCAACAACCATACTATGTTAAAAGTCACTTAAGTCAACTTTCTTCTCCATTCTGATGTTCAGTTTGAACCTCAGTAGGTCATCTTGTCTGCATGTGTAATTGTTGCCATGTGACATCCAGTTGAAGAGTAGTACCTAATAAAGTGGCTGGTGAGTGTATATTTGTAGTAATTGTTTTCTATTTATTTTGATAGAAAATAAATTGTTTAGTTTCTCACAATATGAGTTTTACCATCTTTATTATCTGGCATCGAATGACTAAAAATAAGTACAAACTTTTTTCTGATTTTGTCATTAGGAACATAATCTGTCCACTAGAACAAGCATATTAACTTGAATTATTATTGACTATATAAAGCAATGAGAGCTTTTAGAAGAAATACTTGACCAGATGAAACAAATTTAAATATATTTCTCTTATAATAGTACACTCTCAGAAAGTTGTGGGACAGTATCAGCCATTTCAGAAAGTAGTGAGGACATGGTTCATTTTCGCAGTTGAATTTTAGTTTTCTAGCTCCTTTCCTAAGTGTTGTGTTTTGGCTGTGGTGCAGAGGAAAGTCGTTTAAGGACTATTGTGACTTTGCTCTTCCGCCTGCCTGGCTTTTAATGGGGCATCTTCCCATTAGTGAAAAGCTGCTTTCTACAGCAAATGTCAGACCTGCACATTTCTGCCTATTTTACATTTATTCCACATGAATTGTTCACTTTAGGAGTGCACTATAGGTTTCAGCAGTTTTAACAATAGTGTGTAGTATAATCAGGTTCTAAATGCAAAATATAGTTTATTAAATTGAATACACATTATCTGGGTGAGTATATTCATTGGAGTCTCATTCCCTTCTTTCTGAGTGAATGCTCACCACCGTCACTCATTTTTCTGGAGTCAAAACAATGAACTCTATCAGATTTGGTCTTATTTTGAGAATGCCATGCTTAGCATACAGATTAATGCAACAAGGCAATGGCAAATTTTTGCAGCTATTTATTGTAATGCAGTGCTCTGGCCAAGATGCAATTTATGTCACTGATCCAGAGCAAATGTTATTGCATATCTGCTGTATGTTGAATTCTGAACAGGCAGTTTCTTGCTGGCTGGCAGGGTACACTGATTAATTACCTTTGTGCTGCAGCAGATTTACCAGCCCTGAGTTTGGCAACACTGTATTAATTTTACATGCCAGGGGCTTGTATTAATGTATCAGCTGAACAAGTCCATTCATACAGCATGTTAAAACTCCTATCAGCTTGTTCTTCACAGCTAAAGTACTAGGGACTGTTGTTAGCCTTCTTAGCTTATTTGCATATAATTAGCCAAGCCTGAATTCAAAGAGAAGGAAAAAAAATTCAAGGAGAAGGAGACCTAAGAATCTGCTTCTGGTTACATGATGACCCTTCAGAAAGCTGTTTAGTGCAGCAAACTACAGGTGGAGGTTTTAAAACAAATGCATAAAGCTTGACAAAAACACTTATTTTTCTAAACTTGGGGCAGGAATTTGTATAATGCACAGTCAAATCACCTGTGTAGAATGAAGTCCTGCAAAGTTGGCAGATTTAGCTGTGTAGTTTGTCTATCGCTTATGTATATAATGTATGTTAGAAAGCAGTGGAGGTTAAAGCTGTATTATGATCCTGCTCCTGCATAGCCACATGATTTACTAGCTGGAGGCTGCAGACAGGCAACACTCATGCTAATAGTACAGACACCATCCAGCACAGACATGCCTTGATTGATAGGGTCAAGGACTGTAAGATTGTAGGCACTTATTTAATTTGTAATGTGAGCTTGGCTACTAGATGATTCCAGCATTGAAAATCATTCTTCTCTATACATTATGACTACATTTCATCATTTTTTAATCTTCTAAATTAGTACTTAAATTCTCCAGCCTAAGCGCTTGAAAGAAAAACCACAGCAAAAACTTAGGTTCACTCCTCCCTCTTCTCCTCTACTTCAAATTGAGGCCAATAAACTACTTCATGAAAGTTCATAGGTAAATGATGCAGCCTCTTCTAGTTCCATGTGATGTGTTTTAAATGACATCTTTTAGCCTCAATTCTTAAATGGCGTTAAAGCCATTAAGCAAAAGTGAAAAAACAAAGTGTTTTTGTGCCTGTCTTGTGGTTTTACTAAGAGCAGTGGAAGTGAAGCCCACCCTCAGAGTATTCTACCCACATATCCCATCTGACCCAAGGGTTACTCCACTTGATAATGTTTCACCTGCCATTATAAGTCCATTAAAGCGCATGTCTGGAATTCCTGCAACAGTAGCACATTTGCCCCCGGCCTAGTTTCCCAGTTGTCATCTAGAGTTCTGCAATAACACCTGGATTCAGCACAATTTCACTGTGCAATTGTCCAAATGCTGATTCGCTATCATGTCTCCATGGTCACTTGAATCACTTGAAGGAAATGACAGGTTTGGGTGTAAGACACACCCCTTATCCATACAGCATCACTTTGAAAAAGCTGCAGCTTAATTTCTCAAAGTGATATTGTGAATGGCTAGTTGAGGCAATGGCAGATCTAGTTCTGCAGACAGACAGCATGTAGTTGTTTGTGTTGTTCAAAAGCCTGTTTTGCAGCAGTAGCCTGAGTTGGCTGGCTAGTGATTCATGATTGGGTGTTTAGTTCAGCAGAGTTTGGGTTTAGCATGCAAGCTTGGTGTGACAGGGTCCAAGACACAACCAGGAGCTTGTGTGAATGAGCATATTACATTCAACTACAGAGCCTGCTTGTCCTTCCAAGACTCTGAGCCATCTGTGTGTGTGTATGTGTGTGTCTGTGGGTGCATGTATGTGTGTGTGCGCATGTGTGCTTCTGTGTGTTTTTATCTGTTTGTGTGTGCTTGTGCATGTGTGTGTCTCTATGTGTATCTATGTCTGTCTGTGTGCATGCATGTTTGTGTGTGTGTGTGTGTGTGTTTATATGTTTGTGTGTGCTCGTGCATGCATGTTTGTGTATGTGTGTGTGTGTGTGTGTGTGTGTGTGTGTGTGTCTGTGTGTGTGTGTGTGTGTGTGTGTGTGTGCATGTTTATATGTGTGTGTGCGTGTGTATGTCTGTTTGTGTGAGCTAACCTTCCCCGGTCCATTAGCATTTTCAGCCCTTCAATCTATCCCTGTAGGGCTGAGCTACCAAATGACCTGATTCAAAGTCTGTACAGACACACTCACACACATACACACCACATTAACACAGCAGCATGCTAATCCACTCCCAGCCTGCTGTGAACATGGGCAGGATTTTCAAATCAATTTCATTTTGCTCATCATGCTCTCCGTAGCCAAGCAGAGTGACAGAAAAAACCATCATCACCTCTGGATGATGTGTCTGGATGCCTGTAGTGTCTGTTTTTCTACCTGTCTGCTTCTCTGCCACACTGTCTCTCTGCCTGTCTGCCACGCTACCTCTCTGCCTGAATGTCTCATCTTCTGTCTGTCTGCCAAGCTCTTCTTCTCAGAATGTCACAGATTGTTGAAAATAAGTACACTTAGACTCTTCAATTAATACTTTAAAAATGACTAGCCTGAATGCCTGAAGGCTAGGATGACCATTCAGCATGACATAGATTCCATAATGCAAAACTAGCCATATTAGCTTCCATTCATTAGTAGTGACTGCCGCATTTTGGGGGTAAAGGACTCTTTTTAGGGTTCTCAAGAACACTCGCCACTGTAATCACTCACCATTCAAAATCAATCTCTATAGAATTTTGAAAGCAGTACAAAATGGGCTGAAACATCTATTTTGTGAAACGTTACTAGATCCATGACAATTTATCCAAGTACTAGTTTCCCCCATATCGCTCCTTCTTAACAACACTAGACTGTTGTAATGGTTTCATTTGCGAGGCGATTTTTATTATCATGTCATCATACACTTACAATTTCCATTATTAAAAAAGAGTCCCCAGAGGAAACTGAAAAAAAGTCATTATGAGACAAGACTACACTACCATGATTAGAGTGTAATTCACTGGCTGTCTTGTTGCTGTAATACCCAGTTCACACCTTATTGTTTCTTTTTGTGATTCATTTCTTTTTAATCTATTGGGCGATTATAATATTGTGAACAATCTCCATGCTGGTTGGTGGGAGTTACAGTGGTGAGTCATGTATACGTGTAGTCAGGTTGCTGCGATGGGTAATTGGAGTGTGGGTAGGTGTAATTAAGCTTTAATCCCATTTTAGTTTGGTGTGACGTAGAGGGGTAATGGTGCGAATTAGACATCTCTTTCGGTGTGTGCCTAACTGAGGACTGCTATATTCTGCTGAGTTGAAGAAGGGTTCTAGAGGTAGAGGATGAGCTTGTGAGGGGTCGGGGGAAGAGGCTGAAGAACACAGGAAGAACAGCCTGGAGAAGGAGAGAGTTGAGGAGGAGATAAGCATGATAGGAAAGGAGGAGTTAGAAAGCAGGCAGAAAGGAAAAGGGAAGAGAAAGAACAGAAGATAGAGAAGTGAGAAAAAATGATTTAAAAAGATGCAAAAAGAGAGAAATTGGAGATGAGGGCAATGTCTCAAGGGAACGCACTCAAAAGGAGCTCAATAAGAACAAAGGATTTCAGACTCCTTTTTGATTTGAGACCAAGTGAAATCCTTTAGGTTTTGCTCATCTGTAACCCCCACACACACATTCAAGCCTGGTGGCACTGCATGACGAAAGATATCATGCATCACGATGCTAGATCCCTCTAGTGAGACAGAAATGAGATGGATGGATCATGTTTTCTGAGTGTGGAGCTCAAGGTTTAGAGGTCAGTAGGGGCTTGGGGCCAACATATCTCAGGCATTTCATCCATGTCTTTTTTTTCTTCTTCTTCGCTCTGCTAAGCTCCTGCCCTGCAACCACAGTGAATTCAGCATCATGGACAGCTCTGTGGCCGAGGACATTTTCTTTAGATAAAGAGATGCTGTCCTGTGCTTGCTTCAGAGCACCAGGGACTGGCCACAGAGCCTTGAGGGGAAATGCATTTAAATGCATTCTTTGGTTAAGCGTCATGTTACTCGGGCCACATTGAGCTGTTAGTGGTTTTAACATGCAGTCATTCAGACTGGCTGTTTTCTTTTGCACTGGGTTGGCTCAGTTCTCAATTAAGATGCTTTGAGATGATTAGTGTGAACTGATGCAGTCAGATTTAACATTTTAACCCATCACTATGTAAACGCACACACACAGAGTTCTATTTGTAGGCATTCTATAATTGTCTTCTGAACACTAATGTATAAATTCAGCTACCTGGTATTTTTAGTTGTTTAAAAATATCTTAAAGGATTAGACCTATTTTTACTCATGAGTACATTATTAGCTCAGAGATAGAACGTGCTGCAGATGTGTTCAGTTAATTCAGCATTATAGATGTGTTGACGTAATTGTGATATGCATGTGTGTGTGTGTGTGTGTGTGTGTGTGTGTGTGTGTGTGTGTGTGTGTGTGTGTGTGTGTACGCGCACCTCTAGCATGTGCCTTTGTTGGTTCTTTGATTAAATTGGGAAATTTACCCTGGATTTGGGTCAAGAAGTGGGTTGCCCCATTTTCTTCATCATTCAGAGGAAGCACACTGAGGTCTGCACTTGCGATCGATGACAAGCAGAACCTTTACAGCAAACACTTACAGTTCTTAAAGTGCTTATTACTCTCCCTTTATGCATCATTAAAGTGCTTTGCAAATACATGTCTTTTTCATGGTATTTATATGAGGATGAACCAAGTTTAAAGTGAAAGCCAAACAGGCAGTGTTTTGTTGGTTTTTTTTAAATATGCAATTTGAGAGGGCACTCTTAGGGGTGGGGGGGGCGGGCAATTGTGTGGACGATTTATCATTCGGAGAAGTTCTGAAGCATGTGAAGTGATGAAGGGTTTGAGGTAAAAGTCTAAATGTCATGGCATTCTTTGAATTCCATAATATTAACCTGCTAAAAAGCCACACTATATTGCTTGGTTTCACAATATCTCCACTGCTGGGTTCACTTACACTTGCATACCTCTCCTGTGTAATTGCTCAGATTAATAATGTTTGGTTTATATGCATCTGGCATATCTTTAGACACTGGTGTGTTGTCTTTTCTAAGATCACACTGATTAGTATTTCATATGAGAATGGCATGGTCCTATGTTTAACCCAGCTATTCTTGATCCATGTTGGCACTTATCATTCTGTGTGAAGCTGAATTGCTTTTTGCTGTATGCTACAAGTTTTCCTGTTAAATTTTCCTCACATTGGCAGTAGGCTACACCACCATTATGCTACAGGTTAAAGAAAAGCCTTCAGTTTTATGAACACAACTTAGCTGTTTATTTGTCCTAATAAGGCAAATACTTGGATGTGCTCCTGCTTTGGTGTTGCTGCTGGTGTGTGTGAGTTTGTGTGTAAATGCATATGTTGTGTTGTAGATTGTTGTCAGTAATGGGCACCATCAGAATCCCACAGTTGCTGGTCTTGATCTTAGCTGTTATGCATTCCACCCTGGCATCTGGATCTGGTGCTGTTTAACAGCATTGAGTGGAACGCATCTGATTAGCCACACATGCCAGATGCAAGGGATCTTCTCCAGAACATCACCAGGTGATTTGTCATGTATCTGTTGGTATGAAGTTCGCTAGATGAAAGTGATTGACTTTCAGATTAAACAGAGGATGGCCTCCACTTTAGGGCATCCATGTGACCCACCACTGGGAAATACAGTGTGTAGTGTACAACACTGCACAGAACAGGCTCTGTCCTCAAAACATCCAATTCATCTCATCAGTTAGTTTTCTGTCTCAGTCTGGTATTTTGAGTTTCAGAGCATTTTTTAAACACTTGTTCAATGAGCTCTCCTTATAACACCTTTGATATGGCAGTACTTCCCACTGTGTTCTGGAATAGCATTAATATTATGCTGCACTTTAGGGTCCCTGAACATTTACCATGAAATTCTGCTGAAATCCTCGTTAACAGCTGAGTCCTGTATGACCATTACTATATTTAACAAAATTTACTTAATGGTTTATTGAAAGCAGCTCTCTGGGGACAACTGCTTTGGTTTTGTCTTTCAGGCATGTTTTATATTATGGCTTCTATAGAGAGGTCATCAGCCCTCATGGTCCAGCCATTCTAGGTCAGAGGTCATGTTTTTGTCACCTGGAGATAAGATTTCAAGTCCAGTCCTGTGTTCCTTCAGAGTTTCAGTCCAGTTTCACTCCAAAGCTAACACAGCTGATCCAGCTTGTCATATGGAGGGATCGGCTCAAGCACCGTAGGCTTCTTTTAGAAAGGAAAAGCTCCCAAACCCACCCATTTTGTAAATAATAAAGTGTGAACCAGTTAAATTGATGTGACATCTTTTAGATTTCAAAGACTTTTAGTGGTTCTTGGTGAAGTATTTATTTAGCCATGAGACAAAAATCATCACAACTGGTCTCAGATCAGTATTCTGACTGTATTTATGGTGTGCAGAGCTGAAGCTGTTAGGTGTTCTCGGTTACAGCAGGGTTAAGTGGATTATGGAGTCTCACAGTTATCCTGTCAGCCATGGTCGACTTTGCCAAAGAGGATTTTACCAAAGTGCTTATTCACTTGACAATGCATATACATATCATATTTATCCCATATATCTCCCATAATTATTACCTCCATCCAGTTAATTAGCCTAAGTTGAGATTTTGTGATTTGTTTTTTCTTTACATGTGGCATGTGATCGTCGTATGCTGGCTTGATCATCGTGAGCGTCATCATGATGATAATGATGAAGATTAAGGTTCCAGTCTCTCAATCACAGCAGAAACTGAGTACTTTCTTAAGCTTCAAATCATAAATCTTTGCACTTCTCTCCCACATGCACACAGCCTGCAGCAAGGAGGTTTTAAACACCGCCATAATGATGGCAATTGTGTGGCCACCATAAAGGGGGAAGATAGAACGACCTGAATGAGTGTGCAAATTCGATTGAGGTTTTAAATTAATGCTTTCTCTCTCCATTTATTGCCCCACATATCGCATGATAACCAGTTTAACAGTGTGACCAATGGCTGCCTGTGGCTGTTTCATGCTAGGGTCTAAGCCAGGCATAATAAGGTTTTTTTAAGGTCTGCTCATCACAAAGGAGTTAAATAAAGGCTCTGTTTGACCTCTTCAAGGTGTTCTGAAATATATGTTGCACTTCCACTTACTTACTGTTATTGCACGTGTGCTGTTGTTCACTGGTTATGTTTTGTATTTATTATAGTGTGTATTGGGTGCTGTCCATGTTGGAACTGTCTTGATATTCTTTGTGTTCCTATTTATAGTTTTGTTTGTAGCAAAGCTGTAACAACAGCTATTTTCAATTTGGTCATGTGTCAAAAATTATATTCTATTCTAATCTAGTCTTCTGTTGTGCTCTTTACTGCTGAGATTCTTTTGATGTGCAAATTTGTCTAGACTCTGATTGAATGCTGTCAGTCTCTGACGTTGTCAATCTATAGGGAAAACCAGATAAAAATACCTTCATGTTCTCCATCTCTCCATCTTCAGCCAGCTGGCCAGGGGTTGAGAAAGGAATGCTTTAGTAGAGAAATCGAATGTTTTTGTGAACATGACAGCAATGCAAATGACATAGCCCACCCTAAACAGACACTCACCCACACACATGCATGCACACAAAGAATAAAATAGCTAATGAGAATGATGTGATTACCAGCACTTAATTTCAGCAAATCATTTTGGGAGATTAGTGAATGCTGTCAGAGAGAGGTCAGACAGAAGGTAGGTGGGTGGGGTGTGTGTGTGTGTGTGTGTGTGTGTCTGTGTGTGTGTGTGTCTGTGTGTGTGTGTGTGTGTGTGTGTGTGTGTGTGTGTGTGTGTGTGTGTGTGTGGATAGGTGTGTGAGTGGTTACAGGTTTATGCCAGGCCCTTCCTGTTCATGCCCTAATCTGCAGATCATATTATCGCAAATCTGTGTTTCTTTAATTTTGCCCCACATCCCAGGTGAAACTACATGCCAGAAATAGAAGGAAACAAATGGGATGTGCCTCTGAAACAGGGTTAATACTCGCCTTCACTGTCAAAATGGCATTTGTAAGATGCATTCTAAAACAGACTGAACAACTGAATGGAAAATTCCACTTTGTATTCACAGTGTAGTCAGGAAACCACACTTATATCATCTGTATACTCTTTAAGTAAATCACTTATTCTAATGTGATGAGTTATGCTTTTATCTGCACACTCTCATCATTTACTGCCTTTTTGTGGTTTTCTAAATATGCTTTGAGTTGACCTATGATTTACATACCGTGGGGGCAATGAAGGAGTTTGTCCATTTTATTAACAGTAAATCAGTTTATATTGAAATAGTAATGGTATGCAAATCAAACACTGGTTCCTAAAACCTTAGAAATGAAGAGAGTGCAGAGGTGAAATAAGAGATATTTGAGAAAAAAAAAAGAGTTGAAGAGAGACAGGGGTTAAGAGATAAGTTAAAGGAGAAGAAAGATGAAGAGAGAGATGAGAGAATGTTTCTTCTACATGCAGAAGAGCAGGATCATTAGGTTGTAAAATACAGATGCTGTGAATGGAAATGCTGCCCTGGCTATACACAGCAGCAGGTCTGAATGAATCTCATGCAGCCCTTTTGTGTTGGGAGACTCAGGCCTACACAGAACTGCCCAGCACATCCATATCACTTTTGGTATGGAGGAGCATCATTTGCGGGAGCAGGTGTTGGTGAATGACTGTCACTCTCTGTCTGTCTGTGTGTGTGTGTGTGTGTGTATGTATGTGTGTGTGTGTGTGTGTGTGTGTGTGTGTGTGTGTGTGTTTATCTAATAGACTGTGACAGCCTTTAAGTCATGGCAGACTCCCGTTAGCATGTCTCTCAGTCTGGTGTAATCCCCCAGTGATTCTCTTAACAGATTGCTCCTGTATTTCCCATCATGCTCTATTAGAAACGCCTGTTTCTTCTAGTGGGGCTTCCTGTCCAGCTCCTAGTCTGACTTCCTGCTTAAGATTCAACACTGTATTAAGTGTTCCTTCTTTGTTTGTTTGCTTTTTAATGGTGGAGTATATTACTGGTTGAGAGTAAACACTGTGAAATCTGACAGAAGAGGCCTAATCTTTTAAACCAGCATTTGCATTGAGGCCCACCAGACAGTTCCACATTTTTGCATTATCCTAAAGTGTTGGGAACCTGAATAGAACAATACTGTGGAACTGTCATGGGATGGGTTGAAAAACACTGATTTAAACAACCTTCAGCACCTGTGTGCCAACTGAGTTAGGAGTGTTTTAAAGCTCTTTTGTGTTTCACGTTTCGCTTGCAGCATACAAATACAACTACAAGTATGTGAGCCATAACTATATTGAATAAAATAAAAAGAAAATTTAATGTGACGGGAAGCATATTTTGAAATATCCCAGTGCACATTTCATTTCGTCACACAAACAAGGGATTAGGTTGCACCGATGTCTTTGTTATTTTTCTTATTTTTTCCTGTACTTTCTGTATCTCGGCTTTATCTCAGCATGGTTAGACCCCTGCCACTCTCTAATTGACTGTCACTGTCTCCAGGCGGAGGCCATACTGGCTTCTGCAAAGCTTCATACACTGCTGGTTTCATACTCTCTCACCTGCGACTGCCAAAGGTCACGGGCAGGTCACTCGCACTGCATCCCAATGGGACTTTTACTATAAATCCTGCTGGATGAGCTGGTGCCCATATTGGCATTTTTACTGTCTCACACCTGTAACTCAGTCCTAAAGGTCATGAACAAGTCAGCTATGCTGGACCTGTCACTGGCTTCCAGATTGTTCAGATTGCTCCAATGAGCCAGCAGCACCAGAAACCAGCAAAACACCTGCACAAAGTTCTAAAAAAAAGAGGAAGTTCCTCTTCTGTGGACTCTTATACCTTTAATTGTGTAGAATGGTGATCCAGTTTGGTTTCCCTTGGTTTGTTGTTGTTACCTGACACAACAAATCTGACCAAGCAACACATGCACTCTGGCTGCTTTGGCTCTGAACAGCAGCCATGTTAGCTCCACACATGTGTGTCTCAATCTGCCATACTTCAGAGGAAATACTCATCGCTATCAATCACATGGTGGCATGATGTGTGGTATGGCCCCTGCGCACCCACAGGGGGAGCCCTGCTGCTGAGCTGCTCATCCCAGCTAATTAAGCTGTTATAGTAGGCAAGCACACCTACAGACATATCCAGCTCAACTAGAGCAGGCGTTGGGATCAAAATATTGCATCATGATTATACTGCTACATATTGCAATTGTAATACATTAAAAACATGTTGGTGTACCTCAAGATTAGTCTGCATTTTTTTGACCAATATGCTTAGTCATATGAATGCTATGATTCATCTGAGCTGTTTACTCTTTTATTGTTTTTGTTTTATTGTAAAGCATCCTGGAGTCCCTGAATTATTGTTATTATTGTTGTTGATGTTGTTTTTGTTGTTGTTGTTTGGGTAACAAACACTCAACTTCTAGCAGTAACCTGAGCATAGCAATAACACAGAAGAGCAGCGACTCTCTCAGTTCACTCAGAGAGTAAACTACTGATCTATAATGAAGTATAAATAACAATACATGAAAGATTAAAGTTACATATTACAGGTTATAAACCCTGCTGATACAGCTGAAGCCATTTTCCCAAATAAAGGACATCACTTCTTCCTGTGCTGTCCTCTATTGTTGTTTATTTATTTTATCTATTTTATCAGTTGTGACCCTCTTCTCACTCAGGCAGTGGTAATCCCCAGTAGGTTTTAACATAGAATCCTGCTGTCCAATATGGGAAAGGCCTACAATCTCAGAAGCTTTCTAATTAAATGGTAATTAAAAGAAAAGAAGCAGGAAGAATCACAAAGCCCACCTAGCAGGAGCATGCTAACACATAACAAGTGTGTTAAAAGGTCCTTCCGTAAACACACAGTGTAAAACCTTTGATCATTGACTTCTAAATTAAATTCTGCCAGTTCATTATATTCTGAAGAGCATCTCTGGAGCCTTAAGAGGGTGTAAGAACAGAATAATCCTGCAAAGTGATTGTTATTACACATCCATATGTTGGTTATGAGAAGGTGTGTATGCGAGTGTGCATGTGTGCACGTGTGTGCGTGTGTGTGTGCGTGCGCGTATATGTCTGGGTGTGCGTGCATGTCTGTGTATATGTTAAGATGTACCCATTCTGTGAGGTTGTGTGCTGAAGAGAATTAGCTGTACAGGTAAATATAATGAGGTCTGACAATGTCAGGTCATGACCAATCAGTGACCTCTGAGAGAGAGACTATATGTGTGTGTGTGTGTGTGTGTGTGTGTGTGTGTGTGTGTGTGTGTGTGTGTGTGTGTGTGTGTGTGTGTGTGTGTGTGTGTATGTGTGTGTGTGGATAGACTCAGGAGAGGCCAGTGAAAACTGTACTTGTCAATCGTGTTTCTGTTCAGTTCACAGCGTCTAGTGTGATGCAACATTACAAACTTTCTGTACCAATAAATGTAATAGTTTAAACAGCATAAATATGAACATTTTAAATAGTTTAAATGTAGATTCCTTCTGCAAGCTGCCTCTCTCTTTGTTAGTGGAAAAAAAGATGAGAATTAAAACATCACAATATGTTTTAAAAAGAATCTGATAGTACTGCACTCTAGTACTCCATTTCTAGATTTAGATTAGGGATTTGTTGTAGAAATGAACTCCAGAACTCTCAAACAGCATAAACAACTCAATTCTTCAACAGTAGCCCATTTAGAGGTTTTGTTGACAGCATACTCAAAGCTGAAGGGGCAGTAGATTATGGAGGGTGTTGGAGCCTCTCTTAATCAATAAGGCAAGAAGAATAAATGGCATCCCCACAAGTCAGAATAATCTCTGCTTTATGCATTCATAATGCCTTATAGACTCTGGTAAAACTATGTAATATCCTCTGTGGGCGTTACTAGGAGAGGCATGCCCTAAGTGCAGTTATTGCTGCATTATGGAAAACTATTAATTATTCCAGTATTCTACCATTCAGGGTTTGGTCTCTTTGGTAACTGAAAGAAACATGACAAGGAACAAGAGAAGTAAAGATGCAGAGAGAGAGAAAGAGAAAAGCAGTATGAAACAGCAAGTGAGAGGAAGAAAGAGAAGTAAGGGAAAACAGAAAAAGCAAGAGAGGAGTGAGAAATGAGCAATGTGAAACAGAGAGAGGGTGATGGAGAGGGGGAGAGGAAGTGGAGAAGAAGATAAGACAAAAGACACCAGCATTATTCAGTGTGACAGCACTTTCTTTTCTATTTTTTGAACTCTTTGGCAGGTTGATGAGAGGTGTATTGTTTAGAAGCTTGAGAAATGAATCTTTGTTTATGTTGGAGAGACACCTAGAGCTACCTGGTGTGTGTATGTGTGTGTGTGTGTGTGTGTGTGTGTGTGTGTGTGTGTGTGTATGTGTGTGTGTGTGTGTGTGTGTGTGTGTGTGTGTGTGTGTTAATGTCTTCATTTAGAAGTAGCATTTTAAGAATTTTAAGAAAGTAAACATGTTGCCTGTTGCTTTTTCCCCACTTTGGGATACAGCAGGATAAAGTTGAAGGACAAATAATGAGAATGAAAAGTCAGCGTTGTATTGCTGGTAAGCTGTAGTTCTGATAAAGCTTATTGCTAGGAGTACTCCACTGTCCCACTGAAGTTAGCAATGGAGTCTAATCTGCAGTCCACAATGCATTTATTTAAAACCATTTTTGTCCAATGTCATCCCAATCCGTTTCTCTAGAAACCTCCTGTAACCCACGTTCCCCCCGGATTGCTTAATAATGATGAGGGTTTTGTACTAATCCGTTTTGTTTTCATTTAAAATGTGACGTGTACATTTTTCCACACAACTGGGTCAGGAGGCCAAGTCTCACTGGCGAGGTCAAAAATGGGGCAAGGACAGAAATGTGTACCCCGGTATGGCACAGTTGAACGACACCCCCGTGGATTCAATCAGATCTATCCCAATAGGCCCGCAGTGGGGCTCATATTTTGGAGATGAGAAGCAGGAGCATGGAGCTGACCGCCGCTAGGCTCCAATCAGATTTAGAGGAGAGCAGGAGAGTCATAATGCTATTAGACAGCTAAGAGGGAAAGAAAGAACAAGGGCTATAATGGGGGTAAGAGATGGTGAGAGATGGTGAGAGAGAGAGAAATAGGGAGCAAAAGAGAGACGTCCAAGAGAGAGAGGAGTGCGGAAGAAACCGGGGGGGGGGGGGGGGGTTATGGAGAAGAAACCAGAGGAGTGAGAGAGGAAATACAATGGTGTCATGGGAGTATGGTGCAGAAGCTGGTGAATTCAAAAAAAGAATTCACTTCTCTGTGCAAACCATGCATAGGTTTGAGAGAGGAGTTTTATGTGCTTCTACTGACAGTGTTAAAAGGAAAGGACTTGAGACAAAATTAATCACTGGAGTGCATCATTGTTGGCTAATGTAGCCTTATCCACCATTCTGGTTACCATTCAGTGATTCTCAGAAACCCAGCAATAGAAACTGTGCTATCAGAATTGACTACAAAACAGCTAAACATCTGTTTGTGTGTGTGTGTATGTGTGTGCGTGTGTGATTTGGAGCAGGTTGAGTGGAGCTCATGGAAGCACTTCCAGAACACTAGGAGGGTTATTTTAATTCCATTCCCTTCATACTCATGAGGATTCGTACTGCCTGACAGAGGCATGTGAGGACTGTTTGTGTAATGGCAAAAAAAAGCATTAGCTCAGTTCATTGATGCTGAGGCCAAATTTCATAATTTCTGACAGCTCAACGGTGTGTGCGTGTGTGTGTGTGTGTGTAATCTTGAATATGTATGTGCATGTCTATGCATTCATGTGTGTGTATCTAATTTTGTATGCGTGCATGTGTGTGTGTGTAAGCTTACGTGTGTGCATCTGTGTGTATGTGCACTTGTGTGTATGTGTGTGTGTGTGTGTGTGTGTGTGTGTGTGTGTGTGTGTGTGTGTGTGTGTACTTATGACTGTGTGACTGGTTCCTCCTGAAACAACCACAGCTTACACTGACCTTCATGGTATTGAATTAGTCTGCATTGCCCTCAGGCTTCATCTGTTTTATTTGGTCGTGTGTGTCTGTGTGTGTGTGTGTGTGTGTGTGTGTGTGTGTGTGTGTGTGTGTGTGTGTGGTGTTAGAAAAGCCACAATATTATTTGCAGCTGAACAGTATGCAACGGTTTCAGATGTGATTGTATGTAAGTGTATGCGTCACTGTGTGTTTGTGTGTATGTCCACGGGTGCTTGCATGCCATTTGAAATATGAACCACACAATCATTGGTGTTGTGATGCAAAGGTTGCATTTTAAGTGGTGTGTGTGTGTGTGTGTGTTCGTGTGTGTTTGTTTGTGTGTGTGTGTGTGTGTAATCTTGGATATGTATGTGCATGTCTATGCATTCATGTGTGTATATCTAATTTTGTGGTGTGTGTGTGTGTGTGTGTGTGTGTATGCACGCACGTGTGTGTGTGTGTGTGTGTTTGTGTGTGTGTGTGTGTATTTACTTATGTCAGTTCCATAGGGAAGTGGGGTACATAATTAGTGGTGTTGTGATATAGTGCTACAGTATGATGTGAAGGTTGCATTAAGTACTATGTGTGTGGAAGTGCACGCATGCACATCTGTGTATGTTGGCATGTGTGCATGTGTATGTATTTTGCAGGTTAGTTGCTGTTCTCATCATTTACAGGAAGTATCAGTGTGAAGTTTTACTGATTGTATGAAGCTACTGATTAAGTGCTTTGTGTGTTTCTAATGTACAGGGGAGAATAGCAGCTCTGATATATGAACAGACTTTGTTTGTTTTCAGTTAACAATGCTCTCTGAGGCAACATACATCATGCTGTAAAGAACAAAGAAATTGGAACTGGATCGGGAAGAGAAGCATGTCTCTGCTGTGAGAACTTTTCACAGTTGGCCTACATATACACAGACATACACACTCAGGATCGCACATTCTGACTGCTCTTTATGCATGCATACACATGTATACACACAGACACACACTCGCTTTCCATGGAGCAGATACACACCATACACAAACGGATCTCCATGATCTGGACCTGCTTGTGTGTGTGTGTGTGTGTGTGTGTGTGTGGACCAATTGTGAAAAGTTCAACAGAACAGGAAAAACAAACAAAAAAATATAACCTGCATAAATACATATCACCTAAGTATTATCACAAAGCATGAAATGTTAACTACCAAAAGCATACAGAAAAAAGGGGATGGATGGATGGATTCCAGTTTAGTACACAACATGTCCAAAGAAATAGAACTGAAACAGTTTACTACCAATAGAGAGAGAGGGAGCCAATCTGTCTATACAGTTAGTTAATGTGTGTAGATACAGCCCCAAGGCACACACACACACACACACTCAGACACACACACACACATCACAGAAAGAACATTCAGTTGACATGCAGAAATCTGCACTGAATCTCTCACTCACTCACACACACACACACACACACACACACACACACACACACACACACACACACTCTCTCTCTCTCTCTCTCTCTCTCTCTCTCTTAGAGAAACACTCTTTAACTTTCTGTTCATTAGGGTTCAAGCACATAGTGTGTAGAACCCTATTATAATTCATCATAATTCTCGTTATTTTGTCTGGTCAAGCGGAATGAGAGAGTCTTGACTAAAAATCCTTTAATACCACTGTTCACTGGGTAAAATAGCCTTGTGTATCTCTTTGGTGGAATTGAGTGTGTGTGTGTGTGTGTGTGTGTGTGTGTCTGTGTGTGTGTGTGTGTGTGTGTGTGTGTGTGTGTGTGTGTGTGTGTGCGCATATGTGAGCACACTTGACTGTGCTGTGATGATAAATTTGAAATCAGCTTTCTTCACTCTCCATTGGTGTGAGATGGAGTGATTAGGCATGAGAGCCTGTCATCCTCTAGAGCAGGGATCCCCAATTTTCTGCAATTTTCCTCAAGGGTCACATCCAGTATTGCAAAGCCAAGGGCCAGTGTCTCATTCTGTTTCATATGGAATGGTACAGTAGTTTTGATTGTAGTTGTCCCTATTATGATCACAAACACTTAAAAACAGTCATAGTTAGGTAGACCTAACTACAGTTAGTTGATTTTACTCACCATTCAATGAGAAGTGACAGTGGTTGAAACAAGAGACCTGAGGTTGGGGTAGTGCTCTGGAGATGCAAAGACATTGATCGAGGTGTGCACTGGAGAGTCTGTTCCTGTCATGGCTTTCAATAATGTTCACTGAAGAAAACAATGATTCACAAATATAAGTGGAGCGAAATACTTTAAGAAGCAGCATTGCGGTCATTCTTGCTTATCTGAATTGGGGAACCCTGTTAATCCACTTAATCCACAGTCTACTTGTATTTGTTTTTCTTGGTGTTGCCACAGCATTGGAAAGTGCAGCTTTTTTCCCTGTAGAGCCAGTTAAAACAATGACAACTTTAAGCATAAACCTTCAACTACCTCGTACAGTTTTGCCATGGTATGGTTCTTGTCTTGCAATTGCAGATTCAGCAGATTTAGGTGAGACATGATGTCACATTAAAATGCATATATGCCATTTCTTTGCTGTTTTTTAGGAAATTAGGAAAGGTGCACGCTTTTTGGCTTTGCAAGTTGCCTAGAAAAGAACAAGGTTCATTTTGTAATTCACACACTCTCTCCAGCATTCAGCCCTTGCTAAGCCAATGCATTGTTATGCAGCAACAGACTATGATGTTTTGCTGACATTTCTTCCAGCAGAGCTCTGAAGAGGCAATGCTGTAAACTCAAACTCTCATGTAGGATCATTGCTTCAATTGCTTCATCATTGTATCCATGGTGTCTTTCATTTTCCCACAGAGCTTGGCACACAACACTGATTTTTTAATGATGCAGTAAAATGCTGTTAGCACAGGCCTAACAGCAACTAATCTGATTACAAGGCCTTTGTGTTGTCCGACTAAGGTTCGTGCATCATCAGTGATGACAGATATGACTTTGTCCAAGTCAAAATCTTTTTTTTTTTCAAAGAACTAGGGCAGTTGATTAAAAATGATTTCAACATTTATGCTTCCTTGAATGGGGAGCAAACATAGCAGCTCCTCCTGAAAAGCTCTTCCCTCAAAAAATCTCATGAACAGAGACAGCTATTCTATGTCCATTCTAACGTTTCAATGGTGAGTGACATGAGCAGAGCAGACAGTACTCCCCTAAAGCTTCCACTCTTCTCACCACAGTGTTGTCTGAAATGGCACTTGCTACAAACAAATCTATGTTTCCTATATTTTTTTCATCATGACTTAAAATTGCTTCCATCATATCAACTGTCTTGATTGATATGAAGCATCTGTAAAAGGTTTCTTAGCTTTAGTTGTATGGTTGGTGGTAACTGTAGGAGGCAATCAGATTTGTAGTCTTTTTTTGATTTTGCATGGAAGTTGTCACTGAAGCTGCTGTGACATGTATAAAGTGCTACCTTTATATTAAAGGTGCCACCTCGCAGATGGCTAGAGTTTGAGAGTATAGCAAACAAGCTGGCATAGCGTTGGTATGGTTCTGTAAAATAAAACAAAATGTGGCTGTTCATACATTTTCATGATCAAGGATTCTTTTTTAGCACTGGCCATGTTTTTCATATCCACAGAGTGAGCTTGATACTTGGCTACACCATTCTGGTTCGTTTTTTTCTTTTTGGTGCCAGTAGCATACAAATGTGTGCCTGTATGTGGCGCTGGGCCAAATAATTAGGGGAACCCTGCTCTAGAGCCTGTCATTCTACAGATCTTGACAGAGTCCAGAGCTAGACTCCTTAGACTCCATGTAGGGATCCTATACAAGACTTCTCTGTGGCATGCATAGTTTAGCATTTTCACCTTGCCTGAATTCTGCTTATACAGAGGACGATAATATTTGCGTGAGTGCATGTGTTCACGTGTGTGTGCATTCATGTTTGTGTAGGACAATAGCTCATCCGGACTGGAGTGAAGGACTGTAATAGACACATTCTCATTTTGAACCACAGACAATGGTTCTCCATCTCTCTCTCTGTCCACCCCTTCTGGTATTTATATCATATCTCTAATGGACTAGAGGTAGAAGGGGTTGATGCCCCAGAGGCTTCCTGCTGCTCAAGCAGCTTCTCCTAGACACACCATAACATCACAGACATCAAAATATCTTCAGGCCTGATGGGATATTGACTTTCTATTTGTTCACACATCTTTGTAAGTTGATTGTTTTGCAGTTTTTGAGAGAGAGAGAGAGAGAGAGAGAGAGAGACAGAGAGGGGGAGAGGGGGAGAGATTGAAAGAAAGATGACACATTAGTGCCTTATGTCTTGGTTTCATAAACTGGCTACAGTGTTTAGTTGTTCACTAGTCCTTCAATCAGACTGAATTATTGCTTTGAACTGAGAACTGAATTTGACATGTTTGTACAAGAGCTATGTTCACAGTTTTGATTTTAAACTCATTTCCAGTGAAGCAAGAAAATGTCTTCCAGTTTCATCACATGAAAGTGATATAGCTAGAACATTGCAAAAGCACAGATCTTTCCATTTTCCATTCTCATTGGTTTCCTGTAATGAACGTAATGTCTCTGGAAAAGAGTGAGTGCATGAAAAGTTGAAAGAATTTTTCTTTTTTTTTTTTCTTCTTCATTCTCTCTCAATCTTTCTTTGTGAAATTATCCTTTTTCATTTAATCTCTTCTCCTGTCTCTCTCCTGCACTCATTCTTCTGTTGCCTTTTCCTCTGTCTCCCACACTCTCTCACTCTCTTTCCTCTCTCACATACACTTTCTATCATCTCTCTATTCTCTTTCTCTCACTCCACTATCCCCTCTCTCGCTCTCCCTCTCTCTCTCTCTCTCTCTCTCTCTCTCTCCCCCACTCTCCTGGGTGGTTTATCCCCCATGGCTTCATTACACGTTGCTTGGCTTTTCACTCAGTGCATGTTCGACATGCCTATGCCAGCTCCCCTGTCTGCCTGGACCCCTGGAGGGGGGTCCACATCCGGAGCCCAGAGCTCAAAGGCTTGCCGTTAATACTCCATTTGTTTGTCTCTTTTCCCTGCACCCTTGTAACAGACACAGAGACAAATCAGGCCATCCAGGCTGATTGCGTTCTGCTTTCACACAGTGACTCCTCTGCTGGTACACATCCACCCTGATTGCTGTTGTGCTGTTTTTTAAGGGGATGGGGGGCCATAATTAGCCTGTGGTGGTGCATGCAGTAAGCACAATGTTCCAGAGGTCACCATCTCTGACAGGAGTCTAAACCCAGCGCATTTGTATTCTTTCAGATGCTGGATTACAGCACACTGCTTTTCTCACTGAGGTGGGAGGGTGGAATTATGCATAACTCTGAAATATTCTAGATATTCTATTATTCTCAATATTAAATTAAGATATTTAAGGAAGCTTGATGCAATTGTTCCATCATTAACAGGATTATTATCAAGAGGAATTATAAAGACTGTCCAATGCTGAAATGGGAATTAAAGAAAAGAGGCGCTAAAATGTTGATACAGATGAAAATATGTATGTGTGGGATTATAATACTGGCTCCAGTGATGGTGAGTTACTAGCCAGAGACCAGAAGCTTTGGTGAAGAACCATCACAGTGACAGCCGGGCAGCTCTTTATAGCTCTCAACACATCACCGTTTTTGAACAGGAACAGACAGGCCTTTTTACACCAATGTTCCTCCTGAGAATAGGATGTTAGAGAGTAATTACCCAGTGTAAAAATGCTCAGGCGAGCTAATGATAGAGGTGGGCAGTGTCACTCAGAATAAATAGGTTGTTTCTTTATAGGCAGTATAGCGCACATGTGTAACTAGTGTAAACTTAATGCATAGTGCCCTGTTCTTGCTGTTGGCAAGAACAGAACAGGTAGTGTTTCAATATGTTTGTTTGCATGTGTGTGTGTGTGTGTGTGTGTGTGTGTGTGTGTGTGTGTGTGTGTGAGAGAGAGAGAGAATTCACCATGTTAAACCAAATGCATACAGATGGCTATGTGCAAAGACATGCTGCACAGTGCACCATCAGCAAACTGACAGCAAGAATCCTCCATAATGAAACTGCTGACTTTGTCTGATTTTTCTGCTTAGAAAGTGAGAAAGAAAGGCAGGGTGAAAGAGAGGGATGTGGAGGTGATGGATGTTGAGGAAGAAAGACAAAAAGGAGAAGTGAAGATGAAGTTTGAAAGTTTCAGAGAAGGAGAGAGAACAATTCTGGGAACAAAGACAGAGAAACTGGTAAACGATTATGAAAGATAGACAATCTATCTGAATTAGGGACATTTTTTATTAGGTCAGTGGATAACATTCCTGTTGTTAAGACTGAAGAATGTTAATTTCTCTGTAGGTAATGAAGTGATCAACTTTATATATATATATATATATATATATATATATATATATATATATATATATATATATATATATATATATATATATATATATATATATATATATATATGGGGGTGGGGGTGTTTGGGTGTGACATGCATTACACATTAGATCTGCCTATCTTCTGCAAGAACTACCAGTCCAAAGCTGCTCTCAGAGCCATCCATCAGTAACCAAGCACACCATCATTGTGAGATGGCTGCAATGTTCTTTTCAGCAGCTGTTATTGAGAGAGTCTGTGTGGGGGCAGGTTATAAAGATCTGGTTTTAATCCAGAAGGGGTACCACTGCTGTTCTATTCTTCCAGAACTCAGGTAACTAATCAAGTGATGGAGTGTGTGTGTCTGTGTGTGTGTGTGTGTGTGTGTGTGTGTGTGTGTGTGTGTGTGTGTGATGATCTACTACAAGTTCAGGCAGGCTGAGGTGTGAGGTGCAGTAAATTGTGTCAAGATGACAGATTCTCCGCCATTCTATATTTTCATAATAGTCAAGCTACTGCTGGAAGTCACGGGCTTGTTGGTGTAGGGCATCGTTTATTGTTTGGTAATCATTATCACAGTAGGTAGGTCTTTGTAATAGGTCTTTGTAATACTGATGTCAAAGAAGGCTGGCTCTTATAATGTGTCCATCTCATACATTTTACATTACTGTTCTGTGGGTATTTGAATTTACATGATCCAACAAACAAACCATTTTAGTGAAATGAATGCAAAGTTTTCATTAACCACAAATCAGGCTTTAACTCCAGTGTTTCGGTATAACATCACTACATAGCAATATAACTGCAGTATACTGTTTTTTCCATATTGCACAGCTGCTCTCCAATGTCAGATTTCTCATCTCTATACACTCCCATAGACAGGACCAGGTAACTCACCACATTATAGACCGCACCATTTCCTACTGCTACCAGCTAACTCATCTAATACAGACAGCACCATCTACATTACCAGCTCTACCAGCTCAACTAACCAAACAATTATAGACAGCAACATTTTCAGCAGTACCAACTAACTCAACACATTATAGACAGCATCATCCTGTAAATACCAGCTCACTAACCTTAGATGAGAGAGAGAGGGCTGTTGTGGAAAAAGTACACTGAACAAATAAGGTCTGTAGTCTGAGCATGCTCACACAGTAAGAGTGTCCTATGGAAGTGAGTCCTCAGTGTTGCTGCGGGTCCCAAACCTGCTTCACCATGTCCCTTCCCTTCTGTGTCCCAGCTGCCTCAAAAGGAAAAGCCTTGTTATCTCTGAGAGCCCTGCCGACAGGGCCCTGGCATGATCCATTCATCGCTGCCTCTATCAGAGGCTCGTGGAGGGGAGCTTTTCACTCCTTGACTACCCCGCCGAGGTCACGGCAGTGTTCAAGGACGGAAGACAGGGAGCTTAACAAGCTGATTACATCTCTTAATTCTCCTGGGCCTTAATTCCACAACAAGAACTCCTTTACTGCAGTGATGGTGAGCCCGCTTTTCCATGAGGCCATGCACTGGCGGAAAATGGGGATTCAGTTGGTCGCATCAGTCAAGCAAGCTGGGTTTGTGAGGCAGTGATTTCACACTTGCTCACTTTTAGCCCAAGGCTGTGCAATACAGATTAAATTGTTCATTATGATTACATCTCTACATGTTATGAATATAGAAAGCCACACAGTATAGAAAGGGCACTTTGGAGCACAATTTATGTGTCATGTTTAAGACTGGCCTGTGTTTTTTTTTTATAATTAGAATGATTTGTTTTTGTACCTGCATTAGTTAGATGTGAACACACAAAGCTCCTACAGAACACTCATCTGAAGTATCTGAGACTGGCAAGGATGCTCACAATAACATCAAAAATGTATGAGTCATGTAAGACATATGGCAGACTTGCAATATCTGTATCACAAAATGATTTTCAGGGATTATACATAGTGGAGGCCAACTCTAGACCTGAGCATATATGTACCTGACTGGTGTTGGGGAGGGTGTGACTGTGGAACACACCCTTTCAAAGCTTTCCACTTTCAGCTTCTCCAAGAACGATACAAGCAAAATTTGACCCAGAGTTTCCTCTATAGAGCTACTAGATAGATATAGTACCAAATACATTGTATCCCAGTCAATAGAAACAAATTGACCAAGTGAAGAAATTTGATAAAATTTCAGTGCTTTCTTTGGTTAAGAGCATAATAATAGAGAGGAGGGGTTTTACTTGGGGGTGGACAGTGATGATGGAAGAGGAATATAAAAATAGAAACAGTGGAAAGAGGAAGACTGAAGGAATGAAGGTGATGGGGAGATATAAAAGGGTAGTCAAACAGTTATCTTCCACACTCACATGAGTTGAAGCTTGCAGCATTGAAGCAGTTAGTGCTATATTTAATCAATAATTGATGATAAAGAGATCCATCAGTGTGCAGTACCACAATATCATGTCACCTCAGAGCCAAATCTGTGTGTGTAAAAGAGAAAGAGTGGTGTGTGTGTGTGTGTGTGTGTGTGCGCGCGCACATGCATGTTTGGTGGGGTTGCATGAACTTTATTTTCTGCAGTCAGATAATAATTTAGTAACTACAGGGTCAGTCTTTTAGATCAGCTGCTGCGTGTGTAAATTTGTATTTTTCTATGCAGTTTAATGTGCCATTTTTGCATTTTTTATCTGCCAGACTACAGTGTGATTTGTCACACCTTTCAATATAAATACATTGCTCTGTTAATGTGAAAATTCAGGTTTTAGAGGATCTCGAGTCACAAACAACACAAGAGAAACCTACTTATCTTAATATCTGAGATGTCTTTCTGTAACATGGATTCTCACTGTTGCTATAAGTACCATTACACACATGTTCATATTATACCATCATACTGGGTGGATAATGTTGTATGATGTGTAGTGACATACGGCATAACAGAAATAACTTTCCAAAGTTGCATTTACCTCATTTCCAGTGAGCTCTTCAACATAATTGAAATCCACTCTGTAATATCTATCTTGGTTTTTGAGTGTTAGATGGTGTGCAAGACATATAATTATTATTAACACTGTTACCATCGCATCTTCATTATAATGCACAATGTAAGCATGTAATGTGAATGTGTGCTTTCATTTACCTCTACCAACATATGTCCAATTCAAACTACTCACTGAGAATAAAAAGTGATACCCTGTGTATGTCTCATAGGAGCTCTTCTGTAGCTTCCATGGCAAGACTTAAATAGCATTATAGGTAACATCATAAATTTGCATGTCATTATTGATTTTGGTACTGTCATAATAGAGGATTTGGCCAAATTAAGTGACTCTGATTGCTATGCAAACATCTAAGAGAATGCAAATAGGTCAGTTGAGAGACTTCGTTTATTTTGGTCATCACAGCGACCCAAAGCTGTGTCTGCTGGCTTGCCATGTGCTGGTTTGTGTCGCATTCATTTTTCATTGCAGTAATTTTTAACATATCCATATTCTCTTTTTTAAGCCATGCTGAGGAATGATTTAACTGTGCTCTGTAGTTCTGTGTGCTGATTAGGCTTCCCTGGCTTATCTCAGGCTCCCAGTGACGTAGGCCCATTCATTCTGAGCACATCTTTGAATAAAGTACTGACAGGGTTGCCGCCATCTGCCTTTAGTCCTGTTTTGAACACGCCCTCTTCGAGTTGTCCATGTTGTTTCCCTTAAAAGGAATTCCCAATGCTATCTTAAGGGCTTGTCCTTTAAAAACTCAAGTAAAATTTGTTAGATTGTCTTTGAAGAGGTAAAGCATTAGGTCAAATGCATTGACTTCAGAAGTAGGAATTGTCCAGAAGGCAAGACCATCCAATGCAAAATAGTGGCAAAGGGGCAGATAAAGCTGTAGGCATGAGCAAGTGCTGAAATATTCTTTCAATATATAAAAAAATGTATTTTTTAGTTCATATTTTGGCTTTATGTAGCCAACTGTTTCATTTGTACATGACAAATGATGTGCAATATTTTTATTACTCTTTTATTACTCTGTAAGATACCAAGTGTATATGAGTGTATATGTGTAGCTAATGTTTCGGTTTAGATGGTTAAAATCAAATAGCTTAATTGGAATTATGCAGAATTTAAGTCCAACTTTAAAACCTAAGTCAAAAGATCACCAAGAAAACCATTTAGACTTGAAAACACTTGTCAAGAGCAAGTGCGCTCCAGCACCAAAGTCTTCTGTCCTCTCTCACAAGTGATCACATAAGTGATGCACACATACAAGGATAAAGGACTGCTGAAAATTGTAATGAAATGGGCTAGGAATCTGCTGAAACCAACATCAGAAGAACCTTCTACACTACATTAGACCACAATGCAACACATAGCAGATGTTAATGTAGGAGATGTGCACAAATGAATAAACCTTTTTAAAGCATCATATATTTTGGCTTTTATATTATATGGGTTACAATGGACTTCCAGTCTCAGATGGATTAGCCACCACTGTAGATTCAGCCCTTCTTCCTTGGAGGCATCAGTTATTTTTTTGTAGTGAATCAGAACTACACAGGGTGTGGTCAAAAGCTACATTCAAAACCACATGATACATGCCACAAGTTACTGTGCTGTTTTATGAGTATGTACTGTTAATATGTGAGCAAGTAGCTTGGGTATTTTCCAAATTAATGCATGACAAATGAGGTGTAACCTTTTTGAGGTTAAATAGCATATATCAGGCAGCAAACATGAATGGTGTGTTTTGAAATACCCTTTACCATGATAGTATGAGGTTTGGGGCGGAGCCAGGCACTGCATCCAGAAACATTTGGTACCATTCTTTTCCTCTGCCTCCCATCCTGAACATGGCAGAGTCACAATAAATGAAGACAGAAGAGGAGGAAGGCAGTGTACAAGCTTTAATATCAGAAACATGACAGGTGATTTTGTCCAGCTTCATCAAATTTGCCTTTTGATGAACTCAGCCTTTCACAACTTCAGTTTAAAAGCACACCACTTATACCCAAAAGCTAATTAAAATTACTATGGAACCTATCAAGTACTGCAAATTAAAAATTTTGTATGTGTTTTATATTGTGACCTGGGGTTTGAGAAAGTTGCTATATAAATGAATACAGCAACAACATTTATTATTTTTGTTGTTACTGTCGCTACAGCCATCAACATGGCATCTCAGAAATCAATTTCCGAGTGACAGTGAGGTGGACCAGGATTGAGATGACAAACTTTTGAGGTTTTGAAACAACAATTTGTTTCAGTACAGAGTACACACTGTAAAATAAATCAAAGCTCCTTAAAAATAAATATCAGAAGACATAAGGATTTTTTTCTATATTGTGGGTATACTGCTGGATATGTATGTAGACCTTTGAAGGGGTAGTTGCTTCTCTGATCTCTTCCTCAGCCACATTTTAAAGACAGTGAATGTAAATGTCCAGAGAAGCCATCCATCTCTTTTATTGGGGTTCTCTGCTTTTAAACTGACCTCCAGTCATGTCCACTCCACACCTTCTTTCGTCAGAGCCTGTAATTGTGTCTTTTTATTAGAGGCAGTGCCTGTGCCCCATGGAAACAGAGTAAATATATGGAGCTATGCATTAGTGGGCATTGGCATGGGCATAAATACAAGAGGCAGAGCTCGGGAGGACGGGCAGTGAGGGCACCACAGTCTTGGCAGGGTTGCCGCGTGATAAAAGGAACACATAATGAGTCATGGCTTTAGTGTGGAGAAAGAGTTCTGCAGTAGGGAGAGGAAAGATTTGTCAGGGAAGACAGCTGGGTGGTTTCTGTGTGTGTGCATCTGTGTATGCATGCATATGTGTGTATGCATTTATTCAGACCTTGAAGTACACAACTTTTTTAGTGCTTTAACTGTACTTCTTAATATAGCAGTAAGTAGTTATTATCATGATGATGCTCCACATGGTGAGTTGAACCCCAGGAATCAAATTTAATATGCATTTAACATTTAAAGTGTCTGCTTGATTAAGAAAGGAATTAAGCAGTAATGTCACAAACAGGTTGAGAGCTGCAAACAGAACAAATATCTTATATATGTTTTATATAATATTCTTTTGCTTTTCTATTAGTGTTTCTTTTGTGATTATGGAAGAACCTCATCAATGTTGAGGTCAGTGGGAACATCATTATGGGGGTTAATAATTCTGTTAATGGTTCATAATGCTCTTATCAAAGACATCTTGGGTACTAGAAGACCCACTTATTTTCCCAAGCAGGCAGATCATAAATTGGCAATAAACTGCAACCTTCCAAATGCAATAAATGAGGTCAAATAGGACAGTATGGTAGACAAATGTAATGGTATGACAGTAAATTGAATTTGCTATGTGTACATCTCAAACATTCATTCTCGCTCTCTCTCTTTTGCTCTGTCTCTCTGGCCTTGTCCCAATTCTCACCCTAACCACTAAGGTCATCATTGAAGCATACACTTTTATGTTGTCAAAGGGTGTGAGTAAAAGGGTTGTATGCATTCAAGGTATCAGACGGTTTAGAGCAGAATTGGGACAAACTTCACCTTATGTTCTTTCAACTATCTATGTCATTGCTGCTCAAATTTACCATATTTTGCCACTATGCTGGGTTTAATCCTTGCTGCAGTTTCGCTATGTCATGATAACGACATGAATATAAAGAAGAAATCTGATTGAGAATGCCTTTCTGACATGCACATTGATGCCTGTACACTTATACATCTGCCCAGCTGTTCTGTTTAACCTAAAATTTACATGAAAAACAGGCTCATTCTCCACTCTTACTAAAGCTAAAACAGCAGATAGTGGACTATTTGCTATACTGTATACATAAACGAAGCTGTGATTAGTGTTTTAGTACTTTTAATGAATTGTCAGGTACAGTTGGTAAATTTAATTGGGGAACCACCCTGATTAACTGGTAACATTTATTAATTTTAATTAGAGTATTAATGATTAATAACTCAGTTTCAACTCATGAAAGTCGCTAATTCGATACTTGATTATTTCTCGTCTACCATTTCGATATCCGATACGTGATTATTTCTCGTCTACCATGCATTATAATATCACTCGAGGCTCACAGACATAATAACCAAGGTATGTTTATTGAATAAGCCAAGATTCTATTAATGACCAGGAGAGGCTAGTTCACTAGAATAATTACAATCACAAGCCTAACAATGTAAACACAAACAATTCATGATGGATACAGCTAACTAGATAAGCCAATAAAAAACATCAGGAGATGTTCGCAGTTTGCACCTTTGACCCGAGTAGACTGCTTGACTCGACAGGCTCCTCTCCTCACCTCTCAACTTCTCCTACCAACCAAACTTCTCAACACGACTGAGTGGATAGATTTTGTCAGTTATTTTTTGGAAGAAATGAGGCCTGCCTAGGTCATGCATATTCAATAACCTTTGTTCACGATTGGGGGAAAATAATTTAAAAGATATAGGAATACAAGAATACATAGGATCCACTCGAATCAATTTTAAAGAAAATAAAGAAATAAAGCAATAAAGGAAATAAAATAATAATAATAATAATAATAAAGAATATCACATATTCCTATCCATTTCTACCTCCTGGTCTTTGAATGAGAGAAGAGCATTAGGATAATCAGTTTTATTACTTTCCTGGTTTCTAGACGTTACAAACTACTAACGCTAATATAATTTAATTGGTTCATAGAGGATTTCTAGTAAACACAACTAGGAGTGAGTAACAATTTGTTTACAATATGCATGAGGTTAAGCAACATACACATGAAGTATTATGAGTGAATAATAAAAATTAATGAAGGACAAGTAATCAACAGAATAATACGACAACAGGTATTTATAAAACAACAGGAGCACATCACAATTTGGAAATTATATTAAAATTACCATATGTTATTGGTTGATTTTTTGACATCATAGTAAATTAAATGGTAAGTTGTTACTTTATGGATATGTGGGATAAGCAAAGTTATTTGCCCTGGTAGGAATTTGAGTCTAATGGACTTTATGGTCTTCCTTACTATACCCAGGCTGGCAAGAGCTTTTCACCTTAGCATCCACCAGTTTATGTTCCTTAGAGAGATATATGTTGAGGGTCAGGAGCCAGGCCATCTTGATAGCTGCGCCATTTATAGCTTTGTTGCTAATCCTCAAGGCATCAATGTGTCCTAGGTCTGGTCTGTGGCCCAGGGGGCCCTTTTGACCAGGTTAGAACTTCATCACGGGAATAATTTTTAATATATCTTCACTACATCAAGCATAACTAGATTACATATAGAACTACATACATTTAATCAGCCAAATGGGAGAAGAACATCACAAGGAAATGATTGGTTATATAGAAATTTAAGTATTTCTAAATAACCGGTTCCCAGCGATGTCCTGTTACTTTATTGAGTATATGTTACATCTGGTTGATAAAATGTGTATGGTGCTTGCATTTAAGTAATGCTAATAATGTTATCCATACAGTGTGATCATGCCACTTCCTGTTATGCCAGCATGGTAACATGTTTTCTTCTATGTGATTTCAATGTAATGTAATGTTGATGGTACGAGTTGTACAATATTAAGAAGAAGCAATTTTGTAATATCATCAGCTGTCTCATTAGAGAAGTCTGGCAAAGCCTCACTGCTTAGCTTATATATGTTAATATCATCACTATGGCTTTTTTCCCCAACTTCAGAATTTTTAGACACACGGCCCTCAAAACCATATCAATCTATATAGGTTGGTTTATTTGAGGAACTTGACAAGATCGCAGTGGACCAAGGGTAACTGCCTTCACAAAAGTGTGTTCTGATGGGGACGTATGAGAGGAGTGCATCAAGTGTTCATTGGAGGCACTCGTGGACACCCCTGTTGGGGAAAATTACAGAAAGGGAACAGCCTACAGCCTTACACACCTAAGCGAGCACATGCAAATGAGGGGAGTGAGAGTGCAAGTGCAAGTAATGGGACAGGGCTTCTCTCTCTTTTTCTCTCTCCCCTTCTTTCTCACTCCCTGTATTGCCCTAGCTGTGTCACAGTGTGGTGGTTATAAGCAGTGTGTGTGTGAGTGTGGCTGACTCATTTTTTTATGTGAAGTCTGTGAAGGGCTCTTCCTGATCAGTCTTAACCTTCTAGTTTCATTACCCAAAGTTAGTGCTTCCAACCAGCTTGCCCTTGCTGCCCGGCTGCTTGGGCCAATTGCATGCCACTCTGGGCGAGCTTGTTACACTATTGACAGCTCCTGATTGACCAGGACCTCCATCCTCAGGCATAGCTCATTAAGGGTTGTTGTAACCTCATTAAGTGCAGGGGATGGGCAAGGAAGGCAGCAAGCTCACCTGTAGTCTTAGATTCTTATGGGTTATGTTCATTATCGTTCTCTTACTCAGGCAGAGATCCAGTGCCAGAAGGTAGTAGCAGATAGACAGGTTGCAGTGTGTGTGTGTGTGTGTGTGTGTGTGTGTGTGTGTGTGTGTGTGTGTGTGTGTGTGTGTGTGTGTGTGTGTCCGTCCATGTTTGTGTCAATGTGTATGTGAGTATCTATGTATTTGTGTGGATGTGTATTCGGCAAAGTTCTGATGTAATATTATCTTTCTGAATCAATGTAAGCTAGTGTATTATGGTCAGCAGATAATTTGTGTGTGTGTGTGTGTGTGTGTGTGTGTGTGTGTGTGTATGTAGGTTTGTATGTATGTGTGTGTGTGTGATTAGATTATATTCAAACACTAATACATTTATATTAAATCTACACAAAGGGTGGAGAGGGAGAATTGTATGCTCCAATAATGCTTCATATTGACTCATCATCAGGGAAGGATGAGAGATGACTACCATGCCACTCACAGGACCTCTTGACCCCAGTTACCTTCCACATGCATTAACACCATCAGTTAACAGTAATGGAAAAATTCCGATTAAGATTTTGATTTCTCTCGAGGTCAGACCAGGCCTTTGGCACTTCACCTTCTCCACTAGAAGGGTGGAGAGAAAAGTGTCATTCCACCAGCAGCATCAACATCAAGTTCTGGATGACATATACAGATGTGGCAGAATTAAAGCCTGTCTTCAAGAATGTGCAGTTTTTTCCTTGAAGACCTCACTGTGCTATGGAAAAAATGGCTTTCATAATGACCACATGCACTTTGTTGGATTTACCTGAATACCAGGGGGCAGCGGTCCACTGAATGAAAGGGCAGTGATGTTCTGTAAGCAAATCATATGGCAGTCCCCAACTCCCCAAAGCCTAATATACCAATTGGATATTCCCCACGGTAGAAGAGGACCAATCTGACCCACAATACTGCAGTGAGTTCAGTGTAATACATTACTGTTAGCTCTTCCAGAGAGGCTTTATCTAAAGCATTTGAATTCCAGAGGAGGTTCATTTCTCATTTACTGAACTTAACCCACCACCAAACCTCACAGAGCTTCTAGCCCATCAGGCATCTGGAAACATGTCTGTTTATTTCTTCATCTTATTTATCTTTATTTGTTCACTTATTTCTTTTTCTTTTTCCCTGCATGTAAAACAATTACCATCTATGATATACAAGGAGTTTCCAAAGCTTTGGAATCAAACCATTCAGAATTGCAGGAACTAATTTGTCAGTGGGAGAGAAATGCACTCGCTCATTTTCTCTTCTACAGCTGACCCTGTGATCTTGTGCTGCATCCCTGCACTCGGTCCTCTGCTGCCACCGCACATGTTCTCGGCAGTGTTAATTGCGTTTTGCCTCAGTCTCCCTTTTCCTCTCTTTTTTTAATAACGTAGCTTTTGTCCCTGCTTTTCCGATGCTGTTGTTTCCTCGGTGCAATAACAGAAGGCGGTTTGGTCCTGAGGTGAGTTTTAAATGAAGTCCCTGGGCTGATAAACTTATTTCTTCTCAGTTATTCCTCTCCCTCTCTCTCTCAATCTCTCTCCCCCTCTTTCTCACCCAGAGTGGGCTTCCTGTAGACTGTGAGCTCTAATCCTGGACCCATTTGAATGAGTCCAAAGCGGATCAGAAAGAAAGGCAGAGTCTGGCCCGATTAAGATGGTGGAGACTAGGGCAGGGTTGTGTCTGAAGCATTTAAAGCAAAGTACCACCAGCTTGGTTATAAGCCTCTAAATGAGAAGAATCTGCAACCAGCACAGCGAATGTGTTTTCCCTTAAGCCTCCTTCTCTAGTCTCTGGTTCAGCAGAGGGTGTTTAGAGAGGCTCCTTGTGAAATCAGACACACTCATAGACCCTCAGACGACAAACCCAGAAGCCTAGATGGGGTAGTGTAATACCAACATATTTAGTGTGCAAGGTAAAACATGCTAACTGAGGAGAGCTAGGTGAAGCAGGCAATATTGAACATCTGCATGCACCAGCTGGGAGTCCAGAGGAAGAGAAATCTTCTCAGTATTTTTCCTTTAAATGGGTCCACATGGAAAAAGAATAATGATCTCGAATATGAAAGACAACAAATTTCACAGTTCAGCTCTTGTACTCTTTCACATGCATGGCCTGTGCTGTCTGACTTCTCCTTGGTGTATGTGAATAAATGCCTGCTCTCATGACCATTTATGTTTCGGCTGATGCAAAGGTTGGTATCGTGAACTGACTGACATTTTGATCCAAACAGAATGACTAAAGCTTATAGGTCAATGAATTCTTCCAGTTTAATAATAATAATAATAAATAAATACATTTTAAAAAAAAAAAAACTATTTATAGCACCAGAAGCAAATGTCAGGTCAAATGGGAAACAGCACATTCATCCAGCAGGATCATATAGTTTTGTTCCTTAAAATCAGTGATAGAACACAGTGTGAGTCAGTACTCAGATACACAAAACCAACGCAGTACAGTCAGTCTCCATGTGCATGGTCTTATGCACACACCTGCATGCATGTGTGATCCAATTCTGTGACAAAGCTTGCACTAGTCACTGACCTGTAGGAGATAATGGATAATGGAACACTGCAGAGATGACAGGTGAAAGAAATGCCTCTATTCAGGCACATTAGAGCAGGAGAAGCCTTGATGTCTGTGTAACTGGCCATGAACCAATTCATTGAACTCCTTCCCTCCCCTATCAGAACAATGAAATATGTCTCTTACTGATAAAGGGCAATTTAGCAGCCTGACGCTGGTTGACACGTGTGGGGGATTGTTTGTTTTTAAACCCTAACATGCAATGTGCGATAACTGTTCACCACTACGATGAAATGATTTACGATGAATGAACAAATATTTTCTGTATTTTTATTTTTACAGGTACTCTGCTAACATGCTGAATAAACGGAATAGGGAAATAAATTATTTCAAACACTTTTATTAAGCAAATTGCACGTGAATACCCAAACAATTAAAACATTGGTTTAAATTTTAATTAGATTTAACTAAAAAAAAGTTTATAGTTCCCTTTAAAATATGTTCTTCTAATCTCAATGTAATGGAGAACGTGGAGAAAAAAATTAAGACGCAAACTCGACTGCCCAACCAAGAGTTTAATAATGAAACGAAGAACTAAACCGAACATAACGGAACTACCGAGAACAAATGACCGACAACAGCCAAGAAAACAAAAACGGCTTATAAAGAGCACAATATAATAAGCCACCTGTGGTGCACCAAATGAGATGACGCTCGCCACCTGAGTGGGGAGTGGCGATAAGTCATAACAAAGGCCACGTGCAACTAAAACGCAAACTTAAACTCCACGCGCAATGTGACGGCGGTTGCCGAAAATACAAAAATAGGGGCGGGAAACTACTTGGTTACTTAAATCTAAATTAAACATATTTTAAAATAACACCCATTACAACCATTAAGACCATCAACTTCGCCCAAGGTGTTTTTCTTTTTCACCACAAGGTCTTCGTCATCCACTTTCCTCAACGGGGCTTAATGTGATGGGTCAAATGGTGTTACTGTTTTATTTATATGCGCTATGCACGTGCATTTTTCTTATTCATCGCATCTGTGGCGAAGTGTTTCTTGCACATGTTCATATCGCGACGATGATGAAAATGCAATTAGTTGGATCATGGCAGTTGGCGGATGGGCCAGTATTTTCATTGTCTACTGAACGTAGCTGAGTTTATGGTACATATATCAAAACGATCGGGCAGGTCCTTTGAGGAGCAGTGTATTGAATTTGCAGAGGACGAGAGGCTAGGCTGGTATATTTTAGAACGTTATATTAAGATGGATACCAAACTAATAAGTGTCCTCTTCCTGAATTTGGCAGCTCACAAAGGGGTGGTGCTCTTTTCTAGGTCAGTGGCCATGTGGTCAGCGTTGCCAGATATTCCGTTTAAAGGACACTCTTGACAAGTTCTTGTGAAAACAACTGGATAATTATTTCTAAGGAGACAGTTTGAAACACTGTCATGTCAAAGTTCACTTTCCTTTCTGGAACTTCCTAGAAGCTGAGGAAGCCAATTATTTCTCCAGTCTTCAGAGACATTTCCACTAGGACTAGATGATTCCGCTAATCAAACCCAGCAGTTTAGTACTTTATCATCTGCACAACCCAGACATTAGTGCAACACACCAAGGCACAAGCTCTAAGACATGGTTCCTCCAGACAATCTTGTGATGTTAGTTCAAGGAAAAGGAGAAAGTCAATAAATGTAATGACATCACACGTGAATAAATTGGGAGAATATAACAGATAGCTCTGACACAGGCAGAATCATTCTGTCTTTCTAACTTGGGCTTACTCAGAAGCTCTCATAGAATGACTTCCTGCTTTTTTATCATGGAAAAATAGTGGCAATGTGGGCATTCTGCCAGAGAGCTGTTTGGGGCTTATTGGTGTATGCAGGGCCTTCTTTTTTATACACATAATGGGTTTTTCTTAGTTGCACACTATTTTCATTACTGTTATTCATATATTACAATAACACCTGAAATACCATGCCTGGCCAAAAAAAAGGTTACACTCATATTTCATTGTACCGCCTTTAGCTTTGATTACAGCAAGCATTTGCTGTGGTATCGTTTACACAAGCTTTTGCAATGTCACATTTATTTCTGTCCAGAGTTGCATTCAAGATATTTTATTGATGATGGGAGATTTGGACCACTGTGCAAATTCTTCTTCAGCACATCCCAAAGATTCTCAATGGGGTTCAGGTCTGGACTCTGTCACAATTTGAGCCCAATGAATCCTGGCATTGTCATCTTGGAATATGCCCGTGCCATCAGGGAAGAAAAAATCCATTGATGGAATAACCTGGTCATTCAGTATATTCAGGTAGTCAGCTGACCTCATTCTTTGGGCACATAACGTTGCTGAACCTAGACCTGACCAACTGCAGCAACCCCAGATCATAGCACTGCCCCCAAAGGCTTATACGGTAGGCAATAAGCATGATAGGTGCATCATGTCAGCCGCCTCTCTTCGTACTCTGATGCACCCATCGCTCTGGAACAAGGTAATCTGGACTCATCAGACCACATGACCTTCTTCCATTGCTCCAGAGTCCAATCTTTATGCTCCCTAGCAAATTGAAGCCATTTTAGCCGGTTAGCCTCGCTGACAAGTGGTTTTCTTAAGGCTACACAGCTGTTTAGTCCCAATCCCTTGAGTTTCCTTCGCATAGTGCGTGTGGAAATGGCCTTACTTTCACTATTAAACATATCCCTGAATTCTACTGTTGTTTTTCTACGATTTGATTTCATCACATGTTTAAGTGATCGCCCAACACAATCATTCAAGATTTTTTTTGACCACATTCCTTTCTCGAAGATTATGTTTCCCCACTGTCCTCCCACTTTTTAAGAATGCGTTGGACAGTTCTTAATCCAATTTTAGTAGTTTCAGCAATCTCCACAGATGTTTTCTCTGCTTGATAATTTGACCCTTCTGAAACAGATTAATATTTTTCCACAACCACAGGAAGTGTCTTTCAACATGGTTGTTTAACAAATGAGAAGCTAGTCACTGCATCAATTAGGGTTAAATGACTTCTTGCCAGCTGAATCATAATCACCCATGCAGTAATTATCCAATGGGAGGCTCTTACTTATTTGCTTAGTTAAATCCAGGTGGTGACTTTTTTTTGGCCAGGCAGTGTATGTTCCTGCTAAATATAATGGCACAATTTTTTAAAATGTCTTTCTGACATGTTTTGATATTTGACAAATCTTTAAATGATCATTATTAGGCAGTTTGATGCATGTTGTGTGTATTAATGAGTCCATAAAGAAGCATAGGTGATAATTGGGTGGCTTAGTGGTTAACTTGTTTTCCCTGAGTGGTAGGGGCTTGGGTTTGAGTCCCTTTGTGGGTGGAGTTTCTATGTTCTGTCTGTGTGGGTTTCCTCTCACAGTCCAACAACATGATGATTAGGTTGATTGGATACTCATGTATGAATGTGACCCCCCCCCCCCCCACATATATATATATATATATATATATATATATATATATATATATATATATATATGTGTGTGTGTGTGTGTGTGTGTGTGTGTGTGTCCTGTTCTTAACCTCTTCTCCTTCCCCTGGTGCAGTCCCCCAGGGGGCTGTTTCTGATGGTGAGTATGCTGTGTGCAAATTGGATGCTGCTTCTGATTGGTGGGTGAGTGATTGTAAAAGTTTATATATGTGTGTGTCTGTAAAGTGTCATTGAGTATGAGAAAGGCACTATGTAAATAATAATTAGCAGGAAACAGCAGGGTGGAGCTATGTCCAGCATGGACCAAATTGGATGCTATTCAGTTTTCAACCTCTGAAGCATTCCTTTTCTGAGCCAACTTATAAGAGCTTTCTTCTCAAAACTGAGGATACAATTCAGTTCATGCTCAGCAAACATGATGAAGAGCAGCAGAACTGAAAGCACCAACATTTTGATTTAATTTTCTGCAATTTGGCTCTTCTTTCCTTTGAGAGATGAAAAACGGGTGGAAAGACTCTCTTGCCACAGCATTTTTTCAACATAGCCTTGAGTGGGACACTTGGAGCACCACTTTTACCTGTAAAAGTGCTTCATTCGTCATGGAAAACCGTGGCTGTCTCTTTCTCTGACATGACCAGTATGAGACATGGAAAATGATTAACCCTAGGCCCTGGTCTGGTTATCAGTAATTGTGACTGAATCAGTGACTACTGATCAATCCTTCACTGCTACACTAGTATGTTTTTATCTATGTGGTTTTTTGAGCATAAGGCCACAATAATTGGGTAGCAGAATGTTATTAGCTACAATCCAATTCATCATGTTTAATTTCTCTGTAGCTCAGTCTTAGAGCCAAAAGGTGGCACATCTGATTTAAAGACTTAGTTCTATTTTTTAGATGCTTTTATATTACATGGTCGACATACACTGTGTGCACAATTATTAGGCAAGATGTATTTTTGAGGATTCATTTTATTATTATTATACAGTGCTCTCGGTAAATCCAAAATGTTAATAAAGCTCAAACCTGAATGTTTAAGAAAGTAAAAGTGAGTTTTTGGCTTTCTTAGAAGAATATCTGTGTGCTTATGTGTGCAACTAATATTGTGCAGAATTATTATGCAATTTATGAAAAATGGAAATTTTCCAATCTCATTTTTCATCTGTTAAAGTGAGAGTAAAAACAACTCAAAATTTACAAATAAACTTTTCTGACATTCTGACAAAAAGAAATTAGTGAATATAGCCACCCTATAACAGTCAATTCAATAACAGTAATAAGCCTTCCATCCATGGAGTTTGTCAGTTTCTTAATCTGTTGCCATTCAATTTTTTGTGCATCAGCAACCACAGCATCCCAGACACTGTTCAGAGAGCTGTATTGTTTTCCCTCACTGTAAATCTCTCGTATAAGAAGGGCACACAAATTCTCAATAGGGTTTAGGTCAGGTGAGGAAGGGGGCCATGTAAATTTTCTTTCATCTGTAAGGCCTTTACTGGCTAGCCATGCAGTGGAGTACTTCGATGCTTGCAATGGAGCATTGTCCTGCATAAAAATCATGGTCTTCTTGAAAGATGCAGACTTTTTCCTGTACCACTGCTTGGAGAAAGTGTCTTCTAAAAACTGGCAGTAGGTTTGGGACTTGATTTTGAGTCCATCTTCAACCCGAAAAGGTCAACAAGCTCGACTATACTAATACCAGCCCATATCAGTATCCCACCTTCACCTTGCTGGCGTCTGAGTCGAAGTGGAGCTCTGTGCCCATTACTGATCCAGCCATGGGCCCATCCATCTGGTCCATCAAGAGTTACTCTCGGCCCATCAGTCAAACCTTTGGCTCATCAACCCTTTGAAAACTCTATCTTCAGATATTTTTTGGCCCAGTCTTGATGTTTCACCTTATGTGTCTTGTGCAGACAATAGTCAACATGTCTTTTTATAATGAACTGCAGTTTAAAAAGTGACCCTTAGCATTCGACATATAAATATAATGGGAAGATTGATAGGATATTCTAAATTGTCCTGTATGAATGTGACCTGTGAATGTGTGCATGTATGTCCAGTGATGGTTGGTGCTCTGTCCTGGTCTTAACCTCCTCCCCTTTCCCTGCACCCGGTAGAGTCCCCCATGGGGTGTCGTTTCTGACAGAGTACACTGTGTGTAGATTGGCTGCCACTTCTCATCAGTATGTGAGTGTTTGTAAAATCTGATATCTATCCCAATCCCTTGAGTTCCCTTCACATTGTGCGTGTGGAAAATCTCTTACTTTCACTATTAAAGATATCCCTGAGTTCTACTGTTCTTCTATGATTTGATTTCACCACACGTTTAAGTGATCACCAAACACAACCATTCAAGATTTTTTTCTGACCACGTTCCTTCCTCGAAGATGATGTTTCCTCACTGTCCTTCCACTTTTTAATAATGCGTTGGACAGTTCTTAATCCAATTTTAGTAGTTTCAGCAATCTCCTTAGATGTTTCCTCTGCTTGATAATTTGACCCTGCCAATAATTTGACCCTTCTGAAACAGATGAACAGCTTTTCCATGATGACAGGATGTGTCTTTCAGCATGGTTGTTTAACAAATGAGAAGCTAGTCACTGCATCAGTTAGGCTTAAATAACTTGTTGCCAGCTGAAACATAATCACCCATGCAGTAATTATCCAATGGGAGGCTCTTACTTATTTGCTTAGTTAAATGCAGGTGGTGACTTTTTTTTGGCCAGCAGTGTATGTTCCTGCTAAATATAATGGCACATTTTTTTTAAATGCCTTTGATATTTGACAAATCTTTTAATGATCATTATTAGGCAGTTTGATGCATGTTGTGTGTATTAATGAGTCCATAAACAAGCACAGGTGATAAATGGGTGGCTTAGTGGTTAGCATGTTTGCCTCTGGGTGTTAGGGTCTTGGGTTTGTGCCTGTTTGTAGGTGGAGTTTCCATGTTCTATCTGAGTGGGTTTCCTCCCCCAGTCCAAAAACATGGAGATTGCACAAAGGTTACATCTATCTGTAAAGTGCTGTATAAATGTAAATAATAATAATAAAGATGGTACACAACAGAGGAGGAGCCTGTTAAGTCCATTTAATTCCTGTACCCAGTGTAAAGAAATCCAAGCTGCAGTAGTGTGGTTGCCTATTCAGCACTCTTTGAACAAAATGGGCTTTGATCTCACCCCTGTGGTAGATTTTTCATTGTGACTCCATTGGTCTGACAGTGTGTACTTGGCAGGGTGTCGAGGAGCTTCACCTCTCAATCCAGTCAATCCATCAGCATTTCTTCTGTGTGAAACAAGGCACTGTTGGGCATTCTGATGGAATTTTAATAGGGTCAGTTGGCTGGACATCTCTCATTTCATGTCTCTTAAAATGTCCTTCTGTGTGGCTGTGTGGAAACAAGGTGTTGTGTGTATTTGAAAAGCTCTGTAGGTCAAACTTGTTTATGTCAATGACTGTCCATACAATTGTATATTCTATTACATCAAGGAAGGTGCAGAGCCTGGACAAATCTAGCACAGATCCTGACCTTGCATTTTAAAAATGACAGACACGTAGTCCTACCTAGAGTTTTTTAAAATGCCATAAAAAGATTAATTTAAATGTTGAGATCTTTGGGCTCTTCTTTTAGTGATCATCAGAAAATCCAAACTACATTGTTGTGAGACCTAACAATTTAATGGTTCTTAATGTTTCAGCTGAAGTTAAATGGCTGATTTGGGAAAAGTTCCCTTTGATATGTTTGACAGCTGATTTGAAGCTGATGGAGCATAGATATGTGAACCCAAATATAATGTTTCTTAACAACCTCAGTGTGGTTAACCAATGTATCTCCAGCTCAGTAACCCACGTCTGTTACAGCACTATACTTTTAAAATGTTTTTATAGATGTTCATAGCCCTAGACAGTTGTCCATTATTTAGTGTTTTTCAGATCTTAAGTAATATAGCATTCTTGGGCCTGGTTTATCTAGGAGAATTTAAAATTGAAATATTAACAAAGTGCTCATAGACTGAGTTGACACTAGGTTGACTTAGCTGTATCTAATGTATACATGGTACATTTTAGATCAGAGTAAATGTTCTTGAGTTTTCACTTTCCATTCTGTTGATAGGTACAGACAATTTCACCATTTTAGTAGAGTAAAGCAGTGCTCCATTATAGCAGCCCCACTGTGACATAGACTGCACAATAACCCCAAGTTAAGTCACACTGCTGTGCAGATCATATTTGCAATATTTTAATTGCAGAGTAGGTCATTTTCTTTTACATGGATTTTAAGGAATACAGAGGACAACTACAGCTTGTATATTATTAAAAAATATATCGTTGCTACAGGAATGGCACAGATGCCCAGTAGAAACTGCAAATTTTGCAATACATGACTAGCTAGAACAAAGGAAAACTATACTTTCAGGGGTTTTTTAATTACACTGTTATGAAGCAAGCAAAAAGCAAAAAGTTGCTGTAGGGATAGTGTTTATTTTTAGTAGCAGCTGTTATTCACTTCTTGTCTGTTTTTACACCCAACCCCCACCCACCAACCAACCCTTTGCTGCCACTGGCATGGTCTGCCCACGTCTACTCCATCTTTTCCACTTTACGCCCCACTTGCACTGATGCACAGTGATCCTGTACAAGGCTTTTATATTCCTCAGGCAGTGCTCAGCACATACTGGCTGCAGTGACCCCCATGTCAAAGTGACCCTGATTCCCATGGCCTGATTCTGACTGCACGACTGCAGTCAGAACAGTGAAAACAAATGCTATAGAAAATCCCAGTTTGCACTAGGGGTTCCACGCTGACTTGTTCGTGACTAACAGGGAACACCCACAATTTTAAATCTAGGGACTAATCAATATATATTAATTAAATGGGGTTCATTTATGTATCTTACAGGGGTTTAGCTTTTCTCGCTTCTAAGGTACGATTCTGGAGATGCAATATTTCGATTTTGATATCTAGAGTGTTATAACAACCTGTCAAAGGCAAACTATACACATTTTAACTGCAGTTATCATCTTTAAGAAGGACAATAGCTGTTTTGACTCCAAACTCTTATAAATAGATAGAAAACAATGAGACCTTTATCTGCTACTTGGAATGACAACAGAAAGAATATGACATTTTCCATGCATCATTAAGTTTAAATGTTCTCTTCTTAATCTCTTAAGAAGTGTCTCTAAAACAGGCACATCCCTCACCAACTAAGAATACCCACACTTTCCCCTACACCGGTATCCCTACACCTCACTAATACATTTCTGTAATGCTGTATTTTCATTACAGCCATCATTCATTTTCCTAGGACTGTATGATATGGACAAATACACAATATAAATATAACTACATTGCAGTTATATTGCTACATATCTGTATTGGAACATGACTTGCAAGATATGTAGTTAAAGATTGGTCTGCATTACTTGAACATAACTATTGACTAAGGCTTTGATTCATTGGAATAAGTAAAGGCAGTAAGTAAAGATCTCAGTGAAATGTCTGGTGTGAGAATAGTATAAATGTGACCACCAATGAGCGCCAAGGTATTATTTTTTATGCTATGGATTCAGGAGCCTGGATGTGTAAAAAGAAACCTGCATTGGTTTCTGAAGATTTCAGTGTTCTTTCATCACGTCAGAAGTTGTGATGTGAGAGCATACAATAACACATACTCAACAACACACATACACACACACACACATACACACACAAACACGCACACGCCCTTTCTGAGAGTGAAACCTTAGTGTGCAGGGTAAATAAATGGTTTGTGGAGGTGCAGAGCTCGCTCTCGTAATTGATCTCTCCCCTATGGCATTTCTTTTCCTCAGCATGAGGGCAGCAAGTGGATCCGGAAGCCTCTCCCCAGTCGTGCTACATGCCGCATGCACACACCCTGAGCAAGTGAGCCTCCGGCCTCGGCAGCACCGCTCATGAATAACAAAACATAACTCACGTCGTCTGGACATTTCCGCTAGTTTGACCCTCACTGGGATCGTTTGCGCCTCATCGATCCGCCCGCCAGGGCTTCCCCCAAAGACGTGTATGAGTAGGGAACGTTTAATGAGGGGTCAGAGGAGTGACCTCCTCATTCACTCCTCTCCTGGCATGGGTCCCGGCTGATGAGATCCTGGGTACTGCTGGCTGCCCAGTATGGAAGACCACTGTGGACTGGATTCAGACTGCTCATCAGATAGTGGTAGACAGACAGGACAATCATACAAAGGAAGACAAAGAATTTAAATTGTGTGTGTGTGTGTGTGTGTGTGTGTGTGTGTGTGTGTGTGTGTGTGTGTGTGTGTGCATGCATGGGTGTATGAAAGACACTTTATGCTCTAGAAGGCTTGTTTGTGTGTATGTGTGTGTATATGAAAGACAGTGGTAATCACATCATTCTCATAGGCTATTTTATTCTTTGTGCATTTGTGTACATGTGTGCCTGTGGTTTCAGCTCATCTCAGCCAGTACTTAATGGCAGAGAAGCTTATTTTAGGGGAGCAGTGGTGAGCAGGAAGCATTGATACACAGAGCAGAGCATTAGCACTCTGGCTACATACAAGCTAAAGAGATCAGGTGGACAGGAGGGTGTCTAGCTGGAAATGAGTTTATCCTCATCAACCATCTCTAGAACATAGCAGAGGGTGAGAGAGAGAGAGTGTATGCAGACCTGAGAAAAACCTGACAGTAGGTGTGAGGGAGAAAGACAGAAGATGAGGGAGAGAGTAATCTAGTGAGAAAGAGTGGATGTGCATGTGCTCATATGGCATGCAAACACTCTTGCATGCGATATGATTTCCAGTGCAGTGCCTATCGATTATAGCTCAGTACCTTTTCCTCCTACAGGGTGTGTGTGTGTGTGACTGTGTGTAGGTGTTTGTGTCACACTGAAAAACCCCATGGCAAGCTTTGTGTTCCACTGTGAAATTTCAATTAGAAATAACTTTATTACTTAATGTCCCCCAGAGACAACATTTCATCTTTGCTATCAATAAAAGCAAGCTTGCCTGTCAGAGCCGCAGTAGATCCTGAGGGCCACTGCACCACCTGAGACACACACAAATAATGTAGTGTTACCTTTTGGGGAACTTCAAATTTACTTGAATCTAACGCAGTGCCCAATATGGTTATTAGCCAAAATAAGCAAAAAGTTTTTTTCCCAAAGAACCACACACACACACACACACACACACACACACACACACACACACACACACACACACACACATGCACACATGCATTCGCACAGATAACAAAGTTTGACACTTACCATTGCTCTAATTCAGTCAGGCATAAGTACTGCTAACGCTCCTAATTGCATGTTTGAGCGTGTCTCAGTACAAAAGCACTGGCAGGAGTCTGTCTTTAAAGCCTTGAGCAATGCTGTGGGTCATTCATTCTTCCCACTGTGAGCTGGATCAGAGCAGCAGTGAGCAACACTTGGCAATTCTCTGCTGGGGAATTAGAGAGGGTCCCTGAGCCAAGTGGAATCTAAACCGGACATGGCTTAATTAGAGGCAGTGTTGACTCAGTCATTTTCCATCCTGTGGCGGTGAGGTCTGAAATCATTGATCGTGCTCATAAATGGACTTGGATGTGTACACATGAGCCAAAATTTAACTGTTTTAAAGGAGTCAGAAAAATAAAACAGGCTTTGGCTCCTGGTGTTGGAGTTAAAATCCCTCCATGGATCAGTAATGCGTCTTTGTGAGTGAAAGCCAGGAGAAGAGGACCATTCTGGATGAAAAGGGAAGGTATAGGTGGAAGAGAACCGGAAGTCTCCTTCTTGCTTGCTTGTACTCTATTGAGTCTAGCTATGCTAAACTGAGGCAGAATTTCAGATTGACAAAGCACCAGTTTAGGAAGTAAGCTGTCCTGTATTTTATTGATCCTGAAGAAAAATACATTAATTCGAATGGTCTTCATAACAAGACCCTCCTCAATAGATTCTATTTGGGCCACCTGGAAGTTCAGCAGACTGTGGTGTAACAGTGGGCTCATAAGCTACTCTGGGAACAGTTTGCCATCTTTTTATGTCCTAATAAATAGAGTTGTGTGAAGCAGGGGACCTGGTATTAGATCTGGGCCAGAAGTGTCTCATTGTAAGATGCATTTCTATGTGGCAGCTCTGAGTCTGTAGGGGTTTTGTTGAGGGTTAACTCCAATTTTTTCTCTCTAAAAACATTTTCTGCCACATTTCACAATGTATTGCATTTTTTGTGTGTATTTTTTTTATTTGTGTTTCTAGATTAAGAAGCAGCACAAAAATGACCCCACACAGAACACAGAATGAGTCAGAAAAATAGGTTTTAGAAAGTATATATAACCAGAGCCATGGTAAAGATCTCACAGTGTGAGTTTGTATCTGGTGAGTATTTTTACTATTTTAAACTGGGTCAGGCAGGTGGGGGCCAGTTTTTTTTACCCATCAGCAGGTGTGGGTGAAAATGGACAAAATATGACAGAAGGAAAAAAGAAAAGCTTGCCCATGGTGTTTTTCTGATTGTTTTTTTCTTTTTACATTAGAGTTTTTAACATTAGCTTCATAGTACTTTGTACCCTCTTCTTTGCCATAGAATGATAAAGGAGAAAGAGGAAAATACCTTGCTGTGTCTACACACACAGACACACACACACACACACACACACACACTTGCAATAATTTTAAACGCCCTAAAATAAATGTTTTTTTTCTGCCTATTAATCTACTCCTCTGTAAGCTGTATAACATCTTGTTGCAAATATTAGAGCTTATTTTAAGACAAACATGAATCAAGTTCATACATTCATAAATTTTTGTCACAAACATTTTGAGCATAAATGGATCAGGATATACTGTACTTCACGCTTCAGAGCCCTGTGTCGTTCCATATCAGAAATAAGCTGTTGGTGGTTTTTTGCATTCTGAATAGCACATCAGGAATGACCCTGCCTTCAGTCAGACTCTCTCACGTTGCATATAGAAATGCTTGATTTGCAGGATTTGCACAGTTGTGCTGTTCTTATTGTTTCCGTTTAAAATATTACATATTACATTCTTTGTTTTTTATCCAACTCAGTCATTGCCATTCAAACCACTATAGCTACTCAAATTTGCCAGCATAGCAGTGCCAGTTCAGAAATAAAAAAAAAACCCTGATATTGGGTGGGAGGGTAGTTCTACTACATCTGTGATTATATTGGTACATATTATGATATACAGGGCCTTGAAAAAGTATTCATACCCCTTGAAATTTTCCACAGTTGCAAACTTAAATGTATTTTATTGGGATTTTACAGCGGATGAAATAAGTATTGAACACGTCACCAGTTTTCTAAGTAAATATATTTCTAAAGGTGCTATTGAGATGAAATTCTCACCAGATGTTGGTAGCAACCCATTAAATCCACACATGCAAAGAAATCAAACCATAGAGTTTTGTGTAATTATGAGAAATGACACAGGAAAAAAGTATTGAACACATGAATAAAAGAGAGGTGCATAAAGCCATGGAAAGCCATGACACCAGCTGAAATCTATCAGCAATCCTGCAATCTTGACACTCAGTGCAAATTAATATCAGCTGGTTCAACTGATGGCCTATAAAAAAGTGTCTCATTACCAAGGTGCCCCACAAGAAACATTTCATGATGGGTAAAACCTGTGAGCTCTCGCAAGACCTTCGCAACCTTATTGTTGCAAAACATACTGATGGCATTGGTTACAGAATAATTTCTAAACTACTGAAGGTTCCAGTGAGCTTTGTTGGGGCTATAATCTGGAAGTGGAAAGAACATCATTTCACCATAAACCAGCCATGACCAGGTCCTCCACGCAAGATTTCAGATGGAGGAGTTAAAAGTATTATCAGAAGAGTTGTCCAAATGTCAAGGACCACCTGTGGAGAGCTACAGAAAGACCTGGAATCAGGAGGTACAATTGTTTCAAAGAAAACAATAAGAAATGCACTCAACCTCTATGGCCTGTTAAAACGCTCACCATACAAGACTCCATTGCTGAAGAAAAAGCATGTTGAAGCGCGTTCAAAGTTTGCCCAACAACATTTAGAGAAGCCTGTGAAATACTGGGAGAATATAGTCTGGTCAAATGAGATCAAAATTGAACTCTTTAGATGCCATAATACATACCATGTTTGGAGGTCAAAAGGCACTGCATATCAACCCAAAAACACCGGCAATGAAGTTTGGAGGTGGGAACATCATGGTGTGGGGCTGTTTTTCCGCATACGGCACTGGCACGCTTCATATAATTGAAGGAAGGATGAATGGACAAATGTACCGAGATATTCTTGATGAAAACCTGCTGCCATCTACCAGTATGATGAAGATGAAACGAGGGTGGACATTTCAAACACACAGCCAAGGAAACTCAAATGGTTTCAGAGAAAGAAAATAAAGCTGCTAGAATGGCCCAGCCAATCACCTGACCTGAATCCAATTGAAAATGTATGGAAGGAACTAAAGCTCAGAGCTCATAGTAGAAGCCCACAGAACCTTCAGCATTTGAAGAGTGTTTATGTGGAAGAATGGGCCAAAATCACACCTGAGCAATGCATGTGACTAGTTTCTCGATACAGGAGGCATCTTGAAGCTGTCATCACCAACAAAGGCTTTTGTACGAAGTATTAAATCAATTTCAGTAAGCGTGTTCGATACTTTTTCCCTGTTTCATTTCTCATTATTACACAACTTAATTTCTGGACATCTATGGTTTGATTTATTTGCATGTGTGGATTGGATAGGTTGTTACCAACATCTGGTGAGAATTTCATGTCAATAGCACCTTTAGAAATATATTTACTTCGAAAATTGGTGACGTCTTCAATACTTATTTCACCCACGGTATATCATAAAAGAACACAAAGTAGCAAGTAATTGTGAAGTGAAAAGAAAATGATACATGGTTTTCAAATTTTTTAATAAATAAAAATCTGGAAAATGTGGGGTGCATTTGTATTCAGCCCCTCTGACTCAATACATTGTGGGACCACCTTTCACTGCAATTACAGCTGCAAGTCTTTTGGGGTATGTCTCTACCAGCTTTGCACATTTACAGGTTGAAATGTTTGCCCATTCTTCTTTGCAAAATCACTCAAGCTCAGTCAGATTGGATGGAGAGTGTCTGTGAACAGCAATTTAAGTCTTTCCACAAATTCTCAATGGGATTCTCAATGGCATTGTAACACATGAATGTGTTTTGATCTAAACCATTCCATTGTAGTTCTGGCTGTATGTTTAGGGTCGTCCTGCTGGAAGGTGAACCTCCGCCGCAGTCTCAAGCCTTTTGCAGCCTCTAACAGGTTTTCCTCCCCTGTATTGCCCTGTATTTAGCTCCATCCATCTTCCCATCAACTCTGACCAACTTCCCTGTGCCTGCTAAAGAAAAGCGTCCCCACAGCATGATGCTACCACCACCATATTTAAAGGTGGGGATGGTGTGCTCAGGGTGATGTTCAGAGTTAGTTTTCCACCACACATAGCATTTTGCATTTAGGCCAAAAAGTTCAACTTTGGTCTCATCTGACCAGAGCAGCATCTTCCACATGTTTGCTGTGTCCCCTACATGGCTTGTGGCAAACTGCAAATGAGACTTCTTATGGTTTGCTTTTAAAATTGGCTTTCTTCTTGCCACTCTTCCATAAAGGCCAGATTGTGTGGAGTACACAGCTAATAGTTGTTCTGTGGACAGATTGTCCCACCTGAGCTGTGAATCTCTGCAGGTCCTCCAGAGTGACCATGGGCCTCTTGGCTGCTTCTCTAAATAGTGCTCTTCTTGCCTGGGCTGTCAGTTTAGGTGGATGGCCATGTCTTGGTAGGTTTGCAGTTGTGCCATACTCCTTCCATTTTCAGATGATGGATTGAACATGATGATGATGATGGATTGCTCCATGAGATGTTCATAACTTGGGATATTTTTTTATAGCCTAACCCTGCTTTACATTTCTCCACAACTTTATCCCTGACCTGTCTGGTGTGTTCCTTGGTTTTCATGATGCTGTTTGATCACTAATGTTCTCTAACAAACCTCTGAGGTCTTCACAAAACAGCTGTAGTTATACTGAGAATAAATTACACACAGGTGGACTCTATTTGCTAAGTTGGTGACCTTTTGAAGGCACACTGGATGTTATTTAGGGGTATCAGAGTACAGGGGGCTGAACACAAATGCATGCTACACTTTCCAGATTTTTATTTATTAAAACATTTGAAAACCATGTATCATTTTCTTTTTACTTGCTACTTTGTGTTTATTTATCACATAAAATCCCAATAAAATACAGTTTGTAGGTCTAATATGAAAAAATGTGGAAAAGTCCCTGTAAGTTTATATTAAAAACACTATTGTAAACCCCTTCAGTGTCAAATGGTTAAATTCTGGCCTGGATTAGTTGTATTAATTGAATGACATGATTTGTTACACTCATCTGAGATTAGTCCTGAAGACCACAGCACACAGCAGTGAACTATATGTTTGAGGACTTGTTTGCATTTTTCAGCATTCTGCAATATCAATGTTACAAGGACAGGACAGGACTGTGATAACCATTAGCACATGATATATTGTGAAGCCCTATTATGCATCTAAATATAGTATACGCAGTTCAGAGGGTGGTTGTCCATGAACTCTGCTAATGTGAATAGGAAGCTGCTGGCAGGCACTAATGACATGGTAAGATTAGACTGAACACTAGTGCTGCTAGACTTCCCAGGACCTTTGACTCAGCACTTAGCTGAGTGTTGGTTTATACTCAGTTGGTGGGTCTGTTGCAGAGTGAGGGAAAGAGAAAGAGGGAGAGAGAGAGACAGAGAGAGAGAAAGAGGGAGAGGGAGAGAGAGAGTGCTCAACGGACTGAATGTCAGACTCCTCATAGCAAAAGAGCTCTTCTAAGATCAGTCCCTGTCTTTTGTGACCTAGTGGATTAGGGTCATGTGACAGGAGGTATCTCATGCTACGTAACAGTAATCTAAATTCTGGTGCTCTGTGAATTTTGGAGACAGGGCTGATTTCCTGCTCTGGTCCCCATGAATGTGTTTGTGCATGAACACTGCATATGTGTTTGATTAAGGTGGCGTATAATGAGTTTGGGTGCATTCCATGTGTGTATGATGGAGAGAGTAGGGCAGTGAGAATTAATTTAAACAAAAATTTTGTATTTTCTTTGTTGTAGCACTGTGAGTGTGTGTGTGTGTGTGTGTGTGTGTGTGTGTGTGTGTGTGTGTGTGTGTGTGTTTGCATGTGGATGTGTGCATATATGCCTGTTATTGATTTTATGCATGTATTCATGTGTGCGTGTCTGTATTTGTGTGTGTTTGGCCCTCTCTCTCTGTGTTTGTGTGTGTATGTGTGTGTGTGTGTGTGTGTCCATGTACTGTCAGTAGTAATTGAGATCATCTTCATGGGGTTTTGGGACTAACTGAATCTGGTGTATGCTATATAGCAGTGCTGAATAGCTCTCCATGGTCAATCTGCCTGTTGTTACTACAGCTTTCAGTGCTGCCTGTCAGCAATAGTAGTCAATTGCATTTCGGTAGGCCCACACCACAAGTTGGCTAAACAGCAGTCATCAGAAGGAAGGGCAAAGAGTAAGGAAGGATAGAGGGGTGGAGAGTGAGAGAGCAAGAGAGAGAGAGAAGGAGAGATGCGGAGGCATATGACTGAATGAAGAAAGATAGAGAGAGCAAGAGAGGGAGAGAGAAAGATGGAAATTTCTAAAGAGAGAGTCTGTAAGACACAGTCACGCAGAGGGAGAGAGTTTTAGACCGAGGGTGAGACAGAAGAAAGGGTGGGAGAGAGGAGAATGGAGAGGGTCTTTCCAGAACTTGACAGGGAGTAGAGTGAAGCAAAGAGAGGAGCTGCTAACTCCTCCAGGTCTCAGTATGCAGCAGACAGGCTGATGCTAATGCAGACGTGCTCTCGTCTCTGTCCAAGTGGCCCAGGCTACATGGGCCTCTATCGATTGTCTTAGCCTGATATTTTATTGAAGAGTTAGAAGGCTTGACTTAGCATTTGAGGAATAGCTTCTGTTAATGCGTGCTCACATGTGTATGTACATGTGTGTGCATGTGTGTGCTTGTGTGAGTGTTTAATGTATGTCTTGTGCTTAATTAATACTTTTAAAGTTTTTTTTTTCTCTTTCCCTGTGTTTCCCTAATTAATTTCCTTTTCCTTTCAACAATTTGTCAGTTTGTTCCATAACACCATTTTCTCTCTCTCTTTCTCTAGGTCTTCTCCAGTTTTCCAGTATTCCCTTTCTCCTCTTTCCTTCACTGGTGTCAAATTCAACTTTCACTTCTCTCTTTGCCTAACCACACCCCCAATTCTTGACAACCTGATTAGGGTTGTCCTAATCAGTTGCCTGACACATACTTCTCATATCAAATGAAAGGCTTTGCTTATCGTAGAAGTCAACCCACAAAAAGAAAGTGTGAGGGAGAGCAAGTGGGGGAGTGTGAACCATGTAAGTCAGAGGCCCTATGGTGTTTCTTTGTCCTTCTCCATTTCTCTGAGAGCCATGCTTCTTCTCATATTAACGGCAGACCCCTGCAGCATGATGGGAATCAGAAGCCGCCCACTCCTGCTCTCTGCTGGAGATGGAGCGCAGAGAGATCCATCATTTTTCAGGACTTCAGGGAACACTCGCGTGCTCACATCCCTTGTGAAATGGGCTGTCAAAGAATATCCTCTTTTCTAAAATAAAATAAACTTCCTAATCTTAGTACCACCACCTTTGTCTTATTAGTATTAGTGTTTAGATGATGGCATTCAGTTTGCAGTTTGTATAGTGCAATAGTGTTAAAGTTATGGTTAACTCTGTGCTACCATACACTTTATTAGAAACACATACTCTTGCCACTTTATTTGCTACATTTACAGGTATTAAATGACACATCTGTTACCATGCAATTCATTACTAGTTAGTTGCTGACCATAGCACCACTGTTGAGCAGATATTATGTGGTGGGTGCACTATTCTCAATTTAGCAGTTATACTGACATGGTGGTGGAACGGTGTGGGTGTTGTGCTGGTATGACAAGAAGCAGGCTCTGGAGTTATTACATCTACCATTCATAGTTATCCAGCTAACAGTGGTCATATGGTCAGACTCTGACCACTGTTGGAGACATGGAGGCTGGCTACCACACATAAACCTTGACTTTGTTATAATAAATAAATGTTTCTAAAAAGATATTGGTGGATTTCTGGATCATGCATGTCCCAAATTATACATGTCAACACACAGGTCTCTGTAAGGTATAAGTGGTATAAGGGTAGCAAAGTTGACAGATGAAGGGAAGCTAACATTAAAGGGAACTAGGAAAAGACTATTGTCTGGCAAATATCCTGATGCAGTGGACCATCATTGGAGACCAGTGTCCTTGCATTAGCCACCCTGAAGCCCACGTTAGGTGCCAGAACATTCAGCCCTAAGCCTAGATGCTGTGCTGTTTCAGGGATGCAGGCTTCGTTGTGACTGAGGCTATTTCAGGAGCAAATCTATACATGGATTTGTGGTGGCATGCTTCAATGTGGCGCTCTGGTGGTCGGCCATGCCGTTCTAGCCATCACTTGACAAGCACACACCGTGGAGGCTTTCAGACTTGCTCAGCCTTGCGATGTATGCACAGGGGGCAAATTTATATGTGATTTCTTTTTCATATCTATCATGAAACAAAATCACTGGGCAATGGATATGTATCCTGAATACTGATGGTGGTGCTCTATTTGTGTCACAGGTTATTCATGGCTTGTCAAGGATAAAAATTCCTCAACTTTTTCCCCCACTCCCAAACTGCGAATGTCATGTTGTTGTTGTTGTTTAGTAGTAAGTGCAATGCAGCACAAGGATTGCATGAGCTCACTGATGTACTGTAGATGCCTAGGACCAGATGCCTAGGTATTTTTATTTCATAATGGTGCAACTTGTCAGTGGCAGCAAAGACAACTCCGTCATCTTGGTGGTGGAGAGGTTCCCACTGGAGCCAATTTACTCTGCTCCAGCTATTATCAGCCCTGCACATCATTTTGTTACAGCAACAACAAAAAAGCTGCTGCTTGGTGCAGCTTTGTAGTAGTAGGAGGGATCCAGGCAGAGCTCCGGAGGGGCTGCGTCTGCCACGATGCCTCAGCCATGGTCTTTTAAAAGCACCTTTGTGGGATTTGGCAACCATTCATTTCGAAGGGGAGAGGTGAAAGGGAAGTCTGCAGAGGGGACCAACAAAGACAAAGAACCATGCAAGCAAGCCCACTGCATTCCCAATCACACACACACACACATGCACACACAAGCCCACTGCATTCCCTCACATGCACTCACACACACAAGCCCACTGCATTCCCACTTGCAAACACACACACACACACACACACACACACACACACACACACACACACACACACACAAGCCCACTACCTTCTCTCACACACCAACACACACTAGCACACTGCATTCCCTCACATGCACTCACACTACGTTCCCACGCACACACACACAGACACACATGCACACACATACTATAGTCCCTATCATACACACACACCTAGGTACATAGACACACATACACATAGACGACATTTCCTTCACACACACATACACATACACACACTACATTCCCACACAAAAGCACACACATAATATAGTCCCTCACACACACACACACACACACTACATTCCTACACACACACTTGCGCATTCCCTTGCACATTTGCTGGTAGCAGGCGACATGTCAGGAGGCTGATAAGAGCTCCCATTTTGCGTGAGATCAGCGTGTGCGTTCACGGGTGAATTGCCACCCGCATGTTTGACAGCCAATTCAGGTAAACAAAACAAGTGGAACAGAACCTTTGGCTGAGACCCCTGAGCCTGTCTGTAGTTAACCTCACAGAGAGAGCAGGGCAGGCCCCTCTGCACACTCCCTGGTTAATTAAATGTCAGGTGCATACCTGGATTTCCTACCTCAGCCTCATTAACCTTATGCAATCAATACGTCTGCCTGCAGTTACCTGTTCATTTCAGAGATTTCACAGGGCAGCTTTTACAGGTATCTTTCTGTGGTGTGCACACTAATGTCTCAGACTAAGTGTCATCACTCACACTCTGCATATTCAAACTAGTGAAAAGTGAGCAAACAAAAAAAAAAGAAAATGGGAAAATGAAGGCAAGTAAAACCAGCATGAATTGTGTGTTAGATGAGCTGATATTGGAGGTGGCGGGGCGGATCACGGCAAGTGGGTCATCTGTCGCCACGTGGTTGAGTTGGTTAGTGTGATATCTCTATGCCATCTGCGTCTCTATGATGTTTTTATTTATGCCGCTGCACATTTGCGTGGGAGGTCACCCTAACTAGGCACCGACGGGTGACGTCTCCGCCCGATGCCTGTCCGCTCTCATTGGGGTCAGGCACGGGATGGCAGGGGGTTTTCCCCAGGGAGTTGGCAGGCGAAGCTGTGTTCATTAGGTCATGCGTTTGCTCACGGCATCCAATAACAGCGTCAGAAGCGGCATGGTGGGTAACATCCCTGCTGCAGGCAGATCTCAGGCTGTCTGCCACGTGTGTGTTTGTGTGCCCTTGCCCAAGGACTCAGGCCTTTTCATCTTTAGATCAAGACGAGGCCATGGCTTCCTCCACATGGCCTAAGCTCTGTCTGTGTCTACAGCCAAACCAACTTTGCTTCAACAGCAGAAGAGCAAGGGCATGCAGCCTTCCACAGGCTGAAGGGTGAATGTGTGAAGAAGTGGCATGAGGTTAATGTCATGCCCTGAAAGCACTTTCTAAAAGTGTGTAGCTATAGTGGCAACAGTGCTGACCTGGGTGATTTATCACTATATGACCAAGTTGCTGTGGGAACGGTTTGTCTTATCACGTTAGTGCTCTATTATAGGTTTTCAGTCGCAAGACTCTAAGCGCCTTAATCCACACAGGCCCCTTCAGTGACACCCCTTATTCGATTATCCCTATTGGAGTCAGAGGAGCCGTGAAACAGGTCAGGCCAAGCTCCTGAGTAAGCCTGTATAACCTCTCAGACCCAGGAAGTGAGTGGTGTCACCAGGCCAGGACATGATCCTTAGTTTTTCAACCAGTCTTAAAACTGCAAATTACCATGGCTGTCACATTGCATACACCATCACCATGGATGTTGTATTTCTGCACATGCTGTGTACTCTATTCTCTCTCACTGTGTCTAGTAAAATAGTGTTTGCTGGTGTTTCATTGACATGTTTCTCACATGGTTTCAGGGTTAAAAAAGCATTGATTGTTTTTTTCTTCTCTCTCTCTCTTTCCCTCTCTCTCTGTCTCTGTCTCTTCCTCTATCTGTCTCTCTCTCTGGGTTAACCATCATATCAAACTGCAACCTTCCATCCTGCCTGTGACCACCATGTCTGACGCAACTCTAGGTAAGAAAAACAGGATCATGTATTCCTGTGTCCAGTGTGACTGCACTGCTGAACCAGTTAAACAGCACCACATAATTAGTACTCACACAAACACGGGCTATACGTCCGGACACCCCACACACACACACACACATACACCTCCTCACCCATCCAGTCGCCCTGATTTACCAAGTTTGGAATGAAATACATGGGAGCCTTGGGGGAAAAAAAACAGTCTGTGACCTAGATGCTTCTTTGCTTTCGAGGGAGAGATGGCTATTACTGTTCTTAATACTCTAGTTCTATACCCAAATGAGGCATTCTGATTTAGTTAACTTAAACGGTCTTTCACCTGTCGAAACTGCCTCAGCAGATCAGTAATGCCTTATCCATTTAGCTGTGCACATTAAAGCAATGCATTGCCAAGACTTGGATGAACATTTCATAGGTAAAACAACACGTTAGGTTTCCCCATCTAAAAACTTTTGCCTCAGGCATCCGCACTGCAAACACAAGCGTGCCATTTGGTAGAGTGCTACCGTGGCAATTAATGGATAAATACTCATTCATGCCATGTTTTTGTTAAAAGCTCTGACCTTTCACACCTGATTTATTCACTGCCAGTAAGTGGCTGGCGTTTGTACGTCCCTGACCACGCCATCCCCACCCCCTTCAAAGGTGTATATGCTTATTATTAACACACCAAAATAAAAGTACTTAATGCATTTCATTGTTTATCCCTGTGTGTGTGTGTGTGTGTGTGTGTGTGTGTGTGTGTGTGTGTGTGTGTGTGTGTGTGTGTGTGTGTGTATTTGTGTGTGTGTGTGTGAGAGAGTGTGTGTGGATGTCCGTAAGCTCTGTTGAAAATGGAATAGTGTGTTGTGTGAGGAGCTGTTCATTTAGATAAGGCTGACTTTAGTGAGGCATGAAAAGGTTTGTGTTGGACTGCTGTATCACATTGCTTTGCTAGCCATGAGCAGGAGCACTGACGTACCAGGACTCTCTCTCTCTCTCTCTCTCTCTCACACACACACACTTTTTTCCCTCTCTTCTTGTCTCTCTCTCCTAGCCTTTGGAGAGAAACTTGAAGTAATCCTATTTGTCAACATCACAGGTGCAAGCTGAGCTGCAGGCTGTCTGGGCAAGAACTCCAGCCTGGGGCTTAGAGTGAGTGGAGAAGCCTTATGGGGAGTGTGATCAGTTCATGTGTGTGTATGTGGGTTTGTGTGTGTGCATGTGTGTATAGGGTGTGTGTGTGTGTGTGTGTGCGTGTATGTGTGTGTGTGTGTGTGTGTGTGTGTGTGTGTGTGTGTGTAGCCTGTTACCCTGTGCCCCAAGATGCTCTGAGATCACATGCTCTGAGTCAACATTTTATCTTCAGAGCCTCCAGTATTTCCATAAAATCTGTTTCAAATGCTCAGGTGTTTTCAGCCTTCACCTGGTCTTCCTTCAGGTATGAATCCTTTCTTAAAGGCAGGAGATCACACATGAAATTAGCCTACACACACAAGCACTACAGTATTGCTCTGATGGCTGGAGTGACACAGGGTTACATCAGTCTTAAATTGACAACATTAAGGGACAAAGGATTGACAAATTAGATTACAGCTAGCATTAATGCAGACCACAGAGTCTGTCATTAAGATAAAATGATACTATTGAGGCAGCTTCCTTTGTGACAAGGTCGATTTGTTTTTCTCCTTTTTCAACTTTCACCTCATATGCCTGGTCATATGCCTTTTTTCCCAGCCTAACTGAGTGAATGAAATTGCTGTAGAGCATCTTGCTTTGTGCAATTCAGTCTTTATCTACTGCTACAGATTGTAAATCTTTGCATTACACTGGTTTGGTATCTAAATTAGGCCTTGTGAGGGGGTTCTAGTGAAATATGGATAAGACTTATGGGTCTGTCTAATGGGTGTTGGTTTAGCTGTTTCAGAGCTACAGGCCTACAGCTGCAAACCCCAGAACTATGAACAGAAGCACATTCAAAATGTTTAATTATGTTTCTAGCAAAGCCCAAGCTATGAAGCCATGAAGCATAGCACACAGACCATTTTGCAGACACAAGACAATGAATGCTGTCAGTTCATCACATTTGCATTGCTGTTAGATTGCTACGCATTAAGGCTGCTATGCTAGTTCCTAACTGACACCAACGGCAGATATTGGCATTCCCATGTCCCATCTGCTCTTATGACCAGCCCAAAACACAAGCAATCTGGATTTGTACTGATATTTGGGGGAGGTGCACTTCCAAAAAGTTCCATTGACTGTTTAGCCATTTATAGCCATTGACTGTTTAGACAATTACTCCACCAAGATATCAAGATGATAAGGTGTGATTATTACTGGACACTTCTCTCTGAAGCTGTCCCATTCCTGTTTATACTCCACTTGGCTAAGTGGCCTCATATTTTGCCTTCAGTCTTCAATCAATCAAAATATAGGACATAACAACAGAAAAGCACACAGCCGTGGTCTTAGGGAGAGGAGACATTTTTGCTTGTTAGGTCTGCTTTTAGAAGCAGGTTTAATTAGTCAGCTGTTCTTTCTACAGCACAGAGCAAGTTTTCCGTGTTAGACAAAGTCTGTTATTTCATTAAGTAATTCTGTAAACGGTTAGTTAAATGATACCTGTTTAAATGGTACAAGAGACTGATGGGGTTTTTTATGTTACCACTTCAACATTCAGAAATGCTTACATCCTATTGGCAATATAGTAATACTAGTCACTTTTAAGATAATGTATTCAAAAAGCATAATGTATTGTGCTTTTCAGATTGCCCATTCCAGAGCAATCTTCTCCTTGTTTTCACCTAAAAGAGAACTGCATGCAAGAATAATATTAAACATTTAGTCACTAGATCGTTACAGTGGTAATAATGACTAATCCGCTTTCAGATATGACCACTTCAAAACTTGTAGAACACCTTGCATGTCATGATATTACATTGTGGTTTCCATATGTTTGGTTAACCCCAAGTGAGGCTAGCTGTCTTTGGTATATCAACCATGAAAAAATTAGTCCAGTGAAACACAGGATCAGTATTGACTTTTTCCTGACTTTCTTTTACAATTATCAGTGATATCTAAAAATAGACAATAATGACATTTGCTTATTTTTATCATCTGAAAATATGTGAAAAGTGAGTTTATGAGCTTTACTGGTTCGTATGTAGTTTACATTTGTTTACATTGCAGCAGACATGTGGGAGGTTGTGCTTATCAAGGATTTGGAACAGCATATTTTTCCTTTGTGTCACTGATCACATGGAAATGAAAAAAGACTGACATGAAGAGTGATATTAATGTGGATGTCTGTGGTGACCAGAAGAATGGGATGTCAAAGCTCTCATTTAGTTGCATCAAAAAACAATTCTGTTAACTGCATACTATTAAATGCTTGTTTTTTTAACTCTTGGGTTTTTTTTTTTATCTCTGGTACAGTTGCAAGAAAAATCCATTTTCTGTTTGTCTTTTGTTGTGTTAGTCTTTTTGGATGTCTGCTTTGTTGTGTGAGCTGCTTCTGATCCTAGGTATTTTTTTGTTGCCAAGCCTTAGCAAAATGTTTCTGAGCTTTGTCATTTTGTGCTGTCTTTTGGCGAACCATCTCTGAGCCCTCTGGCTCTCAGGAGGTAATAAGCTGACGAGTCCACAGAGCTTCCTGACAGCGATTTAGCCAGGTGCAAGCAGGTTCTAGTGATTGCTCAGGAGATGCCAAAAGAAATGCCATCCAACCCTGTGGCATAGTTCTGATTCAGCTGAAAATGGCCATCAGACTGTAGAATTCTTGATGCTTGTGCTATCATGAAAAAGGGTAGCCAAGGGCTCCTTTACTCAATCAGCCTGGTAGCAGCCAGAGTATGTGTGAAGTATGTCTTCTTGTTCTTGTTGTTTCTTGTCTTCCTCTTTCTGTCTCGCTGTCCGCCTTGGCATGTGCTGGCTCAGGTATATATCCTTTTGTCCTGTTCCTTTGTCAAGGAACTGGCAGCAGTGCGTGTGGGCAGCAGAGAAACATGCACAACCTGCCAGGCTCAGTTATCTCCCTGTTCTCTGTCCTCCATGAGCAATCAAGAATATTAATCAACAGATATTTCCCCCAGAACCTCTAACTCAGGTCTGCTTCATTAATTTTCAACAGTCTCTAAATCTCTCTCGCTCTCTTTATCATTCTCTTTCTCTGTCTCTCTCTCTCTCTCTCTCTCTCTCTCTCAAACATAGGAAGGAACAGACATTCATTTATTCAGCTCAAGCTGTGTTGCCTCAAAAGTTAAATCAGGATTATTCTGTAAAAAAAAGTTGAAGATTAGTCAGGGGATTTACTTTGCCCTTGTAAATCTAAGCGTGTAGGTTCTCGGCAAGGCAATGCTAGTAATTAAGCACAAATATCACATAAGTCTTTTTCGGCTGTCCAACAGAGGACATTTTGATATTTGCAGCTGTGGCATGTTGTTAATGTGGGTGGCTGAATTGTGTAATGCTGTGCACTGAGAAAGACAGGAGATTAAGCATGATTAAGGAGAGGAAATCAGTTAACAGTCTTCATCCAGTTCAGCATGCTTCCTAATTAAAGGTAGTCATCAGGACCTGCTGCTCCTGTGCTCCTCTCCTCTCTAGGGCTCCTCTAGTCTTTTAACTCGCATATCAAATGCGCTATGTAAACTACTTTAGATGGAGGACAGATGAAATTAATTCATAATGAATTCACAAATGAAGCTGCCTAAAAGTTTCAATTTGCCATTTATTTTCAACAAGGTGCATAGCACCTTCCTCCTTCACATAATGCAATCATGGAGATGATGGAGAAGGAAACAGGAGCTGAGAGGATTGGGGGTTTTTTTGTTTATTTGTTTGTTTTGACAGATTGTGATTTTGAGTTTGGCTTTCCGCTGCAATTTTTCTTGTGTATGTGTGTGTGTGTGTATATATATATCCTTGTAGAGGTGTTTATGGATTTTTGTTATATGTATAAGACAACTTTATTCATCCCGAAGGAAATTCTAGAGATCATGTAAATGAGGCGGAATCAAGCTCTGCTCAACACAATGTGCCATCTAACGGCTTAGACCAGTGATCAACTATTGATGGCCCTTTATTAGTAGGTCTTGGAATTGCTGATTACCATTCTATGACTAGCATTGGAAAGACATTTCTTGATTATCATTCAGTGCCAGCATTGGAAAAGCTCTGCCTATATCTAAAATTAAATTAACCATCTGAATAATGTAGCACACACATAATTGTACATGAGTTTATGCCAGAGTTGTCACATGGCAACCCCATAACTTTGCAAATATCAGTTTGCAATGGACATGCTATGACTTGATTTTATCTAGCAGCTAGTATTTTACAAAATAATCCTTCAGATTTTTCACTATCCTATAACATCATGTTTTTGCAGTAGATACATATGCAGCTTCTGTCAGCATGTGAAATACCATCCAGAGGACATTTTTGTATTGAAGGCTGAGGTAACATATTTGTCTGGAAAGCTGTTTTATTCAGGTGATTAGCATGCAGTTGCTAGGAGAACAGCATTGCTTGGAACAAAACCCACACAGAGATGACAATGTAATGATAGTGGCTCAACAGGTATAAATGCGGTGCTACAAAGCCTAATTTCACTAATGAGCTCCCCTCCTTAACAGACAAAGAAGCCCAGTTAACAGAATCAGGTGTTGCGATTCATAGTTGGCACAAATACACCATAGCAGTCAATTCCATATGCAACCATAAAATACCTGAAAGCAGACACTTCTAATCTGCTTGTGGCAAACCCCTAACCCAACCATTATTCATTAATCCTAACTCCCAGGACACTTCAACCAGGTCATAAAGGCTGGGATTACCTGGCTGAACAATTTTTGAAGATGTAGAGGATTTTAAAAAGGGTCTGGCTTGGGTCCTGAAAAAGAAACTGACACCTTAAAATTTTAATGAACATTTTCTCTACTTTTCCCACAATGCTGTCCACATGAACATGACTAGAATATTTAAGGTTAAATAAATATATGTGTTTTGTGATATTATTCACTGATGCGAGTCATACTGTCCTATTATTTAGGTACATTTGTCCTAAGTGGAGGTTTGATCTATGACTCCTAGCTGTAACCATGATCATTTATCAAGCCATCAGTATTGGAAAATTCTACTCCTTCCCTACTACATTTGAAATTACATAGATCAGTGAAGGTTGTACAGTGAGTAAGGTTTTCAATTTTCATGTGTAATGTTAAGTCTACTTCTCTGGATCTGAACTTAAACCTGTCAGTTATTGGCATTATTCTCCACAAACCAATGTCATTCTCCACAGTTCCATCAAACCATTTTCAGTAGTATTAGTTCGGCAAACCTTGAGGCCATAAATGAACCTTTAGGGCATGGTTTTATATTAGCATAACACTCACGCACAATGGCGTTATTTACATTTATATTTGATCAAATGGGGTTAAGGTTGATCCGGCAGTTCCTGGTGATAGATAGCATCTTCTTCCTCCTGTGTTTCACTGAATTTGTGCCATGCTGTGCGCTGTGATTGTGAACAAGGTAAAATGTGCATCTCTTTTGCTCCCTGTACAGGAACAGTCTCTGAGTGGCAGCCCAGTCTAATTGCTTAAATATTTTAACCAGCACACACTGTATATGGGAAAAAGATTACAGACAGTCATCAGTTAAATACAACTCAGTGATAAATACATCAAAATGGTAAAATGAAAGAACTTGAACTGTGTTAAAAACAAAACAGTTTGGCAGTCTTTTCTATATTACACAAAAAAGGTGTGTGTGTGTGTGTGTGTTCGTGTGTTTCCCACTGCATCTAATGATGATGTGGTATTACCTGTGATCCGTGTGTGAAGCTCCACCCCCTTTTTGCCTTTATTTCTCCATGATCCAGGTGTAATGGCCTCCTTCCTTTTGGCTTCTTGCCAGTGGATGTCACTCCACCGGCAAGCCGTTTCTTGACGCATGAAACCGAGAGCATGTGAATGGCTGAAGCATCGCCATTAGGCAACTCGCCTGTGAAATGAGCCTGTGCCATTTCCACCAATGGACATGGAGGAAATCTATCATAGAACCATGTTTGCTGCTGTCCTTAAAAAAAAACTAAACAAAACACCACAGCCAGACAAACACTTCGTTTTGGGATGTGCAGCATGTGCAGGTGATGCCTTCACAATCTGCACTCACAGCTGCTTGGGCTTCTTCCTGAACCCACTCCACTGCTAGCCTGCTGTTCTAAATACATGGGTCTGATCTGAGATCAGACTGTTGTCTGGGCCACAGTGCGAGATGCATAGCTAAAAGCCCATTAGCCGGCGCACTGAGCACAGATGGGGCAGCACTTGCACAGCTTGGCTGGTAAACTGCACTGCATTGCAGAGGCATAGATTTGGAAAGTTCCAGAAATGTGCCGATTTGGTGGACGGTCAGAGTCGTCAAGGTTGGAGGTAAGAGAGGAGTGTTTACACAGTGATGCTAAAGTCAGGGTGTGAATGCATCTCTCATTTTTCCATCTCACTCTCTCTCCATCTCTCTCTCATTCCACCTGTCTCTTTCTCCATCTGTCATTCTTTCTCGCTATCTCACTCCCTCTTACACTCTCACTCTCTTTTATCTTTCCTTGTCACACATATGTTCTCCTCTCTTTCTTTGTTTGATATCTCTTTTTGCTTATATTTAGGACAATAGAAGACAATATGGACATTTTCCAATAAATCACAGTGCCTTCAAATATTTCTTCTCTGGGCATCCAAATTAACGGGTGTGTTCTTTTCTACATTTCAAGGTTGTTGTTGCTTACTCCAGATTTGTTATAGTTTTTCTTTAATGTACTTGTTTATTGTTTAGACCCTGTGTTAGATGGTATAACTGATAGCATTTTGTTTTGCTGATTTACTTCATTTTGCTATATGTATTTCTATTGTAAGATCAAATTGCTGCCAGTTTCTTTGATTGTTTCAAGATGAGAAGAAAAAAATTTAATTTACATGCCCAGCCCTTTTGGGCTTCTAGTTGAGTGGATCAGACCTTGGAGAGACGTGATTGGCCAGAAGTTCTGCATTATGGTACCTGTTGTATGGCTCTCTCACTTGTGCCTCCCACTTTTTCTTCTCCTTCTCCCCATCTCTTTATCTTTCATGCATCAGGACATGATGGGGGGTGGGGATATGGTCCACACTTGTATTGTTCTCAGAAAAATTATTCATTGTCAGGGACCAGTATAAATTGTCCCAGTATACTGTGTTGCCATAGCAACAAAACAACTGCATGCTGACTCTTACAGTCACTGTCAATTTAAGTCTTCCACCTATTCAACGACTGCCGTTTGTCTCCCATTAAAGCAGCCTTATCATTTATTGCATGCATGGACTTTCATATCTTGTCTGAGTCATCCATTTTTTGAGATTCTTCCTCTGCTAATTAGTTTGTTAGTGCCTTTTCCGACATCATTTTGCAAGCACGTTTAATGTGCTATTGCTTGTAAATTAACATTAAGTGCTTTAAGATCGTGGTTGCACTGGTGCGCTAAAGCCTCTTAACGCCACATTTGACTAATTTCGTAGGGTGCACGCTCATTTATCGACATTTCTTAATTTGGTGGACAGAAATAAATCCACCTGTGCCAATGTGGGTGGACTGGAGCAATAGGGGGTGTGACATCTGCTGGTGCAACAGTAGTTTGGAAGTCATTTTGTGTTAAAACTGCTTTGTGCTGATGCCTCCTCGGACTGCTCTTATCGTAAGTGCAAGGGAAACACGGCATTTCTCTCACTTCAAACATACACATAAAGACCTGTAAGATTTCTCACAATGGAATTTTGACCATGAACATCACCCCACTAAAACATGTCTTCCAATTACTAAATATATACAGCTGATTTAATGCTTTTTTTTTCTTAAGGAAAAATAATTATTTTGAGATTATTAAATGTGAATCAGAAAGTTGACATGTCATTATGCACAAAATGTTATATAACTTAATAATTAGTTGTTATTATTATTAATAATTCATCTAAAATAATTAGTCATATCATAAATATGTAAATATTAATTTTATTCTCATCACAGTGGACCTAATAATAATGATAAATATTATCATTAGGTTTTATCATACCTATTGTTGGTATTGTTAGTAATTATCAATGTTATTGTTAATAACAATTATTAATATATTAATATTATTAAGATATAATAATAATAATAAGAAGAAGAAGAAGAAGAAGAAGAAGAATGATGTTTAAAGGGTATGAGAGGAGTTAATCTGATTGGATGTTGTAGTGTCACACATTACTGTCTCTGCTGCACTCATGAAAATAGCAAACAACATTTCTGCCTCACTTACATGTGCTTGCATTACAGTCTTATGGCTTGTTCTGCAAAAATAGACCCTAATAGACCCTTCTTAGAATGCAAGAATCTCTCTATAAGGGTTCAAATGGCCCAGTCACTGTTAGTTGGTTTTATACCCACTGATGGTGATGAAATGATGATTAGCTTGGTGTCATGTGAACTCAGGTAAAACTGCTATCACCTTCCCTGAGAGAGTTAGAGTGAGTGTGTGTTTGTGTGTGTGTGATGTCTAACAGTGTCATCTATGGATTATATCCCTTCAATCCTGCAAACAGCTGCTTGATTCAATCTACCTTTTTTTTTTGCATGCGTGAGTGTGTGTGTGTGTGTGTGTGTGTGTGTGTGTGTGTGTGTATGTGTACTGTCTTAATCTTCCCCACGGTTATACAGTTCTGACTCTTCACTCAGGAAGAGCAGATCACTAGCACAGTCTCTGTGTAGTGTATATGTGTACTTCAGAGAGTGCTAGAAATATGACAAGATAGGGAGCGCAATCTGTGATGGTGTCTGAGAGAAGAAAACCATGTGAGGAAAGTGGGTGTGTTTGGGCTTGTGCCCCTGATCTGACACTGTGGGTAGACACTGGTTCATTCGTGTGTGTGTGTGTGTGTGTGTGTGTGTGTGTGTGTGTGTGTGTGTGTGTGTGTGTGTGTGTGTGTGTGTGTGTGTGTGTGTGTGTTTAGATGTCCACACACGACTGTGTCTGCCTTGGACAAAGAGAATTATTGTTCTGGGTTCATCTGAGTATCGAGAATATTTTTTCAGATACAAGCCAGTAATTTTCTTTGAGCCAGTCAAATGTCTTCAAAGATGTGAGGAAGCACAGGTTCAGTCAGAAGCATGTTCAGACATTGCTGGTAAACTCATGAGATTGTAAAAAAAAAAAAAAAGGCACTGTAAACAGTGTATACACATGCAGACATACATACACACAATTCTGCATTCTGTCACTACTCATGTGTGTCATAGTTACAGGCTTGGTTCCATCCTGGTTTGTTCTGCTCTGTTCTGCACACAAAACATTCCTTACACACACACACACACACACACACACACACACACACACACACCCTGCAGTCTCACCCTGCAGCCTCGAAAAGGCTGTGAACCATATTAAACCCAGTGAATCAATTCACCTTGCTGCAACCTCACACACAAAATATACTCACATACATACACACACACACACACACCCACACACAAACATTAATTCTCTCTCTCGCCCTGTCTCTCACCCTGTCGTGCACTACAGGAACAGGATGTGAGCCATATTAAACCCAGTGCATCTACTGCCCTTACAGTTCCATATTGTACTCTCTTTCTCTCTCAGTTTGAATCTGGCTCTGTGACTTATCCTGTGGTACACCATAGAAACAGGTTTTGAGCCATATTAACACCATACAACTGTGCCCCTTCCTGTCTCTACCTCACACTCACACACACACGCACACACACACACCAGCTCTCCTGTGTCAGCAGGTGCCTGTCAGCAGAAACAAGATTCAGAATAGTTCCTGAACATGTTTAGAATGAAAAGGAAGCTTAGACAATGGCTAGTGTATGAGGTACTGCTTCTGTGTGCTTCTATTTGCACTCAGGGCCAGCTTCTGTCATCTCAGCATCATTGTTGACTATTACTGCTATTTTTCTAACTTTCCCATGGTCTGATGACCCACTGAGTTAGCTAGATCAGGGGTTTTGAACTCTAGTCTTGCACAGTTTTAAACTTTATCTCCTAAAGCATGCCTGACCCAAAACCTGACATTTTTGCAGGGCAGTTGGTCCAATCCTGATTGAGTCTTCAGAAAGTCCAGATTTTTGCTCTGTCCAACACAACTGTGTCCTCTTGATTGCTGGGTTCAAGCGTGCTGGACGATAGGATAGAGCAAAAAAATGGACCATCTTGAACTCTCTAAGGACTTGGTTGGCAAACACATATCTAGCTTGTTGGAAGTCTTTCAGGTCTGCAAGCCAACTTTTCTTCAAAATAGAAAGAAAAAATACAGTAATAAACTTTAAATACATATACATCTTGGATCACAAATAGCTGTTAATTATTATAAAGCTTGTCAATCTGTAAATGCAACAAAGTGTTTTTTATAATGCTAATTCCTGTTTATAATAACTTCATTGTTCCTGGTACATTATTTTGCTCAGATAACTTAATGTTTGTTATATCCCACTGTGACCTGAAGGAGAATTTTTGGCTGCAGATTCTGTGAGCCTGGGTGTCATCCAGATGACCCACTCGGGCAATGTGACTCATTCTCATTTTATTAATGTTTTAAAGTTAATCAGTTGATCTATTCTTGTCATATGTATACAGATATGAGAGTGTTGTCTGGGAAACAGGATATTATGATATTTACTATTGGACATATCTTATTGAGAATTTATTATGCTGAATGCATTATGAATATTTCCTATTGCTTACACTTGGTCAAACCAAACAGTACAAACTATAATTTCCACTGCAACAATGTATAAAGTAAACCAAATTCCTCACTGACTCATCAAAAATAACTTGCCTATGAGTGAGTAATTTGGAATAAATGTGGCTGAGAACAGTCCCGTTTCTGGTAGGAAGGTGACATAGTGAGTTGGATGGGAATAAAGCATTTGTTTAATATTATAATCCTGTGTTTGCCAGCTGTGTGGATGTGACCACTCAAATTGGTTCATTTTGCACTCAGATACAGACACTGCCTCTCTAACTAATCTGTGTGCACCATCAGGCCTGAGGGTCACCGGGCGGGGCACAAACACTGGCGCTACGCCCAGCTGAAGGGGAAGGGGCTCATTTCCCCAAAAGCAAAGCTACTCATCGCATGGCTTACTTGCCAGCACTTAGTCATACTAGCCCTCTCCTCTATCAGCTGCACTCAGGCATATACATTGTACTACCGCTAAGTTGGTATTGTCAGCACCTGAGCTGTAATGGATGAAGATGTGTGTCATCAGTTTCAGAAAATCAATCATCTGGGGGAACGAGGACGAGGTTACACTGCTGAGGTTAAGCATTAGTGCTCAGTGGACAGGCAACCAAAAAAATCGGAAGCACTCCAGCACAACGCAAGATCTCTTTTCTACAATACCAAAATGACATCAAATTGGCAAATGTTTTCATATCAGGTCAGGTTTAGATTTATCTTCATTAATCTAAAGTATTCACATTTCACCAGGCTTCAGCATGATCTCAGTGCAATTACTGTTGAAATGCAGTTGTACTTTGCCATTGTACAACATACTTTGCTTTGAAGTCATCTAAAAGTGATGTTTAATGACCGGCTGCATCACACACACGCAAATATAGACACACCCATGTTTAGTGTTTGATCCCAACCACATCACTTAGTAGCATCCTCACATCCAAGTAGGTGGAAAATGTATGCACTGTTTAACCAAAGAGTATTTAATCACAGTGTATTTAATCATAGTCAGCGCTTTGTAAGCCAGCTGGACACAACACCCTATATTTGTCAATTGCAGCACGGCGGATATGATCTGTACGGCATTTAAATGTGTACTTTTTCCCTGGGGCTATGGGCGAGTTAGAGTCTGGTTTCAGTAAGCTACAAGTAGCTTGCACTACAAACAGCAACAGCTGGCCCGATAGAACCTGCCCCACTGTAGAGTCCATTTCCATGTCCGTACCCTAGTCACTACATTGCGGTTCATCTGATTCATGTGTACATGCATCTGTGATAGAGTGTGTGTGTGTGTGTGTGTGTGTGTGTGTGTGTCTGTATATCAGTAATTAACTCGCAAGCCTATATACATGCATTCATTACACACATGCCCATACACACAAACACAGGTAACATATACAAGTAGATAAACACAGGCCTACAAATACACAGACCCACACCCATAACCCTAAACAACTCTTAATGCTGTGGCAGGCTGATGACGGGCTGGTGAATACATTACTGTCACTTTCTCCACTCTCATTCCATTATTCAGCTGTCTCCTTCCTTCCAACCTCAGTTAGCCTGAGGCCATTTCATTAAGTTGCCGCACAGTGTCAGGTCTGCCGCTCCGACCGCACAGGAGATCTTCCATAACAGAATGAGTTTATGTTTTAAGCAGAGGAAAGGTCCAACTGAGGTAACCTTTTCTGACATTTGAATTTGAAGAGTGTTCACTAAAATATTCCTCTTCGCCAGCATGCCACTTTGACAAATGCACTTCTTTCTACAAGCATGAAAGTGCAGATATTTTTTTATTTATTTTTTTTTTGGTTGTGTTTGTTTTTATGCTACAAACACAACTTTATGAAGCTCATTTTACCCCTTGTATTAATAAAGTCCAGCAACATACAGAAATAATTAATGCAAGACCAGCAGCTTCATTTAATATCAGAGAACAAAAAATGACACTAAAATTTTCTATCGAGCACAACTGAAAATTAATGATTAAAATCTTCCTTTCCAGACACAGATTAAAGGAAAATTTTGACCAGAGTGTTTGTGTTGCTAATAATGAACAAACTCCTAAAGCCTGCAATTAGCATTATGCAGATGAGCACATATCTAGATAATTGGTGGCTATAGGGTTTCTCTACTTATTACCTATATTAGAATATTGGTCAAAGTTCACCCCTTAAGCCATGTCCTAAACTGAGCTACCCTGGGTCATGTCTCAAGAGTGATTCGAATCAGATGTAAAGGACATTCATTACTATATAATATCTGTAGGTGGAAAAACCATGGCTATGTGAAAATAAAGCAGCATGGTCTTAAGAGGAATCCTTTGTGTAAGACTGTATTTCAGTATAAAGTGAGCTCAGTCTTGCTGCTGGATGGAGGAGTAGCCCCGGGGGACCTTGTATCTCAGAACTCAGCTGGGTTTGTGTTTTTTCATTTCATGGTTCTCCCCATGTCATGTCCCACCAAACTGGCTTCATGGTTTGAAGATTATTGTTTATATCGTACATTTCCTGCGTTTCCTGAATGCTCTTTTGTTCCTGAATGTTCTGGTAAAGCACAAAAGAAAGCTTCATCATTCCAGTGCGTCATCACCCTCACAGCACATCCACAAACACATCTGAACAACATTCTGGGGGCTTTTATAAAAACATACAATACAGATAAAGGTAATACAATACAAAAATATACAATATGGTCAAAAGTAATACAATACAAAAGACATTCAATAAGTTTAAAGGTAATACAATTCCAAAGACATATAATATGGTTAAAGGTAATACAATAAAAAAAATATATGGTTAAAGGGATCTTCACAAAGATCCACAAAAGGCTGCACATTTGAAATGCAACACAAATTCCCCCCATGAGCACTGGACAAAATATGGACTCTGATGACCTTCTAGAGTACACTCAGCTAGGACTGGCATTTATATAGGTATACAGCACAACACCAATAGGGATTTTACCAGGCTTAGAATGAAAGATTTTGGAGATTGGAGGTTTTGGCCATTTGAGACCCAAGATTCCCTGTGTCAAGCTTGTGGCAACAATTCTCAAAGATCTTCTCAAAGATTGTGAGGTGTTCAGTTTGTGTTTGTTTTGCTTGCAGATATTCATCCTCAAAATTAATTAAGATTGTTTGGCATGATGGAGATTTAAAGGACTAGTTAGGTTCATTGTTTATTTGCCTGTGGTGTCATGACAGCGGACACTCGGCTCCTCCTCCAATACAGTACAATACAGGGATTACTAGATGTGATACAACAGTTGTGCTGTGCACTGTGTGTAATGGGAAACAAACTAGAATGTGCTGCATGAATGGGGCATGGTTGGTTTAGCAGTTCGATGTGAGTTTTATCTGCTTCATGGCCTTTGTTGAGGGACAGAGTTAGAGCATGTTAGACAGCATTATTAATGCACTGTTTAAATACAAGAATGCACCCTTGAATGCATTAGCACGGGCACCCTGAACAGTTAAACATAAACATCACCACCACATCATTACATTGAGAACACTGTTTCATACACTGTTTTTACCAAAGAATTCTAGGAAAAATGTCAAACCATAAAGGCTAAACCATAAAGAGAAAATCTTGGAATATGACTGTAGCACTGAAAGCAAAGTTAGACACTTGCAGATAAAAGGCAGGAGTTTTATTGTAAGCCGTATTCGTGGTGGTTAAAAAAGCCAGGGTCAGAACCAGAGAGATACAGTCAAGGGTAATCACAATCATAGAGGTAAACAGTCTGAGTCCAAAAATCCTTAGAGCAAAAACACAGACAAACAAATCCAGCAAGGGGTAGGCAAAAAGTGGAGTCGAGAGAAATAGGAAAACCAGGTCAAAAACACAGGAGATCAGAAACATGAATAGAACACTCGGTATGCACAGGTAAACTGGAGGCAATACTTCACAATGACAAATAGTCTTAGGATGTCTTAAATACATGAAAAACAGGTGACCTCAATATGCAGGTTATGAGGATCTGGTGAACTGTAGATGATTGGATGAGTCGCGCTCCTGGAGACTAACTGCTTGATGGGTATTGTGGTTTGGGTGTTGGGCAGCATGACAATGACACTGACTGCACTACACTATTTGTTTAACAGACAGTCTCTTTTCAATCCACCTCTTTGACTAATACACAAAGTTATGTGAAATTGGAAAAATTGATTTTTTTTTTTAAATGTTATTATTAAACACTTTGTGATAGAAGTCCTCTGAGCACTGGCTGCAAATGAGCTGGTTAATAGAGATTTCTTAATTCTCTCCTGGCTGGCCGATGGGCCCTGTCAGCCGAGGTGTGCTGGGATTTACGATCCTCCACTTAAAAAGCAGACTGCACTGCTCTAATCCAGGGTTTTTCTACTTTACTGGGGTTTATCACACAGTACAGCACTGCGGAGGAGAGAGAAGCTGTGTGTTCTCCCTCACATACCGTCCTCTCTCTCTTTCTTGCCTTCCTTTTGTCGCTCTCTCCCACCCTCATGGATGTCTAACCTTTCTATTCTCTAACTGTATTCTATTTCCCCTTCTGTTTCTCACCTCTTACTCCCACCTCCCCCAGGCAGTTGACTGCCAGCAGGCTGGGATAATTGAAACACTTGTCGGTTGGTGGAGCTCCGTCTGCCTGGCATACGGTTTTCCATTTTTGATGTACATTCTTGATCTTCCTCCATTTTGCCCCATCGCAGGCCATTGTGGCTGAGGCAATGGAACGAGTGCGTTTCATGGTAAAAACGTCAGCTTTCCTCATCTCCCTCCTCTCACTCACAAGCTTGTGCAACGCTGGGGCCACACCATTCAAACACATGACAATGCCGCACAGCCGCACACTCATCTCAAAGGAGATTTTTTTTTATATCCAAAATTGTACATTGATTCTTCCTTCTGATATTTTACTTTAAAGCTGAAGTTCAAACATCACATTATTCTTCACAGTAGAGTGAGCATTATAAACCTGGTCCTCAGCATATATTAAAACTAAATTGCTTTTATGTTTGTTTTAGAAATTTAGAGGTTTACTTGGATCAGCAAAGGAATGGTTCTAAAAGTGTTGCACAACAATCACAGTACAGTAGGTCTGAATCCAGAACAGAAGATATATTTGCCAGAGTATCACAGTAACACAAGTGGTGACATGGTGGTTGTACAGTTGTGGGTGCTAAGGTCAGTTTGTTACAGTGTTTGTAAAGTAATAAAATAATGATTATGGAGTAGAAATGTAATTATAGTACTGTTGAAGTATATGTGGGGTACACTGCCTGACCAAAAAAAAGGTCACTCACACTAATATTTCATTGGACCACCTTTAGCTTTGATTATGGCATGCATTTGCTGTGGCATTGTTTCCACAAGCTTCTGCAATGTCACATTTATTTCTGTCCAGAGTTGCATTAATTTTCTCCCAAGATCTTGTATTGACGATGGGAGATTAGGACCACAGAGTAAAGTCTTCTAGAGCACATCCCAAAGATTCTCAATGGGGTTCAGGTCTGGACTCTGTGGTGGCCAATCCATGTGTGAAAATGATGTCTCATGCTCCCTGAACCACTCTTTCGCAATTTGAGCCCGGCTGAATCCTGGCATTGTCACCTTGGAATATGCCCATGCCATCAGGGAAGAAAAAATCCATTGATGGAATAACCTTTTCATTCAGTATATTCAGGTAGTCAGCTGACCTCATTCTTTGGGCACATAACATTGCTGAACCTAGACCTGACCAACTGCAGCAACCCCAGATCATAGCACTGCCCCCACAGGCTTGTATGGTAGGCACTAGGCATGATGGGTGCATCATTTCAGCCGCCTCTCTTCTTACCCTGATGTGCCCATCACTCTGGAATAGGGTAAATCTGGACTCATCAGACCACATGACCTTCTTCCATTGCTCCAGAGTCCAATCTTTATGCTCCCTAGCAAATTGAAGCCGTATTTGCCGGTTAGCCTCACTGACAAGTGGTTTTCTTAAGGCTACACAGCTGTTTAGTCCCAATCCCTTGAGTTCCCTTCACATAGTGCGTGTGGAAACGCTCTTACTTTCACTATTAAACATATTCTATTGAAACAAAATCACACTTGCAATAATCATCCAATGGGAGGCTCTTACCTATTTGCTTAGTTTAATCCAGGTAGTGACCTTTCTTTTTTGGCCAGCAGTATATTATAATAGTTCAAAGTTTTTCTTCATAGTAATGTGATTATTTGATGCCATAACATTGCTTTGTAATCTATTAGCCAAGACAAATTTTCAGGGCGTCACACTGAGTAAACAAAAAGATAAATGTAAATGCATGTGAATGCTAATGAAGTCAGAAACAGTAGAAGTATTTCAAGCATATCTTCTGGGGGCTGAGCAAAGTAAATTGTGGCACTTAAACACAAGAAGACAAACCTGAGCATAAAGCGTAGGATAACAGTTCAAATCCAACACCAACTCACCACAGTTTTGGAACACAAAAGAGGGATTTTAATGTTCAAAAATACTTAGTGGTCAAATAAGCCTATTGTGCTGGCTGGTTATATCATATATTATATCTTCTCTCCTCTCCTCTCCTGGCCATGGGGGTCAAGTCAAGTCAAATTTGTTTATATAACGGTTTTTATAACACATGTTCTCACAAAGCAGCTTTACAAATGTATGGGTCCAGATCCCTAATGAGCAAGCCTGAGGTGACAGTGGAAAAAAGGTTGGATCTAATTCACCTTCTCTCTTCTCCTGGCTATGGAGGACTGACTTCTGTACTCTCTTCTCCTGGCCATGTTCATCCTCCCTCCCTCTCCTACCCCTGAGGGACTGACTTTACTCAGTGCCCCCAAACCCACAAACACTTTTATCTACACCTCTCCTTCCCTAACACCTCCCTCCAAGCTAATCTGTCCTCTGAATAGCATTTAAGAATCCCTGTTTATTCTAATCTTTCTGCAAAGCATCAATATACCAACAGAATACTTTAACCTCAAAAAACCCCCAAAAAACACAATTGTGATTTCGTTTTGCAGGACAAATTGGAACGGGAATACATTTAATAGAAATAAATGTGATGTGTCGCATATTAATCCAAATTCAATATGAGCACTTGCTGATGTAAATAAGTCCGGTTTAATATCAGGAGAATCAGATAGTCAAACAAAAGCTAATGACCGCCATTTTGAAATAATGTGTGAGGTTAGTACCTGCTGGGATCACAGGCAATATGTGGTATCAGCGGTCATCACCTGTGATGTGCAGTTAAAAAAAGAGGTGTCAGTTCCTCTCTTGAGCTCGCATTCATACTGGCATGATCACAATGAGGGATGGAGCAAGTGAAACTGCGTTCATGTCTCTGCTCATTGACCAAGCAGAGAAAGGTGTTGTTAGGTTGAGAAGATGTTAGGTTGAGAAGATGCTATTATATTCCAGCTGGGCCACAAAGACCCCAGATCAGTCTGTGTTTATTCCTCTGGCATGATCACAATGAGGGATGGAGCAAGTGAAACTGCGTTCATGTCTCTGCTCATTGGCCAAGCAGAGAAAGGTGTTAGGTTGAGAAGATGCTACCATATTCCAGCTGCTCTCACACTCATTAAATACCAGAGCATGAATTGAAAGTATTTCAAGTTTGGTTTATTTGTCACGTACATAGTCACGTACATTTATTTGTCACGTACATTTACTACTGTGGAATAGCAGCAAAGTTCAGTGGAGGAAGCTATTGTTGTGTAAAAAGGACAACAGCATCATTATAAGAAATCCAGAAAGAAACACTTGGAACAGTAAAAGAAACCATTTATTTTCTGTTCATCTTGCTGCCAGTTCTTGACAGGGACTTTAAACTGATTTCCAAATAGTTTGATACACCAAGTGGTGTGTTATTTATTGTTAGTTTGTTGTTTGTTCTTTAACATTACAAACACTTGAACACCAAAATATTTACAGTGACTTTAGAAAATAATTTCTGGAAAACCAGAAATCCCCGGCCAAGAGCTTCTGTTGGTGCTGAGTTAGGAGTTTGAACTCAGGTTCATCAAGTTTTTGCTTTCTATTTTCAAGTGCTTTCTTGGTGGTGGTGTGTTATGTCTCATGGAAGTTCCCAGGGTCCACATAGCTAACACAGCTAAACAAAATTTGCTATAAAGGCTGCTGAAGTTTAAAAAAAAAAACATTTATGAAGCAGATTTGAGATTTAGTATGTGTAATTTTTGCTGATGGCTTTGAATGCCAGATAGCAAACTCCTGAAATGTCTATTAGAGCTTGTCTTCGAACAGAGTGAGCTAGCTGTGAGAATATGACCCAAGCTCTGGTTCTGTCAAAGACCATTCACCAGTTGCATTGGGGGTAACTGTAATAGAGGCACACTTTGTGAGAGGCTGCTAATTGGAACGGCTGCTCATATTGGTTTAATAACACTGGTTTCATATTTCATTACATTTAAAAAAAGGAGTGGTTTAGGGTTTAGAGTGAACAGATACAGGATATTAGTTTGTGTACTGGGCAGTATGAAACTTTTCTCACATTACTGTAAATGTCTGTCTGTTGTCTATGCATGTGCGTGTGTGCGTGTGTGTGTATGTGTGTGTGTGTGTGTGTGTGTGTGTGTGTGTGTGTGTGTGTGTGTGTGTGTGTGTGTGTGGTTAAACTCATTCGTTTTTTTGTTTGTTTGTTTGTTTGACCCTTTCAAACCTGTTTTGGCACATGTGAGTTTAATGAATTTAAGTGAATTAGGAAGGGGCAGCTTTTGTATCCCTTCATTATACTTTTTATACTTCATATTTTTGTGAATTATTTGTCAGCTAGCAAGCACCACTAACCACTAAGCAGAATAAGAAACTGGTAATTCCTGGTTAACATGGCGTAATATGCAACATGCTAATTGATTTTTACTAGGTTTCATTGGTCAGACACATTAGCATGTAAATTTGATTTTGGTGGCACTGTTGAATATGTCAATATGGACCAAAGGATAATCTACTAAATCAAACCAGATAAGATAGCTTATATTCATAAAGCCAGTATATGTCTCTAGAGATTTTATCACCTTATCTTCCTCTCTGTGGAAAACTGTAACGGATAATAAAAAAGTTGTATGATTTTGAAAACCTGGGGTGGGCCGCGGTAATTGTGGGACACCAGCAGCAACAGCAATGGTGGCAGCAGCATAAATAGCTGTGCTGTGGTTGTTTTGTCATCTCGGAGAGGAGGCTAACAGAAATGATTATCGAAAGCCATGCACTGTCTCATTACATTCTGGAAATTGCTATGCTAATTCACTGTCATTTGCCTAGTTCGTTGTCCCATGTCCGAGGACATGTTTAGCTTGACCCTGAAATAACATAGCTGCTGTCGTCCCTGCAGCCTACTGATAAAACTTAAAGCTCATTTCTCAACCCTGCTTTTTTTTTAAATCTTTTTAGCATTTTTACTTTCCCAATCTCTCTCCTGTTCTCTCTCCAGTTCTTTCTCTCTCTCACTCTCTCTCTCTCTTGCTCAGTATCTTTGTGCTTCTTTCTGTTAATTTCCCAATGCTCAAGGTCTTTTTTCTCTTCATTCCTTCAGTGATCTCTTTTTCCTCTTCTCTTTCTACTAGTCTCTCTCTACGCCTCTGTGTCCAAGTGTGTCTTTCCCTCATTCTTTCATTTTTATTGTCTGTCTGGCTGTCTTTATTCTTTTGTCCATCTGTTCATCTTTTTCTGGCTGCTTTCTTCTGATGCCTTTTGCTATATCACCCTTATCCTCTAAATGTCTGCTCTCTGCTTCTCTCTCTTTCTTTATTTCTTTATTTCTGCCTTTCTTTCTTCCCCCTCTCTCTTTCTCTTTGTCTTTCTTCCTCTCTCATTCTCAGTGCCTCCAGCAGAGAGATACACATTAAGTTGTTATACCTGCCGTGTCACCATGTGGCCAAGGGGAAAGAGAAGTTGTGCTCATGCCCCTGACAGGATGAAATGCATCTCTCAGCCCTGCAGTTCCTGACAACCTGAAACCCATTTAAATGCATTAGAAATATGCAATCCACAGGGGTTACACTGGTTGCGGACATACACGCACACGCGCACACACACACACACACAAACACTAATACACATGCACAAACACTCAAAACCAATGCACTGTTGGGGACCTAAAGCATTGTAATAACTGTGAGGACCAAAACCTTTAGTCTGTCTCAGCAGCATACAAGCACACAGTACTGCATTGCTCTATTTGTGAACTCTTACCCTGATCAACAGAGACCTCACAAGTCAATATTTTAAATGTTGTACTGTACTGAGAAGGAGATCTTTGTCCCCATAAGTGGCCTGTTGCACTACAAGCGATACACAGAAAGAGGAATGTGTGCCTTTCTTTTCATTAACAGTTTAATCTCTTAGAAGAACCAAAGATGAATGGAGTACTAATAGTCAGTGAGAGCATTTGAAACTCAGTAAGATGTGTCATTAAAACAGCCAGGCACAGTTGGGCCTGAAAACAAAGGTTAATCAAAGTGTATGGTAGTTTTTTGGATCATAATAAGTGAAACTATACAGTATGGTGTTGAGGTTTGCAGGTAAAGACAGTATTTAAGGGTTGATGGGGTGGGGGGTTGGGAGAGTGGAGAAGCAAGTTAGAAATTACAGTTTGTCCAGGACTGTTGGGGGCAAGGCTAATGGAGAAGAGGGAGGGACATTCCTGCACTTCTCAGAAATGTGCTCTGTTTTGTCTTCATTTGACCTGACATGTTAGTGACTGCACAGCCTTAGACCAATGCCACTATCACGAGTTTTATGGTTATAAACAATCGCATAAATCTGAACTATACCCTTAGGATGTTTAAGAGAACTTGAGAAATGTCTGTTGCAACTCAAAAAATCATGTTTTGAATGCGTGGAAAGTCGAGAAATGTGTATTGTAACTCAGAAAATCATTAAACATCATCTATTAGAAAGTCCAGTATAGTGTTTGGTGTTTGAATGCAGAGCCAGAATCATTAAATCAACATTTTACCTGTACTACCCACAGACTTAAATGTGAAGAAACTACAGACTATTATAATGTGGAGTACAAAGGCAAGACTACTGCAACATTAGAGTACTATCATTCTTTACTCCTCCTCTCAAGCTCTCTCTCTCTCTCTCTCTCTCTCTCTCTCTTTGTATACTGGCAGTTTTATAATGGGATTTTCACTTGGATAATAACCTTTCTAATGGAACTATTCTGTAGTTCTTCTTATGTGCTGATATTGGCTACAGACTGTAGGTGTGACACAATGCTGTTCTAACGAGACTGCGATGGCATATCTTTTCCAGAGAAGGACTTAGAGGGTGAGCCACCTCCTGAAGTGGTCTGATCATGGAATTTAACAGAGAGGGGGGGGGAGAAAAGAGAGAGAGAGAGAGAGAGAGAGAGAGAGAGAGCACGAGAGAGAGAGATTTTGTGTGTGTGTGTGTGTGTGTGTGTGTGTGTGTGTGTGTGTGTGTGTGTGTGTGTGTGTGTGTGTGTGTGTGTGTTTGTGTGTGTGTGTGTGTTTGCTCATACTGATCTTGGCTACTGTCGTGTGTTCTCCCTGCCTGAAAAAGTGTAGAAGAAGAAAAGGATCTGTTCTCTCCAGGATAAGGATACTGATAAGCCTGATACTGTCATATTTATGCCCCCTTGCTGTCTGCACAATCTCGCTCTCCCTCTCAGGACTTTACATTCATTGCACCCTGCTGAGCTCTGAACAGAATGATGGCAAGTCAGGAAAGCAAGGTGCCAAACCTTCACCTTAAGGCTGAAAAATTTCCCTCTCAATGACGCATGCACTTTGCATATATGTTTTATAAGAAAGAGTGTCAATACTGATTGGTACTACACCAAGGTTTTGCTGTCCTTGGACTTAGGAACCTGTTCTGCCATTGTGCTGTCCTAGGCTGAGAAATGCAGTTAAGTCATTTTAACAGTAGTGGTTGTTTTTAAAACAGTGGCCAATCTAGCAACCCAGCAAGCAGCCCACTTTAGTGATTACATTGTTCACTCTGACTCAGCTCACAAGAGGCTGGGTAATTAGTGGACGGGTTTAGTCAAGTCTCCAAGACAACTGTGACCAGTGTTCACATCCCTGCTCTTGGAATGGTGCATGTATTGGAGCTTTTAGAGACATGTGGGCACAGGTGGCCCTTCACCTGTAGCCTTGCAGTTTAAGCATGTTTAGTCTTGTAAGTTCTCTCACACGCACTTTTTATGTCCATCATCTCTTCACCTCTGCACTCTTGTTCTGTCTGTTTCTCTGTGTAAGGGCCCAAAGGAGAACACCCAACACATCTGGTGGAGGATATGTGGTGGCTACTGATGCTTGTGTCATGATTCAGCTCAAAAGTCTCACTACTGTTTTCCTGTTTTTAATAAATATTTATTTATTTATTTATTTATTTTTACACTACTTCCTTGCTTTTTTGTTTCAGTCCCCTGCATCTTTAATTGTGGTTCTGAACAACTAAATATATGTTGTCAGGGCTTTTTTAACGGCCAGGCAAAATTATCCCTTTGGAAATTAAGTTTTGAAAAGTGAAACCTAAATGTTTAATCAGTGAGTTTGCCATTTTATTCAAACATTTATAATGTGTCTGTTTTCTGAGAAAAACTGGGGCATAGATGAAAGTCTGATTGCATTCATTAGTGATATGGTTTGTTTTAACTAGTGATCTTTTCTTTTAAGTCTCTCTCTGTCTCTCTCTCTCTCTCTCTGCACTTTTGACAGTCTCTGTCAGTTGGAGATGTGTTTGTGTGTGGCATGAGGGGCATTATTAATGCAATGATGGAGGGGAACTGACAGCTAAGCTGTAGCTCCTCAAACACATACTGGGTGAAGAAACAAGAAGAAGAAGAAACAAGAGGGTATATAAGTAGGAGACTGAAAGAAAATGTCCTATTCAAAGGCAGACCATCACGTAGCATTCTGCTCATAAGCTATTATTTACTATATGAATTCCATACAATGAATTTCATTTGAGTAATTTAACCAGTATTCACCAGTATTGCATCTGGGCCAGCAAGTTAGCATAGAATGGTCCTTTGACTAGCTTTTTTTTTTTTTTTTACTTTGGCTATGGGAGATGAATATGCAATCTGACATCTGAAGCTAATACAGGTTTTCTGCCGGTTTCAACAAGTTACATTTAAGACCTTTTTAATACCTTTATTAAAGCTATTATGATGTCAATGTCTATTTCATGTCCATATTGTTTCACATGCAAAAAAGTATGAAGGATATGAAGAAAAATTGGAGTTGCTGAAATTAAATGAATTTATTTGCATCCATGAACATTCAACTGAACATGCGTTAGCTCAGCTAACTTTTCCTTGCATCCACTACTCTGAGAATTTGACCTTGGTATGAGTTGGGCCATCTAACTGCCAGCCTTGCCTTCAGCCTATTCTGCAAACCTGTCTGCGTCTCTGGCCAGACTTTCAGAAATCTCTTGGCTGGTTTTCTTTTGCTTTTTTAGTTCCTCCAGGTAATCTGTAGACGTTCGCTGCTGGCTCTGTGAATCATGCTCTTGATTTCTTCTCTATTGACCGAGGGGACCAGGCACCCCATTTGCCTAACCGTTGGATATTTGAAGGGTCTCTTTCTCCTAAATTTTTCTGAATATGTTTGCATGCAGTGCCTTATAAACTCAAGGACCCTGAGCTCAACTCTTTTGATGTTTTGGACAGGGGAATAAGTCATAAATAGTACATATAATGAAACAATAAACCAGAGGGTGACTGATGCCGTGGAAGTCAGAAGCTCTTTTGTGATAAGTACCTCCTGACCCCCACCTTCCTCCCTAGAAAACAGTGACATAATCACACACAAGCCTGTGTGCAACAGCAGTATGTTGCAAGTATCAATGTCCTTGTTCATAGAAAAGCTTTTCCCCATACAGGCCTGTCCTTGAGGCAAAATGAGCAGGTTCTGGCAAAAAGCTCAAAAGCTCTGGATAGGGTTTGCTAAATAAAACATACAAGAATGTTTCCAAATTCTTCTTCATCAACAGGAAGGAGAGCAACTCTATGCTTCTGCTCCCAAGGAACAGGAAGGACATCACTTATAACAAAACAGATGAAAATGAGATGAAAATTATACTAATAAATCATTACATTATATCAGCAACATGTAATGATTACAACACTACATCATCACTACATATTGACTATGTTTACAGCACTACACTTAACAGTTTAAATGTATGTTCATTATATTTCTGAGTGTGTATCTCTAACTTTTCTTTAAATCCTGTTCCAGAACCATTTCTACCAGCAGAAACACATGCTGCAAGCTGTCTGTCCTGCAGAAATATCTGAACAAGACATTTAATTTGCCTCTTTCACCTGTCTGGGTCTCTGAATATGATGAAAGGGTCCAGACACACCATCTACCGAACCAGTGGATATTTAAAGGGCCTCTTTCTCCAACAGTTTACTGACTGTGGTTGGCAGTCCCTGCATGCAATCCTTTCTAAACTCAAGGACTTTGAGTTCAACACTTTTGCCGTTCTGGACAGGCGGATAAGCCATAAATAGTATATCCAATAAAAGTATATTTGTTGCTTGCATCAGAACCATAATTTACAAAATGATCTGTAAAAATTACCACACTAACCTTGAGGACAGACTCAGCACCCGAGCCTCAGCACCCAGTGTCAGTTTCTTGTGGTTGGAGCCAGCTCTTGTCAGCTACATCCAGTTTCATTGGCTGTAGTATAATGATGTCCTGGAGGACATCTCTCTTAATGAATCAACTAAGTAGACCCTGTCAAAAGACAATCTCAAAAGTAAATGCAGGTCCCCTGTACCCACATTCATCATAAAGTGGCATTATCATAATTCTAATGCATGAAAGTTGAAGAATTCACCTGTTCTTCATTAACACAGTGTACACATCAATTATGCCTAATCAGTAGTGATGTGATGATAATGTGCAGTGCTGCCCATATAAATCATCACCTTGATCAGCTTAGCCAAGTCTTTGCTGAGGGACAGCATCTGGCTCATCTGTTTGATAGTTCTTCAAAAAGAAATTGAAAGTCCTGGCGACAATCATGAAGAACTATAGCTTGGCCAAGATGAGTAAATTATTCAGGGCTGCTTCTGTTGTGTGGAAGGATGCTGTCCCATGGTTTGGGAGTTTTTTCTACTCAACACATCCATATAGCAGTGAAGTGGTAGCCAAACTGCAAGAGCCCTGTCTGCCACAGGCAGGTCTTGATCTACTGGCCAGGGAATGATAAAAGGAAGACAGTGATTTTGGTGTCAGCGCTGTAGTCTTCTCTCCTTGCTGATACATTGTGGAACAGTGTGCACATGGCTCTCGAAAGTATGTCCAGCTGCTACAAGAAGAAGAACCTTCATATTTCTCTGTATGGTCTTGCTGGAATAGTTAAACTAGAAATTCACATTGGGCCTATCCATTGAGATGGAAATCAGGCTCTTTCAAATTTCTTGTAAAATAACCACCTACCACAGCTAGAACTGTGTGAGATAGGTACCATTATTATTGTCCTACTTTGGAGATATCAAAATTTGAAAAATGGGGGAAATATTTGTTTAATATGCAACAGAATACATCACACTGCCATACCATTGCTAATGAAAAATATTAGTAAATGTTACAGAAATGAATAAATGAAGTTGTATTTATATAGCACCTTTCAAGGTCCAAGGTCACTTTACAATTACCCTCAACCATAAACCTCAGTTGGGTGCAAGGAGAGGAGAGAGGACTGAACCAGGCACAGAGAGGGGAGAGAGGACAACACCCAGGGGGAAGCACCATCCACCACCAGGCATGCAGATACACAATCATTCACACACACTCAAAATAGGATAACTTTATTAGACAGGCAGACACACACAATCATGCAAACCAGGACAAATTATTTAGGATAGCCAATTTACCTAACCTCCATCTTTTTGGACTGTGGGAGGACACCCCAGACGAAATGCACATGGAGAACATGGAAACTCCATCCAGCTAGGGACTCAAACCTAAGACCCTAGTGTTGAGAGGTTGCTAACTACCAAGGCGCAATGCTACTCAAAAAAACAAAAACCAAAAAAAAAATGATGTAATTGACTGTGTCCTTGAACAAGGTGATTATTTCAACAAGTTTCAACCAAGTACTAAATGCTTATGCCAGATCTCTTTAAACATGCACTTTCCGATATTAGATGAAAGTAATGTTAACAGGGATAATTTTAACTTATTACTTCTAACAGTAGCTATTTTTTATGAAAGGAGACACATTAGCTCACACAATGCAAAATGACACATGTGGGTTGTGCTCCGATAAATTTTGGCTGAGATGCACAGTTTAGATTAGTGGCTATTGGTTCCACATTGGTTTCTTTTTGTATTTTTGTTAAAGTGTGATCAGTACAAATGTTTCCCAAAAGCACATTTAAAAGTGAGACTGAAGTTAATGCATTTTTACAAAAGTAACGTTATCTTCATAATCCATTCGAATTTTAAGACCTGTCATAATTGTATTTAAGACATTTTAAGGCCTAGAATTGAGACTTTTTAAGATTGTATATGCACCCCCAGTAGTAAACCGAACAGTTAGTAACAACTCCCCCCTGTGGTGTGACTCTGAAGTGCAAGAAGCACCCCCCTCCACTCCACACATGAACACAGACACACAGACACACAAACACACTGTCCAGTACTCCTATATTGTGTATAGGATGACTGGAGACTGGGAGGTATGGATTTGAAGAGTCAAGGACCAGAGCAGATTGGTGTCTGAGCAGGAAAAGCAGCAAGCCGTGCAGTGCCATGGGCCTGTGTAGCTGGGGTTGGCTGATGTTAAACTACTCTCTGATCTATTACTTCAGTCTGGCACAACAGCTTGGATTCTGCCAGCCAACTCCCAGGGCTGAAGTTGGCATTGACTCCAATGTTTGGGCATTGCCTTTTTGATCTTGCAGAACAGTCAGGAGTTAGCAGAAGAGCAGAAACATAGTCCCCTTTGAGAAAAGCCTTCAAATCAGTAGTGTCTTCTATTTTATTTGTTTATTGTTGTCAGTTATATTTTTCCAATTCTGCTGTAATGTACAATATGACAGTATCTGTACCACTGTCGAGCATTTTTAAACAATAATGATTGGGCTCGCTGGAAAATGGCAATAAAATGGCCATAGAAATAGCTAATTTTTGCCTTAATATCAGACTCAGTACTCATAACAAAACAAAGCAAAGCAAAGCAGAGAGAGAGCGAGAAAGAGAGAATGTATGTGTGTGTGTGTGTGTGTGTGTGTGTGTGTGTGTGTGTGTGTGTGTGTGTGTGTGTGTGTGTGTGTGTGTGTGTGTGTGAGAGAGAGAGAGACATGGAGTAAGAGTGTGTATGAGAAAAAGTGAAAGAGAAAGATGATGAAAAAAGCAGGGAAGTCACTCACCTCACTTCTAGCTCTGTGGAATAATTATCTCTCCCTTTCTCTTCTACTTTCTCATTCTCTCTATCTCCATATTATTCTCTCTCTCTGTCCCTCACTCTATCTCTGCTATCTTTCTCTTTTTCTCTCTCTCCATGTCCCTACCTATACCCTACCAGAGTTCTAGGTTGTAGAGGTTGTAGAAGGACCACTAAGTCCCTAAAGTCTTTACAAGATGATAAGTGATAAGTGATGAGTGTAATTTATCACAAGTGGTGTGAGTGTCATCTGATGCAAGTGTAAAGTCATGGTCAGTGCAGGTACAGAGCTGTCAAATGACAGTTTGACATGCTGTAAAGAACAGGTCAAATGCCAGAAAACTATAGAAGGCCAAATTTTCAGGGGAAAAATCGCTAACAAATGGCCATTGGTAGGCTGTAGGCCACTGAAGCTGTATGCCATGCCCATATTAGGAACTCCAGGTGTAAAGGGTTTTTTTCTGTATGGAAAAACTGAAAGATATTTTCAAAACATCTCTGTGTCATAAAAAAAAAAAACATTTAAAATCCAATACATGTTGTCCCACGTATCTTTTCCTTCCTCGTCAGTGAATTGTGATATTGTTAAGTAGATGAAATATGAATATTTCTACATACAACTTACCTCACATTAAAATGACATGAGTAAATTATTGAAGGTGGACTATAGTGGTCCTATTTCTGTGGGTTGTCACTGTTTATCAACGATAACTAGAGGTAGCCTGTTAAATGTGGTGAAAACCACTTTCAGTCAGTCACATTGAGCAGAGTAGCTTTAATGCAAGTCAGCTTGTAGGACGTGTCAGAGGAAACTATAAAGAGAAGGAAAAGGTCTGTTGTGTGTTTCTGAGTATGAGATGAAGAAAGTTAGCTAGTTAGCTAACTACAAAATAACCTATACCTATATCTAGCTAACTAATTTATGACATCTAACACACACCTGCAAACTAAACAGAAGCTGCTCTAAAAAACTTAAGCTTTAAAAAAAACATAACAGAACAGTTGTTATTTTTATGATGTCAATTCAATACACTGTAGTGTTAACTTACTTGTAGCAAATGTCTTTTTATGTGCTTGTAGCAAATGTCTTCTGTTTGAAGACCTAATAATACAGTAGCAAAATACCAGTACAGTTTACACATTCAATTTAAGCCATGTTTAGTAGCAAAAGTAGATAAGGAACATTAGCACAGTGTCCCACTGGCCAGAACAGGCTGTCCACTTCCCTCCTCCAGCCTCCACTGTTCAAAAATATTGCATATTTTATTAGCTCCATTTAGTTGCATGCTATTACATTTGTAGACTGTATTCATATTTAACATGGCAAAATCAGATACACTGGAATGAAAATTATTGTAATGAAAATTGTAGCTGGAGTAATGATCAAAAATTCTTCAGGCCATCATCAATAACATAAATTGCTAAACCATTCCGAAGCATGAAGAGAAAGAGAGATATTTTATCTTTGGTCTAAAGTCTTAGTAAAGCTAAAATGGTTCCCATCTTTTGATCTGGTGTATTGAATCTTTTGTTTTTAATTATCTGACCTGATGATATTTGCCAAATGAATATAGGAATTGCTTTATTTTTCTCTTTACCTTATACATAATTGATAAAGAAGGTGAGGGGAGTTAAATACTGCTTAACCACAGCAGGTAGTAGTAATGGTGGTGTTTGTGCAGATAGGCTGACATGTTAGCTCATGTCGTCCAAGGTATCATTGGCAAGCTAATGTATCTTTACTGTCTGGTTACTGATCATCTGGTTTTCATCACTCAGTGCAGCTGAAAAAGCACCTGCTTTGACAAGGAGCTGTTTGACATGCAGACTGACCAGCTCTGGAGTTTATGATGTATAGTGGCAGGTGCTAAGGAAGTGCTATGTCAGCTTCAAATAAAAATGTTGAATAACAAAGTCAGGATTTCATGTACTCAAAAACCATTCCAGCAGTTATTGCTCCATCAGACATACTGCCAACAGCAGAACTGGCTACTGTTTGCTACTGGTAGATTTAATTATGAACAAAACTGAAGAGAAAACATTTGTTTATTTATTTGTGGAGCCAGCTAATTTGTTATGTATCACATCATATATTTCATGCTTGTGTTACTAGAAATGCCCAACACTAATACTATTGGGTGTTTGTTGTTGTTGTTGTTTGTTTTGTTTTGTTTTGTTTTTGTGGACTTTGCAAAAGGGAGGAAGCAAGTGTACAGTGCTACTGCATTGCTTAACTCCTTTCACGCTCTTCATCAACAATGTATGAGTTAATGGAGAAAATTATCTGTTTGATAAAATTATATAAAGTAATTCATGTATTTCTTTTGCAAATGTCATCAGGACAGTGAATTAAGAACAGAAAATACAATACACCAGAAAAAGATGGGTAGGCTAACCATTCTAACAAAGTCTAACATTTTTAAAGAAACACAAAACATCTTTATGTTCATGCACAGGTTGCTTCCTTCTCTGTTTTATTTATATTTGCTGTTCTCAAAAATAACCCGAAATGTATTGTTTTTCCAATATACCAGTAGGCATTCTTAAGTACCCAGCAGTTTCTAAGTTCCTGTGCCCTTGGAGTGACTAACATTTAACACTGTATTTTAATAGACATCTCCAATTAAACTGCAGCTTACATAAAGCATCAATAAACTCAATTTTCTCACAGTTTTTGACAGGTAAATTCAAGGTTCGTAGCAGTCCTACTGTCATCTGTGTCTTAACTGGAATTGTATTTGGGATAATCCTTTCTTCAATGGCTGATGACGATTCACCAAAAAAGCTAAACATACATATAAAGAGTAAAAATAAAACGTAACTTGTGTGGTTATGTGTGTGTGTTTTCCAACAAAATGTTACTTTCTTGTGAACAAAAAAGTTTGAGTCTGACAAGCAAGTTAATAAATATAGTGCCCAATCTAGTCTGATATGATCTACTAAAGTATTGTGGCTAGCCAGCTAAATGATCATACTTACCTCAACCATTTTGCTGTTTACATGAGTGAGTGTATTGTGCTAAGCTAGATAGCTAATGAAAATGTAAATAATTTTTGCTATCAAGCTGTAAATAATATATATGCAGGCTTATTTAATGGGTTTCTTAGCAAATAGCATACATACAGCCAACAGGTATATGTATATGTATATATTTATTTTGACCATTATGCCATATTGACCTAACAGTAGCTGACAATCAATAAATGATATCAAGGGCATTGGACATATAAATGTATTTGTTGCGTTTGATTGCAATCTCGATGACATCAAGTAATTTTTGCCGAATTGAAGGGTAGGTTAGATAAAGGTATGTTGTTTCATGGGGGCGTCCTTACTTGAAGTATTATTGCAATAATATTAAAAGGTATTATGTTAAATAAAGGGCTTTGGGCATATACCATGGCATGAATGTATGTGTACTACTGGCTGAAGTACCTATCTTTACCATTATGTTGATTATTTACATGAATGTGTGTTCTACACTTAGCTAGTTAGCTGTCTGTTTAAGATGGGGTTTCTAATGTTAGCTAGCAAGCAAAGGTAGCTTATGTTATCTAGCAAGCAATGAGTGACAGGCCTACATACATATCTTCTTGGTTTGTTTGCAGATAGCCTATGTATATGTCATTTACAGATACTTTCAGAGACATGAGGTAGGTTGCTTAAAGTTGTCATTTCATGTAATAGGCTATGTTTAATGAAGTTTTAGGTTTTAATATTAAAACCTACAACTTAATTAAACGTAATATTAGTGTAATACTCTAAGTTTAAAGAAGTTTAGATCTTAATATTAGTTACCTTTCTTGATCTCCTTGTAGTTTTTATAAACATCTATTAATCTTTATAATTCAGCTGAACAAAGAACAAGCTAATACTACAAATATAGTTATTATGGATTGGTTATGAAGACATCCAAAAATATACTATGTTATCAATATGACAAGCAGTCATATGTAAAACATGACAAAAAGTCAAATGCACAAAACCAATAAATGCGTATTTGTAATTTTATCTATTTATTTATTTATTTATTTGTAATACAAAATGAGCATTTGTAATATTTAATAAATGAGCAATTGGTTAAAATAAAGTTATTTTTTAATTAAAATATTATTCGTAATGCTGAGCAATTACAAGGCAGATATATATGCTTAGAAAAGCAAGATTTAATAAAGGCAAATCCAGAATCGTGGTTATAGTAACGGTCCAGGGTCATAGAGCCAACTCGAAAAGATTCGGGGTACATAATAATGAATAAAAAATCATTAAGTGCGTACTTCATTGACAAAAGGATTTTTTCCTACTTCACATCAGAAAAAGACCAAGTGTCTTCTCTGCAAGTTTCATCTTCACCTGAGGTCCAGAAACAGTGTAGCAAACAGTGTAGCAGGTTCTCCTTCAGAAAATCTCAGTGTGATGTTTAGACTGCTCATTGGCAACTGCTCATGCTCTGATCCACTCTTTTGACTTTGAAAACATTTGTGATAAATAGATCTTGACTGGAGGGAGTTTAGCTGCTTTGTGCCAAATTTCATGATTTTATTGGCCAATTCAGTAATGTATCATACAATTCAGTTAGGCTGTATCAGGTTTGGCTTTCTAGACCCTCTAAGGGAAGACTCTCCCTTCCATTGCTGCTACCCTGTCCTCACGCCTCATACATGACTGAATGCATGTGGGTGTCATGCATGAACATTGTTGTGTTTATATCTTACATTTCTGGTGCTTTTGTTCATAAAGTTATTTCATATGAATGATTCATGTGGTACCAAGTTCACTTGTTTCATAAATAAGCCATGTACACAGCTCTGGTCATGCAAGAGCATGTTCATTAGACCTTGGAATTAGCATATTTAACAGCACAAAAATTCCTTATAAGGCAAAGTGCCCTGCCATAGTGGTCCTTTAAGTGTCATTCAGAAAAATGCTAAGGAGGAAAACAAATGCAATTTCCTATTTGCAATAAATGAAAACATATCCCTATAACAGCAGTAGCAAAACTAAGAGCTGCTGAAGAGCTATTAATGTGAAACAAATCTTCATGTCATTCGTGCTGTTAGCTAAATGGGGTTTGTACCATCACAGAAAGGAAGAAAATATATAATGATATGAAATCAGGATGAAAATATATAACAATATGAAATCAATTAAATGTCTGATGTTTTGCCAAAGAAAGATGGTAGATGGCTAAATGGACAGAAGTCAAGGGGAGGATAGAGAAGAGAATATGGGATATTATAGTTATTGTGGCATGGTCAGGCATTGTAATGGAGGATTTTCCACTGCAGTGGCTGTCAATATCTTCATCATGTGTTATTAAATGAAGTAAATGAATTTTAATTTATTGCCACTGTATATAAAGTCAACAGGCAGCGTGGCCATGTGCGAAACTATAGCGGTCATACGTAGATCAGATGAATGATTTAGTTGAGGAACATTGGAGTAAAGAAGATGATTATTGTAATGGAGGGTTAAACAGGATGCGGGGACAAGGCACGTTGAACAAAAACATATGTTTTAATTTACATATAACATTCACGACTCAACACACACATACACACTACTTGGGTCAAACACCGACAACCTCAACGATAAGACACAAGACTTATATACACATATTACAATTACACAACAAGGATCAGGTGAACGACACGAGAGGGCATGGCAATACAGACACACACACACACAGAGACGTTTGAGGGGGAAGGGGCCGTACCATGACAATTATACATCAAGTATAATTTAGATATTCTTTCCAAAATGTATTCAAGCTAATGAAGTAGTTATAATCTGTTAGTCTATTCAGTATTTTTCTTTGGGAAATTGCAGTATATGACAGGTGTGGACTACCCATAAAATTTGTTTGTGATAAAGAGAAGATTCTGTATATGGGAAAATTAGATGAATGCAGCAGGTACTCCATCATTCACACAAGCAATTTAGGAAACAAATCTGTTTGTGGCAGTGGTTCTTGTATAAGGACCATTGCCTATGAAAGAAGTGTCTGTCAATTCAATTGTCCTCACTGGCAGTCAATGCAGGAAGTGTCATGCAATACAAAATCATTTATGTCACATATTTCTTTGTAACAGAAAGGAATCAGCTATGCTAATGCCTGCTGATTTGCGTGACTGAACTGACCAGTTTGTTTCAGTTTATTTACCATTTGGCCAGTAATATTAAGGCTCATGGTGCCAATCTGACAGCATTATTACTGTATTATTTAATATTGGAACTGTTTTCAGCACATTGGATATTTTCATATCAATCATGGACACTGTAAAAATAACTGCTATGTGGAGAATGAATTCCTAAAGAAGTGACACTTCAAAAGAAGCTGTCAGTGCTATGGCTGACAGACTTGTTGTTTTTTCAGTTTGCTTTGATTTGAGCTAAATTCAGTCAATTTTCATTGAATAAATGCATTAGTGTTACTGGTTCAGGAGTTTGGTGCCCAGGTGCTGCATGTATAAAGGTGTCATCCAACTACATTTGACTACCATGAACACAGTGACAATGTTGAACTTGTGGCTGTGCATATAAAAGCATACAAAACAGACATACCCACACCACACTGATCATGGCAAGAAAAATATAGCATACCACTGAGTTTTTACAAATGTTTCAGGTCAGTGATAAACTAGATGAGGACCATGTTATGCAATGATTATTATGATAAATATACTAAATCTCGTAGATTTCATTAACTGTTTGCACTATGACTTTGTGGTAGAGAGTAAAGAACAAATGAAAAATGTCTAGTACAATCTGTTAACCATGAATCACTGGCTATATGACCTGTTAAAGGAGGCGCACTAATATCACTCAGATCGCATCTGCATTTAAATTACAAGGTTTTCTGAAATCAACTGTGTGTCTTCACAGTCATAGCCACATACTGGCTTCATATGTCAGAAAGCTAATGTATCACCAGACACTTCTGCTCTCTGCTCACATGTTGCAGGTGTGTCTCCATAGTTGACAAGTGAAGATGATGCTGACACAAAGCTGAGTCTCAAGAATGCCAGTGCTCTCTCTCGTTCTTTCTTTCTTTCTCTCTCTCTCTCTCTCTCTCTCTCTCTCTTTCTCTCTCTCTCCATGTTTGTGTGTGTTTGTAGATCTGTGGATTAACGAAGGCAACATGTTTCCCTGGTATACATATAAAAGAAGCTTTATAACACCTGTTTTGATTATCTTTGTAGTTTGAAAAGTGATGTACAATTTTATTTATTTTTGAATATGATTGAAAATTGTGGATGTATTTACTTCTACCCCAGGCACTGAAGCTAAAGAAAGGGTTTTGTACAAGCACAAGCGGTAGAAAAAAGAAAAAGGCCAGTCATGATGTTTGTGTTGTTTCTGCCACTGCAGCTCATATTGTGTTTACAGTTGTTATTTAGTAAATAAGTAAACAACTCTACATTGGCTCCCTTGATAAAAATTGATAGCTCATATAGCTCTTTGGCACTATCTATGTGAAACTGGCAGGGAAACTGGCAAGGTTTAAGACTGTCCTTGAAGTGAAAATGGGATAAAATTGAGTCACTCGCAATCCAGCTGCTGATCGCCATGTGAACCAGCAAATAAATGCTACAGACAGGCTGAAAGAAGCATGATAGGTCAGGGATTTGTTTCTGGCTTTGTTTTTCCCCAAACAAAATACCGTGTCTTTCTCAATTTCAGATCAAACAAGCAAACATGAAATTAGAAGTGTCATTCTAAATTGCAATGCATTTTGTGTTCTTTTACCTTGCATGATAGGCTGTGGAAAATAGAAGATGGGCTCAGGTCCACACCATCTCAATAAATGTGTAAACATTTATTCCATTCTCATCCCACAACAGATTACACAGATTACACACCATATCACTTATACTTTAATGTGAGAATGAACAGGTGATGTGTAAAATGGGGCAACACATGAAAAACAATAGTGTTCCAAATATTAGTTTTTTTGTTAAAAGCGATTAGTTCATTGATTTTCAGTGTAAAATTAAGCCAAGTCACCCCAGTTAGTATTTACCTCTTAGAATTATTTTCCCTCAGGGCAGGGAGGATGAAGTTAATAGTTTATAGGAAATAGTTTATACAAGATCTGGATATTTCTTTAATAGAATAAATAAATAAATTGTACAATAGAATTATAATATGGATGTATTTGAGTACTACTATACAAAGCTAAATGTTACACAGCAATTTTGTGTGTGTGGGGGGGGGGGGGTGTTCTTAGTACCAGTCAGTGAGTATGCATGTCTGCGAGTAAGGGTGTGAAGTCCTTGTGCTGTTAGCTGGGACTGCTGTGCGTTCAACACAAAGCCTTGTCACAATGATAAAGCACGCTCTTAGCAGCAGACTAAGAGCGGTAGGCGACAGAAATGTTTCAACCAAACCCCCCCTCCACCACCGTCATCCATCAAGCACTGACAGAGCGTTCTGTCCGAGCTTACACACTCTCTGTCTATTCTTATACAGCTTTACACTTTCTGCTGCTCTCCTCCCCACCACATGCACACTCACACAAACACACATACACACACACACACACACACACAAACACACACACACACATACATAAAAAGAAATCATTTATGAGGATGAATGGCAACATTACATCTGCAGTACAGAGGGTGCAGGAATGACTCTGAAAATCACTTCAAAGGAATCTCCCCTGAGGATCTCTCAGAGGATCAAAAATTGCACCAGAATTAATTAAGTCTTTGAAAAAATAATAATTATTAGCAATTGCTTTGCATAGTGCCCTATGAAATCCATTTGATTTTTTCTCACATTCCATTTGGTATTTTCCTTTTTATTTTTATTTTTTTACATTCAGATTTCTAGGTTTTTAACTGTTTTTCCTTGAAGAATATATCCGTTATAAACTACAGCTACAAAGTTAAGTTTATGAACAAACTGAGTTGGCTTGCCAATGTCACTGAATGCTTCCCTTCCCTGGTATGGCCTGCCACATTGTAGTGGGAGTTCACCATTGACTGTTTTTTGTGACTTGTCTTATTTGTAACCACACCCCCTTGTTGCTTCACACCTGCACCCTGTTTGTTTTACATGAGTGCCATTGTGTTTCCCATTCATATCGTGTATGTCAATAAATGTCTGTCTCTGGCGAAGGAGTCTGTTTGTCCTGACCGACACAGGATGCCTACTCTCTTGGCGATATACAGACTGCTCATGGGGAGGCACTTAAGGGTGAGCTATCAGGACAGCACAGAGCAGGCGCATCCCAGGACAAAGTGTGTTGCTTCCAAGCTAGGGGATATTCTCCTCGCCATGGCTATTCGGGAATAGGGCCCCTATTGCTGACATCCCAAGCTGCTGCCTGGATCCCTGGATGTTGGGGTGAGGACTGCGACCGGAGCTCGCTGCCACACTGGAGAAAGAGGACTGGGTCCACTCCAACCAAGGAGGGGAACCCCCCCTGTAATTTCTTGTTTGGCTGGTCTTGTTTGATTGGCTAGGTCTCTGGCTAGCGCTTCTGTGGTCTGTGTCCTCTATCTTCCAGATATAGGCCATGAGTACTGGACGGGTCCACCCAAAGCCCAGGGGAAGGACTGCCTCAAGGGCTTCAACTGCAGGATGAGCTTTCCCTGGGCAGCTGGCGACATGTGGACCCTAGTCCGTTATAGTGTGGACATGCCCCTCCGTGTGCCCTGTGGGGCCAAGGACACGCATCCAGTGCCTGGCCTTCCAGCAGGCACTGCATCAGTGCACGTTTTGTTTTTGTGTGCAAGCTCACTTACTCATTGTTGTGTGCATCCACTGTGAGTGTGGGTGTGGTATGTTCTGTGTCTTGGCTGGGTCTCACCGCACCGTTGGACTTGTTGGACCTGCCACAGACCATCACCGGACTGCCCTGAGACAGGCACCGACTTCCCCCTCATGTACTGAGAGACCTCCCTTGTTGGTGGCTCCTGGCCTGCCTTGTATTGGGTGGGCACCAGTCTTTTTTTTTTGTATGTGTTTGTGTTTGTGTGTGTGTGTACACGGTGACCTGGGGTTCACTGTCCTGGAGATGAATGCATCAGGAGCCGCGCCCCTTTGGGGGTGGTGGGGGTTCTGTCACTGAATGCTCCCCTTCCCACTGATCCCACTGCATGCATTGGGAGTTCACCATTGACTGTTTATTGTGACTTGCCTTATTTGTAACCATATCCCCTTGTTGCTTCACACCTGCACCCAATTCTTGGTTTTGTTTATGTGTGTATTTAAACCCTTGTATGTGAGTAGCACGTTGTCGGTCATTAATTCTAGTTGTTCTAGTGTAGTCATAGTTGTGTCTATGTTAGACATTGATGGTGTTCACCCTGCTTGTTTTACGTGAGTGCCATTGTGTTACTCGTTTGTATCGTGTGTTAGTAAGTGTCTGGCTACGTCAAGGGAGTCTGTGTATCCTGCTCGTTGCCCTGTGACACTTGGGCCATCACAGTCAACGCGCATAAAAAAATGACTGTTCACTGACAATCAGTGTAGATATGTATTGTGTATCACAAATTGAACATTTATATCATTTATTAAATTACATTAGAAATAATGAATTCTCCACAAATGCATGCCTTGTATGTGATTTTGTTGTTTCTTCTGTTACTTTGAAGAGCATACTAGTTCCGCTTGAGGTTTGTTTTGGATTTGACATAGTCATTGCAATTTTCTTTTTGTTTCCAGTCAATACTATGCTGACAAAACTTGCTCTGATTCACAAAAATCACTGGAGTTCTGTTCTGATTTTTGCAGTTAAGACTGTGTTTCTGATCATATTGGCTAGTTTCTTCGACATTATACCCATATAACTAGTTGATCCACGCACACCGTGCCGTATGTGCACAAAGACGAAAGCACAAGTGAAGGAATTGTATTATGCCCGGTTGTTAAATGAACAAGTTCACAGTTTTTTTTAAATATTTTTCCAAATTCAGCTCATTTCTATTTGTGTGTAAGTCTAGAGATATTCAAAAGTGAAGTACACAAAGTTTCCAGAAAAAGAGGACAGAGGTCCTTGGTCAGTTCTACTTTTATACGGTTACAGTTGTCATTTTGTGTGCGTGTGCGTGTGTGTGTGCGTGTGTGTGTGTGTGTGCATGCGTGTGTGTGTGGCATTGCCATGCAAATGTCAGTAAAATTACTCAAGGCATTTAGCTGTATCTCAGTGGGCTATCATGTCATGCGGAGCATGTTAAAACTCTTACAGTTTTAAAGCAACCATGAGCAGTGCTGTGCTTACACATATTGCTGACATTACACCTGTAATTATCAGTGACTCGCAAGGCCTTGCCTGACACTGCAGCCATTCACTCTGTGTCTGTAGGTCTGCTATTAGTGAACTGACCTGCACTGATATGAAGTGCCCTGTCAGAGAAATACATGCTTGAACAGCAGAAACCAGAATGTTGTTTTCTGCTTTACACTGCCAAACACTGCCCATGATTGATGTTAGAGTACATTTTGTTAAACATCAGAAACTGGTTAAAGTGATTCAATTGTTTAAAGCTTTTCAATATTCCATTATATTGGAACTTTTTTGTGTAACTGCTTAGATATTTGTTTGGAGAAAACAGCAAGGGTAGTGTTTGAAAGCTACTGTACTGTGAGAGTTCTTAGCTTACTGCAGTGATTGCATGTGTTCTTGTAAAAGATGTGAGCTTGTAAAAGATGTGTGTGTGTGTGTGTGTGTGTGTGTGTGTGTGTGTGTGTGTGTGTGTGTGTGTGTGTGTTTTGCTTTTTTCTCCTCAGGCCCCTTGTATACTTGTATCTTGATATCATTAATTAATGTATTTTGTGTCTGATCTGATAACACTGCTGAACTATTGATCTGAAGCTGTGCTGCAGGGCACATCACAAAGCACATGCACTCATTTAAAATTCAAACACGTCACATAGAACATGCACTCATTTATAAATACATCCAGAATCACTCATTTGTTCCTCAGAGCAGGGCTGCTCATGAGCAGGCTTGCGAGGCAGCACACTGCACACTCAACTGGCTTCCCTGCACCTGCATGGGCTGTTCCTCAGCATTTAAACACTGCTGTATCATCCTCTCTCTCTTTGTCTCTCTCTCGCTGTCTCTCTCTCTCTCTCTCTCTCTGTCTCTCTCTCTTCTCTCTCCCTCCCTGCTTCTCTGTGTTCCTTCTCTCTCTCTCTCTCTCTCTCGCTCTCGCTCTCTCTCTCTCTTCTTATTAAATTGCTCCCAATGGTCAACTTGAAATCCTCAAGCCTGACATGGATCTTAAGGGTGTTGATTCAGTCTGTATTTTCTGCTTTTTTTTTCTTTGTCATCCCCCACTTTTACGTTTATGGACTTCAGTTCATTTTTCAGGTAATGCTTGAGCAGGGACAGCGAACTGCACACCTAATGGCTCCATTTCCTTCTCTATTTTGCTCTTGCAGACCTTTCTACCATCACTTCATCTCTACATCCTTTTGGACTCTCCTTCAACTTTTCAGCTGAGGCCTTTGATCCACATCAAATCCATATCTGTCTCTGTGTTCACAATCAGCTTCTGTGCATTCTCATTGATCTTCTTTTTGTATCTTTTGCCCCATTGATTTGTACTGGGGACTATTTTGGTAGACTATTCTTGGCTGTTGCCATAATGTGTACTGCTATTTTGCATATGTTAGCCCTCTTTTAATGTTTATTCCATTAATCAATTCCATCTTCATATAGCAAACCACTGAGATTGCTAGTTCTCGAGCGTTAAGACCATACCCATCAAACTCATACAGCTGCAGGATGTTGCTTTAGTATATAGTATGTTTTATTGTTTTTATACACAACTGCTAATTTTGGTATTCACACCTGTATAACACCATGTCCAACAACAGGGTGTGTTATAATGGTATTTTTACACACACAGTGAGAAAGATAGAGAGCAATCCTAATTTCACTCTTTCTCTATCTTTACAGTGGTATATTTTATGCTAAACCAATTTATCCTAACATTTTAGCTGTGGTATTTCTCTTGGTGAAACACATTTATTCCTCATTAGTCCACATAATGTGACATTAAATCAGTCTTTTGGGAGTTACATATTTGAAAATGGAGCCGAAATAGCATTTTTGAATTGCAAATTCTCGCCTACATTTTTCATGGTAACCTCAACTGGTGAATTAGTTGATAATATGTTGAATGATTTTTAATGGATCATAAATCTGAAACAATTATCAAAGCAATTAGAATTTCACAGACAGTAAAGAGCTTTTTGGGAACATATTTTAATGTCTTATGTTCTTGAAGAGCTGTGTGCTTGAAGGGCTTCACCTCCATTAACAGTCTTTAGGTCTTTTCTTTAGAGAGATGTATATAGACCTCACAGGGAAACTATCAGAAACAAATGCTTTCAGCCACAAGATGAAACCTCAAGTAGGATCTGTTCCTCCACAGCATTAACAGTGAGATGGTTGTGAGAGGAATCCTACAAAACACTGAATTGATGAGTGTTATACTGTAAGGGGAGTTATACTGTAAAAGTCACAAATTAAGAGGAAAGCTCTCGCAGGAAAGCACTGACTCAGAAACAGTTTTTTGGGTTGTTTAGGCCACCACTCTACTTACACTTATGTAATTTTGTTTAGGCTGTATTTTCATGTAGCGCTTCCTCAAGCAGAAAATGTACCACCAAGTGTGCTTTTTTAAGGTTTCACCTTTTTTCAGGTTAGGCTATGTGGCTATTTACATGATGAGTGCACTGTAACTGGTACAGGTTAGTTCTTCTTTGTACTTGGTCTTCTCTGATAGATAGCTCACACTTCTATCAGATTTTTCACTGAGCTATGGTATTGAGGATGCTTGCCTTGATATCTACAACTTGACATTAAAGCTTGATACACTTGCTCAGTTACAGAACTATGGGAAACTATGTCACTATTGGAAAAGAAGCCACTTCTTTGCAACCTTTTCTTTTTGCTGTGGCTGGTCAGGTAAATAAAAGTGAGGGTTTTTTTCATGTCAAAATAAACCATGCAGGTGTCTGCAACACATTTTAAACGCGCCTCCTGAGCACTTCACAGAAATACATGGAAATCACATTGATTGGCATTTAGTCAGGATAACGCTAAGCAGCCCTTAGTTTTTGCAAAGTCATACGTGAGTATTAAACACCTAATAACATTGTCTTATTTACAACATTTGTAAGTGTGGGCTTATTTTATTTCAATAAAAATTATTTATTCTTTTAAAAACACTCTTCCCCAAAGTGTACTAAAATGAATTCGGATTTTGTGCTGGCTCCAAGTCCCAGGTACTAGTGCTGAACAATTTGACAGAAAACACAATGGCAGTGAGGAAAAGAGCCATGAAGAAGCGCACATCCACTTTCCTGGGCGGAGTGTTTGTAGCAGCCGACTCAGAGAGGGGCACGCTGCTAGGTGCTTGTCCTTATTAGGATCCTGCTGGGGTTTGTTGTTCCAGCCGTGTAGGGCAACCAGCTGTCCACAACACAGGTGCTGATGTTCAGTGGAGGATGCAGTTTTAGCACCATGGACAGCAACCGGCTGAGAGAAAAATACTGAATTTGGGTTAGGTTAAATCTTCTCTCTGTTTCCTGTTTGAATGTGGAAATAATCAGTAATCAACCACAAAGCAGTCCAGAGTTTTTTTGAATGTTTTTAGCCAGGCCATGTATGGGAGGCCATTTATGGGAAGCCAAGCTTGTTCGAGTATGGATTGAGCTGTTGCTCTCATGTAGGATTTCACCCAGCAGTTATGTACAGTCACAGACTGACCCTGTGCTGGTCTGTGTAGTTTGACATGGTGTACTTCTGTACAGATCAACAGAAGGAGCTGGTATTTACACATCATTGAGCAGAACATCACTGTCTTGATCCTTTCTTCACAGAGCCCCAGGCTGAGAATTACACTGGGTGTGTGGGACGGTGTGTGTGTTGTGTGGGTGGTTGTGTTTAGGGTTGGTTTGGGTGTTTCTGTCCACAGACTGAGAGTCATAGAGAGAGTTGTGACAGAGAGAGGGACAGGAGGGAGAAGGGAGATTGAGAAAGTGAGAAAGGTAAAGATAAGATGTGCCAGTCAGTGGAAATGGTAGAGAGATCAAAATGTGTTTTGAAAGCTAACAAGAGAGACAAATAAAGAAAATGATAAAACAGAGAGAGAAAAAGGAGATCAGATGGGGGCATGTGCCCAGAGCACAGCCCTCCTCTGCTCCCGGGCCGACCTAGCCAGAGAGGGGCAGCCGGAGATGCCATTTGTGACAGCAGAGAGACTGGTGGGGTCATGTGCCAGGAAACAGACCCTGTGACTCGTGATTGGGTTAGGTTAGATACTCATACAGATGAGAAACAAGCAGATATACACACACTCAGAAATATACATACTCATATGAAGCTGTTAGAAAAAAAAAAATGTCCATTTGACCATTTGAAGTTGTTTGGATTTCTTGAAATTATCTCAGATTCATCTTAGTCAGGATAATAAATAAAGGCAGTTGTATTCTTCAGAAAACACAGGCAATTTATGTTCTCTTCATCAGTGCTGTCTATATGACTGGTCTCATAGACAGGTAGTGCTTGTTTCTGGACTCACACTTCACAGTGTTTTATCACTGGCCTGCTGTTGACCCTTCTGGAGGTCTTTTTCTGTCAGCACATCTCTAGATGCACAAGCTGTTTGCCATGCATATAGATCACTAATGTTAATAATCATGAATTAATCCTTAATTAGGCTTCTGAACACAACCTGACAAATACACGCTCACACACACACACACACACACACACACACACACACACACACACACACACACACACACACACATCTGAGAAGGCGACATAGGCTTGGCCTTTATTCGGTGAGAAACGTCCAATAATGATAACTCCCATTTTGCTGCATTAGTGGTTAATGATGTTTGTTAAAGTGCTGGTTTATGAGAACTCTGTGAATGTGTGTGTGTGTGTGTGTGTGTGTGTGTGTGTGTGTGTGTGTGTGTGTGTGTGTGTGTGTGTGTGTGTGTGTGTGTGTGTGTGTGTGTGTGTGTGTGCATCTGTGGAGTAATTGGTGTGTGCTAGTTAATGAGAATTGTCTCTGCATGATTTTAAACACACTTCTGAATGAAATATCAAGACAAAAGCTTGTCTTACACTCATAGTGTTACAAAAACACGGTGCTTGCAAGTCTGTCTTAGCTCTCTTATCCCAGACTGGTCTTTCATCTTGAAACAATATAAGATTCAAAATTCTTCCTTTGTTTGGACTTTCCCTCTCTTTTCTGTTTGACTGTCCTATTTGTCTTTGTCTTTCTGAGAGAGAGAGATATAAAGAGAGAGAGAGATCAAGAGAGAGAGTGTGTGTGTTCTTGAGGGTGAATGGAAGTAGGCAAGTTAGGTGTTGATAAAGAAACAAAAATCTTGGAAGGTTGAAAAAGAAAGTCACAATGAGAGGAACTGCACTGTGTGTGTGGGTTTGGGTGTGTGTGTTGGTGCTTTTAAGCTGGGACCCTACAAAAGCAGCAAATGTTTTTTTTGTATAAGAATCATTGCAGGCTAGAAACACAATCTTTATTATCCTTTCCTGCATTTGTTTCACAGTTATGTGTCTGTCTTGTCATTCAATCTTTCTCTCTGAAACTCTGTTTTCCCCACTGTTTTCTCCCTTTTTAGTCCTCTTCTCTTGCCATCTATTACTGTATTCTCCTCTTCTGTGCCACAGCTAAATTATTCATGTAAGAATGTCCATTCAGTAAGAGCCTATACTTTATTAATGAATCATCACCATCATCTCTCAGTCCTTCATTAAAAAAGCTCTCTACTGAAATGGAGACAAACCTTTTTTAATGGATGAGTGAAATAGCTCTTTAATCACTGAAGAGCTCTAGACTAGAGTGTACCTAACAACCACTAAGGTCATGTGACCTAGTTCCTGGTATATATTTCCTCACCTGCAAATATCAAACCTCCACATTTTACTGAGCTTGTTCACAGAAGCTTGCTCACACTTGAAATTCTGCTGTGCAGAGTGAGTGGACACATTTTTAGAATGTGTAAACAGTTCACAGCCTTAGATGAATACTTTCAGTGTGATAGACTAATATCATGAATACTTTTGGTGAGATGTGCTAATGTTAATAATGAGTGAAAACTAATGTGGGTAGTTAGTATTGCTGTATACCTCAGATGATTATTATCCAAATTAATTTATATGAACCTGAGTTATATAGTCATTAAGTGAGAAATAAACTATACACACATCAAAAACAATAAACCAAAAAAAATGGCTTCACATATCTGTTAACTGTGCTGGAAGTCTGGTTGCAAAATTTTGTATTTGAAGACCAAATTATACTTTTAGATCCATGGGTACAAAATAATTTTGTGCCTTCAGTTTAGTACAGTGCAGAAACTGTTCATTTCAGAATAAGTTTGGGTTCATTTGGATAACACTGAAAGTGTTATGTTCTTCTTTTTGTCTGATAAAGAGATGGTATTAAACAATAGCATAATTCCATATAATTTGGATGTACAATAAGTTTAACAGACATGTGTTGATGCCTTATATAAGAAAATTAAGCTAACACTTACTAGTACCTATTTGGCAACAAGTGAATCCACTTATTTTATTTGTATTATACTATTGGAATTTTGAAACAAACAATTCAAGACATCCACATTTCTGCAGTTTATTGTATCTGTAAAATTTACATATATTTCTCAGATATGTAATAATTTTTAAATTAAACAGTTTATTGTACTGCTGTTGCCAATATCAGTGAGACCCATGCCAAGCTCAGAGGAAGGCTTTGAATCAAGTTTTCTTTTTGTTGTTGTTGTTTTTTGTTTTTTTTTTTGTTTTTGGTTGGTTTGGGTTGTTGCCAGTTGGATGTGTTTTCACTGGGAGCAGTTCTTGCTGTGTAGCTTGGTGAAACGCTGGGCAAAGATGGCATTATGAATAGAAAGTCAAACATCTGTCACCATGGATACAAGCAGAGCTGGAATAAAATGAAGGGCACTGGCTTGCTCCCTTCACTTGCTCCCTTTACTTGTTCACTTCATACATAGCATGTCAGAAAGCTCATCACATGCCCCCTGGCAAGCACCTTTGGACCGTGCCCAAAAAAAATCACCTCTACTTCTCACATCATCATCTCTCAGAGAGATTGACACTTCAGTGAAACACCTCCACCCTAGTGCCAGACCGACAGCTCAAGCTCAGCCTGTACACCCTCAGCCCTGAGCACACATGCAAAGTGGTGCATCAGCAATAGGGAAGTGCTAAAAAAAATCTCACACACGTCCACTAAACAGCAGACCTGCCAAACTCAATGTGAACCAGAGCTTAATAAGAGTGCCCACAATTGGCTGGTTTGAGTCTAAATAACTCTATTGCCCCAGAGCTAGAGTGCAGACACACTGAGAGAGAGAGAGAGAGAGAGAGAGAGAGAGAGAGAGAGAGAGAGAGAGAGAGAGAGAGAGAGAGAGAGAGAGAGAGAGAGAGAGAGAGAGAGAGAGAGAGAAAAAAAGTAAGAGTCAGGAAGAACAAGGGACAGACAGATGGAGCCTGCCCCAGATTTCTCTAAGAAATCCACTCCAGATTTCCACTGCCTCTGTGTGAGAGAGCCAAGTTGGCCCTCCTGGTCCCTGAGCTTCAGACTGACCTGTTTAATCCAACTACGGGGAGCTCGTGCTCTTTGGTCTGCACTAAAGAGAAAATGTGGATTCTTGTGAAGTGGTAGTACAGGCAGTGAGAGGAGTCCACCTGGGACAGAAGGGACAGGTGGTGCTAGATGGTGCTGAAGTGCACAGAGATCACAGGAGCAGGGGAGTGCAGTGTGGCATGTGCGTGCTGTAGGAAATTCAGAAAGTCATTACTGTAAGTGTTGAAAGAAATATGGTGTGTGTGTGGGGGGGGGTTGTGGGGGAGGGCTGGGTGGGTGGGTATGTGTCTGTGTCTAGGAGGAAAGAGTATTCCATCACTATCTGATAGTGAGAGAGAGATAAGTGTGTGTGTGTGTGTGTGTGTGTGTGTGTGTGTGTGTGTGTGTGTGTGTGTGTGTCCGGGAGAGGAGGGAGGTGTTGGTGTGTGATATATAGTTGATGTGAGGAGTGTGAGCGGGCTCTCTAATAAGTGAGGTGCATAGGGAGCAAGTCCTTCTGAAGTACAAGGTGAAAGAACCATCCTCATCCTCACCTTCATATGGAAGTTTATTCCCCTCCCTTTCTCTTCCTCTCTTCCATTCCCCCACCCCACCCAGGTGAGTTATGACATAGAGGTTTTAATATGGATGCCCTTTCTGTCTCCATACCCTATCCACCCTGTAAAAAGCTTTAAAGCTTTTTCTCCTGCTGTAAACTCTCACACAGCCCTTGCATAGTAGCTGGTCCACTTCCACAGCTGCTATAACAAACAAACGCTAAGCGGTTCAGCAAATAAGTGGAGCTTTTTATACATAATGCCATTTAGTTTTAAAAAAGAGCAGTTTTCAGTAAAGTGCAAAATATAAAACTGTCAGCAGTCCTGAAATACAACATATACAAGAATGAACTCATGAGTCTCTGCGTTTGTGTTATGGATCTAACAATGAAAATATGTACAAATATAGCCACTAATGGTTGAAACCTCTAATGGTTGAAATTTAACAGGAATATTTCATTACATTTTTACATATCGTTTACCATTTGTATTTCTTACACATGTAATCCATAATGTATCTATTCTCAGTTAGAGTATGTCGTCTTCTGTGTGTTAATTTGACAGACACAGCTGGACAAGGTGATTTTACCCCTCAATGTCCCTAGACAGTGATGCAACATGACTGTTATTCACAAGTCCAGGGTGTTCCCTGCACATTGGAGTAGCAAAACCTGGCAGCAAACCCTGAATAGTAGCCAGAAAGCTTAAGAGGCTTGGAGTGTGTGGCATCAGTACAGTATATGAAACTAGAAAATCTTCGTTATATTTATTTTATGCATAAATAAAACAAAAATAATAATAACATATAAATATAAATAGTATGCAAAGAAATTGTGTACACTAAAATAAAAAATTAAAGCTACAAAAATGAGATCATATCTAGCATATCTAGCAAGCTCTACATATGTTTATATGTATAACTATACAGCTTAATATTTATATATAGTATATACCTACAAATAGATGAATATGTATGAATATGATGAATAAATGAGAAAGTAACACTAAAGTAACACTACTTAAGCACTAAACAAACCTGCTGCTTCATTTTTAACAAGGACAGTAACTGCTTTCTGCTCAGCAATAGGCTTTTCTTTCAGGAGGAGGTATGGTATATCTGAAAACAAGGCAGAGATTATACTGGAATAGAGACAAAGAGAAAGCATTGACATCTGATTTTTAAACACATTCATCTTCTTGTCATAAGAGACCTACTCCACTGCCCATATGATGGAAACATTCTGAATGCTAACTAAAGACTTAGCATTGAATAGTGATCATCAGACTCATTCTGTTTATGCAGTGTTCATTAAACTAATTATTCAAAGAATGGCTCATTAACAAATGACACAGAACACATAAGCTGAAAATAGATGCCATGCACCTAGGCTGTCAAAAGAATACAGCACTTGGTACTTTATTTTTGCTTTAATTTGCTAGTAGGATTTATTTGTGCTTTAATTTGCTAGTAGTGAGGTGACTACTCACAAATATGGGAATGAGATGATTGCAAGAATCAGCATTTACTGACTTACTTATTACAGCACATTTTCTACCCCATAAGAGTAGCAGGACTGTGCCAGTGGCTAGATGAAGGACCACTCACTTTCTTTGATGAAGAATCACTCACTCATTCTCGAGCTATACTTTAGCATCATGAAAGCCAGTTGTCTAGAGATGGTTACCCTGTAAAGGCCAGTTTTTGTTCACTCTACCCAAACATATGATGGGTCCATATGGGATTCATTAATGCTGTCTGAGATTCAGTCAGTATAAGCTCTCTGATTTTTAACTGGTCTGGAGAAAAACTCCTCTTGGATCTTCGAATTGCCCTCAATAGATTACTCCAAACAACCCAGGAACAGCTGCCTAGTTGACCTAGAGTCTTCATGATGTCCTGGGAAAGGATGGAACCAGGGTGGTGGAGAAGTGGGTGGAGGTAGGAGGAGCCACAGCAAGAGAGGGGGTTGGGAAAGGGAGGAACAGTTGAGACTGGTCAAGATTCAGAAACATCATCAGGAGTAGATGTACCTACACAGAAAGAGAGGATAGATTATGAGGCATGGTCAATTAATAAAGTGTGTAAATTAGGGGTATACAATGTGCAAGATCTAGCTAAGGCAGCACAACTAATAGGATAGAGCCAGAAGGAAACACAGACATGAGGGTTCCCTGGAATATCTGCACTCTGCCGCTCCCAGCCAACAAACTCGAGTGATTAAAAGAGGTGAAGTGACTGCAATGCAACATCCTAGTTTACCATAACTCTTGGTTCAGAGGGTCTGAGTGATGGCTGGCCTCTGATAGGTTATATTTTCCGTTCAAAGGACAATGAAGCTGCTGCGACAGGAAATTCCTCTATCTCCAGCATTGGCTGTGAGCTTCCCTTTACCTCTTGCTCATGCACTCCAAGGGCCTTTCCTCTTCTCATTAGTGTCTCACACAAAACCTCATGGAGGTTGGAGCATCTCACTGTTTTTCATTCTCACCCCCCCCCCCCCCCACTGCCCCAGTCTATCTCTCTCAATCTATTTCTGTCTCTCTCTCACTCTTTCTGTCTCTCTTTCTCTTCCTAATTTCCTCTTTCTTAGTGTGTACCCCTCTCTCTCTCTCCTTCCCTCTTGCCCCCAAGCAAGGCCTCGGGCGTCCAGCACACACATCTGTCACTGCTCTGAGCTTGCTGTCAGACAGAGAGAGAGATTGGTTGGCTGTTGTTTAGATCCAGTGTCGATCGAGCAGACAGGACCTGCTGAAAAGCCTCGTTAGTCTGCAGTAAAGAGATGGGAAAGTGGCAGATGGACAGAGATGTAGGGGGAGAGAGAGAGAGAGAGAGAGAGAGAGAGAGAGAGAGAGAGAGAGAGAGAGAGAGATGGCTAGACCTCTCTAAAGCCTAACATTGAGTAGGAACTTTTACAGAATCAGTTCTGTGCTAGACTCAAACATGATGGTCCTCAAGGTCATTCAGCTAGATCCAAACAACATCCTGTTTGTGATCAGAGCCAAGAATATCATATGGCTAAGATCACCTAAACTGTAGAGTGAATGTTGCCATTTGCCATTCTGCAATACTATTTGTGCACTCCACTCTATTACTCTGTTCCTCTCTCTTTGTCTATTTGATTATATCTACATTACTATTTTGGTACTGAGTGCAATGGAGATCTCTGTCTTAAGACCTTAACTGTAGAGTGAATGTTGCCATTTGCCGTTCTGCTATACTATTTGTGCACTCCACTTTATCACTCTCTTCCTCTCTCTTTGTCTATTTGATGATATCTACATTACAATTTTGGTACTGAGTGCATTGGAGAGGTCTGTCTTAAGACCTAAAGATATAAGTGAAGATGTCTACTGAACAACTGAATACAGAGCATTGCTGGATTTTATCTGCTCTGTTATGTGCACTGTATTAGTAATAGTGTTGGGTATGTGTATCTATCAAGAGGTGTATGTTATGCATATATCATGACCTTTATGACAATAAGTGAATATAATGTGTCACTACAGCAACTTTCTAAACTATAATGGAAAACAGATTCAGATGTTAAGACTTTGGTGACACTAAAGTCGAAAATTGCCTAGTTTTAATGTAGCTGGGATATACACTCTTTAAAGGAAAACTCTTTCTACACTGCTACCTAATATACTTTTTTGCACTGGGTGCATAGACTGACACCGTCCTAACTGCTCTGTCTCTCTTTCTCTCTCCACCTATTTCCTACCAGGTGCTACGTAGATGACAAGGTGTCCAAAGTGGCCTGGCTCAACCGCTCCAACATTATCTTTGCTGGGGAGGACAAGTGGTCACTGGACCCCCGTGTGGACCTGGTGACAAAGGGCCAGCTAGAGTATAGCCTGCGCATTCAGAAGGTGGATGTGTATGATGAGGGGCCCTACACATGCTCCATTCAAACCAAGCAGCAATCCAAGACCTCCCAGGTCTACCTCATTGTGCAAGGTGAGCTGGGGGAGTGTATGTCAGGTGATTGACAGCCTGTCAGTCCACTGATGACTTGTCATCTGTTATCGGCTGCCCGTCGTCATTCCTGGAACTGCACTCTTAAAATCCAGAAGCCAGTTGTCTCTGACAAGGACGAGTATTCCCTAGCCAAAGACTTCGTTTCCCAGCCTTGTTGAATCAACAGATATTTGAATATGTGTCATGGGCAGGACAGAGTGGCAGGGTTTATGGGGATATGTGTCATATAAGGGTTGGGTTATTGTGTGATGTGAAGACAGGGTAAGCCAGAATGGCATTTTTAACACAATCACATAATGGCAGTGCACTAAGTAAAGAGCTTAGGTGTCAGGTTTCAGGAGTTACATGATGTGATTTTAGAAGTTCTAGTGAGGATTTATGAATGCACATTATTAGAGAAAATGGAAAGAGATATTACATTTCTTATGAAACTGTATATTTTACTCTGATCCATCAACCTGAGAGAAAGTAAGTGAATATATACCATTTCTAACCAGCAATTACGTTATACATGTCTACCCTAATCACCCTGTCAGTACTGAAAGACGAAAGTGAGTATGCTCTATCTCAAACTATTAGCCTGCTAGCCACCCTGCCTCTGGCCTTAACCTCTCATTGAAGACCAGTCTGATTGTGCATTGTTGCATTTTGAAACTCTGATAGGAAAGTGAGTCTGAGAGAACACTTCTACTAAGTGACTATAAGTGGAAGAGTTGTACGCTGTGACTCCAGTCAGACGTATTTTGATTTTGTGACATGGGGAAGAGCTTCAGGAGAAAGGGATTAGAAGGTTAATGTCTGCTATCTCACACACATCTACTGCTAGTACAAGCTGCTAATAGGGGGTGGGCAACAGTGCAATCAATATCTCTAAGCAGCAGTAAGGATCCATAAGAACAATTTGGGCAGTCATACTTGAATCCATAGAGTCAGCTAATGTATTCACTGCTCAGTTGTATTGTCTTAAATGCCCTCAGCTTGCAGTTTTCTTTGCTGTTGGGTCTTACTAATTGTCTGACATTCATTTTACACTAGTTGGGTCTGTTTTGATCCGTTTCCAAGTTCCTTACTCATATTCATGGTGAAGTTTTTATTATTGTTTTCAAAGAAACAATTGTCACACTCTACAAGTTTAAAGTCTGAACATTGTCATAACAATTATGAATATATAACTTCAGAAAAGAGTTTGAGGTTCTATTTTCATTCTAGAGATAAATAGAGAAATACACAAACCATGTAAAATGGTATTGTTTACTTTTTTTAAATATTTTGCAATTTGCAAGCCAAACAAGCCAATATCATCAAACAGGATGTTCTAATGTTATTGTTGTTGCTGTTGTTGTATTGTTGTTGCTGTTGTTGTTGGAAAACTTTAGCTAATTTTTGTCCAATAGAACACATTGATGTTTTCTTCATGGGTGGTACTCTGTGCAAGCTGAAATGATTTTGGAAAAAGCCCTGGTAAGATTTATGATTACTGCCTCCAGAGAATCTGAGGAGTGCCCATTCTCATTTTCCCTGCAGGAACGTGTTCATTACTCTTTTGTGTTGTATTATACAGGGGTTTTGTTTTTGCAAAACCATAAATCTTTATACAATTAGGAGTGATCCTGTTGAACTTGTTTGTTTCCTGGGAGAGTAATGCCAATGGTATTGGCATGGCTACACAGCATAAAATAAAGGATGCTTGGCAACAGTACAAGCACAGCATCTGACAAAACAAAGCACATGCAAATGCTATTCATCTTCCATGACAAACTAATAGGGAGTTTGGCATTATTTCTTTGCTGTGCAGTTTATTGTAGAAATTAAATAAATGAAAAGTGTACATGTGCAAAAATCTTTGGCTGCCCCATCAACACTAAACTCCACCTCTCCACCACCTCCACCTGGGTGTGGTTCCATTAAACAATGCAAGGGAGTCATAACATTTGGTATTTCATACTACTTAATTATAAGCATAACAATGGAATACATCTAAAGAGATGTATTAAGGTGTAGGGAACACCTGACCAACATATGAGCTTGTGGGACATCTAATTCCAAAACCATGAGAATTATTTTAACCTCACATTTGCAGCTATAACAGTCTCCACTCTTCTGGGAAGATAAAAAAATATTGGAGCATGTCTGTCAGAATTCGTACCCGTTCAAAAAATATTATTGAGGTCAGGCACTGATGTTGAATGATAATGTATGACATGCAATCAACATTCCAATTAATCCCAAAGGTGTTCAGCATGTTAGAACAGGGCTCTATGCAGTTCCTCCACGTCAGACTCATCAAACCATGCCTTTATGGATCTTGCTTTTGCACTGGGAAACAGTCATGTAGGAACAGGAAAGAGTGTTCAGCAAACCATTGTTGCAAAGTTGGAAACATATTATTATCTAAAATGTCTTTGGATGATGTAGCAGTAGCATTACCTTTCATCTGAACGAAAAGGCTTAGCCCAAACTCTGAAAAACACCTCCAGACCATTATTCCTCCTCCAAACTTTACTGTGGGGACTGCTTTTTGCTAGGTAGCATTTTCCTTGCATCCCCCAAACACAGAGGGATCCATCAGACTGCCAGACACTGAAGTGTGATCTCTCCAGAGAACACGCTTCCACTGCTCCAGAGTCCAGCAGCAGCATGCTTTACACCACTTCAGCTGAAGCTTGGCATTGCGCATAGTGAGCTTGCGTGGGAAACCATTTCATCAGGCTCCTGCCTGATGCTATGGAAACCCATTTCATCAGGCACATGGTCCTTGTGTTGTTGATTCCAGAGGCATTTTAGAACTAGTGAATGATGCAACAAAGGAAAGGGGATTTTACCATACTATGCATTTCAGCACTCGACAACCCTGCTCTGTGAGTTTCGTGGTCTACTGCTTCGTAGCCAGCTGTTTCTCTGTTGTTTCTCTTAGATGCTTCCATTTCACAATATTAGCACTTACAGTTGACTGAGACAGATATAGCAGGGAACAAAGGACTTTATTTGATTCACCTGTTAGCAGTGGGTGTTGTTAAAATACCTGAACTCAATAATTGGGCTGTATAGTGTAGATGAAAGCACTGGTCAAAAATGATTTTGCTTCCTGCAAAAAAAAAAAATCTGTTTATAATTGTGTGTTTGCACGTTGCATCCAAATATATTTTCAGAATTTTTCTTTGACCCATAGTTTTTTCTTTGTTATTGTTTAAAGAAAATTCACTTGCCATTATTTATAGTGTGGAAATTCATTAAGTGTAAATAACAGCCTTTATTAATGTGCAATAACAGCCTTTATTAATGTAAAGGCTTTACTTAATGTAAAACACATTCTCTGTGACTTAAAAGCATGCATGATAATTAAAAGCTAATAACAGATTCAAATTAATTATAAAAACTCCTATAAGGTCCATCTATTTTAGTTTGTGAAACAAAAAAAAAGTTAAAATTTTGTTGCCCAGTGTAGCTATAATGTAAATAATAATTCCAAGCTTTTATCCAACTATATTAGGTCAGGAAGATCTTGAAGTACAACTGAGATGTCAAAAAAAAAAAAAAAAACAAGCAGTTACGTTTTGCAGTCTTCCATCTCAGAAGATGTACATGGATTCACGTTCCGCTGGTTTGAGCTGTGAGGTAGTGACAGTGTTCCCATGGTGTCTGGAACACTAGGTACTCAGTATGACAGGTGTCAATTCTGTTTGTTTGTTGGTTTATTTTATTGCTGTTGCTAGAGAGTTAGGCGACTGTATAGGTTTTCTGCAGGCTTTATACCAGCAAGTGCAGCTTGTGGGTTTGTTGGGGGGGGGGGCTATACAGCTCAGTCACTGCATTTTACCTGCTAATACAGCCCCCATGCTGCAGGACACTGGGCAGACAGCCCACACACCATCGTCAAGCACAAATACTGTGCTGCCTAATGGTAATGTGGATTCCCTTCCTGCCTGTTGGATCTTATCTAAGAGCATGGTACTGCAGCATATGACTGGGCTCAACAAGGTCTATGGTCCACAGAGAATTTCTTCAGCTCAAATTGTTGTAAATGTATGAACATTTGTATAGGTATGGCCTATCATATTTTGAAATGTATAATTAGGCCCTATCATTAGTATCATTGTTTGAAAGGTAATGATAGGCCCAACGTATAACCCTTGTGTTAGCCTCTGTGACCCATTATGGTAGAAATTCAGTGGAGATGAACAGAGTTGACAGGTCAGATTTATTTGCCACTTCTTGCACACAATTACACATCTTCAGAATGCATTTTCAGGTAAAGTATAACATTCAAATTCAAATTTAGTTGTATAGGTTTCCCATAGAATGGCTGGACAGAAATCAGCTTTACAGTGAATGGCTGCATGTGTCTTGGATGAAGAGTGACAGCCCTCACCCTCGCTGGTTGGCAGCTGTCATATGATAATTCAAGAAAATTACCTGATGGTTGGGAATTGGCTATGAGTAAAATATGGAGAAACATTGGGGAGAAATCAAAAGCAAGCAAACAAAAAATCTGCTGTACATAGAATCCGGAACCAGGCCCCTGATGAACAAGCCAAAGATGACAGTGGCAAGGAAAAATCAGTGGTCAATTTAGCATGAGTCTAACTATGCAGTCAGAGATTAAGTTTAAGTAGAGGGAGTAGAATAGTAATAGAGAAGAGAATAGTAGAGTTGGTGAAGGAGGTCTACAGTAGGCATGACCCAGGGAGTGCTCTCACATCTGACCTTGATGTGTTCTGTCACACCAACACCTCACCATGTGACGCATAGACCCAGAATCATGACACAATCAAAGACAAACCCTCAATTGCTCAAAAATTGTACTCAGTCATAAATGTAAGGTGCTTTGGATAGAAGTATCAGCTAAATGCTGTAAATTTAAATGTAAAAAGCTCTGAGTGTTGGCAGTAAGTAATTAATAGCAGATAGTTTCCTTTAGGTACCAGAGTCCAAAATCCACCTCTAATTCAGAACACAGGCCATTTGTGAGTCTTATGTGAAATAATAGTTGAACTTTATAATAGGATTAATCAGTTTGGCAAAGTCTGTTTCAGGTCATCTTACAGTCTGTAGACACAAACCAGTCTACGCTATGCCAGCTCCCTAATTTCAGTCCAATCCATTTTTCTCATGTTCTGCACAAAATACCTCCTGCATTTTCTGGCTTTTCACTTTCTTCACCCCTCTGTTAGACTGAGAGAGACTGCATTGGGATTTTGGCTCAGGATCTCCTTCACAGCACTGTTTTGTATCTATTATTAGTTTTGAATGTCTTTGCTCCCAGAAGACTTCCTTGTCTTCCCTACTCTTCGCGTTAGAACTGCACGCTATTTAGCTGGATCTTTATCATGGCAATGTTAACCTCCATGAACCTACTTGTGCATTCTAGTCCATTCTAGTCCATTCTTAAGAGTAAGAACCTGGTGCATCTAAACCAAGTTCCCAGAGTTCAAACTGTGCTACTGAGCAAACTGACAAATCAGCACAAATTGCATGGTGTGTGGTGTAAGTGTGGGGATCTATCAGAGATGAGTTTTTTCAGACTAACTAACTATGTTTAAAAATGTCACAGAGAAATAAACACCGGTCATCCATGTATTTTCTTGTCTCAAAACTCCTATAATAACTGCTCTATGAAACAGTATTATCACAGTGTGTATTTGGCCTAGGCTTAGAATGTGGTTATAAATTGCATATAACAATAGTAAGTGTAGACAGAAAAGTATGTAGTAAGTGACAGTTTTAGTTACACAGAGTTTTTGCGGTTAATAGTTTATTTAAAATATCACTGCCACGCTACAGAATGAAAACACACCTGTTTACATTTTTTAAAGTTTTTACATTACCTTTTCACACCTCCATTAGTATTGAAAATGAGGCACTGATTAATACAGCTTTTTCTATCAGCGGAATCATGCACAATCACCTATTTTATACAGCTTGTTAATTTACCCATATGCGATATTTAGCATCTTTCTTATGCCTCACATTTCTTTGTGCTCCTTAAAACACTTTTTCTTTTGGGAGGTACACTTTTCAGCTGATTATTAGAATATAATTTACACTTTCCAAAGAACCCTGCTTCTCCAGCACAAAGCCATTTAGTCAAGATTTCTGTTTAATATTTTGCAAGATGGCAGCTAATTCGATAATAGTGAAATGGGAGTTAAAGTGTAGCATGTGGATGTGTAAGCAGTTGCTGAGTAACATAGTGGTTTGTGCTCTTTGCAGCAGCAGTGGGAAGGACACACTCGAAGGCTTTGTCTCATTACTGGTCTCCAATGTGCAGCAACATGCGATTATACTCTCCCTCACAGTCTCTCTTCTCTCTCTTCCTCATGCTCTCTCTCCCTCACCCTCTCTCTTTCTCTCTCATCTCTATCTCTTACTCTCTGAGAAAGTGAAGTCCTTTCATGAATCCACATACAGCAGTAGGTTATTAAATATTTATAGCTGGCATATTTATCCCTAAAGCACAATGTACTCATAGTTACGCAACTCTGAGGGAGTGCATACGTGCGCTTGCGCGTGTGTGTGTGTGCGTGTGTATGTATGTGTGTGTGTGTGTGTGTGTGTGTGTGTGTGTGTGTGTGTGTGTGTGTGTGTGTGTGTGTGTGTGTGTGTGTGATTGAAAGAAAGAGAGAATCTGAGAGAGAGAGAGAGAGAGAGAGAGAGAATGAAGCTGATCTCACTGACCTTTACCAGTTATCAAGAGACAGTGGAAACCTTTTTGCCCCAGTTCCATAGAGAAAGAAGACAAGAATAGCTATCTCCCATCAGGAAGAGAGAGAGAGAGAGCCAAGCAAAGAGATCCAAGCAAAAGGGAAAAAAGACAAAAATAATCAAAACAGATGGAGCAAAAAAAGAGATATCAAAGAAAAAGAGAGCATGATATCAAAGCAGGTGCAGTGCTTTGAGGATGAGACTGAGAGATAGAAACTGAGCAGTCCATATTGATGGTGTGATTGTCACTGCTGGCTCATACTGCCTGCTTTTAGCATTCTCTCTGGAACGTATCATTAGCTCCCACCGCGGTCGCTAGTGGTACCTCGTCCTCATGGAGATGTACAGAGCATCAAACCATTGCTCTCCCTCTCTGTGTCCTCCGTCATGCTCCAGCGCCTACCTTCCTGCTCCAATAAGCCTCTTGGTAATGCCTACCTCATTTAAAGCCTGTGTCCATGCATAATTCCTTAATGTTTTAATGATGGAAGAAGTTTTAGCATTCCGTTTTTCTCCCCAAGGCACTTCATCTTTTTTCTACGCTCTGCAGACGGAAGGTTCATGCATTTAAATGACATCATCCTTTAGCAGGCATGACCATAGCACTGACAGAGGACAGAGAGGCCATGTGTTCCAGCCTGGACTCATCGGTCTAAGGGCAGAAGTACTGGGTGACCTGACATAGCATTGAACAGTGCCTCCAACCCAGAAACTCTCCAGAGTGATCTTTGCAAAACCCTACACACTGGACATAAAGTTAACCAAGACCTGCTGACAGGGGCACTCTGATTTACAGAACATATACCTGAACCACCTGGAAACATCACAAAGGCATTCTGTAAATCAGATAGAAGACGGTCAGCATGCACTCAGCAGGGTCAATTGAGGTTGGACAGGTGATAGACGACACCATCGTCCACTGATGAACGGACATCAACATATTCAGCCAGCATCATGATGCCACACCCCCACTGCACTCCCTCTCACACCAACAGTGAGGTGCAGCCTGCCTAACATAACTCCAGTGTATCTGTTGGAACATAGAAAACTATATTTCTTACATATTACTTATTACCCAGAGATCAACTTTAGCCTAGAACTAATGAATATGTGTGTTATGTAGTGCTGAGTTCTTCCCATGAAAAGCCATGTATCAGCCATTTCCCCTTTTTTGTGTAATCAGATATTTTCATTTCTTATTATTTCCTACAACCTTTCACATTAAAATGCTAAATTATGATTTATTTAAACTTACCTTACTTCAGTCAATAGGCAATACAATATTTTTTTATATTTTTGTTATTATTTTGTAGAATGTGTCTCCGATACCAAAATTAATTAATGGCAGTGGAGATAAACACTTTTTCTTGTGAGCATACATTTAAATTGAAAAATATTGGCCGATAAATGTAAGGAATACTTTACTGGCCGCATCATTTTAAATAGAGCACAAGCAATATCATACCATATGCCATAGCTCAATTAATGAATAGCAATAATGTAATTGAATAGGCAATGAAAATAAGTAAAAGAAAGTATATTACTACCTTACTCCCCACCCACCCATGTCTTCATCCATCGTGATGTTTCCCTGTAGACATCTACCTTTTAATGTCACATTCTCCCTTCCCTGGCATCGCGGTTCCCACAGCAACGCCTCTGTATACTTCCTGGTTTTGTTTCCTTAAGTTTCCTTGTTTTGGTTTCTTTTGGTTTCACCCCCTAGTTAGTTCCATTAACCTACCTGTTATTGTACTCATCTGTATCATGTTAGTCCTCATTAGTCTCTGTATTTAACCCCATGTTTGTTATCAGTCTTTGCAGTCTCATCATCTCTTGTTACATTTTTGAACCTTCTGTTTATTCTGGTTTATTGGATCTCTGCCTGTCTTTTGGATTACCCTCTTTGCCTGTTCCCTTGTTGACTGCTTTTTTGGATTTACGACCTTGGCTTGAATTTTGGATTACGTCTGTGGACTAAGCGTGTACTCTAATAAACAGCATTCATCATACTGCATCTGACTCCGTCTCTGCTCATGCTCTGAGTGTTACATTTAATTAACATTGTCCAACCCCAGGGTAGATAAGCTATTCAACAATGGAGATGGAGATGACTCTTCAACTGAGGAAAAGGAAGAGAGATCCAGAAGAGTTACATGGGTAGAGTCTCAGAGGTAGTATCACAGACAAGTTACAAAGTTACAAAGTGACTTTCTATCCTAGTACAGAAATGGCTTTTAAACATTCCCCATCGAGTCATATAGATTGTGCTTCCTGATACCTTGCATTCAGAAGCAATCTTAATCCAGAAAGCTGGTTCCCCACCAGCACTGCTGCACCTAAAGGCACTGTAGAATCCCTCAAACAATGCATCAAAGCACTTCTCCAAAACAGCTCAGCCATCATAGCCAGAGTGAGAAGTTAGACAGATAGATACATACATACACTATATGGGCAAAAGTATGCAAACACCCCTCATAAATATTGAGTGCAGTGTTTCAGACACACCCATAGCTAACAGGTGCATATAATCAAGCACACATCCATTCAGTCTCCATAAACAGACACTGGCACTAGAATGGGTTGTACTGAAAAACTCAGTTATTGCTCTGTCATAGGATGCCATGCCTTAATTTCTGCCTTGCTAGATCTGTCTTGGTTAATTGCAAGTGCTGTTATTTGAAATTTGGAAGTATCTATGAATAAGAACAGTTGCATCACTCACTACAGTATTCCAAAGTGTATGTGCAAAACATTAACACATTTTAGATTAGTTCATTAGTTATATGCTTCCAACATTGTGGCAAAAGTTTGAGTAATTGCTACAAAGAGAGATCCATAAGGTTTGTCAAGTCTGGTGTTTAGGGGCTCTCAGAGTCCTGACCTCAACCCCATTTAATACCTTTGCATTGAATTAGAACATCAGTTATGAGCCAGACGTTCTTGTCCCACATCAGTGCCTGAACTCAACATCTGAGCTCTTTTGGCTGAAAGAACACAAATTCCCATAGATACTCTTCTTTCCCAGAGTAGTGAACTGGACATGCTTTTGGAATGAGAAGTCTAATCATTTTATATGATCAGGTGTCCATATATTTTGGGGGTACACTGTGTACACAGGGAGAAATAGACAGACAATTTTTATTGAACCACAGGAGATATTAGGTTGTTACAGTGCATAGCATTAGATAAAGAATATAGCATTAGAGTCCAGTTTATGACAATAAACACATAATACACAAACACATAATTCTACATAACTTTACATTCACTGTTTCACAGATGCTAGTGCAAAATGTTACATAAAGAAACCTGAGACAGCCAAGGTGAAACAGACCAAGTGGAACATAGTAGAAATTTAACTGTCAATTAAAATTAACAACAACAGAGTGATGGAAGTAGATGAGCAGGAACAAAGCTTTGGGTGATGTGTAAGACAGCATGGCTGAATCAGCCATATGTGGACACCCTGACATGTTTACATAACTGCTGGAATTAACAGAGATGTTTCCTCTTCAGCCAGATCTCAACAGTAAACATCCAGCATCAAGACAGATGCAGTATCCATTACCCATCATGTCTCCTGCTTGCCACACATCTCCAAGTAGAAGCAAAGTGAAGAGTACAGTTTTGCCTGATTTGACATTGTGTTCCATAATGAGTTGATATTTATACCATCACTTCAGTGACAGTGGCATCACCCACACAGACAAATCATGCATGTTCAATCCAGTACCATTCCCTGTTCATTCCAGGTTGAAAGCTTTCGTGGTAATGTAATATTTCTGCTGCCTTTGATGTCATAAAACAGAGTCGCTGAGCTTGGAGATAATTGGTGAAGAATAAGAGGGGAGGGGTGATATTTTATCAGGGATGACAGAACATGTTTTCATTTATTCAATTGGCCTTATGAAGGAGGGGCCAGTGTTGATTGGACACTGGTTGGGGTTAATTGCCTTAACCAATAACCTGCAGCAGTATCCAAAGAACAGACAGCAAGCTTTTCTTTTGTGATACTCAACCAGAATCAAATTGCTGGCCCTGTCTTCTAGCTGCCCATCAGCATTAGATATAAAACATATGCTACTAAACATAGCTTTATGCTACCACTCTCTCTTGACCTAATGGAATTTCATGCGTTGTAATATGGAACCAGTATGTTAAAGCTGTAAATTCCAGCAGGCATTGCACAGTAATGCCTGTGTTGGCTCCTCTGTAGGTGTCTGCTTGGATGTTAGTTTTACACGGCTGTTATCTAAGCCTGTGCATGGTCATTTGACCCGCCCATTCAATCTAAAGGAGGCAAATTAAAAAACCTGGGCTCAAATGCAGATGTTGGTGCTCTCATCAGAGAGACATATGGGGGGGGGGGGGTGATTAACTCACCTCATCACAGGCTTGGCTTAAGTGTTCACCCTGAGTTTCATAGTATCAAAGTTCACATTTCCCAAGTTGGGCAGCTGTTTAAGTGAGTGAAGGTTGTATAAACTTTCTCTTTCTGTTTCACTCTCACTGCCAGTCCTCCCATGTATAATAAACAGATACTAAGAATCAGCCTGTCATCTCTTTACTGAGCTACCCAAAGGACCTTAATCAGGAGAAGCCTAATTATTTTTATGCAGCTATGCTGCCTTTCCCAGAACACACTCTTGTCCTGATGTTTGTAGGAATGCTCTGCAAACCTAAATTTTGTTTTCAGGAGGTTTTCCAGATATCATGCCTTAAAATAGATGTTCCAGCAGAACAAAAGCCTAATGAATGGTACATCGGTGTCAGTTACAAGCTCTGTAATTAATGCTGCAGTCAGAGCACTGTGAAGATGTGAGGACTTCCCGTTACAATGTCTTCCTCTCTGTGTGTGTGTGTGTGTGTGTGTGTGTGTGTGTCTGTGTCTGTGCGTGCGTGTGTACGTGTGTGCGTGGAGCCCAGTGAGACACACTTCTTGACTGGTATGGCAGTGCTCAGGTGGAGATGAATACAGTAGCTGTACATGCCAAATGTTAACACAGCTCACCTCTACCAAGCCATGATTCTGCAATTACTGCCTGCTTTTTGTCTCATTGCTGAACACAGAGAGAAAGAAAGAGAGGTTTAGAAAGGCCATATGAAAAGAGGGAGACACACAGAGTAGTGGCCTGTATGCCACATTATCATCTCTCACATTTGGCAGACGCTCTTAACCAGTCACTTACATACTTATCCATAGATGTGCTCCATGGGAACTGAACCCATGACCTGGAATCACACTCTAACAGGTGAGCTGTGGCTGTACTTCTGGCTGTACAGCTCTGGCTGTACATGCCCTAATTAAGTTTTATATATTAACCAAATGAAAAACAAAAATAATGATTGTAAAGATAAAAATAAGGCCACATTTCCTATGTGATGCAGAGCTGGCGAGATAGTGAGAGAGGAAGAGAGTGAGTCATTAATATGAAGATGTTGTTATCAATGTTTTATGATTATTACTAGCATTATTGCAATGCTTTTATATATATGCTGTCATCTTGTAATTGCTTTGCCAATATTCCATGCAAAGCATATTCATGGCAATAAAATCTATTGAGCTGAACTAAGTTGAGTAGAGAGGAAGCTGAGAGGTTAGGAGAAAGAGAGAGTTGGTATGTGCTAGTACAGTGCAATGATTGTTCTGAACTTGTATTCCTTTCAAAATAAAGCAACTTTGAATCTTGAATCTCTTTATCCATCTCTGTCACTGTCTCTCTATGTCTGTCTCTGTCTCTCTCTGTGTCGTCATGCCATGTCAAAATACAATATTGCCAATGCACTGAAAATGTTTTTTAACTTCACATAATAATAATAATAATAATAATAATAATAATAATTAAGAAGAAGAAGAAGTAGAAGAAAAAGAAGAAGAAGAAAAACACCACCACCAATAATAGTAATAATATAAAATAAAGAAAATCACATAATAACTGAAAACAGTCAATAAGGCATTAACAATGTTGTAACTATTTAATATGTAAACATTTAGCAAAGAGGACTGTGTGTAGGGGTTGCTGTGTGTGTGTGTGTGTGTGTGTGTGTGTGTGTGTGTGTGTGTGTGTGTGTGTGTGTGTGTGTGTATGTTTGTTTTTACATTTTTTACAGTAAGTAGAAAGTGCATCTCTGTCTCAACCTCATCTGTCATGCACTGATCACATATTCTTTCCTCTTTAGGCAGCCAGGTCTTCCCATGTCTGCCCTTTTCTAGAGCTATGCTGTGCTCACTGAGCATGTACTTGGTCTGTCTCTGCTTTGTATCTCTGACAGTAAGGAGATATTCTACCAATTCATTTAGGGCCAAATAACACTCCGATTTAGTTTGTTTTAGTTTCATAGTCCCAATGTTCCAATTACTTATTTTTACTTGGCTTTATAATCTAATTTAGATTTAGATTTGATCCGAAAGCAGTGCTGGTGAGAAGATGGTCTATGGTTGTAGCTGCTACAGGGTTAGTGAGTTAGTGTATGTTTACTGATAGTGGAAATCATCCTAATTCTGCCCTGCATGCATTGGTGGGTGTTTTCCTTTGGGGTTTTAGAATTATTCGGTAGAATTCTGTATGCAGGCCTTCTATTGTTTGTCCCATCTAGTGTAGTGATATCTAAGTGGACCTCATACCTTACTTCTATACTGCGCAATGGGCTGTATTACACTATCAAATAATTTGGACCAAATTGAAATGGGCATATCAATGTTGTAGAATTTATTTTTTATTGCATATAGTGTTCTGTGAGCTTTTTTCTTTAACGCATTTGCTGCCTTGCTGAAACTCCCCAATGCTGTAATGATGAGGCCTAGGTAAGTGTGTGCTCTAAGGTCGTGCTGCTTAGAGTGAAGTGATGTCTGTGTTCCTGGCATCTGGGCTTCTTTTGGAAGATATTGTTTTCCTTTCTGAGGTTTAATGCCAAAGCTCAGTTCTGGTAGTAGTTTGCTAGTCCAGCTGGTGCTGTAACCCCTGTGCAGTTGGTGATAGCAGCACCAGGTCATCTGCATAGAGCAAGAATTTAACTTTCCTGTCTTATAGGTTGAGTCCAGGGACTGCAGACTGTTCAATTGCACCACTAACTCCCTGATGTAAATATTGAACAGTGTTGGACTGAGGCTGCATCCCTGGTTCTCACACCACTTTCCTGAGTGAAGAACTCTGTAGGTTTGTTGTCAATTCTTACACCACATTTAATCTCCAAATACATTGATTAAATAACATCATAGACTAACCCAAACACTGATATAAAAGTTTATAATATAGTCCCAAATAGAATCAAGTGGTTTTTGTTTTTTGTTTTTTTAAACCAACAAAACTGGCATAGACTTTTCCATTTTTTTGTTTGATTTATATGCTTATTCATTAGTGTGTGTAGGGTGTAAATATGATAACTTGTACTGTGATTTGGAAGGAAGCTAATCTGACTCTTAATCAGGACATTGTGTTCATTAAGGAAGGTCAGAATCCTTGTATTTAAAATGCTGATGAATACCTTCCCCAGATTACTGCTCACACAAATGCCTCTGAAATTGTTTGGGTCCAATTTGTCTCTACTCTTATGAACTGGGATTATAATCCCCTGGCTCCACATGTCAGGAAAAGAGCCTGAATTTAGGACGAAGTTGAATCATTTGAGCACTGCCCATTGCAGTTCAGTTGTATTATATTTAAGCATGTCATTTCTGATGCTGTCAGGACCACGATTTTATTTAAAAAAAAATTTAAAGGAATTACGCTTCTGTGCCAATTCTTGCATTATTGTCTATACCTATTCTGTTTAGCAGAATTTTCCATTGCTTGCAGAATGTGTCTGTGTGATTTTGTTTTTTTGACTTTGATTAATTGTTTGTAATGTTTGTAAAGTTTTCACAGTATATTCTTCCAAAATTTTGGTCTTCTGGATTATGGTGTTTTAAATTCTGGTGATTATGGTGTTTGTAAATTCTTGCAGATTTGCAGTTGGTATTAACCCAACAGTCAACCCAATTTGATTTTTTTTTTCCTTTTGCTGTAGCTTATCTCAAACTCAGCCATATTAGCTATTTCTTGGTATAAGATGTTAATTTCTTTAACAGCAAAGTTTACATTAGTTTTGTCATTTTTAAAATTAGTGTTAATAAAGTTATTCTGAATGAGATATTTTGAGTTATTTTAAGTGATTTTGTTAGTAAGAGCAATTGAATTTAGTGCATTGATGAATTTATCAGTGCTATCTGGAGCCCATCTGTATGTTTTGTGGATCCAGTACATCTTACTGGGCTCCGATGGTCTGTCTTTGGGTTGACTGGACTGTTTGAGGTACACATTAATTTGGTTATGTCTGATGGTGGAGTTTGTTGCCTGACAGTATATGCATTGAAGGAAGTTGGATCCATGTTAGTGATTGCATATTTAACTACACTTATTCCAAGAGATAAACAATATGTGAACCTCCCTAAAGAGTCTTCTCTGATCCTGCCATTCAGTATGTACAAGCCTGAGGTTTGACAAAGATGCACTAACTTTTTTTGGTCATGTTTGTGGTACTGTCAAGTTGTTTCTATTTTGGAGGATTGGTGAAAAGTATAGAGACACAGCAGCACATTCACCTGTGCCTAGAAATGGATCATCTCTATATGGAGGCTGTTTAGGTACTCCTCATCATAATAGGGTGAATCAGTTGAAGTAGTATAGATAGCACTAAGGTATGTCTATTTCTCTAATATGCCATTTTTTATGCAGTTTTACCTAGCAGTGTGAGTTCCCTGTCTTACTTACTGAGATGTGGTTGGCAAGCTTTCCTCTATACCACACCAAAATTCCTCCTGACTCTTGACCATGGTGGACTGTACTTAACTTCAGTGAAGGAACAATCATTTCACAATAGCCTAAGGAACAGTGAGTGGCGGTATCTTCACAACATCAGGTTTTCTGTTAAGATGAGGATGTCTACATCCTCAGTGCTCTTAAGAATGTCAGTCACTGCAAGAACTGTTTATGTCTGCCGGTCTCTATGGCCAGGTGGTGGTCACTAAGTCTGTACTTGGACAGGTTGGAATTCAGTTTTGAATCAGGCAGCATTCTTAGTTAATCTACCATGTTGTAATGTCAATTTAGAGTCAAATAAAACTCTATTTTACTCTTGGATTTTGACTGACAATAAGTGTATAGATTTGAGTTGTTTTGTAATTTTGGTGTTTCTGATGGGGTTTGCTGTTATTTTCTGGTCCTGAGCATGTGTACTGTTACTGTGTGTTAGTGTAGTGTTAGTGTGTGTTAATGTTGAATTGTGTTTCAGGACCTGCTGAATGCTCTTTTTGCTCAACTCTTGGTACTGCAGAGCTTTTGAATGATATGGGTGGAGGCCACTGCATTTTAAATGTCCAGAATTTGGTTCAATTAGATTAAAATATCTTTAGCCAAATTTTGACTGGAATTTATATTGTTGGTAGCTAATGTAAATTTGTGCTTTGATCTCTCTCTCTCTCTCTCTCTCTCTCTCTCTCTCTCTCTCTCTCTCTCTCTCTCTCTCTCCTTCCTTGTTACTAGAGGCCGGGTTATTAGCTTCTCCATCTCCTAAACCCACTGAATGCAAATGGAATCTCTCCTGTTCCCAACAGCCATGGTAACCACCATTTAAAAAGCAGAAATTGCCTTTACAGAGAGGCCCACATGGTTTTGGGGTTTGGTAGATAAGAGTTACAAGTTAAAGAAATTTCCAGAAGAGCCCCATATTTCATGGGTGGAGAGAGTGCAAACATTGTGGGAGAATAAGACATTCATTTGGGCATTCATTTGGGCACACTTTCTCCTCCTCCTGACTTCTTCACCTGGTGGAGGTAAACAGCAGGTATTTACTTGCTGTATTACAAGCATAAGAAGCACTTTGTCCTAACAACAACAGCAGGGTCTCCTAAAGTGTGTTGTAATGTAAGTAGAGTTTGTCCTAAAAAACAACAGGAAGTGCATCTTGTCATTATTATAGGGGCTTCAGTCTCTTTCACTCTCTTTCTCTCCCTTCCTCCTGCCCTCTCTCTCCCTCCGTCTCTCTCTGTGTCCCTTCTTTCCTCTCATTTTATCTGTCAATGTTCATTGCAATTCAGTAAGCCTTACTGGCATTACTATATTTAGTTACAGTATTACCAAACATCATCAGAATGGCAAGAGCCAGAACATTAAGGGATTTAAAGTGTCACTTTATATTACAGACATATTATGTTTGAAATGATCAAAGAGCAGGAATAACAATTTAGAGAAAAGGAAATGGGATGAGAAGGAACAAATTAAATAAAAATACTTTATATACAGAGAAATAGTACATTTTCTACCAATCTTGTTCATAGCTATGTGGGTGTCTCATTGTTTGCCAATCTGATTTGGTGGGCTTCCTCTCATATTCAGCCATTTAGCTATAGCTGTGCTACTGACAAAAGTAACAATGGAGAAATGGCCATATTATTGATGTAATTTCAATTTTTATATACTTCTCATTTAAATTTCTGAAATTTTCTCATTTATTCTGAAAATGCATTTCTGTCTAGACAGCACTACCATGGCACTACTGGAACAGTCCTGTTTTGAGAGCCATGATTTCTTACTATCCCTATGACTTGGCTGTTCCTTTGGTTTGGTTGTTCTTATGGCCATGGTGTAATCAGTGAGCGAAAGCTTTGTCAGTATAATCCTTCTTTAAATCAGTCACTGAGCCCAGACAGTCTACCATTTTATAGGTCATCAATGTGTCTGAGCAGCATCAGGACCAAGCACTCATGAAAAACTTATAAAACACCAAGGGCTGAGAGATGAGCTGGAAAAGATGTGGAAGGTGAAGGCACCAGTGCTTCCCATGATAATCGGAGCATTAGAAGCTGTGAACCCCAAACTGCGAGAATGGCTCCAGCACATCCCAGGAACAATCCAGAAGAGCGTAGTCCTGGGAACAGCTACGATACTATGCAGGGCGCTCAAGCTCCCAGGCCTCTGGTAAAGGAAGAGTGCCCGGAGGAGGGCGAATGTTAGGTCTATCTGTCAGAGTAGAGGAGTCTTGTGGGAAGAAGCTGTTGCGCATTCTCGCCATGAGGGTCCCAGATGGCAGGGAAGTGTTCATGTGAGGTTTGTGTGAGAATATCCACAATGCTGGTGACTTTATGGATGCAGCGGGCAGTGTAAATATTTGTGATGGTGGGGATAGACCCAGATGAAATTATGAGCTGTCCTAACTTCACTGCAGGATCTTCCCAAACCAGGCAGAGCTGCAGCTACTACAAACTTTGGTGCGGATGGTAGGGGGTGAGTTTTCCTCAGCCTTACTGCTGGGCTTTCTTGGCTATGGACCTGGTATTGAGGGTCCAGGTGAGGTTCTCCACTAGAAAACCAAGGAATTTGATGCTTGTGATGATTTTCACAGAGGTGTTATCAGCGCTGAGCAGAGAGTGATTACCCTGTTCTTTCCTGATCCAACCATCTCTTTTCTCTTGTTCACATTTTGTCTTGTTCACAGGAGCACATGACTTTGCTCCTGTTCGTTAGCCACAGCAGCAATTCTCTGCATGCTGACTTGTCATCCCTTCTGATGAGACGCACCACAGGTTATGTCATCAGCAAACTTGACGAAGTAGTTCGAGCTGCGCATTGCTATACAGTTATGGGTCAGCAGAGTGAACAGCAGTGGACTAAGCACACACCTCTGGGTGACACCAGTGCTCAGTGTCGTGGTGCCAGACAAGTTTCTCCTGGTCTAGACTGACTGAGGTCTTTCAGTCAGGAAGTGCAGGATACAGTTGCTGAGGGAGGCCCACAAGTTTCAACTATCAACTGTGTGTGTGTGTGGGGGGGGGGGGTCTGTTTTGTTTCCTCTACAGTATTGTGTCTACCCCAGACTAATCAGAGACATTACAGCAGCCCTCATCAGCTAGTTAAACTCTTCCCAGATCAGGACAAATCATATTTGTTTAATTACTTGCCATATGTCATTAATGTTTTGCTGATTCAGAGTTTGACAGTATTTTCAAATGCAGACAGGTCTGCCTGGGTCCAGCAGGAAGGCTTTGTCCCTCAGCCAGACTGGGAATGGGCTTTACTGATCACTGTCTGTATACTCTCTATAGATCCCAGGCCTGACCCCAGCAGCAGCCCTCACCATAGATTGCTTCAGTGGAAGAGGCACCTTTACTAATGAACTAAGGAGTCAACATGTGGCTTAGGCTCAATATATACTATACCCTCACTCTCTCCCTTTCTCCTTCACTCTCCCTCGCTTCCTCTCTCTCCATCTCTTTCCCTCCTTCTCTCCTTCTCACCCTATCTTTCTATGTGCCTCTGTCTGTCTCTCTTATTCTTTGTCTCTCTTTCTCCCTCTGTTTTTCTCTCACTCCCTGTCAGTATGTTATTTCCTGTATTCTCTTCTTCCCTCATTTCTGTGACTGTGATCTCTGTATGGGCTCTATCTCTAACTCTATATATATATATTTCATTTTTTGCTTCTTCGTCTATTCAATGTCTATTCCCTCTCCAGACCCCCACCCCCTGCTAGTTTATTTGGTACACCCAATGTGACTTTAGATGAACACATTACTGAGCCTTGCTTAAACTGCCTTGCCCAGTAATGGCTCTGTTCCACAGCATGTGCATAATTGGCTGTTATTTCTGAGGAGGCACTCAAGGCCCTGCGACTGTTTTGTGGCGATTAGCTTTTCATTAGCCGAACGGCAGAAGGATAATTGGCACACCCCCTTTTAAACATCCAGGCTGAGGGACTTCCCTCATGGTTGGTGTCAAAGCAGGATGACTAAAGAACAGTTGCCAAGATAACATGACAAATGGTCAAACATGCAAAAAAGACTAAAAAAGTCAGCATGGCAGAGCAGAGTGCCAAGTCTTCTAAGCCATTTCTGAGAGGGATACTTCTATTCATCAAGTGTGTGCAATTTTGTAATTTAAAAAAATATATTGACTATGGTCCAATATGTTTAGCAAGCATTTAGGGACTGATATTTTGATGGTGCAAGAAAAATAATGATAATCGCTCTGGGTTTTTCATTCTTTTTTGTTGTTGGTAAAAAGCAGTATGTGCTGATTTTCAGTGATGTTGTGAAAGGATCTAATATTTAAATTTATCTTTTTGTCAAGATCCTAGCTGATGCAACATGGGTGCTGACATTCATGGCAATACTAAGAAGTGATGTATAACCTTGTGTAACAGAAATAATACAGTGCAAGTGAAAACCTTTGTTAATATGATGTCTAGAACTTGTCTATACTGTGTAAAAATGTATAGCAGAAGATTACTGGACAATTAGTATAAACATAGAGCAAATGAGTGAAATTAAGAAACACTCAGAGCTCGTGTTCACAGAATTGCATGTGGCAGCTAAAACAATCCTCTCACCCTTATTCCATTGTTAGAGCCCCAGTATGTGCTGCTGTGCATGTGCAGTTTCTCCCATTGTTAAGCGCTGTACAAAGTAGTGAGAAATGAGGGTCAAAAGGAATGAAAAGATGGGGTCAAGTGATTTGGCAAAGGCATATTTTGTAGTAGCCCCTGCATACATGGAATAGCACAACTGCATAATGCTTTTGCATTGTGTGTGTGTGTGTGTGTGTGTGTGTGTGTGTGCGTGCATGCGTGCGTGCGTGCGTGTGTGTGTAGGTGGGTGGATTGGTGTGTTCACATGTGTACTGTGGCCCATATTGTAAGGGTTTTTTTTCTCGTCAGCTCTACTATTCCAATTTCCTGCATGTTAGAGAAACACTTATCCTTATCTTTTATTTGGAGGTGATGGGAACATTCCGAGGAAAGAGACGCAGGTGGTGTCTAAGAGAAAGTGTGATCAAAGTGGTCAAAGGAAGTGTATAGGTGGAAGAAGTGGCTGCATGTAGAAAACAAGAAAGGTGTATATGTGTATTTGTATGTTTGTGCGTATGAAAGAGGGACAGAGAGAGATAGACAGAAGAGAGGGATGAGAGAGAAAGAGAGTCAATCTGCCAACTTGAATTGTATTTCATCTTTGGGTGTCTCTGTTGGTGAGTATGTGTGGAGAGAGGGAGGGTGACTGACAGTAACCACATTCATCAGCACCAGAGGGCAGCTGTGCTGATTCCTTCCCCCATTGAGAGTCCACCTCTGGGCTTCCATCTTCCCTGCCACTGAGGGCCCTCTGGGACCAGCCTGGCACTCATAGGAGAAGAAGAACTTGGAGTGGGTTCATGCCTGGCTTTCCTAATGCATGTTGTCTTTGAGTCAGAGGTTTGAGGTTTAAGAACTGTGTGTTCTTGGAGTGGTTGCTGGAACAAGTGCAGGGAGTGATCTCTGTGTATCTGGATTAAGGTGGGGAAAGGTTTAGCTGGGTGTGTATGGAGTGGGTTCCTTTTCCTTGATGCTTATTTTTAAGGGGGTTCTACTCAGCTTTATCTGTGTTTGTGTCACTCTCTGACTTTGGCTTTCCTTCACTGTCATGTAACTTTCTCTCTCTCTCTCTCTCTCTCTCTCTCTGTCTCTCTCTCTCTCTCTATCTATCTATCTATCTATCTATCTATCTATCTATCTATCTATCTATCCTTCTTTCATTGTCTTGCTCTCTCTCTCATTATTCTCTGTTTTGCTTTCTCTTTTCCCTGGTCCCTGTTAGTTCCTCCATGAGGTTCAATGCAAATACTTTGACTCTCTCTCATTGTGTTTGTGTGTGTGTGTGGTTGTGAGTGTGTACGTGTGCCCCGCTACAGCCAGCTCTGATGCTCTGTCCTCATTATTCTCTCAGTTGCCACTCTGTTAGCCTATCAACCAAGCTGCTCCCATGTCATCCCAGCAAAGAGTTATTAAATGAACCAAAACTATTAAGCATCTGAAACACCACCTTCTTTGCTGTTCGTCCACTCCCTGGTCTGGCTGAGTTATTAGTAGAGTGCCCCAGAACTGTCTCCTCCAGTTACAGCACAGACCCCGGGGCCACAGACGTGCCCATAACTTAGATAACAATCCTGACAAAAGGCAATACAGACACTTCAGTAATGTCTCCAAGGTGACGAATTTCTGAGTTATAAACCAGCTTCCCATCCAGCTTGACAGCAAGGCAAGCCATGCATCTCCGAAACGGAGAAGCACTTTTTACCTGTGATGTTTTAATTCTATCGCCATGGAATAAACCATGGAGCCATCCAAGCAAACCCAGGGATCCGTATACAGTTTCTAACAGTTGAGTGGAATGGCAGCGGTTTGTCTTTTACATCAACTCTGCGTCAAAAGACAAGCACCATCTATAAGCCTGGATTTCCCCACATGCAGTCCTATCCTGAGTAGGACATGTCTATGTTTCGCTGTCTTGCGTGCCAATGGAAGTTATAATGGTTTCCTCTCTCAGGAAAACCTCACCTTCAACAGCAGCTGTTCAGACAGGGAAAAAGACTTTGCTAACTGATACAAGTTTGAGTTGATCATTAGCAAAGTGGATTTTTTCCCTCAACGAGCAGTTATCGAATAGCTAAGGACAGGAGGATGAGAGGTTGCTTTCGGTTTAAGTGTTAAATGGGCACTGTCATTTACTAGAGTTCATCTAAATATGAATGGATATATTTATTGTCAGCCAAAAAGTGAGACATTTCATTTGACTTTAAAGTCACGAAAGACAAAGCAAACTTTGGGCAGTCAACCCTTACTGCCAGGTTTACTTACTGCAGAACCAGGTTGTTTCCATGCAGCCCAAAGGCTACTGGAGCCACAAGCTAAATCGCCTCACGCAATCCAGCATTTGCATGGCATGATTTATTAAATTTCCACGCCGTATGACTGATTGCGACAGAAAAGCTGACCATCGCAGAAATGCCACAACCTCCTTCCGGCGAATATGCAACGCATGGACTCACGGTCTCATCTTTTTTGTTTGCCGCTGCGAGGCTAAATCATGCCAGAGAACACCTTTCATTAAATCTTGCTTTCAGTTGACGAATATGCATATTATATCTAAATATTTATCAAGTCTTGTAAGTTTGGCTGCATTTGTTGCGGATGGGTTACTCTAAATATATGAGTTCCAAAAGTACCACAGAACTCTCCATTTAATCTTTCCATTAATCTTTCCTTCGGTATTTTCCTTTTCACTCCTTGTAACAGTCACATAGGCAGTTTCCCTCAACAGGAAAAATCAGTAGTGGGTAAAGGAATTCCATTTGCGAGTGATTTGGGGCAAGTTTAACGAATAAAGTACCTGGTTCTGTGGTAGAACGCGCGCAGATTCCATTTAAAATTTTAGGGAGTTTTCTAGTTCTGTAGGTAAGCACATAGCACTTCTCCGCTATTGATACTCAGGCCTACTAGCTTCACACCACGGATAAAACACTACCTGTTTGCTGAAATACCAATTATAATTGTTAATATGAATGTGAAGGTCATAGGAATAAAGTTTATACTTGACTGCTGTGGTCTGATTAAGTGTTTTAATAAATGGTTTTGTGTGATATTAAATTTTAGCAATTGTCTTTTGTATAACTGCATGTAAGATAGCACTTGGTATTTAGTACTTAGCATTTAAAATAGAATGTGTGGTATGGTTAATAAAAGTGTCATAGGTGCTTAAGTTATGATTAAAACACTTTTGAGAACTATAGTTTTGAGGCTGTATATGTTTTAGTCTATGGGGACGTGTCTCTGGAGACATAAATATCTCTAGGCTCATCTTCCTTTAGATATAGCTGTTTGTTTAGACTTGTCTTTGAGATTTATAAAACATGGTTGCAGGTCTCAGGGTGTATGTCTCAGCATGTCTCATTTCTCTTTTTCAGTTCCTGCATTCATTTATAGAGTTTCAGAAGACATCACAGTGAACGAAGGCAGCAATGTCACACTGAGCTGTCTCGCCAATGGAAGGCCAGATCCCTCCATCACTTGGCGACTGCTCAACCCATCAGGTGAGAATGAGAGCCAATCATAGGTCACTGACAGGAGGAGAGCCAATCAATGGATGATGACCAACATGCATTTAAGCATTTAAAGTTCAATTTCAAAGTCTCAAAGACAGATTTTTTTAAATAAGGAATAGATTAAAAGACTTTGATCTGACTCAAACTGATTATTTTATTATTTTTGAAAAGCTTTTAAAACAAAGATCAGCTCTTAAAATCAGATTAAAGTAACCACTGTGATTTTGTTTGAGAAGAACACACACTTTTGAAAAGTTTGATATTTCGGAGAGCCTTGGCACAGGAGAAAGGAGAAGCAGCCTGATTCAGCAAGAACATGAGGTCTGTGTGGGTGGGTGTGTCTGCTTGTTTTGCTATCAACCTCATTGACATTTTCGCTCTGTTGTGTCTGTACAGTATATAAAATAATGTGTGAATCTGAGAAACATCTGATATTTATGCTGCCAAAGCCCCTGGACAATGTGAGTGGCCATACTCTACACTTATAATAACATATATACCCAACAGCATTTGAAGACAACTGCATTGTGCTCCATAATAAAATTATTTTTTACTTAGTAAAGAAAATGCATCTGTCAAGAATGATTTAAGCAACAGTTTGGTTTGTTGGAGTCAGTGAGTGTATGTTTGTGTGTGCACTTTCATGTAATTTAGCTGTCTGTATGTGGGGTATGGTTGGATTTTGTGTGTGTGTGTGTGTGTGTGTGTGTGTGTGTGTGTGTGTGTGTGTGTGTGTGTGTGTGTGTGTGTGTGTGCACGCGCACGTGCGCGTGTGTTATGTGTGTATGAACAGCATGGTGTTAGGATATAGCAGAAAGTTAGAGCAAGCTGTGCAATCACATGATCTTGTGATGTGGCTCAGAACAGGTGCTGCAATGCACTTTCCAAAATCATTGTAGTCTTAAGATTGTCTTAAATAAGAGTGTTCAGGGTAATGCTTTCTCTACCTTTTAAAGATGACCTTTGTTTTACAGTGCTATTGGAAAACCCAATCTTGTATGGTTCATTACTGCAGGAATTACAATCTCTTCTAGATTCTGTTACTTATCAGTGTCTTCCTTCAGTTAAATCCTGTGGCAGGTTCAATAATCAGTTTCTGAGTTCTTTGCACATTTACTGAGGTTGAAGTGACCATTGTGATACAGAAGCATAAGTCATTCTGCTGGCCCCTGGCAGTCTCTTAATTCTGCAGTACATAGCTCTGAACCGCCATGCAGTCATGTGAAATAAGGAAGAAGAAGAGGAGGAAGAAGAATCATTATAATAATAACAGTCAGTGCCTGATAAATATTTATTAGTAAGTTCCATTTGCAACATGAAAACAAAAAGCCATTGACCAGCTTTCTTGTGCTTAAGTCTAGGAATGTTGAGTAAGCTGGTGCTTGATGATCTTAAAGCAGTGGTAGCTTGGTGGTTAAGGTACTTGACTTGTAATTGGAGGATTGCTGGTTTAAGCCCCACTGTTGGGGTCCCCTAAGCAAGGTCCTTAACCCTCAAGTTGTAGTCAGTCATAATTGTAAGTGGCTTTGGATGAAAGTGTCACCTTAAATGTAGTCCAAGGATTTTTTTACTAGGATATTCTATGAGTAAATGACAATGCACTTTTGTAAGTCACTCTGGATAAGAGCATCTGCTAAATTCCGTAATGTAATGTAAAACAAATTTTATCTGTTATGCCATATATATATATATCCACAGTGTGTGTATGGTGGGACTCATGATATGATACTTGAGCTGAATATTGCAATCCTTGGTAATATTGACCAAATCATATTCAGATCATAATAAAATCAAATTATAGTCAAACTGAATTATATCAGAGTCAAATTCACCTCTGTCTTTGACAGCCTCTTCTCACTGAACTCTTTCTTCTGGTGCAATAGACATTTTGTGTGTGTGTGTGTGTGTGTGTGTGTGTGTGTGTGTGTGTGTGTGTGTGTGTGTGTGTGTGTGTGTGTGTGTGTGTGTGTTTGTTTGTGTAGGTTAGCCAAGGACAGCAGAGTCATTTATGTATGTGTGTGCCATGTGGGTGTAGATGATGTTTAAAGGAGGGGAGCTTTGATCAGTGGTTTCAACAGTGGAAGAAAATGAATTCGAGGAGAATCTCTGTTTTGTTTGTAGGTGACTTCTGAGGTTAGTTGTGTGTCATCAACACAGAAGATAAACCTCAGTGCTATCTCTTATAGCCTTTGTGTGTGTGTGTGTGTGTGTGTGTGTGTGTGTGTGTGTGTGTGTGTGTGTGTGTGTGTGTGTGTGTGCGCGTGCACGCGTGTGTGTGTGTGTGTGTTTGTAATAACCCTGTCTGCTCTCTTTTCCCAGCCTCCTGTAGTAGTTCAAGCTGCTCAGGAAAGGGTGTGCTTAGTAAGCATTGAATGGTATCTCCGGTATTGATCAGTGTTGTGTGTGCATGTGCATCTGTGTGCAAGTGTCACAGGTGTGCATATATATGTGTGTGTGTATGCTTATTGTTGTGAATGTGTGTGTGCACATGTGCATCGATGTCAGAAGTCTGGAGGGAGTGGATCGATACTGTGTGTGTTAGAGAGACAGACAGAGAGTGAGGGGGGATCCCAAAGGGTGATTTAAATGAAAGGTCACAGAAGGTTACTTTGTGCTACCTTCTCGAGCACTCAGCCCCACCTTGAGCCGTGGGTGGCTGTAATGCCTCCCTGGCCAGTCAAACACGTTATGCAGGACAGCATGTATTGGCACCCTCTTTCTCTGCCTCTGCAGAGACAATGTTTCTGCTAAACTATCAGAGCCCATTTTCTATGTGCAGTGGAAAGGTTTTTTTATCAGTTAAAAGTAAAGCATGCATTTTAAATATGAAAAACAAAATTTGATTAAATGACATAGCATCATTTAATAAGATTTATTGTAACTAACTAGCATTTGTTATTTACTGACCTAGCATTCAGTGACTTATATGTCTTTGAGGGGCATGTTTATGTTCCTATATTTTCCTTTTCTATACATCACCTACAATTTTTAATATTGTGTGTGAGACACAGAGAGAGAGAGAGAGAGAGAGAGAGAGAGAGAGAGAGAGAGAGAGCGCAATATTAGAAATGATAGTTTTTAGAGAAACAGAACATTTTGGACAGAGGTCCTTCATCACCTGTGCAAGAAAAAATTAATATATTTAATATTAGGACATAAAAACTTAGATTCTGACAGTATAAGGTTAACAAAACAGTAACTTATTAAAGATTATTATGAATGCATTAAATTATTTTTTAAATAGATAAAACTAAATAATTTAAATAACAAAAATAGCTTCCCGAATCACAACAATAACAATCACTCTACAAACAAGTCCACAACAGGTACATTTTAATAAGTTTAGTAAAATGAAAAATGCAGCAAAATGAAAAATAAATGATCACATTCCAATCTTCAAAATCTCCCCAGTAGTCCAAATAGAGTGTTGAGCAACAGCAGGTGAGAAATGTTATTTGCGAGAAATGTTATTTGCTCGTATATGTGTACATGTAAGTACTTGCTCGCTCGCTCGCTCTCTCTCTCTCTCTCTCTCTCTCTCTCTCTTATATATATATATATATATATATATATATATATATATATATATATATATATATATATATATATATATATATATATATATATATATATATGAAACAGAATGGACAGGGGTCCTTTAGAGGTCCTTCAGCTGTGCAATCAATGTGCTTCTGAATTTGTGTGTGTGTGATAGTGTGTGAAACATTTTTTAAAATGTTTAAAAAGTAGACACTCAAATAGCCACATCAGGAGCTAAGAATAACTTTTAGATATATGGGTGCATAAAAAATAATTAATTAATTAAAAATGCAGAAAAGGTGACACTACAAAATGTTCTGCATGATTCCATGGGAACTGGCTCTTTAGCCCAAGCCAAGTGATGGAATCTGAATGCAGCACATTAGTAGCTGTGTGTACTTTTAACAGATAGAAATGAAAATGACCAGAAATTGTGTATAAAATGTTTTACATATGATTTGACAAATAATCTGCATAGTTGAGCATGGGTCCATGGGCCATTTTACACCAGATGCTCCATATTAGGAGAGTGATATGCTCTTGTATTAATCAGTATAATCATTTACACCAGGTGCAAGCAGCACAGCAGCAGTAAATGGCTTTGGGTCCATTTCTGCTGCTTGTCTCAAAACACAAAGTGCACAAAATTAAGTACTAAGTATCTTGTATATCCAAGTAACTATATAAAGGCCCATAATTTAAAAAATTAATTTTAAAAAATAAATAAATAAATCTACCCTGGACTTTCTTTTTTTACTGGATAACATTAAAACAAACCTTGAGAAAGCTCTAAAGTTAAATGATTTTCTTAATTTTTCACTATTCATTTTACACTATCCAGTATTTAAATGTTTCAAATGAAAGCTGGTCAAAACTCCTCAAAACAGTGTTACGACCTCGTCTAGTCTCCATGCCATAACAGGAAGTGTGAGGGGAAAAAGGCTAACCAATGTGTAGTGTAAATGAAATCAGATCGCAACAGACAAAAGTAGTTCAATGATAGCCTGTGTATTGTACAAGAGACAGTGTGACACTGGACTATAACGGAGTGACCCAAGCCAAAATAAGAAATAAATCCACACACATACACACACACTTACTCCCTAAGTGGAAAACACAGATCAAACCCACACCCCAAACAAAATGACAGTCACTCCCTACTTACCATGGAACACACAACAAAAGGAACAAAATGGAATATATACAAATATACAACAGCAAACTCACTATTAGAGCAAAGTGCAAAGTCAAAACTGGAAACAAGGTCATACACTATTAAACAAACTTCTCAAAACAAATATCACTGACTTCCTCTCTCTAGGTTCTTCTCCTTCTATTCCTCTTTAGGGTAGTTGGAGTCTTGTCTCATGATTTGCTGCAAACATGAAACTGTACTGGAATGTGAAACAGGCTCTGGAATGAAATACAACCAAACTCCACACACACACACACACACACACACACACACACACACATACATACAACAAACAAACTCAGGACGTAACAGCAGAAGCTGTTTTAGATTAAATCATGCAGAAAAATGCAGTTACCTTTAATGAGGTATTAAAGGCCCTGCTTGGTGGTTTTATTTTAAGTCTGTAAAAAATAAATATTTCCTCAAAGATGTTATATATTCCAGTTACCTTCCAAATTTACCAATAAAATGACATTAAAGGGAATATTTTAAATCTTCTTTTTTCTTTGTCGCGTTTTTCCATACAGCTGTGTGGGCATGGCCCCCAGCAGATTGATTGACAGCCCAGTTAGTCAGTATGGAGCAAGCTGGAAATCATATCGGATCAACATGCCTTTACTTTTCTGAACCTAAAGAGGTGAAAGGCAGTTAGGAGTATCGGTCTACAGCAGAATCCGTGCTGCATTTAAATAGAGGCTAATCAAATTCTATGGTTGAAGTAGAATGATACCCCAGTTCATATTTAGAGCAGTATCATTTGTGCATTTCTCACATTTTGATCATGATTACATTAAAGCTATTAGCCAACCTTAGCTAACATTGTATTGAGCCCAATTTTAAAATGAATTTGCAGTAAAATGCCTGCTACAAACTTTTTGGGTGTTATTTCAAGCCCAGAAAGAAATTTGAGCCATTTGTGTATGGTCTCATTTTCTGAGATAAAATGTAAAGAGAATCTTTCTTCCCACTTGCCTCCAAAAACTGTGCATGTGCCATCTCTGTTACTCAAATAGATAGATGTAGAAAGAAGTGTGGGAGGGTCACCTGATTCCACAGTTCATGTATAGGCAATATACACTGTGTGCACAATTATTAGGCAAAAGTGTATTTTGACCATATCATCATTTTTATGCATAGTTTCCAACTCCATGCTGTATTAAGGTGTGCATAATTATTAGGCATCTTATTTTCTGACAAACTCCATGTATTCTATGAATAATTGACGAAGCTCTTGTGATCACTGTGATAATATATTTCATTGTCTCCCTATAAAAGCAGTTACCACGGTGAGACACATCCAGTGTAAAATAACAGTACAGCTCTCTGAACAGTGTCTGGGATCCTGTGGTTGCTGATGCACAAAACTTTGATCATCAACAGCTTAAGAAACTTACTAACATTGGTATCTTGGACTCTAACCTACTGTACTGGCTAGGGTGTATTCTATGAGTAAATTACAAAGAACTTTTGATCTTGTGGTTACTGTGATGATATATTTAATTGTCTCCCTATAAAAGCAGTTACCACGGTGAGACACATCAAGTGTAAAATAAGCTTTGCAGGGCTTGCTCACTGATGTGCTTCTGATGTGAAATGAGCACACACAGTCTGAATGTCTTCAATGTACTAAAGACACACCATGTTTGATCCGATGCACAGAAACCTTACTCTCAACAGACAATTATGATGTTTCATGCAGGAGTCACGTATGTTTCATTTAGCTATAGTGTATGTGTGCATTGGAACAAAAACTGTGCAGAAAGTATACTGACCACAGTTATCATCTCAAGGTGTGCGTGCAAGGGTGAGTGAGTGAAATACAACTTAATGCATTGTTCTTTTTGCCAGTTGTTCGACCTCCACATGAATGCAGGCACTGCATTTAACACAACATGTGTCCACCAGTCCAGTTTGATAGTTCTATAGGTGAGACTACTGTTACAGGGGTGTTGGTTGTAGCAGCAAATGTTCATGTGCTGATTCCAATAATCAGGGAAAGATAATCTTAGATTATCAGTGGGGGTCAATAATCTGTCAACCCTTAGTTTGGTTCATTGGCCTCTCATTCCAATGTGGTTGCGGTGTGGACACCAACCCCACAGCTCCACCCACTTTAGACTTCTGGCTAAGCTGCAGGGCAGGTAAATACACAACTTTCAATGACAGGCTTTTAATTTGCTCCTATTTGGACCTGGGAAAAGGTGGTCATGAGTAATTAAACTTGGATTGCAACAAAGTCCTCACATACATAGACGGGCCCTATTATCACACACATGTATAATGACACTTTAAATATTTATTTGTGGGGGCGGTTGTCTATGATTTAACATACTGCTCTCTGTCTAACAGCAACAGCAAGTCTCACACGCATGCACACAGACACACACACACACACACACACACAAAAAAAAAAACTTGTCACAGCAGTTCAGCCTCCACTGACAGAAAGAGAGAAGGAGCAAGAGGAAGCATGTCATTTGGTGGAGAGAGAAATTTATCAGTAGGGAAAGTGTTGTCAGTAGAGATAGTTAAAAGAGAGAGAGTTGTCAGTACTGAGTAGCAGTCTGGGTTTAATGCACTGATACTTCTGAGACCCACACTGACTAGAAGTCTTTTCCATTTACATACTAAGATTTTGTATAGCAGGTGGTGCAGTAAATCCCACACCTTTCTGAACTGAGAGTGATCCATATTTGGATTTAGCATCACTCACTTGTGATGATGGTGGTGGTTGTGGTGATGTTTCTTCAAGATCCCTTAAAGCCCTTTAGGGTTTTGTTTCCACCTACTGGCCACAGACATAGAGCAGCATTCTTCTGCTCTGATTTTCCGGAACCAGCTTGTCTACCCCATGTTATCATGTATTAGAGTGTGAAAGGCATAATCAGAGTGCTCTCTGAGTGCTCCTAAATGCTGTATAAACCATCTTATTCTCCCTTGGGCTTTCATTAGGCAGCTTCAACTCTTACAGTTTGCTAAAATGTAAAAGGAAGTGGAAGATAGTCCTGACTTGCTCAAATGTGTTGTTAGTGATGGGCATCACCACAATACAATGCCTTTTCGATTTAGATGGCAATGATTCTGTAATTGTTGACATTGCAAATATTACTACAGTTCCTTTCAGTAAAATACAATCGATATAAGTACAACACCCGGCAAAGAAATATAACGTTTATATTTCAGAACACATTCTGCCCAAATCAGGCAAAGGGTTTTCCTTAATGAAATTAAATTTTTAACATAAATAATCTCTTGCACATTTTAATAAACTGACTGGCTACATAGTTTCTCAGAATGATATACGTACATGGGGTCTATCACATTGTAGCATTTAGAATTAATACATAAGTCAGTCAGTGTATTGTTGCACCCCTGTCTTCAAGTTTCCACTTTCAAGAAATGAATCTGCTGTGGTTACTAGGATGATACACTTTTCCTTTATACAAACGCAGACCTTGCGTGTAATGATGGATTACAGTAGACAAAATATAGTCTCATAGCTGTCTAGCTATAATGGTCTGCTTTAGTTTTTCCCAGCTGATATAATTTATGGCCCAGACATACCAAGTATACATTAAAATAGCCATAAAATAAAGCACCTAAAAGCATGGCATTAAAGGAGTAGACTGGTCTCAGTGTATTAAAGGCCAGAAACACCAGCATGCATAACAATATGTGAAAGGTAGCAGGACTGCAGCAGTTAGACTGACCATGAGCAGACTCTGTAAGAGTGCTGATCTGGGACCAGTGGTTTCCCAGTGGTTCATATCTCCATGAACACAGTTATAAATGGCCTGAGAGACCTGTTCTGAGGTCAGCACTGTTCCAGAGAGGGACACATTGCACTTTTGGGTCGCGATTCTAACTGTAGTTGCAGGGATTGTGTTTGAAGGCTCTGGTATCACAATGATTCTCAAGAGTAAATACACAAAGCATACACAAAGCATACAGACATCTAGAAATGATGAACATCTCACAGGTTCAGGCACAAATATAAAAGACAATTCTATTTCATGCCTGGCCTTTGAGACAAGTTCATGGGTGTTTGTGTGTATGGAGGGGCTGCCATTTGGCGGGGGGGGGGGGGGGGATTTTCCCCATGATCGTAGGAAAACAGAAATAAACATTTTATCATGATTTGGCATTATCACCAGTCCCCGCAAGCATCTATCTGCCTTTCTATCTGTCCATTCTTCCATCCATCCACACCAACACACTCACATATCTACCTCCTTGTTTACTGAGGTTAAGGTCTCTCTCTCTAGGTGTTCATGTTGTTATGGTACTTGGTATACCAATGACCTTAAGAGTGCTGTAATAAAGTTTTAATACATTTTCATTTTCGTACATTTCCTGGAGCAAGGAGGCTTCTGATCAAATCTAAAGATGATAACTAACATGCAGAAGTACTTTGGAACCTCCTGAAAACATAGTTGCGAAATCTCAGTGCCGTTGTTACACACTAGCTAGCCAACTTTAAATTTGGCCTTTTGAAAATATGCATGCAAGTGAGTGTCATTTGCTCCAAAGTGCATCTTTTTCAGATATGTTCTGTTTTGTCCCTTCAACTGCTCATTGGAACCAAAGCAGGAACCTGGAAGTTATATGAAATAAAAACTTTGTCATCCTTTCCACTCCAATCAAAAACCTCAATATACAGTCAGAGCAGTAAAGCTCTTTGAATTTAAATAAAACTGATTGAAATGAAACTAAACAGAGTGGAAATGTGTTGTGGATGCCATTAAGAATCCTCATGAGTATTATATAACACAGGCTGAATGCAGCATTGACACCTCCCCATGGTTTCCACTGTTTATTGCTCGAGCAAACCATACCAATTTTCCAAAAAAGTTCATGGTTTTATTCATGAATGTAACATTTCATGAAGACAAGGGGCGAGTGAGGAGAGGAAGGAGTAGGGGGTTCATGTGGAGTGTCCACAAAGATAAAAGAGTTGAATTTCCATCTAAACACCTCCCAAAGCAAGAGGGATTTGATGTAGACAAAAGGCACTAAACACCACTTCTGTACTCTGCCATTCGCAGGAACGCTTTCTCTATCCCACTGCTTTGCATAAATTAGTATTTTGGAGGAAATAAATAAATAAACAGCGACATACCACATGGTGGTTAAATGATGCTTATGAATAATGCATGGCCATGCAATTGAAAATGCAGATGCCATGTGCAATGGCTGCTTCTTGGTGTCTTTCCCTCAGCTTTGTTCTCTAACGTTCCGAAGCGCCTTTCAACTTCCTCATGAGTGGTCTGCCCAAATCACGGCTCCCCAGCCGACCTGTAGAGAGAACTAAACTAATTAAAGAAATGAAGCTGGTGCTGATAATGCTGGAGGGGGCTGGGCTTGGCAAAGAAGCTTCAGTGTGGAGCTTTGCCGAACGTGAGCAGAATGACTTCTGTGCTAAATGCATGGGAGATGAGACAGATTAACATTGAGTTTAACACTGACATACCCTGCAGTGCCTCACACGCATATACACATACACATACACATACTGACGCACAGAGAGTGAAAATGTATGCAGAAAAGAGAAGATTTGAAAGGAACACGATGCAATTAATGATAACTGTATAAATAATTATAAAAAAGGAAAATACAATGTGTGTGTTTGTGTATGAAAATATATATGAAAGCATATCTCTCAGTGCCTGCTTGCGTACAGTGAATAAAAGCGTTTCTTCCAGGGGACTTTCTTCAGATTGTGATCTCTTGTTTGAAATGCTCTGCTGGGTTTGATCCTTCTCCACACATCGGTCTGGCACCACTTGTGTCTTCACTTGCATACTCTGTGTTCCCCACAGTGCCAGGTGCCTGATCTCTAACCACAATACCTCCAGCCACCCCACGCCCCCTCATTGACAGTGACCTGCCATGGCAAGCCGCCACCTTCCCGCCATGCACCCTCCAGGAGCCTGCTGGTGCTGATGCTAATGACTTTACAGGTTCCATGTGGCTCTGTTATGGAGCATGGTTTAAAAACGTTAGCGATTATTTCCACATGAGGCTGCCTTATTAATTATGCAGTTTTACAGTGGCTTTCAGTGGCTTATATTTGAATTAGGACTACATAAAAAGCAATATGACTAAAAATATAATGCAATTCCCAGAAACCTTTTATTATAACAGTGCAGAGCTGTCCCTGCCATTCATGTCATAATCGAGGTAAATACTGTACATCGGTATAAGGTTAGAGATCTCAGATAATTTTTTTTCCCTTCATATCCTACTCAGTACAGTAATGTAAGTAGGGAGTTGGCACTAGGTGATTCATGGTCTCCTGCTGCTTGTGTGTCCTCCTGAACACTCACCCAAAGCGACATGGTACAGAGCATCATTTCTCCCCCTGCACCTGACCGCACCACTGCATCTGAACAGCAGGTGTCACTGTTCTACAGTCAGGCTCAGAGCAGATGTGTGCTGGAAGCAGGAGTGTGAAACCTTGACAAAATGAAGCCACCACTCCATAAGACGATCGCGTGCCAGACAGAAAAGCACTATATGTGGGGGGATATTTACATACACCTTTTTAGTGTATGATAAGCAGTAAGCAAAACATAGGCTATTAAATGTAAAATATGGAATTTTCACTCCCATTATGTGGTAGTATTGACTGTGTGAACATGTGTTGAACTGTGTGAACATGACATAAAGTGTCAGGCTGGTGATGATGTTCCTGTTGTTCCTGTTAAACTGTGGTTTCACCCCTTAAACTCATCTGGCAGCCTCTGTCGCTCTGTGCCCTCACTCTGCCTGCCTGTCATTTAACACCAATGTTCCATCATTTTTGTTTGTCTGAGTCAGTCGTTGCAGAGGAGAAGGGAAAACATTTATATACCACATAGACATACTTACTGCTCTCCACCTTCCTGCATCAGTGTGTGTGTGTGTGTGTGTGTGTGTGTGTGTGTGTGTGTGTGTGTGTGTGTGTGTGTGTCTGTCTGTCTGTCTGTCTGTCTGCCTATGTGTGATGTTGGTGTGAGAAAAATGCTATTGCTTTGTTTCAGGTCCTGTTGTACTTATTGTGCAGCATAGTAAAACAGATGTGCGATGTGAGATTAATTGAACAGAATTGATCTGTAGCTGTGGGTAAATCTATACGTTCAGTGCATTTGGATCATTACTCATTCTATGTGTGTGTGTGTGTGTGTGTGTGTGTGTGTGTGTGTATATGTGTGTGTGTGTGTGTGTGTATATATATATATATATATATATATATATATATATATATATATATATATATATATATATATATATATATATATATATATATATATATACACCTACACACACACACACACACACACACATATGCACACAGCTCTGGAAAAAAAAATAAGAGACCACTACAAAATTATCAGTTTCTCTAGTTTTACAATTGATGGGTATGTGTTTGACCAGGCTGAGCAGTTTTGTTTTATTCTATAAACTACTGGCAACATTTCTTCCAAATTCCAGATAACAATATTGTATTTTAGAGCATGTTTTTTTATGAAAATGACTAATGGTCAAAATAACAAAACAGTTACAGAAATTTCAGACTACAAATAATGCAAAGAAAACAAGCTCATATTCATTTATAAACAACACCACTAAAATTTCAACTTAGGATGAGTCAAGAAATCAATATTTGGCGGAATAACCCTGATGTTTAATCACAGCTTTTATGCGTCTTGACATGCTTTCCACCAGTGTTTCACATTGCTCTTGGGTAACTTTACACCACTCCTGGCACAGAAATTCCAGGAGCGTGGCTTTGTTTGATGGCTTGTGACCATCCATCTTCCTCTTGATCACATTTCGGAGGTTTTCAATGGGATTCAGGTCTGGAGATTGGGCTAGCCATGATAGGGTCTTGATCTGGTGGTCCCTCAGCCACACTTTGATTGACCTGGCTGTGTGACATGGAACATTGTCCTGTTGAAAAAAACAATAATCAGAGTTGGAGAACATTGTCTGAGCAGAAGGAAGCAAGTTTTCTTCCAACACAGTTTTGTAAGTGGCTTGCTCTCATGTGTCCTTCACAAAGACAAATCTTCCCAATTCTAGCCTTGCTGAAACACCCTCAAATCATCACAATACAAGACACTCTGGCTTGTAGGCCTCTGTCTAACCATTACATTTACAAAATTTAGCTGACACTTTTATCCAAAACAACTTACAATAATAACTGAGTACAACTTGAGGGTTAAGGGCCTTGCTCAGGGGCCCAACAGTGGGGTTTGAACCAACAGTCTTTCAATTATAAGTCAAGTAGCTTAACCACTTAACCTTAATCACTGAGCTACCACTGCCCCATTACACAACCAGGTGTTGGACAAAGCTGAAAATTGCACTCATCAGAGAAGATGACCTTACTCCAGTCTTCTACAGTCCAATCCTTACAGTCTTTCTCAAACTTCAGTCTGGCTCTTCTTTCTCATTGATGAAGGGCTTTTTCTAGCTTTGCACAACTTCAGCCCTGCCTCCAGAAGCCTGTTTCGAATTGTCCTCGCTGTGCAGTTCACCCCAGCTGCTGCATGCCATTCCTTCTGTAGGTCACTTGACGCCATCTTACGGTTGTTAAGTGACATTCGAATGAGGTGGTGATCATCACAGTCAGTAGAGAGTCATTTTTGACCTCTGCCAGTCTGTAGCTCTTGTTCCATGTATTTGCAGCTTGATATTATTTCTGATGAACCATAGTTTTTGAAATTTTCAAGATAGAAGCAACCTGACATTCACTGTATCCCTCTGCCAGTAAAGCTAGAATTGAACCCTTCTTTTCCTCATTAAGAACCTTTCTTTTCATGGTCTTTAGCTGTATTTTGACTATGCTTACTATTTGGATAGTCCTAACACTGCTTTTCCCATCCAGCTGGTTCTATAACAAGAGAATAGTGATGACAGCAGCAGTGGTTTTTATACTGTTGCTCATTAGAATAGGATTTTGTTAAGGTGATCACCTATTCAGCATCTCATTAAGTAGAATGAGGTGTGTCTGTGAAAGAATTCAACAAACACCTGAATGGAATGCCTGGTGTACATGTGGAAATGCTGATTTAAGAAAAAATTGGAGATGTCTCTTATATTATATATATATATATATTGGATTGGAACATGAAGTCATGGATGCACATGAATGTACTGTGAGAACTATTGTGATAATGTACTGAGAATGAACTGTGAGAACTTATTTATTGCTTACACTGATGCATATAATATTCTGTTTCACATTCACTAATAATAACAGTAGTAGTAGTAGTAGTAGTAGTAGTAGTAGTAGTCGTAGTTGTAAAATACTTTTTTGCAGTCTCCTACTTTTGTTCTCTCTATTGAAGGCAGTTTAGAATCATTTTGTATAACTAATCACATGGCTTTTGTTTTGTCTTGGAATTAGAAAATCTTTGTAGTACATATGACATCCACACGAGGGCACTGCTTCTGAGTTATAGACTTGACTATTTTCACTCAGGTGAGACACAGGCGGACAGTTTTCGCCGAAACCAAAAAAAAGTATGTAGTGCTGTGTTGGTTTGTTTATTTATATATTTGTTTTTTATTTTACATTTTTGGAGGGGTTCCCCCTGCAGAGAATCCAATCAATTATAATTCAGGTTTGATATGCTATATTAACTGAGCAATTTAAGTTGTTTTGATTCCATGATTTACTTGAAAAGACATTTCATTTGGAAAGAGCAGCAGAAATAGGAATCTATGGGAAATCTAAACAGAGCCTCTGATACATGTGGCTAGATTGTAGTGTCCACTTTGGCAGACCTCCTTTGGGCAGTGATGCCCAACATAATTTTCTTCCATCTGTCCTTTATATAGAATCACACTGTGTAACCACAAAACCATTTAATAAACAAACCTTCAAACCTGATCAAAGAACACGAAAATACATCACAGATTTGACTGAACAGTTTTTTAAAGGCATAATTCTTAGATTATCAAATATAATGGAAATCAAATTTAATTTATCCATCAAATGATCATAAACGCTATATAACCCTGCGCTATATTTAAGTCTAATGCATTTATGTAGGCTAGTGCTGAGCATGTTGAGTTTCACTGGTTGGCGCCCTCTTGTGGTGAACAGCAGAATGACTTGCTGAATCAGGAAAACAAAAGGACTCTTCTGGCCAACTGTCCCAATACAAAACTACTAAATGTAGTATGTTTCTGTAAGTCAACAGAGTCAATAACTATAAGCCCAAAAAGAGGTCGCGTTTTCCAGTTGTTTGTGTGTGTGGGGGGGGGGGGGGGGGGGGTGTGGGTGTGTGTGTGTGTGTGTGTGTGTGTGTGTGTGTTGGTGGATGTTTATAGAGACTGTTGGAAATAAATCCTGATCAGAGGACCTTTTTTTATACCAGACTTAAAGAGGCATGATAGCCATGTTATCAGAGCACAGTGTGTGTTTTCCTCTTTTGTCTTGTCCCCTAATGTGCACACACACACAATAACATGTGTATGAGACAATATGGGATAATTATGTAGACTGGAAAATGAGTTTCACACTCAGTTTTCTCCCTTTGGTCACTTTTAGTCCTGCTGCAGTAGCACTCACTGGAACACAGATATGCATTGGTTAGATCTTTGTGGGGTTTAACAATATACACAAGAATACACACGCCTATACCCCTACACCCACCACTGTCACTCTCACTGCATTAGCAAGATTTTAAATACAAGCTGTGATAAAACATCAGAGAGTGAGTGCATGTGAATGATTGAGAGAAGCAGAGAGATAGATGAGTGTTTAAAATTTGCATTAAATGAAGGCACATGTCTTCCTGTGCTGATCTACAAGCAATGCCCCTGACTACCAGAACCGACCAACACACTGCAGGATGTGCACTCACCTCTCCTCCCCTCCCCTGCTTTTGACATTTCAAAGCACTATGGATATCGAAAGCGTTTTTGTTCGTGTACATATCTCAGTGGCAGCTGATGGCGCACACCTCCCTGGCCATTGTGAGTAGTAGTAGTGCTCAGTTTGCCTTTGTAAAGTTCTGATGGAGCATTACTCATTTCACAGCACTGAGGAATTCCACTGTGCTCCATGAAATGTTCCATAATTGTGCATTGGAATGTACATGTGTTTTCTTGAACAAACAATACAACACAAGGTTATTGACAAATTGTGTCATTGGCAAATGAAAGGTATTTCAGTTTCACCATAATTAAATTTTAAATAAATGTTACTGAAATAACACTGCTGGAAGCGAGCTGAAAAGGAAAAGGATCTAATGGATTATGTTAAAAAAAATTATGATATTCTCATTCAGCTGAATGCTTATTTACTCCCTGATTACATTTACAGTAGCCTTGTGTTTGTGAAATAATTTCTAATAAAATATTCATTCAGGCACTCATTCATTCATTCATCTACTCATTGATTTGTTTGTTTATTTTGTTTATTTGCTCATAGATTTGGCAGGTGCCCCACTGATTGTCTCCATCTTTGTATAATTACCCTATAACTCACTACCCTATAACCTCTGTGTGTCAGATGTGCTCCCAGCAGACAGTGGTTGAGACAGTGGTTGAGCTTTGACAGAGGTGGGAGCAGGAGTTGTGGTCATCAGATGGATGGAGACAGACAGAGGGCGTGATATCGAGTGCTCCTAATTAGCAAAGACACCATCTGGTCATGTGATGTCCCATCTCAATGTTTGCCTTGACATTTGTACACAAATCAGATGGACTGAAAATAAAGAGCAGCAGGGAGAGTGCACGGAGACAGCTGTTTCAACAGCCGGCTGAAACCTTCCTCCAGCAGAGTAGTGCAGATCAGAACAGCCAATCAGAAGTGAAGCTGGGTGTAAGGAAGGCACCTGCTTCTTATCCTCAGGCAAAAAGAGGCATATTAAAGGTGCCTCAAACAGGCATGGGAAAGTGTTTAGGTTTTGTATATGTGTATGTCTATGTGTTTGTGTGTATGTATGTGTGTGGGGCAGGGGGTGAGGGGGGCTGTCTCTGTATGTGTGTGTGTGTATGTGTCTTGGTGGATGTTTATAGGGACTGTTGAAAATAAATCCTGATCAGAGGACCTTTTTTATACCAGACTTAAAGAGGCATGTTAGCCATGTTATCAGAGCACAGTTTTCAGTATCTAACAGCGTCGCTGTTTATTTGACCAACTGAAACAAAAAAAGATAAGATACCCCTTCTCTCTCAACAGCACTGAGAGGATTGAGGTCTCACTGTATTGTTTCGCTGTGTCTCTTTTTGTCTCTTTTTGTTTCTCTCTCTCTCTCTCTCTCTCTCTCTCTCTCTCTCTCTCTCTCTCTGCCCTATATCATTCTCTATTGTCTGGTTTTATGCTGTCTGTGTATATCTTGTTTATGATTGTTCTCGGGGCTCTACTGAAAAACTCTTAATCTAAGCCGAGTAGCAAACAACTTCTGCACCCGACTGGTGCTCAGTGTCCTGCAGAAGACCTCATGCTCTCACTTTTAAAAGAAAGAAAGAAACATAAAAGGAAAATCATATTTATATTATATGTGTGGCTTGTGGTTATTTTAATATTATTCATAATTTAATATTTGAATTTCATTTGTGAACTTCTGCAAACAGCTGCTTTCCATAATCAACTAAAGCATGAGAACTTACAAGGTTCTAATATTGACACAGTTGGCCACAGTTTCCCATTTTAGTTCATGTAAAGCCAGTAACTGGTAGCTAAATAATACTTTTCTCTGCTCCAACAATATCAACCAGATTCTTCAAAGATTAGCCAACTCCTGTGCAAATTGCAGTCCTCACCACTACAAGATAAAGTGCAAAACTAAACAAAAATACAGCCAGAGTATACCCAAATGACAAAAACACTGGCCATGATCCCTGTGGTGAGTCAGAAAAAAAGTTCTGAACGATGGGTCCTAATTAAAGGAACATTCCAGGGTAAACTTTTTTTTTTCAGTGCTTGGTTATGGGGTTTGCATACCATGCCAAGAATTTGACTGCCATAGACTTCTAAAACTAAGCATTTGACCAAGAAAAACTAGTTAAAACCATTTACACTTGCTAAATTGATTGCTAAATTACACATACATGTACTACCAAAGGTATAAACAGCTAAATATGTATTTATTTTAACCAGACTACTGGCACACACACTGTTTAGAGGAAAGAGTCTTTTTAAAAAGTGAGCTGTGTTTGAGAAGCTGGAGAGTACTTCAAGGTCAAGCATACTCTCAGCAGATCTTTGGTAATATCATCTTATACTGCTCCTCATCTTCAATCCACTGAAATCTTGACTCACTTAAAATTTAGCAGACAAGTGCTGCTGCATGAATTATTCCAATCAAATATCATTCACCTTCCACAGAGGCCTGATTGTGTGGATTTATTCCTGTCTAATTTTATTAAATTGGATTGATTGTATTGCTGGAACAGCCAATTAAATGACCAGATGTCCAATCATGATTTAGGACATAAAATCTTCCTGGACAGCGTCTGAAAAACTACTCAAGAATGTCAGGTTGAATTTTATGGAGCAGATTATATTGCACAATATGATCTTGTAAAATCTGATCTGAGAACTGATCTGAGAAAAATCTGTAATGTTACTTTTGATGTGAAAAAACAAATCTGTACTGAAAAAAACATTACCATAACTGTATTTTAATAGTCACAGACAAAAGGTGCAAATGTGTTAATTAATACTAAAATAAATACAAACAATGTTGATTTACATATAAATTCATTTTGGTGCCACAGACACAAATTCAATCTTGGAACCATTTAATATGAAATCACAGCTTCAGATTTTCCCTCCTCAACATTTGCAACACTTCTTGCGATAAACTTGCTGCAAAACTGATTTGTGTTTCACTAAACTGGGGGCATTCTACAAGCTCTCAAGTTTTGTAACATAATTACCTCCATAGAATTTCTGCTTTTACAAAGGACATGTAAGATTTTGTGGGTTCATATTTAATTTAGAGGCTCTAATAGGGTCTGGTGAAATTCTGTGACATCTGTCAAAGGCCTAGTCCTGACTTTGTAATACACAACAGACATTTGTGTGATTAGAGCCATCGATCTTGTTTCAGAGTTGTAGCACTAATAACAGTCTACTAGATGTATCAATTGCTCATTGTGGCTTTGATGATCATTCTGAGCTTTATCAACAAGTTTAAAACACTGGTTCAGAAATGAACCATCATAAGATTTAGTCAGCCCAGCTCTCACACAGCACTGCCCAAAACATGTGGAATGTTTTCTCTTTAGGGAGGAAAACAGCAGCCCATCAAAGCTGATCACCTCCCCTCAGTGTTAGAAACATGCAAAACCAGAACAGAAGGCCAAAACCACTGTATCAGAGCATCTGAAATTGGTCCATTTGTCTTAATAAAAATGTTATGTGAAGTCATAACATTTTGAATTGAATATGAATTTCTTAATGGATTTGCTCAAAGTAATTTGCAGATGTCAGGACAAAATAGGTGGTTTGCTAGAAGGAAAAACCAGCATTATTATGCGGATGCTATCAGCACATCACAGACCACTGGATGGCTAATGCCACCTGCCATGTGATGCAGCAGAAATTTGTTAATCAGTGTCAGTGCAAAGCACAGAAACAACAAGAAGGTGCTTTAAGATCACTTTAACTGCTTGGTGGTGGTGGTGATGACTATGATGACTGTGACCATGACAATGACAATTATGATGTTTGTTTTAATGATGGCGATGGTGACATTGGTGGTGACGGTGAAGGAAATTATGATAATGAAAACAAGAATAACTACTACCATGTCAGTGTTGGTGATGGTCATAGTGAGGAAGATAAAGAGGATGATGACTGCATGAAGAGGATTTGGTTGCTGTTAGTGGTGTTAATGACGAAGACAATGAGTATGATGATCAAGATTGCTTTCTGTTTTTTCAGCAGAGACTCTGGATGTGGGCGAGTATCTGGAAATATCCGGAATCACGCGCATGCAGGCTGGTCGTTACGAATGCAAGGCTAGCAATGACGTAGCAACACCCGACGTAAAATATGTCAGCGTGGTTGTCAACTGTAAGTTTTTCATTGGAAAAGGCTGGAGCTTTTATTCAAAATTCATCTTTCAACTGATTATTGAGCAATCCACTGCAAATCCATGACACTAATTAGTGAGTGTTTACATAGATTTTCCTTGGAAGTAAAGTGGTAATGAATGCTGCAATGTAATGTAAATATCCCACTGACTGTTGCTATATATGACTGAAGACATGAATTAGCCATTAATTTATTTAGGAAATTTAAGAATTTTAAATGTATAAAAAGTATGTTCAAGCTGAACTCTGACAAACCTTCCCATGTTGTATGTAGGACTTCTTCCAGTCTTCTTCCAGTCTTTCTTCCTGTGTTTCATGTTTGTGGTCTCTCTCTCGCTCTGTCTGTCTGTCTGTCTCTCTCTCTCTCTCTGTCTATCTCTCACTTTCTCTCATATAGATCCTCCTGTCATAAAGGATGCTAAGAGCTCAGAGACACAGGTGGGCCGTCAGGGGATTCTGCAGTGTGATGCCACAGCTGTCCCAAAGCCCGAGTTTGAGTGGTACCGAGATGACAAGAGGTACTGACCCTAGTTAATACAATTATCATACTAAAAACACGTATAAAAACATAGCCAATACTCTAAAGTAAATCCACTTATCATAGAGAGTTGATATCACTAGTAAATATCAACAGAGGGACTGACCACAGTAATAAATACACTTACTGCAGAGGATTTCACAACAATCGTAAGTAGAGCAGATTACTGGGTTGAAGTGGTGATGGGCTGTTCACAATAGTCTCAATGACACACAGGCTTAATCTCATCAAGAGGGTAAGTGGCAACACATCAAAACATGCTTTGTTTTATACTGAAGGGTAATGTTCAACAACTTGCTAGCATCATTGCTAACAGGGTAAAAGATTATGCTGAGAAAAATAATGCAATACTGTAAATCCAGTAATATAGTAAATGTATAGTGTGCATTCTCTCATGCACAAATGTTAATTTATGCTTACAGCATCAATTCCATGCATGAATGTGTCCTCTTTCTTGGGATCCCATGCTAGTAGCCATTGAACCAGTAGCCAGTAGCCATTGAATCCATATTGAATTATCATTGCTCTTAATTAACTTCAGCCAAAGTAAGCCTCTTACTTTCAATGTCAAAATGTGTTGGCAATCAAATTATACACACAAAAAATATCCATGACTTTGACAACTTCACCAAATGGATTCATGCACATGCCCTATGCTTTAGTGGCCAAAGTGTAGCAGGAGTCTATTGTTTTGTGCACTCACTCAGTATGTGACCATTCAAGGCATGTGACATGTCTATGTTTTCATCTGAGGGAGTAATATTTGTTTGTGTAAGTCACTTCTGAGATGACACCTAAACACTTGTCATGAAGTGGTTTGTTAGAGCCCCTCTCAACACCAAGTGATCCAGTGCCTTTTCCATAGGTGCTAACCAGTGTCACTCAAAGAAAATAGTTATTTATGGCCCAATAGCAACCACACAATCTAAGACAGACCAATTGTAGCTTCCTATTATGAACAATTATTCATGAAAACTACATTATGTTGTTGCTATTAGCTTGAGAATGTTTTGTTATGAAGGAGATGAATGTATGTTTTATAAAATGTGAACAAGCAAATAAAGAACTTTACACTTTAATAACATTCCATATGCTGTTTAAAGGTGTCATACAGTTGCTTTAATGATAAATGAATCTTCTGTGACAAAATCTAAAGATATCTTACATCCTAAACATTGTTAAAAGACCTTTTAAAAGGACAGTCGTGATCCATGTGTAAACACAGAGTAAAAATACTGTGTATTCAGTATGGGATTTCTGGCAAATGGTTGAATGAAGATAGCTGAAAATCAGTATGGAGGTAGTTTTAAGAAATTTTATTTGGTATATTGGACTGTGTTTTACGAAAATTCAATGCTATCAATTAATTTTACTTAAAAATCCAGAATGGGTCCATCCACAGACTCTGTCCACTGTCTCCATGGATGAAGGTTGGCAGGAGTTCCATGTTGTAATAAATTGCCACTAGTCTTTCTCTGGTAGTGAGGAGGGTACTTCAAAATAGGGGTTCTGGTGAATCTTTGCTTGAAGGTCAGGAAGGAGGTGGAAGCTATTTTGTTCCATTTTAGATTTCTGGGTTTTCACTTAAGCAGTGAAATGAGGGGACTAGCTACCATGCAAAATCCATGGATGAATCAATGATCAAAGATTATAAAACCCTGAAATCTCTAAAGCTCCTTGGCATTATATGTTGAGACCCAGAGGTAGTGACAAAATAATCTTTCCACTCAGCCTCTTCAGGAGCAAGCACAAGTGAAACTTTACAGGTCAAGTTTAGTAAAACATCACTGTGAGTACACTGATTCCTCTATAGTCAGAACATGGTCACAAAGAAGAATCCAGGTCCTGCAGGAGAGGTAGATGGATGATTTTAGATTAATTCCAAGGACTCTTGAATTAATTATCAATGGCCTTAGTTCCAGGCACTGGAAGTGGAGCTGTATCCATTGTATTTTTGGTGGAGTAGTGCGAGGCAGCAGTATTCAGTAGTGTAGTGCCATGGATGATGTGGGGGTAGTGTGGCTTACTTTTGGTGATAACCTCTGATATATGTGAATACTCAAAAGCATTATCAGAAATATCAGTGAGAAATATCAGGAGAAATCTCAATGTTTATATCAAGGCTTTCTATGCTGATAGTGTCGCAGGGGATAGCCAGACACTGGGCATGACAGTACTTATTTTGGTAAATGAATTCTGTGGTTGACCATGAGATGGCAGGATTCGATTCGGTTTAGCTAGCCAGTGGTAACCTAATATAAGAGACTGGCAGAGTAGACTATGAGGAGGATGGACCCCCTTTGAGTCTTGTTTCCTCTTAATGTTTCTTCCTCATGCTCTAGGGAGTTTTTTTCTTTGCCACTGTCACCCTTGGCTTGCTCACTGGGGGCTTGGACTCAGACATGGATAAAGCTGCTTTGTGACAATGGCCATTGTAAAAAGCACTATATAAATAAATTTGACTTTGACTTTAAATTTGATTATGATTAACAGGGAAATGGTCTCAAAATGAAAAACTGAAAACTTGTGTAACACAAGAGGGCACATGATCTCGGTGACTTCAGATCCAGTCACATCATCAATGCAGTTGATGTGAAAAGGGAGTTTATATACAGAGATGGGTAGTTCCAGTTTACCGGCAGTTTTAATTTGTTTGACTTGGGAATTATATTTTTGCAGTACTAAACTGTATTACAGCTGAAACAGAGATATTATTACACCAGACTAAATGTGTGCAAATGGTACATTTTCTATTTTCAGGTAGGGGAAGAACCAGGTTACCCTTGAGGCACTGAGGATCTTGACGCAAAGCAGCACAAGTATTTTTGAAACAGCCATTCTGTCCAGAGTAGAGATACAACCCCTGTTTCTCCTTTGATGTGCCTCTGGCTCAGCCAATTTCCATGACTTCTCCATCAGAGGGGTGCACAAAGATCTTTATGGGATTGGTACTCAAGCATTGGTAGAGCACAAATACGGTTGTTTACTTTTATAGAGAATATAGACCATTGAATGAATTGGGAGAGTGAAAGATGATCATTTGTGCATTGTAGCTGGGATTTAAGGGCTTCATTAAAACCTTTCCTGTTTTGAGCATACTCCAAGTAACTTTTAAGTGGCTAGCGTGAAACTCTTGAGGGAGTAGTCGACAGACAAAATTCTCCATTGATTGATTTGCAGCAATTGTTGCCCTGGATCCTTGCCACTCAGGGAATGATCAATCACTTCCCAGAACAGTAGTTCAAAGGCTGAGCATGACCGGAAGCTAGTTTGTGCACTCCACATGACCAAAGCCCAGCTAAGGGCTATGCCAGTCATTAAGGAAAGCAGAAAAGTGATTTTTGCATCATCAGGATTAAAGGTTGAGGACTGACAACTGAAATACAGAAAGCACTGTAAAGAAAAATAAAAAGCCTTTTCATTCACATAAAGAACCTTCATATTTGTCAGGCATTGCTAAACAGAATGGGCTGGCCATAATTTTACATACATAATTTTACGTTGACACTAGAGTGGTGGTAGAGAGTGCATTAGTCTGAACTGCTGCTGGTGCTGGTTTGTAGTTATGTAAAATAATGAAAATAATGCAATAATTTGTCTATGGCCTACATTTGCATATGTTTGTGAGAGCCCAGTATTTTGCCCCGGGCTATTACGATGAAAATTTCGCTATTACGCTTATTCCATTTGTGTTACTTATGTCGTTCATCTGATTTATTCCCTGGGAAGATTACAGTAAACTTGGATGAAGACTTTGTAGTGGTCCAGCTGTCAGTGAAGTTATGATACAATTATCTGCACTGTCTTGCAAAAATTAAAATACTGACTGAACAAACAAACAAATGATCAAAGAAATAAATGAGCAGACTTTAGTTTTGTGGAGATTGTCTTTTTTTTAGTCTTGGTTCCTCTCAGGGTTTCTTTCTCATGCTCTAGGGAGTTTTTCCTTGGCACTGTTGCCCTTGGCTTGCTCACTGGAGACTTGGACTTGGACATTTGTGAAGTTGCTTTGTGACAGCATCTGTTATAAAAAGCACTATATAAATACATTTGGTTTGATTTGATTTAAACAGTAGATAAAATAAGTACTGAGAACAGATAAGCAATGAAAGCCTATTCCAGGTTCATACAGTAGAAGTCCTAGTCTAGGTATAAGTACTGGTCACACTGTTAATACATGTAATCTGTCATGGAATTATAGCAGTTAGATGATATGCCCAAGAAAATTACTAAAGAGCTCTATTAAGTAACAGTTAATTTTGTGTAGCCCTGTCAGATATGTACAGTACACTGCATGTGTAATCCAGAGGTCACATAAACTCTGTGGGTCTAAGCCTTACTCTCATTCATTCATCTGTAGTTCTGATCCACAATTTTAATCCATCCCTTCCTTCTGAAAGATCATGTTAAAGCACTTGATCGCTAATGTTATAGAGCTCCAACATTCCTCTTAAACATGATAAATCAGCTGTTCATATTATGTCCCCAATAAATAGTTTAAATTTGGTCAAATTTTCATTTTTTTTTTTTTTATACAGGTTTATAGCTGTATACATTTGTTCTATATGGAGCAGCAAAGATTGCTTTAATTAGAATGACCTTTTTGGTCTTTTGGGGCTCTGTTTCCTTTCTTTCATTCTTTATTTCTATTTCTTTTCTATTTTTTTCCTTTTTTCTCTGTATAGACTTTTTTTAAGTTGTTTTCAGAATGCACAAAGGTTTCCTCCTTTTGACCTTTTTGTGTAAAAGCATGAGAGTGCAGCAAAAGTGAACAGATTTAAAATCTTTTATCATCTTACTGACTAAAGTCTCTAGGTCTGAGCCTTCTCTGCTTCTCTGCTACCAGAGAGAGATGATATTGTTTTTTACATCTCCTTTAATGTTGCAGCGAATCAAATGACGTTTTTATCTAAGTAAACTCACAGAAAGCTGTTTTATTGGAAGAACAAGAAACATGAAGTACTCTGTGGTAAGACAAACAGAAAACCACCTTTATTCATCAAAGTTTCCAAGAAACAAGTGCAGAGCTCCATAAATCTCATACAAACATCTCCATATCTGATTCACGAAACTATCATACAACATCAAAACAAGTTCAAAGCTAGAGAACAATCAGAACAATCTCAACATGAGTGCTGATTTAAGATAAGCCTCTTTACTGGCATGGAAACAAGCGCTTGAGTATCACTTATGAGGTGTCATAATTTATACTTGTCCACATAATTTCCATGAAATACACCCACACATTTCTCTATTTACAATCACTAGTCAAAGGCCAATTAACTTGTAAAGTTATGAAATCATGGTTCATATTTGCCAAACAATTCAATGTATGCTGAAAATATTCACACTGTAGTACTTGCTTATCCAGGGCTAATTATGTGTTTTGCATGCATTTTAATGACTCCTCCTAAGCTTAACATATTTATCCCTCCCCTTCTCTCTCTCTCTCTCTCTCTCTCTCTCTCACTCTCTCTCGCTCTCTCTCTCTCTCTCTCTCTCTCTCTCTCTCTCTCTCGCTCGCTCTCTCTCGCTCTTGCTCTCTCTTTCTCTAGGCTGTCCAATATGCAAGGTATTACTATTCAGATCACTGGTACTCGTACCATGTTACTGGTAGCTAATGTCACAGAAGATGATTATGGAAATTACACTTGTGTGGCCACCAACCGTCTGGGAATACACAATGCTAGTGTGTTTCTTTACAGTAAGTAACACACATTCATACATGCACACACAAACACATACACACCAATATAGTATTTAACACACATCAGGCTAATCTGTTGGGTGTTAGGTCTCAGTCAATTGGAGCTGAAATCATTAGAGACCAAAGATCACTCTAGCAGCAGTGTGTTTTCACCTTTCACATTAAACATTTTAGTCAGAGATCTTTGGTTAATGGAAGCCTGCTGTTTCAAGTAACATGTCAACTAACACTGAGTTACTTTATTAGGTACACCTACTCTATAGGTGTGCCTGCAGGGTATTAGGTCTTTTGAGTAAGTTCTATGTACTCAGATCAGATGATCAGGTGATTGCTTGCTCAATACACATTTGTCCCAAGTTTCTATAAATATATGGAGCTTGTGCAGCTGATGAAGGACCTCTGTATGAAACATTCTGTTTCTATATAAATAAAGTACCTGAAAAGCTGCTGGAAGATGGGAATGCAGCACTATGATTGATCAGTACTGTGACCATCACTGAGACCAACCAGTTGATATACACCACAGCAACAGTGATACTTGAAATGCTTGGCTACAATGTGAACATCATCAAGGAGCAGTATCCTGTGTCAAGAAAGAGAGGCTTGCTGAAGGTACCTATGAAGTACAACAAGCTGTCAATACCTAAGGCCTTGAAAACTGCCAAGCAAACATTAACAGTTCTGGCCCAACAGTTCTGGAGGTACACAAGAGAAGTAGAAGCCAGGAGAATAAACAGAATGTTCTCCTATGAGCCATTCAAAACGTGCTCTTGGTGGCATGGTATAAGCATGAGAAAAGACCCACCAAAGCTGTACTGTGTTGATAGGTCCAGCGATTACTGAACCTGAGAGCAGACCACAGCACCCTCCCAGAACAGAATCCAGTAACCATTATGTTAACAATCATCTGAAAAAGGGTTTCAAGTATGAAGAGCTGGACAGCTCCAGGCCCTGAACATGGTCCATGCCTACTGGCTGATGAAGCTGACAGCTTTCCATGAGTGCCTGGCAGCACAAATGAACCAGCTGAAAAGGGATGGAATCCACCTTGAATGGTTAACTGATAGCCAGACAGGCCTGATATTTTGGGCTTCTAGGTATTAGCATCAATTCCTGTATTTAAGCAGTATTCTAGTTCAATAGTATCTTAAACTCTAACCTATTCTACAGGCTAGGATATATTGTGAGTAGATGGCAAAGCACTTTTTACGTCACTTTGGATAAGAGCCTCTACTAAATGTTAAAAATGTAAATGTAAATGTGAAGGACCTCCAGAAAGTGACCATACCCTCCAACTACCAGCTGATAACCAACTTCTGTACAACATGGAAGATTCTGTCACACATCATTGCAGCTACATGAGTGGGGCCAAGAAAGGCATTGGCAAGTACACCAGAGAAGCCAAGCACCAGCTGCTGGTTGATAAAACAGTCACTCGAGACTGTAAGACCAGACAGACTAACCTGTGCACCACCTGGAAAGACTATAAGAAAGCTTATGATTCAATGCCCCACACATGGTTCCTGCAATACTTGATGATATATATATATATATATATATATATATATATATATATATATATATATATATATATATATACACACACACACACACACACACACACACACACACACACACACACACACATATATATATAGTGTGTGTGTATGTGTGTGTGTATATATATATATATATATATATATATATATATATATATATATATATATATATATATATATATATATAAGTTAATATGGGGCATTGAATCATAAGCTTTCTTATAGTATTTCCAGGTGGTGCACAGGTTGATCTGTCTGGTCTTACAGTCTCGATATAGTATTTAGTATTTATGTATTTACAAGTGGTGCGTAAATAGTAGTAAAATAGTGCGGAAATTTACAAGTGCCTTTACAGGGTAAAAGCATCAAGTTTGCTTTTAAAGCATCATTTAGTCAAAATGTGGTTACTCAAGAAAAACCTTAATCCACAATTGCTGAACAATAGTGGTTCCAGCAATAGTGGATTCAACGTGCAAAAGACTTTATAACTGCCTGTAAAATATTTTATCAGCTTATTAGGTTTTATTAGCTTGTTACATACAGAGTAGGTACCTAATTAACTGATCAGCCATTTACACACACAGTCTCTATCTATCTATCTATCTATCTATCTATCTATCTATCTATCTATCTATCTATCTATCTATCTATCTATCTATCTATCTATCTATCTATCTATCTATCTATCTATCCATCTATCTATGTGTTGATTATATTGCTCATAGTTTTAACAAGTGATTTGTACTTGTTGCCAGTTTCTTGACATAATGATGTCCATGATACACACTGCATTTAATAATTATGTAATGATTAGGAGTGTTTGATGCATGTTCTAAATTAGGGTGACCATATTTTGTTTACAAAGAAATAGGGGAGGGTAGCACGTAACCACTTTATATAAATAGCAAAATTATTTATTAGGGTTATTTACAGGACTAATAGCAGTGTTAAATTGCAACATGTGGGAATGTAGTCCAATACACATTTCCACACAGACTTTAGCCAATTCACATCTATAATTCTTTCAGATTTGTTTTTCATTTGCTTTATTAGACATACAAGCTGAAAAAATAATTTAATCAAAGTGGAGGTGGTGGGATGTGAGCTTAAATAGGCCGATTTATCAAATTATTTTGTCACAAGCATGCTGTCCATGGACAAAACACAAATAGCAGAGCATATCTATCAGCTCCGTGTTTTGTCATTTAATGAGCCCAACCCTCAGAGCATCTCTATCAGCTCTGTGATTAGGCCTAAGGTTAAGGTGCCATACAAAATATCCTAAATAAGAAGATAATGTGTCCTCTCTGGCTATTTCTCTGGCCGGATTAGTTTAGTTTCTAAAAAGAGGATATGTCTGGGGAAAAAGAGGACGTTTGGGGAAAAAAATTACTTCTCTGGGGAAAAATAAGACATGTCGGGGAATAGAGGACATGTCTGGGAAAAAGAGGACGTCAACCTATCTAACACGTTGTTGCTATGGAGAGAAAATCCTTCACTTGTTATTGTGTATTTTATACTTTATACCACCAGATGTCACAATGCACCAATAAATGTCTCCTCATAGGGTGCAGCGGTGAAGCTTTTCCTTTTCTGTCTTCTTTAAAATAGAATTATGATCAGATTATTTTCCACATTTTAATTTAATTACTGCCATTGTTAATACAATATTATTTTCTCTGTCCTAATATACCTGATCACCTCGTTCTGTATTTACTGAGCCCTCTAGGAGCTGATTACGGTGTGTTAGAGCAGAGAAAGTCCTTGTGTTCCCCTGTTTGGACCTTGTCAGCTTTAGAAAACTAATTCTCTCTAGATTTCTCAGTTTCTGTTTGGACTTTTGTAGCATTATTTATTATTTAATGAATGAGATTATGATTGTCACTATACATATACATTTTTGGAAGTATTTAAGATTACTTTTTAAGAAAGGTCTCTTAACTGGTCTTTAATTGATCTCTTTTAAAGTGCTTGTTAAATCTTACTACTCATGTTCTCATTTTTTTGTTGTCTTAAGGACCTGGAACTGGGAGGGACATCAATGGCTCTGCCTGCATTTGTCAATCAGTGTGGCTCCTCTTCCTGCCCTTCCTCCTGCCTCTACTCAAGTGTTAATAATCAGCTCTGCACTACTTCAGAATCATGCCCACTCTTCTCTCTCTCTCTCTCTCTCTCTCTCTTTCTCTCTCTATCCATCTATCTATCTATCTATCTATCTATCTATCTATCTATCTATCTATCTATCTCACTCCCACTCTCTTTGTCCCAGACTGTTTGCATTACCACCCAGAATGAACCGTGCCTCCATGCACGCAAACTAGGTACATTTACAATTCAGAAAGTAAATCAGAATGGGCAATTGATATGGTTTAATGTTGAACATTTTTTAAAATGTAACATGAAAGGGAATATGGGAGGAATTAGACAGAAGACAGTGCTCTTTATAGAATATGATTATTGTTTCTTTATTTGTTGAGTCCTCATTTTCGATTGTCTAGGTGTTCATTTAGTTTGGCTTGTCTTTTCTCACACCATTCTGAGAACAAACAGAATAAAATTATGCTAACTAAGTTTCAACACTAACTACAACAGTCAATAATCATCCAAATATTTGGAAAATAAAGTAATGCTAATTTTAATAGTACACTCTCTCCAGGTTTCTTCAGGACCTGCCAGACATATGATGAAAGCAACATGGTGTGCAGCATCAGAAAAACATTTTATTAGCTGTAATACATATAAGCTATAGCTAGCAGTCTTAGCAACCAGCGCTCAGTAACACCAAATGGAAAATAGCCAATCAACTATTTCTTGAGCCTCAACTTCCTGATTTCAACTCAGACACCAAACTTTTTCACAATGTTGGCATAAAAGCTCCTAAAAGTTGTTACAAATTAGTCAGCTGGCAGCAAAGTACCTCTCTATCTCAGCCCAAAATGGACAGCTGTGTGGCAGACACATATAGAGATTGTCTCTGTTAAAAGTCAGCCATAGTGTAGAATCTCTACAGATGGAGTTAACACTGACTAGGCCTCAAGCATCAGTCAAGAATCATCATAACCCACAGGCTAGGCTCTATTACCATAGCAACAGAGGCTCAGTTAATAGCACCGCGCCTTCTGAAATGTGTAGCACGCATGTTTGCCTTCGTCCTCATCAGGAAACTCAGAACTAGTACTTTGAGCAGCTTTTGTTTGAGCTGTTTTGAGTTTATTTGAGTTGTAGTCTGGGGGCATCATGGGAAAAAATAATTAAGTAATTAAGTAATAAATAAATTTTAAAAATAAAAAATAAAAAAATAATTAAATAAAAACAGGCCCAATTTAAGCATAGTGAATTTCAGTGAATATAACTGAATTCACTTGAATTAATCATTTGGAGTGTAACAGTCTTATGTAAAAGTATGGACTGTTTTTTGCACTACTCATATTGAACATCTGATTCTTCTCAAAAGAGGATTAAATGAATCTTTGGGAAGGACGGCGCGTGCTGAGAGATACATATTGTGTGTTGTTTGTTCATTTTTTTAAAGCTGTTCCTTCACTTTAACAAAAGTTCATCACTCTGATTATAAACTCATACCATTTTAACAGGTTTTAGGGCAGGCCGGGTGGTTTCCTGGTTACTAACTTTGCTGTGAGAATCACCCACTAGCGCCTCTTCTTCCATCCACTGCCCTTAACCATCTGTGGTATGTGTACCATACGGCTAATCTGTGTGACTTTGGACTGAAATGTATGACACCAATGAATGCTCAGCTTATTGTTTTTATTTTATCTTTGCTCCTCTCTTCTGTGTATTTTTAATGGAATCTCACAGAGAGGTTTTTCATCCATTTCAATTAATGTTGTATATATCTTCTTGAAAAAAAAAAAAAAAAAAAAAAAAAATATATATATATATATATATATATATATATATATATATATATATATTTTTTTTTTTTATTTTTTTTTTTTTTTTTTTACATCCATGTTTCTTAATAGGCTCGTGAATTTGTTCAGGCATAACTTGTAGTTATCACTGGTAGCACCCTGATGCACCCTATAAGTAAAACCAATTAGGATACAAAACCGAAGGTTTTTAACAACAATAAATTACATGATATAAGCTCTTAAACAAAAGATAGATCCACTGTCCCTTTGAGTTGAAATGTCTTCTTATTTTCATTTTTATAGAGTGTAATGATGTCTATTATTGAGATTTTAGCATTAAAGTGTGAATACCTACATGCTCATTGCCAAAACATAAAGTCTAAAAAAGAACAAGAAGCTATTGTGATATTTAGATGAATTATGAAAGTATGTTCTCTCTTCTGACCTGTATTTAAACTAGGTTATGTTTTGCATTATTTTTAAATACAAGTATATACTTTGAATGTATCTTCTCCATGTGGCCTAATGGTTAATTTAAACCTTGGATACTCTTTTTCTTGCCCATGCCCAAGCCTCTTGAGTGAATGACAGCGCCGTCAACCAGTGAGCTGCCAGTGGCTGTTTTGATGCCTTGTTAATCCTACAAATAGAACCAACTTGTTCCATCCTTTCCACTCCTTTGTGATAAGACTGGGCAGGTTCTTTGTCATAGTTTAGAGTAGGCAAGTCTATGTGCTAAAGCAGTCAGATATAAAGGGCTAGCGATCCCCTTTAGACAAACTTTCCTCCATTATGACAGGTAGCCGCCAGCAAGAGAAACACCTAGATATACACTTACAGTCAGAAATACAGTCATGATTGGCTTCTCAATTGCCTATAGATTACCCTACTCTAAAGTGTGACTCGTATGTTTTGTAGCCTATGTGATATACAAGTGTCAATGCAGTGGATACGTGCATATATTTGATTTTACGTTAATACACTTACACAATCTATGAAGCATCTACCCATGACTGTTGTTACAAGCCATCAGGTCTAGCTAACAATAGTTGCATTATGTGTAGCCTTACAACTTCTTCTTTCCCCTGACAGCAAAATGTTTTTCTTTTTAAATGCCATTTATGTCTGTGAACCTTATTCGGCTATATACCACTCCAAAAATGGAACAAGTCTTCTCATGTTAGTAGGAAATTCTACACCCTTGTTTCAATGCAAAGAACATTTTCTAATGGCTTTGATTTATTCTTCGACTATTGCAATCAGTTTCTAAAAATCGTATGTACTGTAAAGTACCCATGAAACGTTCAGAAATGAAATAAAGTCATTTGAATTGGACGTGCTGTATTTAAAAATAGTTATGGGGTTTTTTTGTTTGTTTGTTTTTTGTTTGTTTGTTTTTTGCTGTGTATGTTAACAACTTAAGAATTATGTTTATCATATAAGGAACAAATAAACTGATGATTTATGAATTGAATAGTTTATTGTCAATATAAAATACTGGAACATATATCGATTTGTACGCATAATTAAAGCACACGTCATCATCACAGCTGGACATACAGGACAAGCAGATACCTGTATTGCTATCTGACATAACTTCCAGCTTGTTGTCCCTTGGTAACCAGAAATTTCAAATAATGGCCATACAAGTGCAGTGTTCCTCTATATTGGGGGGGGGGGGGGGGGGTAATTATTTTTATATTTATTTGATATGTATTTATTTATTTGTATGCTGTTCCTGGATATGCATTTGAACACCCAGCCAATTCACAAAAAAAGTTAAATAAATACAGTGATTTTGAAAAATTCATGATAGCACAGGTAATAGTTGCATGACTTGTAATTTCTGTGACTTCACTTGAAGTTTATACCTGTAGTAATACCTGAAAGTAAGGGGATATCAGGCAACTCATTAGATTTGTACCATGCAATACTGCTTCCTGTAGGTTTACAATTTGATAAAATACAACTTACAGTGAAAAGGTAAGACATGTGCATTTATAGAGCTACTGATTAACAATAATGTTGGGGTGATCTTAAGATTATAATATAGTTCCATCATTCATAGATTGAAAGATTTGGCATCCTGTGAGTTATTTAGAAGTACACTCTTTGAAATGTAGATTTTATGTTCATAGTTATTGTATGTTATAGCTGGACTAGAAACATACCTAAAACAGCCAGATTTTAGTTCCTGGTGCAACAAAGATCATAAAAATGTAACAGGTAATTGGCTGACAAATCTGGATGCTGACTCTGTCCTTATAGATTTGGTTTGTTATATAAAAACACACTAGCATTCTAGCATTATTTTTTGTTTAGAAGCAGTTTTGATTACTGGTTTTAAATATCATCTTTATTTTTTACTCTGGTTATTGTTGCTTCCTATAATTGAGGTAACTTGCCAAAATCATTAATACATAATATTCATTTACATGACTTACATACAAAATGCTATTCCTTGGTTTATTTTTTAAGATCAGGACAAGAAACATTAGATAATGTTCAGGTAGAGAACAGCTGTAGTCAGAGTTCTATAGCACCACCACAACAGGATGGAGGATTTAATTTTTTTTTACAATCCTCCCTCTGCTCGAGGCTAACCCTCCACCATGGCAGTGCCTATAGTGTGTTATCACCTGCTCAGACATGACTTGGTGAAAAGAACAGACTAACAAGGCCAGTAACCAGGGTGGGTTTATGTCAGCACCAATAATTACAAAAGTAGGACCTGTGGGCAGGCTACTATATAATCAATAATAATAATTCATAGTTTATTTCAAACTTATTCTCATTTTTTAAACATTTAACTTATCCCACAGATGCAACAGAATAGCAAATTATATTATTTATGTGAATCATACATAGATAATGTAAACAAACATTGCAAACAAGTACTGATGTTTTCTCTGGTAGATGAATAGACAAACGTTCTAATTCTTTATCAGCAGTTGAAGGAGTTAACTCTAGGTGGCAGTAGAGACAAAAAGAAAAAAACAGTGTAGTGTAGCGGCCATCCCTCCAATGATAATGTTCCACCCAGCAGCTGTCATTGGCCACAACAAGTGTGCAGTATCAGAGCAGTGTAGTGCTCAGAGCTAAAGCTATGCAAGGATTTAGATTTTGATGGCATTGGGGGAGACTCGTTAGGATTAGGTAGGTGTGTGTGTGTGTGTGTGTGTGTGTGTGTGTGTGTGTGTGTGTGTGTGTGTGTGTGTGTGTGTGTGTGCGCGTGCGGGCATAAAAAGGACCTTTGTTCAAAAGGTCTAGTCCTTTGGAAACCTTGTGTATTACACTGAACTACAGTACGCTGCAATTAATTAGCATGTAGTATGTAGGACATACAGGCATATAAAGAAAACACACCCATCTTGTAATGATAATTGGCACATTTCTTTATTTTGAAAACAGACACTGAAAGTTTTTTTTCACAAGTTAACTCCTTTTAGATTCATACTTGACATTGCACTCACGTAAACATAGGAAATTGCTGTTTTTTTAAAAATTTGTTTGATTTTCTTTTCATTTTGAACATCAGCGCAGGAATATATCCAATTGATATCAAACTGTCATAACAACACCAAGGACATCGAAAAGAAGCCACACATTTTGGCTATTGTGACTGCGAGAAGGTTTTCCTCTCCGGAGGAATTCCCATGCAAATGAGTCAAATGGGTTCAAGCTATCTATGAAATGCTGGCCAAAACAATGCATCAACATAGAACACTGAAAGGGAATAATACTTCTCCCTGTTAAACAGCAGTGCACTACTACTATGGTGAATGGAAAAGGGTTCTGCAAGTGAATAACTATAAATGCAAACCAAGTTCAACAAGTCAGATAGAGTAAGAAAATGTATGATCTGTCCTTTGGTGGAGTTCATGAAAGTACTGGGTTGATTTCTTGTCTGTTTCTTGCACACTGAAGCAGTCAGCACCAGATCACTTCACTGCTAGCTTGAGCCGCAAGTTGCATATGGAAACTCCCCCCAGGATGTAAGAAAGTCATTGCCACACACAAAAAAAATATTGGACAAACAAATTAAAACTGACTGTCTTTACAATCAGAGGGCAAAGAGAAACCTTTTAATTAGTTGTTATCGTTTTACAATTTTGCATCTTCTTAAGCATTCTCATCCTCATTCTCTTCCTTGCCTGCTTCTGAACCAACCCCGTCTGCTGGCTCACAAATCTCTGCAGCATCTGTGAATGGAAATGTCAAAAAATACTCCTTTTCACATGCTCAAATGAGCAACATCATGTGGTTCTTAAATATAATTAAATTACCAAAATTAGCAATAATGTGTAAGGTCTATTTTTACATGGAGTTACCTGCAGTCAGTCACATGTTTAAACACATGATTGATTGTCTTAGTATGCATGTTCAGTGAGAATCTTTGCTTTGACAGATAACAGTTTGGCTGAAGTTTTTATACTTGACTAAACGGTTTAGAGTCAGGCTGTCTTCCTGAAGTGGCAGTAAACAATGCTCTTAAAGGTTGATAATTGTATGCACAGCTATACAGAATCTGATAGAACAGATTAATTGTGGTTAATTCATGCACTTCAGATTAAGTTGAGTGGCCCACATCAGTATGGATCTCAAGGCAAAACCACCACACAATTAAAGACGAAACTACAGAGGTAAGAAATCAATTCTGTAATTCAGTTAGCTGAAGATTCATCCTGTTTTCCCTTCAACGATCACTGTCATGCAGTAACAGCTGATTCTGTAGCGTTAGACATGCGCAGCAAATTGTGCCAGACTATGAATGGTCCTGTGCTTGAAAATGTGCTTTGTATCTCAGCTTAAGGTTCTGTCTTCTGTCTTTTCATTTTTTTGATAAGGTGTGCTTAGATTTTAGTTTTATCGCTAATATTCTTTAATTCAAGTTTATCCCATTGCATAGCTGATTTTGTTTGGTTTTATCATCTTTTTCATTAAGCTGCTACTAGCCTTCCTCAAAACATGCTAATGACATACTCCAATCTTTAAAGGTCTGAGGGCACTAAAGGGCCCAGTGAGGAAATGGCAACACATCATCATCACATTTAATTATGGCATGTACTTTGATTGGTCTCATGAATGTGGTGGTTTTATTTTAACTCTACTGTTGTAATACGTGCCGCAATCATTACTTAGCAGAGCAATCTTTAGTAACATTTCCATTGTGCTGGTTCCTGATTAAGAAACCAATTTTCTAGCTTTTCTTATGTATACTCACATAGCAAATCCAACCAAACAAAAGAGTGCTGTTATCCAGACTATGCATGTTCTGATCCATAATAGTAATACAAGAGTGAAGAGTACTCTTTTTAAGTGCAGGAAGTAAAAGCAAACATGTCATTCCATTTATAAAAAGAATTCAAATTTCAGTGCTTAATTAGTGTATTTGTATGATCTGTGTATCATTAATGATGGGTTTACAGTCAGCTCTAGCCACTACAGGTTTGAGTATGCAAATGATGATACAAATGAGCAAACACCTTACTGTATAGGAAATTCAGCTTGTGACAATTTATATCAAATGAAACACATAACACTGGGTAAAGTTTATATTAGATTTTGCAAGAAGCCTGTGTAAAAACTATAAAAACCAGCAACCAACTCTCCTTTATCTTTCAAATTAAATTGGTGCATTCTTAAAAATTTGCAATATGTTATTTTCACTCCTTCGATTACAATCATTTCATTTTCTGCGGTGACTCACCTTTTTTGTCTTGTGTTTGGTCTGCATCCTCACGATCAGCGGTCTCGCTAGCAGCAGGCACATCGGCTTGTTTGGCTTCCGCCTTCACCTCCTTCTCTTTCTGGTCTGCGTTCATGTTCTCCAAGGGCTTCTCAGCCTCACTGGCACCCTCTGCCTCTTTAGGCTTCTCTGCCTCCTTCACTTCCTCATTCACTTCCTGTTTGGTGGGCGGTTCTGAGGGTGAAGTGGGAGGAGCTTCAGCCTTGCTCTCATCGACTGCTGGAGAATTAGCAGGTGGTTCGGCCACAGGGCTCTTGGCCTTCCCCTCCCCAGGCTTGGTGGCACTGCCTTCACCAGGTTTCTCTGCTGTTGGGGAGGTGGCATCCTTCTTTTCACCACCCTCCTCAGTCTTGGGCTCGTCAGCTGATGCCTCAGCTGCCTCCTCAGCTGACACCTCCTGTGTGGCAGGACTGTCCTCCTCCTTATCATCATCCTTCATCTTTTTACGGATGATATGCCCACGGAAGCTGGCCTGGATCTTGGTGGCAGCCTTGTGGGCTTTGTCTTCTGGTTTGGTGCCATCTTGTTTGATCTCCTGATCAGCCTCTTCGTTCTTCTCCACCTAAGAGACAGGAACAGCATTAGGTAAGGTCACATGCAGTTTCAGAAGCCTCTTTAATCACAGCATGAACTGAGTATCAAATCTGAGCGGAACGATGAGCAAGTTAGTGCACACAAATTATTTATTGTTTTTTTCTGTAGATTGCACTAGCCAAAACTGTGGAAAAACACCCAAGCTTTCACTAAACTGTCATTATTCACAGAGATTGCATCAGATAAGAGTCAAAACACAAAAACACTATGTTTAAGAGGAGTGAAATTAAATCCATTGTTTTCCAGGGTTGACTAAACTTGCAGTGCACTGGTTTAGTCCTGGCAATTCTGATTCCATAGCAGGGATTAAACCTCTTGCGGTGGGGGGCCGGCAGTCATGCAGCAGTGAGATGCCTTACATTTAACACAGGCTGCAGGGCTGAAGCCAGTGGGCAGGGCACTACAGAGGTTTAGCTGTTTAACTTCAAACTGACAATTAAAATTAAAATGAATTATATGTGTGTTTTCTTTTAATAGAGTTCTGCTTTTCATATAATGGCCTTTTCACAACCATTTCTCTTTTTGGTTGGGATTATGTATTCATTATACTTGTTTGAACTCCTTGTAATGTCACTGAAATATCTAAAGAATCCAGGAAGTTTGCCGATCCCTTGCTCGAGCTAACCATCCAACAGCTCCAGCAAGGACACCCTGCTGCACTTTAATCACCTCGCAGGAGCACATGCTCCACAGGACACTATATGATATTATGACAGATAATTTGAATATGACACATACTGTAAAAATGTACCAGGAACCTTTATAAAAAAAATTTATTTCCAAAAAAAATTCATCTTTTAGAAAAAATTCAAAATTCAAGAAAACAATTCACAGCATTTTGAAAGTAAAGCTCGATAAGGATCTGTTGCACAGAACAGGCTGGCTAACAACAGGCCAAACACCAGTAGCTGCAGCCACAAAGGCAACCAGAAAGCATTCAATATGTCTGTTAAACTTCCATGCGTAAGAGCACACTGATCCTGTGGGGCAGTGAGGAAACCCCCACAGTTTGAACCACAGCACTGACCAATAACCACAGCATTTCACCAGCCTCAGAGTCTGGGCTAAATGAAATCAGGCTTGTCAAATCAAGCTTATCAAAATTAAGCACATTAAAAACAGACAGCTCCATTTTGACGCTAAATGCAAAAAATCTATAATCAGCCCATAGATGATAATGGACAGTGTATATCAAGTGTATCGTTGCATTCACTCTGACAGGGGATCTTGGCTGACTTCCTGATGAGTCTGCCGTTTTCTTGTGGATCACCGGGCAGTCGAGGTTTTGGTTCAGTGTTTAATGAGCTGCCTCAGTCACGCACTGCGAAGCTCTACCTGGGCAACTACTTCTGCGGCTTCTGTAAGGCCACTATGCATCCATTACCATGCCCTCTGCGGCTTTTGTAAGGCTCCCATCACCGTGCCCTCGCTCACAGCTCCATGGCCAAAGACCTCCAGGGATCTTGGTCACTGGCAATGCACATCCTGAGATCTATGCTTCTCTCCACAGAACAAATAGTAAGTTTACAACTAGTCAGTCTTGTTATGCACCTTAACCAATCACAGCTGCAGGAGGTGGGGTGCAAGATGAAGTGTACGTAATCTGTATGTGGTGTAAATGCCAGATATTTGATTGGTGATATCAGGGAAATTGCTACTGTGTCCTTGGTTTGCAACAGGATGTTCTGTCTATATGCTGATACAAGAGAGTCCACAGCAACTTAGATGATGCCCTTAATGTAGTTTTTGTACAGGATTTTTCATCTATAAAGTATAAAAATTCACTGCCTCATTAGTCAAATGCTTCTTGGCACCTGGCAATAACGGAGCAAGTGGGTGGGGACAGTCCCTCAGCTCCCAATGTTCACACATAAAACCTCTCCTTCTGTCCTGCACTCATGGGTGCCAGGAACCACTGAGAGACCAAATGGCAGCATTGGAGCTGATCAGCAATGACTGGACATTCAAAAGGCATGTTCAAAATGGAGCACGGCTGAACAATCCTGATGATGTATGGCTCAAGTACCCGCTGTGCTCATGGAAGTGCTGCAGAGGCCACAATCAAAAAGGGGTCGAGAGCTATTAATCCTAAAACTATAACTCAGTTGAAGTCGGCATTTACAGCTAGAGGGAATGGCCTGTTAAATCCAGATTAGGAGTCTGTAAAAACGTTTGTAAATATAAATGACTGGGAAACATGGGAAGGTTTTGAGTTGCACTGATTTTTCAAAATGTTTCTTACCTAAACTCTATTATGAAGACTTGTAGACAGACCATGTATTTTTGGTGTTACAATAACATACTCAAATTTCAATGTTCCTACCACAGAGAAGTGGTACATGTTAGTTATGGGATTTTATAGTCTTGTGATACTAGCATGGTACACAGGAAGCATTATAGCATTAAAGGTGTTAGCCCTTTATAACATCACTCACTACAAATTAAAGGCCATCCTTTAAACATCCATCACACAGTGTAATTTAATCATTTTGATAAAGTAAAACATGTGGCTAATATTGTAATAACACATATTATTGATGTATTAGCATGCTAACAATGCACAGTCCAAATGAGAAATGTTGTTTAAAGCTTTTTTAGAGGAAGGTTTTAAATTTGACAAGCATGGTGTGGCAGACTGGGGACATGAATAAGTGAGAGCTTGTTTACCTTTTCATGCCAGGATCCTCAGCTGATTTCCCCACCAAATGGATGTTATTTTAATACTCATATGTCTCTAATGAAAAAACAAAACATAATCGAAAAAATTTAAATGAAAAATGACAAATAATGTATGAACGATATATTTAAGTCAAACAATTGCAAAGAAATAATAAAATGATTATCCAAGCATAAACTGAAAAACAAAATCAGGGATATTATGCAGAAATAAGGAGGTGAATCTGAATCAAATTATAATCCATTGTAGATGTATTATGAAAATAATACATTGCTGGTGAAAATAAAATGTAAAAAAAAAATTAAGATATCTACATTTTATATAAAGGTTTTTTTTCTATATTATAGGTGCTTTCTTGGATTATTTAAAAGTCTTTATGGTATAATACTGAAATTTTAATGCTGACAACTCGTTTATAAGTTATTAATCAAAGGACCAGTTGAGTGTGAGCCATCTGGGACAAGAATTAAAGTGAAAATAATAGAGTCATTGTCACTTAATGGATCTGACTAAAAAACCAAGCAAACAGATTCTTCTATAGTCTTATGGCAAAATTCTACTAGAACATTGTATCTTAGCTCCTAAGTCAAGTTCACAAATTAATGTGCTGTAGACACTGAAACATTGCCTTGACCCAGTTAGATCCTGGTTTCCTGCACAGATAAGACAGCGGTGGCCATTCACATACTCCCTGTTACACTTTAATGGGGCATCTCAAAGGCATCTGGCACCACACAGTGCCGAGTCAGGTTCTGAGATGGGGCCAGATTCTTGTGTTGGCTTTTCTGTTACTGGATCCTTAGTAATGAGCTAGAGGAGTTATATGAGGTGAGAGGACATGTGCATTCTATGGAAGAAGTCTCATTGTTAAGGCCACTATTTTAATTTGCGATAGTTTCCCTTAAAGGAAAGACAGCTGTAGTCACTCTTACTGACACTGTAAGCTATTTATAATCAATAAGCAATCAATACACTCATCTCATCTGCTTATGTTGTACCATATTGTCTCCTGTGTATTGTAATAATTTTTCCTGTTAAACCTATCAGCCAATCAGCTATAAACGCAAATACTCTTGCACAATGAGATCTTCTTTACAGCTTTATAAAGCTTCACTGATGTCTAATAGTGAATGAGGAATGTTTATATTTGCACACAAAACCATGTATATTAAAATAAATTTGATTTTAAAAGCCTTGTTTATTTGTGAATGTTACTATTCCTAAATGTAATTAGTGTATATGAGGCAAGGTAAGTATTTCCCCTTATTAGGAAACCTGTTGCTTAGTCTGAGATTAGAGCAGCATGTGTTCTGTAAAATGGCTAACGATATAGATATTGTGTGCTGTTAGCAAGGCTGCGCAGTAACAGGCAATGTCTTGTAGCTGCTTCTGCCGAATGACTCATTTCTCATGAGTCACTCCCGTCATTTCAATCTCCGATCACTCGAGACCATGACATCATCTGCAAATTACACCAGTGGACCCTGTCTCTGAGGTAAATACTGTTAGGGCCTTTGTTGAACACAAGGTTCTTAAAAAAGGAACAAACTATACTAAAAAGCGAAAAAAAAAAAAAAAAAAAAAAAAAAACAAAGCAAAGGAGGATGATCTATGGAATATTGCTAATACTACAATTATATGGTATCTAGGTTTGAGATACCATATGCATTAAAGTGTGGCAATTGGAACAACCCTTAGGTTTAAGAAGGTTACCCATGGCAGTTTTAAATGCTTAGTCTGAAACCTGAAAATAATGTAATTTACCACAAAGATGACTAATAGTTTCTGAATTTTTGCATGAAATCATTCCCATTTGTGAGGTTTTTGACCAGAAAATATATTGAGACAATATATGGTAAGTGATCATCAAAAAAGACATAACTAATGCTTCTTAAATTTTGTTTGACATTTATGCTCTGATTGTAATATGAAGATGAAATAATCTGATGTTTTGTTTATTTGTAATAATTTTGATTTTATTAGGCAGATTTATGTACTCTTTGCGACTTGTTACCATGAACTTTAAATTATGCTTTCCTCTTAACAACAAACCAGCATTGAATTAGTCATTGAAGATGGCCAGTTACATATGAAAACTGTCAGAGAAGTTGTGAACAATCAAGCTCACATCAGTCCATGCCTGTTAGAGGAAGCCTGTCCAATCCAAATGATTGACACCGAGTTGCAGTTCAGAGCAAATGCACCAGTGTGCAGCCATAACTCATGCAGTTCATTATGAGACAGCTGCAATGGAGCTGTTTAAAGAGAAGGCAGGGCCTTGGGGTTAACACAATGTATTTACCCATCCTCCACATGCAGTTGGTTTGAATTACCTTTATGTCAGCATGGAGTCTGGCCTTGATTTCCAGGTAACTGTATCATCAGGACTCACAGTAGCACTAAACTGGCAAGGGGAAGGGATTATTTCTGGATTATTTGTTTTTATTGTTCAAGGTACCTTTCAGAAAGCAAGTGGACATTTTGGAATCATAATGCATTGTTCTTGCTATCCAAGTAATTATTTCCTGCTAGCTGATAAGTATGCATATCTAACTGTCCAAAGGATTTATAGTCAAATGATATGTGATTTATAGAAATATCTGTTGATCTGAAGCATGGCAGTCTCTTAAAGTAAAATGGATGCTGAAAATGAGACAGTCATCTGGTTTGAAAGAACCAACTTTATGTGCCATTTAATTAATTAATTTAATATATTTATATAGATGGCAATTTATATATCTTAATTTACAGTATATACAGATGGACATGGTATCTGAAAATCTGGACACACTATCACAACGCAGGAACGTTGTGTACGTGGTGCTCGTGCTAACTGGATTTTTATGCATGAAGCCTTCCTCCTATAAAGCATTATTCAAGATACAGTTCCTAGTATTTCACCTAGCCGGTACCGTGTCGAATAAGACGTTTCTGTTTTATGGTGGCGCGTTGGTGTCGCCCAGTGGTACGGCATAGCTGTGAACCACGCCCCGGCGGAGTGTCGGAGATAGCGCTTTAAATTCCCCTCCCCCACGTCACCGCGCAGCCATACTTAAGGTACCGTTAAGGATTTCAGGTCGGGAGAGAGAGAAAAGACCGAAAAATCGTTAGATCGCAACATAAATGCAGATACTGTGGGTTTTCTTGTACATGAATATTCAAGACAACGCATCACCGCTGGACGTCTACTTAAAATTCATCGCCCCGGCGAGAAGTCTCTCGACACGGGAATAAGGCATGTAGTCGGATTGCACCTAGTTTAACCGAGTTATGTGCAATACGATTTACATTAAAAATTATATTCTAACAAATGCGATTCCATACTCCACGACAGTCACAAAGTGTACTGAGCTGCTGCACTTTCCTTGTAGACACAACCTATCAAAGTAGGCTATATGTCAACAGTTCGTGCAAGCTAAACCAGCAGTTACACAATATCATCCTATATGGGTTATTTGAAAAGGTGCCCTGTTTTTTTTGTAGGTGGTGAGACGGAAGCATGCGTGAGGGTGTTGCAGTCTGCAGCGAAATCTCCCGTCTCGTTCTCTCGTTTCTCACGCGCAGCACCACACCCTTTTATCCTGCCGACTCCCGCAGGAGCGTGGGTCCAGGTAAATATGACTTCACGGTTGCCGACCAGGACGATGAGCGCCTAATCCAAGTGTGAGGGATTTTTGGCTCAGCTATGCAAAGTGGCAGTATGCGTCTTTATTTACAGAACTTATAACTGCCTCTGGTCTGTGGCTAATTAGCCTTGTCGTCCAAGAACAAAGGCGGCGAGAGTGTAACGGACACCCCCTCCACAATCATAACCATCTCCTAACTGTGCCACCTGCACCTCGTTCCCTTACCGTCCGCTTTTCGGTGCATCGTTACACGGAACCTCCCGTTTTTCTACGGCTTTAACACGCCGCCTCACGTACTGTCAAGCACTTTATTCGTCAAAAGCGACGTGGCAACCGGCTTCGCGCCTGCAAGAGTGGGTCTTTACTGACAGTTCCAACTATATACGTGCAGACATGAATTTGGGCTTGTGCGAGCTGTACTGTGCCATTGGAATTTAATACAAAATACCCGGGAAAGCAAAGCCTTCCTGTTTCTAATACAACGCACACTGGCCGGTAAAAACGACAATGAGTCATACAGTGACATGTAGTCATACTGTGAAGTGCTGCTTGAAATTATTGTTTTTTGAGAAATAAAAGCGATTAACGGCGCTGTATACACCCGGTATGCCTAACAAAAAGCGCGTTTATCTGTCTTATATGAGAGAATCGCAGCGAATTTTCCGAGATTCCCCAGACCCACCTTCGCGTTCACTGCACCTCTCTTCTCAGTAAAAGAAATGGGAATACGCGCTCTCAGACAATAATGGAGAAAGAACCCGTGCATGTCCGAAAGAACAGGTGTCGCTCTTTAGAAATCCGTAGTAAGAATGTACACTTTATGTCCCAGGACAATCATAATGTTTCTAAGGCACTAATTCATATATGCTCCGGTCTCCCTAGAGACCGCGGCCATGTAACTGCCAAATGAGTCCGCACCCCACCCTTTTTTCAGTTCAAACTTAGAACTCTGTCTTCACGCCGGCACCTAATTACACCCAAAATGCATTACCACCGTAATTACGTTTGCGTTAACTGTTGCCTTAAAACAATTTTAATAATTCCTCGTTTTATATTATGCAACATTTATTAACAAAGAGAAGCTTGATTGAAGCAAACCTATTAAGGAATCACTGCAAATGCACCTGAATCACAGGTGCAAGCTTTGATGCAAAGTCAAATCCAGATTGGTTATTTGATCTAAACTGGTTGATGTCAGTGGCTGATGCAGTCATATCAGAATATAAATTCCATTAATACAGAACTGTAGTCCTCCAGTCATATTGTTACCACCTTAATTACATTAGCAAGGCGTGTCAGATTTTTCAAGGCTATCTGAGAAGCTAGTGGAGAGTGAAGTCACAGCAGATTAAAAAAAAGCCTGTATTCAAATCACAAATAAATGCTCAAAAATGAAGAATAAAAAGATAAAGAGTATTTACCGGCTTTGTTCTTCTTATACAGCACAGCATACTTGTAGTATCCTTTCTTTTTCGTCTTCTTTTCCTTCCTTTTTTTCACTTCTCTCACACTCCCTCTCTCCCTCTCTCGCTCTCTCTCTCTCGCTCTCCCTCACTCGCTCTCTCACTCTCTCGTACACGCACTCCGGCTGTATCAACAGCTGAGATGTCTGATGCTTTTACTCATTACAGTTGGCCCACACACAGTCCACTCGTCGGCTTGTAGCTCGCTCTGAGACAAGCTGCCTAACAATGGCTACTAACCCACCCTATAAACCCCTCCTCTCTCTCTCTCTCTCTCTCTCTCTCTCTCTCTCTCTCTCTCTCTCTCTCTCTCTCTACCTCTCTCACTCACTCTCTCTCTTCCTCTACCTCCCTCACTCACTCTCACTCTCTCTCTCCATTTCTCTCTCTCCCACACAGATGAATCCACCCAATGGGCCCCCCTCCTCCCCCCATGCTTAGGCTATAACCCCACCCATTCCTGTAGCATATATGAATGACTGAATATCTCCAATCTGTCCAGACTCTTCCAACACCCCACCCCCCGCCACACACACCGACTCTCTTCCTTTTTTCTCCACATTTAGGGCGGTGGTCCTATTGCCTATTAGTAGGTTCTCAGTGTGGTTCTCTGCAGGATGGACCCAGCCCCAATTGATCCATCTAGCCATTATTAATCCCATCCTCACTGAAATCAGGTGTGATTGTTCATATCTGGTATGCAGTATATTTGGTGGCAGTTGGAAGGCCGAACATTAAGTCTCTCCTGCATTTTCTGAGTGCTGTTCACATGGTAACAAGGCTGAATGGATGGCTGTGAAAAAGCCCAGTGGTGTGGGATGCTGGTCTCATGTCTGGCATCAAAAGTGCACACACACATACTGAAATGACCGGGATCAGACCTCGGCATGTGGACCACCCCATTCTTCATCCCCCAGCCCCCAAGCAGCTGCCAGCCTCACAACAAAAGGCAGAGTCTAGGACACTGCTCCTTAGAAAAGATCCCCTCAGCCATTCCATCTCCATCTTTTCCTCACTGGTAGTCCAGGACATCCATCAGGTTTTACCGGCAGCTACAGGCAGATTCCAGAGCACACATTCAGAATGTAAGTAGAATGATTTTGCTCACAACTCCATACAGGTACCCACAAGAGTCCCCAGCCCAGCTGTCATAATACCTCACTCATTCTCTGTAGCCTAAACTGAAGAACAGCACCCCATACCTCCCTGTTCACAGGAGATGGATAAAATAGCAAAGAAAGGAGATGTAGTGACAAATTGCATCAGATCTTTAGTCTCACAATGAATGAAGAACAAAACCAAGTCTCCTTAAATATGAGAAATTGTCTGATTAGGTTTTGCTGAGAAATATCCCCGCCAATAGTTAAACATTAAAATCATTCCATATTCCATATTTTTAGTTCTCCACATCTTAAAGAAATAATTTTTTACCTAATTCCATGGATCAAAGAAAATGAATTGGAATTAAAAAAATTATTTAATATATGCATGTGTTACTTCCCAATAGTTCTTTCAACAGGGAGAGACCCGCTATATCTAAATTTCTTTCATTGAAGTTCCGCTGCTACAGCTGTCACAACAGCCTCTAAAACCAAAAGATGTATGCACCTTATCTGCAAACTGCAAACACATATCACCCACTTAATAAAAGAGTGGAAAGACAACTTTTGGTTAAGTCGATTAGAAAATTGTCTGGGGTGAGAGTTTGACAGGTTCACCAACTGCTAAGTAGCATTAAAATGATACAAAAAAATGGCCATTTATTAAGATGGAGGTTTGGTGCTGGCTTCTTAAAATGTGCCTTTTCTTTGTTAAAAAATTCTCTTAATGACTGAATGATATAGCATCAGCTGTTCAAACATGTTCTATGACCTATTTGAAAGGTTATAAAAAAATTCTAGTATTGCTCTTCGGAGGTCATTAATTTAGGTACTCGCAAAAACCTTAGCACAAGCTATTATAATTTGTTATATTATTTGTGATATTCAGTGTCGCCCTCATGTCAGTTTAAACCTACTAACAAAAATTTGCTCAGGTATTTGTAGAGTCTTCTGGTGTATTTTGTGGATTTTGATTTTGCATTTTGTTTCAATACTTTTCCTGATGGGAGTTGTGGAAACTGATTCCAACAAAGTAAAATTAAATTTCAAATGTATTATGATGAGCTTTCTAACTACATTCATGTGAGTTCAGATTTCCATACATTTCCATACATCATGCATATTGCTAATCCAGGATCAATTATTACTTAAACACAATTACATTGAACTATATTTCTGAAAAGTGAAATGCACTGTGTTTTTGTATGGATGGTACTTACTGAGGTGTTGAAAATCCTGTCTGCCTGTACACACCTAGAAATGCATAGTGACAAAGCACTGCAGAGAGGATCAGTCGTTGACCAGAAGATGGTTGGTCACGTCTAGCATATGTTCACACACACACGCACACACACACATACTGTCTAAGTCCAAGGACAACTTGACAGGGCTGTGTTGTGCTGGTTAAGCAAAGTGTGTATGCGGATGTTCCTTTGCCTTATAGGTGGCAAGACACTCCTTAAACACATCATTGATCAAAAGGTTATGGCGGACAGCTTTTGATGAAAGTTCAATCATATCTCCATCCTTCCTCTGTGAACAGTGCAGCAAACACTGAGTTTGCTGTTAAAATTGTTAAAAATTGTAATCCAAAAAATCAAACCTTGTGGCATAGTGCAGAACATTGTCAGTGAGTCAGTGTTTTCTCACTGACACGGATGTTTCTGATGCACTTTCAAATTTTGTCCCTAGGTATCCACATGGCCAATCTCCTAACGTTATATAGGGGTTATGGATGCAACCAGTGATGGTCAGTGGGTTTAGCTGTAGGCAATAAGATATTCTCTGCTTAGTGGTTGGAGCTTCCTTACCTTCTGCAAGTCCTATCTGGTAATGACTGGCTGCCACAGAGTTCTTCTTACAGTGGAACACAGTGTTGCACTAAGCACTTTCTGCTCACTTCCTTTTATGATATTAATACCAATTCAGTTAGCTGCATATACACTGGGTTTAGGGCAAAGACAGAGCTACTGTTATGACTGAAGCTGCTATTAAGGGCTACATAGTTAACAAAACAAATTACTGAGTTCTCAGAATTTTAACTCAGTGATAGGGGGAAAGCATTAACAAAGTCATGCTGTTTGAATTTACTAAGGGCATTAGAAGTGGACAGTAGGACATTACCATAGGAAACTAATGGATCTTTATGGAAGCCTTCTTGTTTATCTTAAGTAATGAGGTGGTGTGGCCTGATGGCATAATGAAGGAATTACTGGTCTCTTAGCCAGTACGGTTAACAGCAATTGAAAACAGTCCCATAAAAAAATGCTTCTCAGTCATGGCAATGCTGCAATGCTGAGACAATGGCATAAAATGTTCATATTCTCCATTCTGCACCACTTGGATTATATTTTGGAATTTGTGACATCTGTGACATTTGACTTTTAATGAGATAATTCATTGAAATTACTTCAGAGAAGAATTGCAGACTATCTCAAGTAGTAAAATCTAGTAATATTCCATCTGCAAGAGATAACATTACTGTAATATAATAATAATAATAATAATATCTGAGTTTTTATATAGTAATAAAAAGCAGTCAACATTTTGAAGAGTTTTCATAAAAGATCTTGCACTATTGAATCCTGCAGACAACTGAGACTTAAGAGCTATCAGAAGTCTTTATTCAAAAGTGCAGCTGAGGAGGTCAATAATAGGGTCATTGGGTCACCAATCCTGCAATCATGAATTAAAGATGATTGGGGGTGTGGTCTGGAAGTCACTGAACTCAGTGGCTTCCAGGGAGGGTCATTCATCCTATGGACAGGTGTCTGGGGAGTGGAAGATCGACCGGGTGTTAAAAGTGGGTGTGGTCCTCAAATAGAAGCGTGTACTTGCTGCAGCCTGGGGTGATCATGCAGAGCTGGCATACATCAGCCATGCCAGCGACTTCCTGTGCAAAGCACACTCTACACTTCATGAACTTGTCTGGCAAAATAAATGTCTTTTTAAAATATGTGTTTGAGCAATCTACACATGAATTATTTACTGTCTTTTAGGCCTAATGCATATGAATATTCATGAACACCTGGAAAGTGTCCAGTGGCTTGTATAAACAACCCTGCTCCTGGTTTAAAACACCTCTGTTTTTTAGACAGTCGAGAAAGAAATGTCCGACCTGCTCGGGAGAAGGCAAGGAGGGAAATGCTTGGTGATTTTAATCACATGGATCAAAAATGAATATGAAACAGTCCCAGAAATAATGCCCAAATGATTTTAAAATTATTTCCAAAATAACCTGCAACTGATCCATGTTAACATGCCTGTCAGTTGACTCTTTAATTATTTTCAACATTAAGGAAGGCTTATTGATGAATTGATTATATGCCTGGCTTAAGATGTTTACTTGCACCTTAATGCATGTGGTAAAGAAGACGCAAAAGCATCTCTTATACCACAGAAGGTTGAGAAGGGTGGCAGTCTGTTTGACTGCTTCTCCACCTTGTATAGCAACTGCACTGCTCAGGACTGCAAAGCTCTACAGCCCTACACGTCACTGGAGCTGAAGCTCCATCACTCCTGGAGCTGAACACCAAACACTGTCTGAGGAAGTCCAAGAGGATCGTAAGAGGCTCCATCCACCCAAGCCACAGTATGTTCTCAATGCTGTCATCTGGCAGATTGTTCAGGAGCATACAAAGCAGAATCTGCTGGGTCAGGGACAGTTTCTTTCCACAGGCTATCAGGCTACTAAACAGCCAGTAGCATGGCCTGTACTCTCACATACATGCACTCCCCTGCCCTCTCCATCATACAACCCCAAATATGCTGCACTTTACAGGCAATGTCATGTAAATTATCTTAGATAATATATAATATCTATGGCACACTACTACTACTGCCACCACAATCAATCTGCACTTTCTCACATATAGTGTTTAGTTATGTTTTGCAGTGGTGCACAGTATGTATGATAAATGCATGATGTGTGCAAGACATATGTGCAGATGAACAGTGTGTATGTAAATTTCTGCACCCTATCTCCCTATCTATCCTTTTGTACTTTAGTACATCTACATATAACCCCTCCCCAGGAGTATGTACATAGTATATTGACATATTAATTATGTAACAACACTGCTAGACTGTAGGGAATAAGCACTTAAGTTTTCCATCACCTTACTCCTATGTAAGTATGTTGTGACAATAAAATTTATTCAATGTTGATTTCATGTTAGTCTGTTTTTTGTTCTTCTTTCAGTCAAACACTGCTATTAAAAAGAATAAACAGACACATCTAACATGTCCATACATGGGTTATAGTTACCCAGTGGACAACAGAGGAACCCCATCTGTTATTCATGCAGAGTAACACTGCTTCACCTGAATATTTCTTGTGCTACATGTGTCTTTCCTGTTACTGCATATAAGCCTTCTCACAGCATGAAGTCGTGAAACAGTGTTAGCAGCCTGATTACACCAGTATAGTGTTGTGTTCCAACTGATTGGAGCAAATTGTGTGCTGTCCCAGTCCACCCCCAATGCAGGACCATGCCCATGCATTTAAACTCTGCTGATTCAACCTTCTGAGCGAGGTGTGCGTGTGTGTGTGTGTGTGTGTGTGTGTGTGTGAGAGAGAGAGAGAGAGAGAGAGTGCTGATGCTTTGAGCAGATGCCTTAAGCTGGCATCAGTCACCATAAAAGGACCGGCTCCTCTGCTCCCAACCGGGGCCCTGGCAACTGTTACCATGGCAACCACACTGAGACATAGTTGACTCTGACTCTGGCTGACTGTAACTGCTCCTCGTCTCCTCTACCTCTTTCTATCCTCCCCTTCCCTCCTCTCCCTTCTCTCTCTGTCCACCCCCCTCACTTCTTAATGCACACGCTTTCGCAGGACCCCATGGACACGATCAAATCCTCTGCATCTTAGCTAATATTCCCTCTCCATGGCAACAGGCCAGACCAGCATTCTATGAGCTGCATGACTAAGGCATGGAGAGAAAGTTATCAAAAGTCTGCATTCAAAGACAGAGAGAAAGACCAAGTGAGAGAGACATTCAGAGAAAGAGAGTCATACCCTCAGGTAATGAAACACAAAATGCCTTTAATGCACAATTGGGATGTGCCAATTGTAAAATGCCTTTATGTGATGATAAGCTGTATGGATTCAAGAGTGGCCTTCATATCTCAGTTAGATGGGTTTGATTTCTTAGATTCCATATTAGATCTGTTCTTTAAAGTCTGAACAACAAACTAATGGAACAAAATCACTTCTGATTAAATTAAATCCATAATGCAAAACAGCCAATTATAGCTTACGCAAATAAACAGAAAAAAAAGCAAATAAACTCAGGACTAATTAAAGGACAGTTGCCTGCACTCTGTCGACAGATTTATAGACTGCAGCTAAGAAGGTACATTGAAAATGATCAGAACTGAACACTCCTTAAAGGTATGTTATTTCCATGATGTAAAGGGAATGAGTAGGCAGCATGGCGATAAGCAACATATAGGACCAGTTGCTTGTGGTGATGTATGGCCCAGAGATGGAGAGTCACAATCCTCCATAGACAACTTACGTAGATGTCAGTACAACCCCACCTATGAGCTATTCTAAACCTCAGGTCATGATTCTCCAGTCTAGGGCCCATCACAAGGAGAAATCAAGACAAGGCACATTTTCTAGTGTTCCTGCAGAAACCTGTTTCTAGAGGACATCAGCTCATGTCAAACACACTCGAGTGACACCTGACTGTCTCACCCCAGTTGAACCCGAGTTATCCAGTGACTAATCAACCCAGCTGTTGCCTACCAGGATTCACAACAGGCTGCAGGGCACTTTTTGGCATTAGCACTAATTAGCCGTTGCATCATCATTACTGCCCCAACTGGCACGAAAAATATTACACACAGCAAAAACAAGACCTTGGAAGTGTTTTTCATTTATTGAATAGGCATCTTTTTTTTACCTATATATTTAGCTATTTCTCTCTGTGGCAAAGATACTAATTGAAGCAACACTTGCTATACTTTTAATAACTTTTAATAACTTTTGTGATTTTGAGTTACCATTTCCCTTGTGTGATTAAAAGACTGGGATAACACTTCCATCTGGTGTCAGATGTTACCATTTTACACTTGTATGTTTTACTATAAAAGGGCCATTAGCAAAGGAATACCACTTTAACCTTTTTTTATGCACATAAAAAAAGTTAACTTAAAAAAAAAAGAATTCCAAACATCAAGGGGGGAGTAACTTTTTTTTTTATTCTGAATGTCAATAAAGACAAAACACAAAAAGGGGTGACGAAGGGTTTTTCCGAATAAATTCCGATGTATTGGGCATGACCTTCCACTTGACAATGTAATAGCAAATACTTAAATCTCTCTATTATGTTTGGTGTCACGTCTGGCTCCACCAGCTGGAGCTAGCTGGACATAAACTGGAGATGGCAGCAAACGCGAAGGGAAAGAGGCTTTATTAAATGCACATGATTACCAAGGCTGGTACATGGCCTTGGGTCCCCTCATAGAGGAGGTCCTCCAACTCAATGTCCTCCATAATCATGAAAAGGAAAAGCAAAATGAAAATCCAAACAGGCTAGAAAGAAACAAAGACACACAAACAGCAGCGTGGAACACAGCAGTAGAATCCTGCCCAACACAACCATAAAGCTAAACAAATACACTGGGAAACATTGGGGTTTAAAGCCACAGGATAATCAGGAACACAACAGGGAATGACTGATGAGAAGGAAGGGTGATAATGAAGCTGGCAGAGCCAATACCTATAAGGATGGTAACTTGGGTGCAGATATATGCATGGTAGGATGGGCAGAGAGGACTGACAGGAGAGGTACATACAGAAAGCACATGCTAAATGCAAACAAAAAGGTAGAAGGGAAGAAATGTGAGCTAGAAGGGAACTCAAAGGAATGAAGAGGAGTCCTTGCTCACTCCTCAGTGGAGTGGTGGAGTGATGGGAGGGATCAGTTACGTTTGGCGTTCATTTCTTTAATTATCCACAAGGCGACGACTGCTGAACACTTATGTATATATTACTCATAATCATGTTACATCCACTTCAGACTGGAGAGCATAACTGTAATAGATGGAATCAAGGCTTCTTTCAGTGTTTATCTACTGACTTTTTGGAAATGAGCAGAACATTTGCAAAACATTTAAATGGAGACCCAGTGGGTGTTTGTAGAGAAGCATGCTTTGCCCTGAGGAGAAATGGACACCAGAGACAGACTGGAGGGAAGACACCCTTTTCAAAAACATACATGGCATAAAATAATTTTTAAAATTCCCATAATTAAACTGAAATATAGAGTAAAGCTGCCACACCACTGATTTGTTATCCATTTGTAACAAATGACCAGTCTTATCCGCATTTAGGGTATTCAAGATCAGGGTTAGAAAATCCAGATCAACTACAGCATCAAACCATTAGGGACAATTACAATATAATACCACATACACCACTGTCTATGATGCAACATTGACATCTAATTGCATAATAGATTACAGTCTCATTCTCTGTTCCCACATTAGTCCCACGTTCCCACTCAGTCTGCACAAAATATGATCACAAATTCCCTTTTGCCTTTTTGCTCCATCCTGGACTAAACAAACCTGTATCCCTGATGAAGACTGCAAAGTCTACTAAAGGGTATTTCTTAACTGGCCAACTCCAAGAAATAATTTTTTTCATATTAACAAACTGAATAGCTTTGTGATAAAATTACACATGCTGTAAAACAAGAGATTAGAATGATTTGGATATTTTATTTAGTCATTTAAATCAAATATATATTAGGTACTTCCAAACAATAGTCACTACATTTAAACTGTATAAGCACACTTTAGATCATGCATAAATTAAATAAATTTTTAACAAGACTATGTACCACAACTAAAAAAATACATCATCTTTATAAGCACATGTATTTTCAGAAATGCGCGCTCGCACACACACACACACACACACACACACACACACACACACACACACACACACACACACCAATAAAGCTATAGATTAATGTAGTACAGAAAATGAAATACGGAATAAATATAAATCATTTTTTTTTACAACAGGAAATGAACTGAAATAACTTAAACACTACAAAAAATTATTACGTTAATGGATGCACAAACTGAAGAAGAATTTGGAATCCATGATATAGAAAGAATACACAAGTTCTATGACCATGACACAATCGTGTTAATTATACAGACCAATGAAACACTGCTAATTTGACTTCTACATTTAATGGAATCTGGTATGTGCCTGCTTAGCTGAAGCAGAAACCGGCCTTTTTTGGAGATATAACTGCCTACCTTGCTCTAGAGTTTAGATCCAACCCTAATCTAATGATACCTTGTAAACCTTGTAACCTTTGTATGGCTGGACAGCATGTGTCTGATTAGGGCTGCAACTAAACTGTGGGAAAATATTCATGGAAATGCATTAAGGTACTACTTCTCCCCAACACATTCACATTGTGAGTAGTACGAGCCAGGTAGTATTATGCAAACTAAATGCTAACTAAGTATTATGCAAATTAAATGCTAACTATTTTAAACAAGCTGTTTGTCTACCACTAGCCATATTAGCATTTCTTGACTAAAATATCCTATTAGCCCACAAATCGCATTAAACATCTGGGAGTCAGAGCACCAAGGATTCCATCTCTCTGTATAAGAAGCAGAAACTAACAGCATCAATAGTGTAAGTCAGACACAGCATTTTGACATTTTAAACAGGAAATTACCAAAGGGGCAATTATTCCTGGACTAAACCTAATCTGAATCTGCGAAAATGGCCCATGGTCACACACAAAGCCAAAATCATGCATGTCTACCAGTCAGTCTAAACCTAAAATGAATTCCCCACAGCAGAAGGTGTAAAGCTGGTATATCTCTTCAAGATGATCAGAACTACATGTATTAAAAGCAAGAATAAGCAAACCTATACCTAGATCCAGCAGACTGTTGGTGTCCAAACTCCAGACAAGTATAGATCACATCAGTCGACCTATGAACCCTTCACAAAACACTCTCAAACTAAATCAGCCAAGTCAAAGTATTCATGCAGGCTGTCCACGGTACATGCAATGTCAATGTTGTGACTCAGATACTGTGAGTCACTCTCCAGAATATCATGTGACAGGAAGGAAGTGCTGGCGCTCCAGGTGTGGCTAATATTGGGACTCAGACACTGACGTCATCTGATGTTTCTCAAGCTCAAACTCTTCATCAGAGTCCTAACCCAGAAGGAAACCAGAGAATATACATACACTGCAAGGGTCAAACTCTCCCCACACTTATCCAGGTTTGAGATTAAACAGGTATTTGTGTGTTCTCCACTGGAAGTCCTTTTAATCTGAGATTAGGAGTCCATTACATTTGTTCATGAATTCAGAAATGTGATGAGGCAAAATATCAGATACTCCACCTGATAGTAGCATTCATAACAGACAGGAGGCTTGCGCTGCTTTTGGAAATGCATCTCCCTGTAAAGGACCCAGCACAACGGCTATAAGAACATTTCCTCATGCAGGGAAACTCAGAGACCAAAGTCTACTTTATTTGATAATGTAGTTGTCTCATTTTATTACATTATAATTTCTGGCTGATCATATGTTGTTTTTTTATGCAGTGTCTGGAAAGTTTTAATGATAAATAAAAGCACTGTGTTAGGGCAAAGGAAATAAGGAAATAATTACTGTACAATAATGGCTCAGTAGCTCTAGCAATAATGGCCCGGCAGATCTAGATTTGAGGTACCTTGCCTCCGACTGATCAAAACAGTGCATCAGAGAATGCCATGTAAACTTGATTAAATGACTCCTTTTCATATACTACTCCTGGGTCAGTTTTATGCTTGGTCTAATCACTAAAATAGTGCTGGGAGGGGATGGGAGCTGATCTCAGACCTGCCAGTGGGTGTTCCTTACCCATGGGCGACCTCTATAGGTGAGTGTTGGCTGAGGTGTGAGTTTTTCTCTGGGCAGCAGGGGCAGAGAATTCGAGCTAAGAGCACGAATCCTATCAAGCCAGATGGTAAGAGGACAAAGAACAGCAACACAGCCACATCTGAGAAATGCATGCCTGTCCCTTAGAGAGGAAAGGAGGGAGAGAGAGAGAGGAAAGGAAGAGGCAGGGAGAGAGAGATTGACATAATACCTGGAACACCTCCAGCATTCTTTGTATTGGCAATGTGACAGGAAAAACAGACTAAGAACTCACTTTAATAATTACCTAGCAAATAAACAGCATAAGCAATTTCTGGATGAATTTCTATTTTTAAAAATTTACAAAAGAAGAAATGAGTAATTAAGTAAATAAGTTTTAATTATGCAGCTACTTCTACTTATTATGATCCAGAAATTATTATAAACATATTATTATAAATCATATACAAACATCACAAGTGTTCACAAATGCTACAATAAACAATTCATAAAGCTAAATTACATCCAAATCTGATCATCAGTTTACAGAAAATCTGCAACAAATCTACTTGGTAAAAACTTCAAAATGTCAGAAGAAGAAATCACTTTGGATCTTTGTCTGTCACCCATCCTTCAGAACTTGACCTCCATGGGAAGAAAAACAAAAAAAAACAACACCACACTAATCTGAAATGAGCTCTTCTGTCCCAAACATCAAAAGACATTCCAATTTTTTGATGCAATGTATCTAAGCAATATGTCAAATACCCCAGGAATTTGAGTGAACAAAAAGGCATGATTGTAGCTGTAATTCTATTCTAGGCTGAAGAGAACAAGGAGCATCTCTCACTCTTGGGAGTGACCGTGAGGAGGGTCTGAGCAGGAAGGCCATGGACATCAGGGGGGTTGCGGACAGCACAAGTGTATGTGCCATTGTCGCTGAGAGATGCATTGAGCAGCTGAATCGATGCGTCCCCACTTTCCAGACGGCCCATCCATCTGACACGGCCCTTAAACTGCTTATCCTCTGGAGGGTATTCTACTGACATGAAATGGAAAATCTGGGAAAGATGGAATTACATATTAGTTACACTTTAACACACCACATTTATATTTTTTAGTTACATCTTATAACATTATATGTTTCTTTAAAAAGATATGTGGCAGAATAGTCAAAGGCAGACAGAGATAAAGAGTATAACAGAGTATGGTAGAAAACAACTGAGCCATTCAGTAATTGCTCAATGACATTTAATAAAAGCTGGAATGAATGTAAGGGGAGCAGGAGATGGACAGTGCCAGAGGTTTATGACTGTGCGACTCCTTATCTGATGGAGGACCTACATGGGGGGTACGAGAAAGAGCGAGAGAGAGAGTGAGTGAGTGAGTGAGTGTGTAAGTAAGTGTGACAGAGACAGCGAGCGAGAGGAAAAAAGAAGATAAAAAGACAAAGATTCTGCAGTGAATGATTTGATATTGCCATGACAGGCTTGTCAGTTCCTGACTTAACCACAAGAGACCTTACACTTCAGTTCTATGAGGAGTTGGTTTGACATTTAGCAGCATTAATTGATGGGTCTGTTTGACATTCTTAAAGAAGGCCATAGAGGAGTAACTTGCATGTCAAATACAACAATAATTTGTTGAGCAGAATAGTAAAGGTCCATGTCTGACACACACACACACACACACACACACACACACACACACACACACACAACCACTCTGCCTTCTTTCAAATTTAGCCCAACTACAAAACAATACTCCATGTCCATCATGATATTTACTGTACATAACTTTACATAACTTCCACTCCTAACATGATCCACATTTGCTGCTAAAGTACTACATTTTTACTTTACTCCATAACTGCGATAGTCATTGACTGCATTCCAAAAAATGGTAAGCCAATAAATTGGAGGCAGGGTGTCACAACATGACACACCATCATAAAGCCTTGCATGTGTGCATGTCAAAGAGAAAGAGAAAGAAATCCCTTCTACAAACTGAGAGGTCGCTCTATCTGAATTCACCACAGGATATTTGGTCACCAACTTAGACTAACAATACATTGCATGCAGCAGTTCTATCTTGAAAGTGATAATCTCTTCTGATTTCATAACTTTTATCAAGGTCCATCTGTTGTGGCTAATAAAGCGCAAATAATATCATAAATGTGTCTCAGATTTTAAAACATCCAAAACCCAAATAGCTGGCCAGGTTGTCACTAAAGTAAATACTAAAAACCTAAAACACTAAAAACCTGACTTTGCTTAAAAGGTCTTTGCATTCAATAACATTTTAATCAAAATAGTTTAAAAAAATAATAACTTTATAACTTTAAACAGTGTTAAATATCTTTGACTGAGGTATCATACTTAATCTTAGTTATTGAAATGACCTGTGAGGATAACTTTATTTTTCTCTCCATCACAGCTATGACATCATGACTCCACTAAGAGCTAATTAGTGAGAGTGGCTGTTAGAGTAAGTGAGAGCAATGATGGCTACCTCTGATTTACTTTATTCACTCACACACACACACGTCTAGGAAATAATACTTCAACACCAACACACACAAACACACACACACACACACGCACGCACGCACGCACGCAAACTTAAGCTTCCCTCAAATTCCCACATTTCATGTGTATGTTCACAAATTCCCACAAAAACACACAAACCCACAAACATGCACACTCTCTCCTGAGCACCTGACCCCTCTCCATCTTTTAATATTTCACTAAAATCGCACTCTCTAGCTATTCATTTATATACACATCCCTTGACATGTCTCTTACTCTCCTTTTTCAAATATCTAATGCAATTTCCTCTTACCAATCTATCTTGTAAACTGAATTTTAACTATAGCAGTCACAATGCGCTTTTGTGGACCCAATGAAATCTGGGTCATTCAAACCTTTGCCTCAGAGCAGATTACTAAACAGCAGGGATCCTCATCACTAACAAACAAATGTAACAGAGCAGGTCTTTCCAACTTCCTGGAAAGTCACCATAATCTGGCACACCCGTCTTAAAGTGATACTGTGGTATGTTTCAATACAAAGCTACACCCATCATATTTAAGTCTAATGTTTTCTCACGGCCCTTTAATGCTCATGTTCTCTGGGGTTTACCACCACGTTTCAGACAGACTGACTTTAATGAACAGGTAAAAAACATTTAGAAAAGATTGCAACTATTGCCATATTTGTTTCTTAGTTAAGTAAGGAAGTTCTGTGTAGGCAACATTTTAAGACAAACAGACAAACACAATGGCAATAATTACAGAACTATTTTCTGTACTTGTCAAGCGTCAGTTAAAAGAATCTAGCTTGGTAACATCACTCTAGAGACATTCACTAGCTTTTTCAGAACAGAGTCATTTGAGAGAGTAACTCCTCCTATGGGTTCTTATGCAACATTTGTGGTGAATAATTCACATGAGGTAGGCAGCCTGCATGTGCACATTGTTCCAGTGGGTAACAGAGAAACAGCTCACTCAGGATGTGGTCTAGCCTGATCCTTCTGACACACACAAACACATTTACACCACACCACTATTTTCTTAGCACAACATGCATTATTGCATGTTCCTTCAGGACATCATTGATGCTAAACATGTTATCACAACACCAATTCATGGCTGTGAACCTGGAGAACTTGTGGCCTGACCCACCAGGCACCCCTGCCCTGACCCGCCTTGTGTTATGAACAACATTACTTCAAACAGATTCGTTAAAACAGGTGAAAAACACTACCCTGCTCCAGGTTCACGACTTTTAAACCCTCCTTTAGGTTAAAAGGACCAGAAACACAGGTTTATAATTCCTGAGGCAATGTTTATAAGTTCAAGTTGCATTTGTTAGCAAGTTCCACCTATTTAAAAAATCAAAACCACTCACACTTTGGGCTGGGCCTCCACTCTGCGGTCTGAAAGACCAGTCAACAGATATGAGGCTGGTGGTCTGGCTGGTTGAAGAGAAGGAGCAGGAAAGTGTGATCACCTGCCCGTTCACTGCACTTACGTCCTGCAAAGCACTAACCTTTATAGAGTATACATGCTCCAAACACAGCACTGCAGAGAGAGAGAAAGAGAGAGAGAGAGAAAAACCATGAATAAGTGAACAAGATTTTAGTGAATAAGAAAACATTTTAGTGAATATTTAAATGTAAAGAATGTGTAGAGAGACAAGGTCTGATAATATAATAGGTATAGAAATAATGGTAAAGAATCAGTAATGTCCTCCATTATCTGGCTATGATGTAATAAAGACTATCAGACATCATATAGATCATATTGAACAAGAGTCTGATATCCAGGAAAAGATTACTACTAATCTATTAAGGTTTTTTGCGCTGTATCACCACTAACATCAGAATGTATTCCAGGACTAGGCTTAATACATATCTGTGAAACCCAGCCCCAGATAGCTTACTACCAGAGAAGTGGTTTTATTATTATGTATTATGTCCAGTTTCTGCCTAGTGGCCAAGTTGATGGTAAATTATAAGGAGACATACAATAAGCTTCTCAATATGTGCCCTTTCACATATCTAAAATGAGACCAACAACACCCATTTCTGACAGAAATGCAATTGACAATCCTAGACAGCCAGAATTCCAGTCAAGGCTGTTTTTAACAGAAAATAAGACATTGCACAGGCTGAAAATTAATAACAACAGAGTGAGCAATCATCATTTGGAACATCCCTGAGATGTTTTCCATAAACCAGCTGTAGCCAAAGCCACCCCTATGACATGCTCACCAACACAGTTTTAGCCTCATAATGCTACACAAAGATACTGTTAGGATTACAGTGCTCCCTACAGAGGAGAGGAACAGCTTTCAGAGTTACATCACACTGCCTATGAGGATGACTAGGCCATCTATGTTGTACTCAACATCAAGAGAGATCACAATTGCACTTAGTTACAATTTACAATTTTGCACGAGACAAGATAGAAACAGTGGAACTCAGTGTGCTAAACTTCTGAGAGCTTTGCAAACACTCCATATAGCTCTGTCACACCCCTTAGGTCAGAGGTATTCAATTTCCCACCTCAAATCCAAAATCAAGTTCTGGATTTTTTTTTAATCACTAATAGTGAATAAATAAGGTAATAAAAAGTGTTTAAATCTCAGTCTTCAAGAAATCCACTATACATTTCCACTATCCCTTTTGGTTGGTTTGACAAACTATCCAACCAATTATCCAACAATTACATTACTTGCTAGCTAATTATACAGTTAAGTATAACTACAGAAAACTTCAAAATTCAGGACTAGAAATCAGGGACAAGAGTTAAATATCTCTGCCCTAGGTTCGGGATTATAGAGTAAAAGTCCTCTCCAGGATTTTGTTTTTTGGTAGCAGGTAGAATTATTTATCAAAACCAACTGATCCAAAGTCACTGAGGTTTTTTGTTTTTTTTTTTTAACTTGAACATTGACCCCTCTGCATAGAGCTGTGTTTCTCAGGCACTCGAATCCCCCATATACTGTGTATTTTAGTGCTCTCCCTATTCCAATAAAATCACAAACTCACAAAATGTGTGTTCATTAATACCAACATACAAAATTGTGTTGTGCATGACCAAACATGAGGCTCACTGTCCTTGATTTTCAACTGCTGCTGTTTACAAAAGGAGTAACTGGGAGGAGTGATCTAGTGAACACCTCATTCTTAAAGCTATGTATACTTTTTCTCTCAGTCTCGGTCACTGTGCATCTAGGCCCATTGATTCAGAAGATAATCTGTATCAGTACAAATTCAATATATTGACTAAGCAGTCCAGGTCAGACTGATTGAGATATCAGTCTGTATCTAAGAGAAAGTTTACACATCCATTAATCAAGCAGCCCTACCAGAGAGGGTCTGTCTGGCCTCAATTCCAACACCTCCAACAACTAGAATCTGACAAGCTTACTTCAACATTGGGGAAAAACATAACTGGCAGCTCAACACCCCAATATCAATCAACTTTATCTAATTTTCTGAGAAGATTCATTATGAGGTAATGGCAGGGTTGAGGGTGAGGTGAGGGCTAATGTAAATGGATAATACACAGAGTGGAATTTTCATTTTATGGGATCATGTTTTGGCCTTTTGACTAAAACATGGTATAGCAAGCATGCAGATAGCTCTGCTCAGTGGCATAGTGCCCAATACAATGCATCAGCTATTTCTCAAATTCACAACCTACTGACTTGGGTGAGTAATGTAGAAAAAGTAACAGTGTACAGTGTGCCACCAGGACAGGAGCAGCCCACCCACTGGCTACATATAGGTATAACAACCTGCAGACAGCAAGAACCCAAGCACACATTAAGAGGACATAAGTAATTTGTCAAAGTCATTCTGTCAGTCTCAGTTTGAACTTCCTTTTGGGATACTGGATAGATGCCAACAGACACACACAGACACACACCTTTTCCAAGACCCATTTAAACATACATAAAGATAGGCAACCTGCTACGTTCAAAAGCCCTTAAACATCCACAGTGCAGGAGTCTGCTAGGAACCTAAGAACCAATCAATGATAAGGTTTAATAAAACAAAGGTTTTAAAAATTATGCTACTATGGAGATGAAAGAACAGCTAAAGAGCACATGAGTCACACTGGACCTTTCACTCAGAAATCCACCACCAGGAACAGATGCCAAACATGCCCAGCAGATCTGGAATTCTACAGCACTCTCGAATGCTCACACGCATATGAACCAAGTGCAGTTAAGGTTTCTTCCAGCACTGTTACTGCATCTGAAGGTGGAGTGAGAGACTGAACCTGGGTCTGTTCTTAGAGAAGATTAGCTATTATTATAATAATCACTTATTTTTTGTTTAGTGTATTTGTATTTGTTAAATATAAACATTATTTAAGGGAAAAAAAACAATCACGAAATGTTTGGGGACATGCTCAATGTAGTAAAACTGTTTAACTCATTACAACATACATATAGAAAAATACTTATGCAATACACAATACATATCTTATGGTACTGAACAGAGTTCAAATTAATGCTAGTTCATTATTCTAATATTAATCTGTATAATGTGCAAGCAACAGACATTACACCTCTGCAGGAAGTTGGTTGGGGAGGAATTACATACATAAACCAGGACCCACAAGGTTTCTAGTTACTCATTATCAAGTTACACATTACCAGTTCACTAGGGGCTTGTGGAAATTATTAAAGGCGCAGCTAAGGATGGACTGGGACTCTTCCTTGTATTCCCATTGGTAACCATATAGGAAGAAACATTGGAATGTTGTGGAATGTTAATTACTACATGGTTTTCATATAAAATAGTATTCATATAAAAGGCAAGAAACAGGCTTACTGTGAATCTGTTGATGTATATGACAACTTATATATAGGAAATGTAGGGCAAGCAGTATGAATGACAGGTTGTCCTCAAGCAATGAACATAACCTTCAGTCACTACAGACTGTCACTGCTGCATGCATGTCAACAGGGTAAGATCAGCTTTCCATACGAAAAAGACTGAAAACTCTTAAAAATAGAACTTTCAATCATCTGAATGCTGAGGTTCTACATGACCTTAACATTTTCCCATTGAAACCAAAGAATGTGAAATCACTATATACAATAGCCTACTTACTACACAAATGCAAGTCAGCGTATGTTTAGACTTTAGCATTAAAGTACCTGCAACTTTTTATCATCTTTGCCAACAATACAGATGTTAATTTCAAGACAAAAAGACATGAAATAGCACAGTTAAGCAGCACAGTTTAGTGACAAAATCTGTTTTGTTTAGAGTAGGCCTTGATGTTTGTTTGTTTTTTTTCAATATGCAGGCAAAACTATTTTTGTTTAAAGTTTGGAAAATACTTGTGTAGCACTTGACCATTTTTGCTAATGTAAATGTTAAATGAAATGAAACAATTTACATTAGTCTAAATTTAGGCCTATTCTAATGCTTCCTTGCTCGGTCAAAAAGTTTCTCTCTTGGTCGCATTAGTTGGCATTAGTACCCGTTTATTTGTATTATTCTCTTGAGTCGAAGAGCAAACAGTGTATGTACGGTGAATAAGCTATTTTACAACCGTTTATAAACGGTAAAATCAACGTTAAATATTACTAATAAACCAAATACCTCTATATAACACTCAAGGATTGTGATTTCGTTTCAGATGTTTCAGAATACGACAGTGCCATTTTGTGAACGCTGGGGATCAGTAGGCTAGTTAAACAAAACATAAATCGTTTCACTTACCCAGGCTGACAAATAAACGAACCCAAAAGCCATTTTCATGAGCAATTTGCCACCGCTCTCTTAACTCCATGTTATCATAAAGGCAGATTACAATTACGTTTCTACGGGAGAGTTGCATTAAATTTGAGGTTTTAGAGCGTCCATGTTTCTTTATCGGTGCGTAGTAGTGTTGGCTCGCCTACCTGTTAAACAGGTGCTTCAGGAAGTGGTCGAAGGCAAAGCTCGTTGTGGAATTTTAGGTGTTAATATTAACTTAAATCTAAATGGTACCAAGGAAATAGTTCGCATAACAGTGCGTTAGAATCTACGGAGATAAAGTAGGGTAAGCTTTTAAATTATTATGAAACGATATAGTATGCTGCGTGTATTTCCAGTCAGGTTGTCTTTAGAATTTATGCCTTGAATAGTTCACACACAGTATACTGACACCTGTTCCTGCGTTTTAGTTATATAACAATATTAGTATTTTGTAAAAAATAAATAAATAAATAAAAATAAAAACACAATATCAGTTATTAAGCTCATAAAGGGAAATATTACCATTACAATTTGCCTCATTATACATATTAAGTCTTACAAATGCACTACTACAGTAGTTATTGTGTGAGCTCCGTAAACACTCAACCACTATATATAAAATAGAGAAGACTAGAAGACTATAATAGCAGAGCTCTGTGAATTCTAGAATTCTGATATTTCTGATCCAACACTGAAGTGGGGAATGTGGAGTTCTGAGGTACTTTTTGATTTCAAAGGCAGCTTTGTTGAGGAGAGTGGTGTTCATTTCCCTCCTGAACAAGGCCGTTCCCTCTTTCTCTCTTGACCCCCAACCCCCATGTTAACAGGCAATCACACAAAAGTCATCCCCGTTGCCATGCCAACAGACAGCCAGTTCAACGGATTCCGATCACAGCATGAGAGAAAAAGTCAGAGAGAGAGAGAGAGAGAGAGAGAGAGAGAGAGATACCACAGGAGGGGATTGCTGCAATCTTCACTCTTCATTTGGATTACAAAAGCCCCTTCTAAATTTTCTAAACCCTGTATGCCTTAAAGACATATACTGGCAAAGACCATACTCCCTTAAAGCAATGCAGCAGTGATTTAACCATTTTCTAGTGGAGATGGAAATGGCACAAAAAAGTTTAAATATATGATGCTCCTGGACAGTAAGGCAATTAGAAAGACATAACTTGCCTGCTTAAGACTGCTTTCATGCCTTTAATGCTTTGCTCTCAGGCCTTCAATGAGAATGTATGTTTCGTGGTATGACTTGTATTTGTTGTATTATATATTCTTAGTATACTGTATTTATGCATAGTGCAAATAGCATCTGCAGTTACTATTTACACTTACTATTTACACTAAATTTTACTCTGTACACTTTTTTTTTTACAAACCTCCTGATGATCTTTACACTTAAATAATGTTGCAGTTTACATGAAAATACCATTTGCAATTAATATACTAAGCTCACATAGTATTTTACTGTATTTTACATCATGTATTTTATTGTAACATTATACTGATATAACTTGGCCCATAGGTGTGAACTGGGGGCAACACAGCACTTACTGAACTAATAAATTAGGATGACTCTGCTAAAGGTTACAAACATCTGTAGCAGGCATATCCCATGGATATCAGAGACTCTGTGATCATCACAGACACCACAACACCAGCAAACACATCTATGTTCATCACAATCAATCACAGACCATGGTGATAAAAGGCCTCTGGAAAATGGCAATCTGCTGTCCAGAAGGCTGACTTCATCTCAGCCCTACCATCCCTCCACTCACTACACTTACGGGTTCTGACAGAGACCTGGATCAGCAGAGACCTGGAGCTCAGCAACTCTGGTTGCCCTGTCTTCTGCCTTTTCATTCCATTCTCTACAGCATCTTGGCTCAGGTAGTGGCACAGGTTTACTGTTCTCAAGAGTGGCATTTCATCAAACTTTCCTTCTCTGTTCTTTCAGTTTGTTCTTTGGAATTCCATGCCATTACAGTGTCTTTCCCCAGTAAACGTAACATAATTGTCATCTACCATCCTCCAGGTCCCCTACATAACTTCATTGATGACATTGACACTCTCAATTGGAGTCAATTGAAAACCCACTCATTCTACTTGATGACTTCAACTAATGAAGGAAACCCACTCATGCTCCTTGATGACTTCGACCTTTCATCAGACAAGCTATATTCATCCTGCATCCTTCCACTGTTGTCATTTGACCTAACTCTTAACCATTCTGCTGTAACTCACAGAACAGGCAATGTTCTGGATCTGATTTTCAGCTGGACCACCACAGCAATGGGCATCACAGTAACTCCCCCCCCCCCCCCCTCCACCTACCAGACCATCACTTTCTAGCCTTCTCTCTTCCTACCGACTCCTTTTATCCACACTGCTCCTACATGTTCTTCTTCCTTCCAACACAATCACTCTCTCCTCACTTGCTTCAACTATGTTTTCTGAATCTCTTTCTTCTCTCTCCCTGGATACAGTTGCTAATACTTTCCTTTCTACACCCTCTTCATAAATGGATCTTCTGTGCCCTCTCTCCTCCAGACATGTAAGATCTTCCCCTCCTACCCCCTGGTTAAAAGAATAGTTGCCACTGGAGAGAACTAAGTACTACAGAGAGGTGATGAAGGAAAACTCTCCTAGATTCAGACCTCAGCTCATAGCAATTTCTTCTTTTCAATTTCTAGAAGTAACATCTGCAAAAGCATCCTACTACAAGGGAAAATTAGAATCAGTATCCAATCCACACAAGCTCTTCTTTTCGCTTCTCTACTTAACCCTCCTCCCTCCTCTCTTTCTTCTGAAGATTTCTTCTTTTAGAAGGGTTGCAGCAATCTGCCAGTCCCTTTCCTCTGTCCCCACTCTTCCCCCCAGTGTTCATACCCCTATATCTAACTCTTTGAATTATTTTTTTCTGCTAGCCACAGACAAAATCCTTCAACTCCTGACTTCATGCCCATGGAATCCCACTCTTTCTACTCTGTTCCAGACAATTTTGAGAGATCTGCTTCCATTCATCCTTACCATCATCAACAACTCTTTATCTTCAGGATAGGTACTAACAGCATTCAAAGATGGTACCAATCCTAAAGAAGGCCACACTCAACAGCTCTGACATAAGCAATTACAGACCAGTATCACTCCACTCTTTCCTCTCAAGTTTTTGAATGAGCAGTCTATAATCGATTATCTCTTTTCCTCACCCAGGACCAGCTCCAGAATCCCAATCAGTCTGGCTACAAACTGGCACATTCAACAGAAACTGCCCTCACAGCAGTAACTGAGAAACGTCATGCTGCCGAGAATCTGTGTTGATACTTCTGGACCTTTCAGCAGCCTTTGACACAATAAACAACAACATGCCTCTCTCTGTTCTTTCCAAACTCGGTATACCTGGTTCTGCATAGAAGTAGTTTGAGTTCTATCTGGAGGGCCGGTCCTATCAGGTAACATGCAGAGGATCAATATCCATTCCATGTAGACTCTCCACCGGAGTCCCCCAGGGCTCAGTGCTACACCCTCTTTTTCTTCCCTTTCTTTCCCACCTTCTGACACTCTGGTTTCCAGTTGTATCTCACCATGCTTGACGGGCATCACTTCCTGGATGACAAATCACCACTTGAAGCTCAACTCCAGCAAAAAAGAGTATCTGTACATCCCAGGAAATCCCAATCCTCACCATGATGTCACTTTTTCTTGTGAGAATTCCCTGGTCTCGCCACCTGAGGCTGCTCATGGCATGGCCTTGTCATAACTCTGAACAACCAATTATCATTCTCAACTCTCGTTTCAAACCTGACCTGGTCATTCAGATTTCTCCTTTGCATCTTAAGAAGTATTTGGACCTTTCTCTGACAGGAAGCTACCCAGGTGTTTCTGCAGTGTCTCAAAGCTCAACTACTGAAACTTGCTACTTGCTTATTTTCCTCTACAGGCCATCCGACCTCTACAACTGATCCAGAAGGCAACAGCACAACTATCATCCAACATTCACAAATCACTTTCATGTCACCTCACTGCTGCGTTCCCTTCATTTGCTTCCAGTAACTGCCCACATCAGATTTTAAACTTGGCGCTTGCCTACAAAGGGGCTAATGGTCAATGGTCAATGGCTCAGCTTGAAACACCATGCTTCAAGTCTCATGGTAGGCAAGCATCAAAACTATTCTCTGTCCTGGCTCCCAAATGGTGGAACGAACTTCTACTGGCTTGTATGAACAGCAGAGACCTTGCTGTCTACAGATCTATTTGTGGGGTATTTAAATGACCACTAATCCTGCACCTATAGAAATTTGTAGTATTGTTAATTAAATGTAAATTCTAGCACGTATTGTTTAGTATTGCACTTGTTGTTTGAATACAGTACTTATTTTGCATTTTTTCCAGGCCTTAGTACTGATTATTGCATTTAGCAGTATTCTATTTCAATGGTATCTCTAACCTATTGTACTGGCTAAGATACATTCTAAGAGTACATTTCAAAGCACTTTTGTGAATATTTTGATGCTTTTGATAAGAGCATCTGCTAGCCCTGAAAATTAAAAATAAAATAATTTGGCCATAACTTATATTCAGGAATAAAATTGCTTATGTTAAATGCTAACAGTGTCATTCTTTCCAACAGTGTTTTCTGCAGCATCTGATTATCATTCTTGTCTGATTGTTACTAAATTGTTAGTATGCATATTTTAAGTCTGTTTGATGAATAGATTCATTTAAAATTTTCAATGCAGTTTAAACCACAACCAAGTGAAAGCATAGCTCTTTCTATTGCATATTCCATTGCACTCACTAGGGCTGCTTTGACCACAAAGGAATCAAACTCTTGCTCTAAAATTAAGTATCCCTAAGTAGTTAAGTAAGAAAATAAATACATGAAAAATAATGAAAAGTGCAAAACAGTACAAAAATTGGAAAAAGAAAAATCAGGAAAAGGATGGGGGGGGTAGATTTCAAATTATTTCTCCTTTCTAAAAAAAAATGCTCTTGCTGAAATAAGATCTTCAGTAGCGGCAGGACAACAGAGGGTGCTAGGGTGCCACCCTCCCTGATTTTTTTTAATAAACCTTTTTTTAATAATCACTAACAACTTATTTTAAGTATGAGTGTGCTAATAATGAAAGATAACATGTACTCTATAAAATATATTTGGAGACATTAGCTTCCTATTTCATTCCCTCTTTTTTCTGGGGTGATATAAATATTACCTTGTCAGAGCAGCAGCCCAGTCAATTGCTGACACAAGATTTGCACATAGCAACATAAATTTAGCCAATCAGCATCCTCAAATCTGGTGCCTAAGCGGTGCTTCATTTATGCCCCAAGCAGTCAGCTGGGGAATCAGACTGTATACACAGTCTGAGTTTAGTAGGAACATTTGATGTTATTGACAATAACAAAATAATCCACAAATTCAATAAGGCCTCTTTTCCAAAATCTTCCTGAGAGAATTTTGATGGACAAACTACACATTCTGAGTAGCTTGCTACGATGGCTGGCTAGCTGGCTGGCTAGTCATGTTTTGTATTTTGGGGGTTAATTCTTGATTTATAGCTAGTACCAATGAACTAGCACCAATGAAGCTAGTAAAAGCTTGGTTTGTCTCGTGTTAGTTAACTTTTAGCTAACGTTAATTTAGTCTGCTATCTAGCTAACAGCTTGTGTAGCTAATTTAGAGGTTGTCCATTTATTTAGCTAGCTGGCATTCCATGTTAGCTAGCTAACTTGTAGCGCTAGTAGCTTGCTAGTTATTTGTTTTAGTGGTAGTTCTGGCCGTAGACTACGTACAGTCTATGGTTCTGGCGAAATGAGCTAAGATGAGCTTGCATGACAACTGCGAAGTTTAGGCAGTTGTAATGTGTAAGTAGGAGCTTTCCTTTTGATACCTAATTTATAACAAGATGATATAAGGCCCCTACATTAACTTTAAAAATACAAGGCTTCTTTTGTTTAAAAATGTTTTCTTTTAGTTAAAATATTAAGCTGTAAAAGGTAATGAAAACTGCTTCACTACGTGGCAGTAGAAATGGTAAACTGTACAGTCTAGGATAAAGATGACATTACTCATCTCTATCAGACACATTTACCTTGTTGGTACACCTTTATTGTATATGTTAGAGACTAGCGAATCAAATAGGCCATCCTCTAGTTCAGGGTACTTGAATTCTGGTCTTGGAGAGTTGGTGCCCAAATGTTTTGTTATTTCAATCATCAGTTTCAGACCACAAAGCTACTGTGGACCAGATGTTTTTGAGCAGCAGACCATTTTCATTTTAGCCTATTCCCAGCCTAAGATGAATGTGAGCCAACCCTGATTATAGGACAGTGTTTAGTCAAGTTATTAGAATAAACAGCAAAATCCAAATCACTGAATGACAGAGTTAAATTGCAGAAAGAAATACCATTAACAATTAAAGTGCCATAGGCACTAAAGAATAAAAAGAAATAAATATAAATAGATGATATGACTGTTCATTGGTTTTTGCACATTAAATTAGTTTTGGGCTATATAGCTGGACACATCAAAATTTAGTGTTAATATTTTTTTAATTGTTTTTTTATTTGGTGCTTAACATGCCTCCAGTATGTCAGAAATTCTTCCTGGGACTCTGCAGGAAGTCTAACATATACACCTTGCACTTAAGGACATTTGATATAACCGGGAACCAATGACCTTGCACCACTGGTATCAAAACCCACTGATAGTCCTGGAGACTCCTTTGCTCTGCTTTATCATTTGGAAACATGATGTTAATGTTGAAAAGATGTTAAAACAATTTTTTGGAGAGGCAGCATCACTTCCAAATTGAGAAACAAATCTAGAGAGTAAGTACTGTGATAATGCAATTATATAGCTAAGATAATATTTTTGTATTTGATATACATGTACTGTTAAAGGTGAAACAATGTTGCCTTTTTTTGTCTTCCAATTCTAGTGTAATCTTCAGCAATGACCAAAGGTCATTTCTGGCCTCATTACACCCATACAATTTCACCATCTTCATGTTTTGGTCTATTATATTTGCCTTAATGTGCAGATGTGAACTTCACTGCTGGTACTCCAATATAAACACCAGCAACTTCCAGCAGGTTAGTAAGGTTTTCAGAACATCTCATTTGTTTTCAAACCACTTGCCTCTGTTTGCTGAAATATGTGACGTTAACTCCATAGCCAATGACTTGTTTGATTTAACTTTTTAATTTCCACTTAGAGTGAATTTTGAAGTTACGATAACTTCAGATGAACCAGCACCAAAATTAAGATATGGTGATTCATGTTTTTCTTCACCCTTTCATTAATAGGAGTAGGATTGTAGCACGTTCTGTTTCTGTATGTATTATATATCTATATTTATTATTCCAATACATAATAAATCCTTCCTCTTTTTTTGCATAATTAAACTCAGTTTTTTGTGAAGGTGAAGCTGTTCCATTACAATTTTGAATGCTTTGCCTGAAAGCACCTGTGACATTTCTTTGGTCAAACATGGGTATCACAGGACTGGGAAATAATTTTTGCACAATAGATAAATGTATGCTTACATTCCTTGTGAATCTTCAGCTCATTTCATGCTTCTGATATAGTCAGGGTTTGAAGAAGGCTAGAGCAAAGAGTAGAGCAAAGAAGAGTCAGAAGTTCCATTGAATTCTTTTTTTATGAACTGGTTCAGCATTTTTACACTACTTGATGATATGAAAATAACATAGCAATAATATTGCATTAAAGTTTTGCCTTAGAACTTTGCTTTCAGCTGCATCCTTATCAAGCATGGTTATCTGAATTGTACTCCTTTTTTAGATTATGTTTTTAAGTTCACATTTGGGTTAGGCTTTCCTCTGTTTCATACTCCAGAAAGCAGTAACATGCTCCACCAGAATTGTTTTCCACTGTCAAAAATTGTCATGCAAATCCTTGTTTGTGTTTTGCATGTGCTGCCAATAAACACAGTATCATGATATTTCTCAAATGTATCACATCTTCACAGACCTGATGTACCTCAGCTGAATAGGTCTAGTTTAATCTGCAACAATATATGCAATGAGGCCCTCATTCTCTGATTTGCTATCTCATGTTTTCCTATTTTCTATTTCATATGGTCTTCTAGGGTAGCTTCTCCAACCTAAAGTAAAAACAACCACATATAAAACTACAAAAGCATTATAAAACAGAACTTGTTTAAAGCTGGGATTGGTATCCCTCAGCAAATCTGATTTAAAATTAAAATTTAAAAAATAAAAATATTTATATAGCACTCTTTACAACAGATATTGTCTCAAAGCATCTTGACAGTGGCAGGGAAAAACTCCCTAGAGCATGAGGAAGAAACTTTGAGAGGAACCAAGAATCAAAGGAGGGGCATCCTCCTCTGGCCGACAATGGTCACCACAATAATAACAATTTTAGGAGAAAAACAAATTAAAAATGAAAAAATAAGCAATTAATGTTTAGTCCAACTTTCTAGAGGTCCTAGTCTAGTCCTAATAGTGTGCATGTGTCTGAAACCCATCCCACAAGATAACATCCATTAAGGGCAATGGATAAGTAGTTGGCTTGGGTGGAGGTGTGGTGGGCTACAGCAAGGTACATCAGGGAGAATGTAGGAGTAGCCATGGCAACTGAGAATACTGATGCAGCAGAATCTTGATTGTAAGCATTCAGTTATTTGATCAAGTTCCGTGTGGTTTGAGGGTATCCTAGTCCAAAATGATAAGTCTGGGAGATTTGCAATAAATCTAGGTGCAGTAGATGGCATGATCGTGTGTCTGGTATGGTAGCTAGGCAAGGTTGTGGCTCATATGTAGTTCAAATGAAATTAGGAAATGGACTAAGTCAAGCATATTTCCACCAAAGTGTGTGGGTTCTCTTATACACTGGGTGAAACCAATCGATTCTAACATAGAACTAAAGGCTGATCTCAGAGGGTCTTGGGCACTCTCAAAGTGAATATTGAAATCATCAACAATAAAGGCTCTTTCTACTAGAGTGACTAGATTAGAAAGGGAAATCTGCAAATTCCATAATCAATTCTGAGTAGGGTCCTGGTGGCCTGTAGATGCCAATTAGTGGAAGAGGCTGGGTGGGTGTCATATCGCTGGCTACATAATTTATGCTAGTAACAAAAAAAATTTCAAAGGACTTGAAATAATAACCAACTTTCTGTTTTATGCCTAGTGTGTCAGTATAAATAACTGCAATGCCGCCTGCACAGCCAGTTAGACAAGGGTGGTTACACATCTGTAGCCTGAAGGACATGCTTCAATTAAAGCTATGTACTCATTTGGCTCGATCCAGGTTTCTGTTAGACATATACATTAAATCTATGATCTGTTAGTGTTTCATTTATTATGAGTGCTTTAGATGTTAGGGATCTAACATTTAGTAAACCCAACTTTATGTAAAAGGTGCAGGCAGTGTTCTGTGAATCAATTACTTTAATACTAATGTTATTAAGGCATGTTTTTCTTTGTTTTCTGTATTTCTGCTTAGCTTTGGGAACAGATAGTGTCGATATGATAAACTTTGGGTGACGTCACGTACCGAACAGTAGATGGTTGGTTTAGCCTGTTTGTCTGCTGCCTGACTTCCACTCTGGATTGTCATAGATTAACTAGGTTTTGAGACTATGTCTTATGTTAAAGGAAAGGAGAGCAGCACCCTCCCTAGTAGGATGGATACTTGGGCTTGGACATTTGTAAAGCGGCTTTGTGACAACAGCACTATATAAATAAATTTGATTTGATACCATTCTGTCCTAAAAGACCAGACTTGCCCTTGAATGTGTTCCAATTATCTATAAACCCCACATTGTTTTGTGAGCACCACTTGGACATCCAGCATTTCAGCGAAGATAACCAGCTGTACATTATATCACTGCACCGCATTGAGATGGCCCCAGAGCATACTACTGCATTGGATATCACCTTCACTAATTGACACACCTCTTCAATATTATTTTTAGTAATCTCTGACTGACGAAGGCATATATCATTAGCTCCTATGTGAATAACTATCTTAGAGATAAGATATAACTCTTTCAACAGGCTTACCAACGGATGCCTTGCTGAGTAGGGCAAACCTGTTGGACATGCAAACTGGGGATGTGTAGTGCTCCCTTGGGCAAGTCGAAGCTTGGCTATTTCGCCGAAACGTCACCCATTTGCCCCACTGTGATGGTGTAGTGCTGGAGTTGAGGGCTTGCTATTTTCTCCTAAGGCATCCAGACCTCGATAGGTCTAACACTTTCTAAGGTCTGGATGCCCACTTCTAGCACTAAAATATTCTCCATCAAACTAACAATTAATCTACTAATCTAAAATTAACAAGTGAGGCTCTAGTTAATGTCTAGTGCAAAAGGTTTGTGGTTAAAAACGTTCCACAATTTTAGTGTTAATAGGAACCTTACAATGCAAATGAGATGAAAATTTACAGACCTTAAGTTTAAAGCAACAATATCTAAGATTTGTTACATTTGAAAGAAGGCACATTGCTAAAGTCAAGAGAAAAAAAATGTAGATAATCCCCTTAATCATCACATTTGCATTGTTTGTCTTTGTCTTTCCCTTTGTATATATAGCTTGTGGCTTGGTTCCTTGGTAGGCATTGTTCCTACTGTGTCGGGCATACCGCATACACCGGGGTGCTGTCATAGTCAATCGGTTGAGGTGGAGTGTCATCAGGAGACACCTCATCCAAAGGACCTAGAACGACAGGCTTGAGAAGTGAGACATGGAATGACCTAGAGATCCAGTGATGTGCAGGCAGATTGAGTTGGTAAGTCACTTCATTTATGCGTTTGCGTACTTCGAAGGGACTGATATACTTGGGACCCAGTTTGCGACATGAATCCAGTTTACGGAAATCCTGCATAGAGAGCCATACACGGTCTCCCGGGTGATATGCAGGAGTAGTTCCTCTCTGTCTATCTGCTAGTTCCTTATATCGTTGGAGTGCGTGTTCAATTTGCTGGTGCGTCTCCTCCCATACCCTCTCGCTGCATTGCGTCCATTAATCCACAGCGGGGATATCGGTTGTGATTGCAGTCCACGGGGCCATCGGGAGCTGGTATCCTAGGAAACACTCAAAAGTTGTTATGCCAGGGGAGGAACTCGTGAGCGAGTTTTGAGCTATATCTGCCCAAGGAAGGAACGTGGACAAGTCTGAGGGATTGTGCAGACAAAAACAGCACAGGAACTTGCTTAGTTCTTTATTAGTCCGTTCGCATTGGCCGTTGGACTAATGGCAACTCCTATGTGTTCGACAAAGGCTGACCACACACAGGATGTGAATTGAGGTCCCCAAGATGTCTTCCGGGATGCTGAATATATGGAATACCTGGTTGAACAGGGCCTCTGCAGTCTGAAGAGCTGTGGGTAATCCAGGGAAGGCAATGAATTGTATGCCACAGGAGAACCGGTCTACTACCGTAAGTATAGTAGTATTGCCAGTATTGAGCAGGGTAGGTCAGTGATGAAATCAACAGCTATATGGGACCAGGGTCTTTCAGGTATGGGGAGTGGCATGAGTTTACCTGCAGGCAGAGTTAGAGGTTTTGATTTGGCTGCATACTGCATATAATAATTTATTATATGTATCTGTAGTTCCACTTTTCTGTTCTTTTATGTGTTCTGCTCCCTTTTTTGTAATTTTGCTGTGTGTAAACCATAGAATCAATTAAAGAAAACTTGCATCTGTATATTGCTCCCACTAGTGCAAAAATGTATCAATGTGCACATGCATGCCATTTTGGAGGACAGATGCGTTCACATTAGAGACAGATACAGGTCACTGTAAAGACAGAACTTGTATAAAAATAATCGTCTGTACTTAAATTCAATAACCTTTTCTTTCTTTTGAGGTGCTATTTCGATCTTCATTTCTAATAAGCTCCACCAAAAAATTGCTTCTGTAACCCAAAATATTGTCATTTCCCTCTAGTTTTCCATTTCTAGTCCTCTTCATCAAAACACTACCCTAATTGCAAGGTTTAGCATGTTACCCATATTGTCTATATTCAGTATATGTATTAATACTTCAATTAGGATTAACAATAATAGTTTGCTTACATGTGTGTCTTTTGCAGTAAGGCTTTCTTCATGTTTTCTAACATACAGCAATAATGATCAAGGCTCTAAGGAACTGGCTAGGAGTTCTGCGTTATTTAAGTAGTGTGGCTTGGTATGGGGGAGCAGTGCTGAAGCTACCACTGAGGAGTTTGGCTGAGGAATGTAAATGTGCTAAGGTGAGTCACAAATTTATTTTGGAAGGAAGGAAGGGGAATTTGTAGATTCCGGTGCAGTGCAGTCAAGAGGTCATTAAAGCTAAGGAACTTGATTGGCCAAGTGTAATGCGGAAAATCAGGCTATGGGTTAGGTGATTCGTGGAAAGTGTTTAATAAGGTCACATTGCCAGAGAGAAGGCAAATGATGACTAGTTTTATTTTCGAGCCGAAGAGGAAGCACAACGTGCAGTAGCTGCGTCACAAGGAAAACAAGGCTACAACGGCTTGGTTGGCAAAATCTAGAGAAGCAGAAAATCACCTGGCAAGAGTTGTGGGAAACAGATGAAAGTTGCATTAAGTTTTTGCATGGAGCATCTTACGTTGTCCTTCTAACTCTGCAAAGCCTTAAGACAGTGAAGACCCTAGTTGTATGTGCAGGGGTTGACAACGCTGAAGCACATTATATCACCATGTATAGTTAGTTTGTCAGGGACGATATACATGGAGACATAATCAAGTGCTTAGAGTATTAAACTATTTATTTGATAATAAGTGCCTAGAGGTTAACACATTGTCTAGTGGCGATAGTAATAAAGTGGTTACGTTTGTGCATGAGGGTCAACGTATTAGAGAGTGAGCGCAGGCTATGAATATTGGTAGCTAAAGTGAAGCATGAAATTAGAAATTACTAGCGGATGTCGGTAAAAAACTAAAGGTCCCACAGTATATTGTGCTAACAAAGCCTGAGATGGTGTTGTTCTCTGAAAGTAAAAAGATCATTTTAAGAAAATAAACTAACAATTCCATTTGAAAGCATGCAGTGGCCGAAGCTTTTGAGAAGAAGAATCTGAAGTATGCAGATTTATTGGCTGACGTGAGACAACTCTGGTGACAGGTGCATATAAGACCCGTAGAGATGGGTGTTGTAGGATTTGTTACTATGTCTGGGTCAGTATTGACTTGCAGTGTTGCGGAAAGCTTAGTGATGTATTAGGTAAAATCGATATGGAGTACGCATTAATGGTGCCAGTGGGGCAGGGTACAGCCTATGTCGCTGAGGAAGCCAAAATGGATTTTACAGGTTAGGAAGTTACTGGCTGTGTGGGGGCAGTGCAGTTGAGTATGCTATTCTATACAGTAGGCCTGTATAGAACTGGTGGCAATGTGCATGTGGTATAAGTGGGGCTGGGAACACCCTTGTTACCAGGAAGGCCAGTTGTGCAGCTTGGATTAAAAGTGAGCTTGGAGGGAGTGGGGCTGTGACACCAAGCCTTACTACTGAGCTTTCTGGAAATGTCCTGGGCTTATTTCACCGAAACATCAGCAAATGGAGGTGCCTACCTGATGATCCTTGAGAAGAGCCCATGATGATGTGGAGAGAGTAGGTTGGGCCCTATGTGAATCTCTAATGGACTGGCATAGGATACTTATCCTGTGTATAATTACTAATATAATAATAATAATAATAATAATAATAATAATAATAATAATAATAATAATAATAATACATTTATATGATGAACATTTTAATGTTCAAGTAATGATAAACAGTATAATTCATTTAAACAGTGTAATATGCCATTTGTAGTCTCCTACTGACTTAACATGTTTAATCATAAATTAATTAATGAAGCTAGATTTTAATATTAGCTAACTAGATAGCTAATATCTAAATCAGCATGAGTTACATTAGCCAGCTAGCTTTGTTAGCTAATGTAACTTTTATGTAAGTGAGTTTAATACAATCTACTAGACTTACTCCACTGCCCTAGAACCAAAGGAAGTGATGCTGTAGTGGACTTTAAACATCAATTAAATGCTAAAAAATCATGTTGTTGGGTTTTTTTTTCTACAGTACAGCAGACTGACTCGACTGACACCAGGCTGACAATTCACCCACTGAACAAGCTAGATTCCATACTCAGAAGTTATAAATACCCTTGACTATCATTGTGTATCTTAGGGTATCTGTTAGCATACTACACTAAGTATCTTATCTTACTGCTAGCAACTAAAAATGCTACTTAAAAGTAAATGTAAAAATTTGTTCCATAATTAAATAAAATTTGTACACCAACTCAACTCACTGTGTCTCCAGGTTAATCAAATCTCAGATTTCATTGGTGTGTTATCAATGTACTAGGCAGTTAATGTAAATAGCAAAACTCTGTCGATAATGCATTTTTCACTTAGTAAAAATACACTCCAAAATGTTTTTCTTTAGTTCAAGCAAAAAATAATGAGTGGATGAATGCATGTCACATTTATTTGAGAAGATATTGTCATAAAACCTACAAAATCGGTGTTCTCCTTCTGTCTTTTCACATTAATTTGTTAGCCAGCAGTGGGCGTGATAAGTGAGTTTAATAAAAGCTTAGGTCCAATGTGCTTTGATGAGCTGTTGAAACTGATGTTCAGACTGCCAAGTCAAAACAAACATCAGGTAACAATTGCATCGAGTTTTTATATCAATCAATAAATGGCATAAAAGGTTAACTGACAGGATCACAGTAACATTATTTTAGTGTGTGGTAGTTTTTTGTTTGTTTGTTTGTTTTGTGTGTGTGTGTTTCTGTGTGATAGAGAGCGCGAGAGAGAGGTGCCGAGTAAAGAAATAAGTGTAAGAGAGGAAGAGTGTGTGTTTGAAATAAACAAATAGGGGAGCAGGCTCTACCTGGCCAGTCAATGTGAAGGTATGAGGTAGGGATAAGGTTAGTTTTCATTATTTGATATAGAATAAATGACACTATTAGTCTCTCTCTCAATTTAAGTTCAATTCAATAGTGCTTTATTGGCATGACATTCACATTCACATTTGTATGTTAAACTTTGACCCATGTACTCATAAATACACACATGCATTACTATAACCATATCTATGACTGTAGCAATATTATGATTGTGACCATAACTTTGACTGTGTTTCCAGTGTCACTGGAAAATGTACTCTCCAAATCAACTAAAGAGTTCATTCATTATTTTAATATCACTTTTTATTATAAAATCTACAAAAGAAAGCATGTTACATGTTTTTGAAGAGCAGAATTGTCCATCATATCAGAAAGAGAAGGCTGATCTGGGGTCAGCATCCCAGCCATTGGTCAGCTGGTATATAAAAATACAGCTGACCCAGAATCAGCAGTCCTACTTTCAGCCATTTATGCCCTACACCAGTACATCTACTGGCCTGCCAAGATCCAGCTCCTTCCTGGAAGCTCCTTGAATCTATGGTACTGTTTTCAACCTTTTTACAATTAAAAAATAAATTGAGATTTAATTACTATCAATTGTTCTCTTTCTTGTGTTACATCATCAACGTTAATGCAATGGACTGAAGATCTGTTTTAAATTTAAAGTGTTTCCATACCTTTTACAATAATATTTCACCCCAACTTCTTTTTAGATGAATAATTTAAATTCTCAGTCAAAATCTAAGTGTTGTTTCTGAATTAAAATGAGTTGTTCTTTCATACTGCAGTACCCAAGTCCAACCCATGGGATGCAGTATTGCCATTCAATTCAGTGCTTTTCTCCCTTTAGTACAGTGGTTTTCACCCATGCCCTGAAGTATTTTGTTCCCAACACACATGGCTCACCTCAGCTAATTCCCTTAACTTTAAAATGAGTTTGAAATAGGGGTGTTATAAAGCAGCATGAACATTAAAATGTGTAGTGAGGGGTTATGTAAGAAAAACATAAAATGTATATGAAGGAGCTATAATCAGGACAAATTAGTACGTCATAAACTCATCATCATGATTTTTACATACATTTAGCAAATGGTCTGTAATATATATATATATATATGGTATGGCCAAATTTACACAGATACATTTTAAATACACATAATCTATGTGACAGCAGCATGTGTGTGAATGTGTGTTGGTGCAATAAGGTATATGGCATATGACAGCCAGTTAACTCCAACGCACACAACATTCTGTCAAAGTCTCTCAGCAGAGCAGTATAGTGTCCTGATGACCATGCTCTGTTGATGCATGTTTACTAACCTGTTGATGGTTCTACCAGTGCTGTCATTAGTTTAAACAAAATTGTTTGTAATGATTTAATTAGTTTACCAGGACACCAATTAATAAGAATTGTCAGTAAATAAGTAATGATAAGAATTTGATCAGAAAGCAAATGCTTTAAGTGACAGTAAAATAATAATAAATGCCCTTTTTAGATTGGATGCAGCAGAGAGATGAATGTGTTGTGTATTGGTTTATTTCACAAAAACAATTTTGAGGACACCTTGGTATCCCAGCAAAGCCAGCAAACAACCCTTGTAGTCGTTTCCAAACAATGAGTTAGACTTGAATGAAATGCCACACATCTCAAAGTCATAAAATATCTCAATAATATATTATTTCTAATTTTGGAACAAAGATTCCTATATTTGAGAACTAATAAGAAGTACTGTTTTTAGTGCATTCAAAAAATTGCAAAAGATTTGATAGTTTATGTAAAAAATATATTGATAGGCACAGTGCTTTCGCTCTGTATTCATCAAAAAAAAAAAAAAAAGAATGAACATGTCAATAATTAAGAGTCAGGCAAAGCTGTTTGTGGTTTTCTGAGGCTTTCAGTCAAATTGGTCAAATTAGCTGAACATCTGAGCTGAGAACTGGAGATAGTCCATAACATTCCAGTAAGAAAGCCAGACTGACAGGCCATTGTTACAGTCTCACAGCTTACACTTTTTCTGTAGTTAATGTGAGAGCAACCTCATCTAATGCTTTGTTTAACATGTTTAGAATTAACTCATTAGTCTCCAACATGCAACTTTGGTATCACTGACTTGCCTTGTTTTTTTTTGTGAGACTATGTTCTATAAAATCAAAATTAAGTTTGCTTAGAATTTGTTATTCAAAGACAAGACAATCATTACTATTGCTCCATGTGAAAAAAACATTACAATCTAGGGTTCTGTTTGACAGCACAGCTATACATGCACCATAATTACAGTCTTGAGAATTATCCTCAAGATTGAAATTATACTGTATATTTGATAATTGCTTTTGCTTACTAGATAGCTTTTGCTCGCTAGGTGCTTAGTTAATTCCAACTCTAAGAAGGTGGGAAAGCAGAAATACACAGTGGGTGGGAGACAAAATTGGGAGGAAATGTTATGAACATAATGCTAACTGAATATTAATGTCACATGTCCTTGATAAAGGTTCCCAGATTGTTACGATTAAAACTTCTGTTTACAATGTTATTTGAACGCCATTTTAATGTTATATTTTTGTTAGGTTTTGTTTTTGTTGTTTTCCTTTGTAGGTTTTTTTTTCCTTTGGGGATGTTCACAGTGAACATTTGAACAGGACTATTCTGAAAACATTTTGTAGAATATTGCTCAATGAATATAATTAAACTGATCACTGAACATTCCCAAAGCATTCAACATGTAAATTTTGAACATTGTATAATTTGCCTATAGTCAGGAACAAAGTGAATAAAATAGTTAGCTGGGTAACCACAAGCCAGAAGCCTAGACAAACAGAGCAATAGTAGTCCTACTAAACACTTTTGACATTTGTCTAGAATTAATTGGGAAATGGGGAACCTCACTGGGAATTTTGGAACTGCAAAATACCCCTTATCTGGATCAGTGCTGGACAGTCACACTCACAGCAATATTATATGTAGCAAGAACTATTATACAATATCCATCCAAGCCAGTGGGGGCACCAGAGAGAGGAAACATGCATATAGTAGGTAGCAGAAATGTCTCTCCCTCCCTACATCATTTCTCTCTCTCTCTCTCTCTCTCTCTCTCTCTCTCTCTCTCTCTCTCTCTCTCTCTCTCTCTCTCTCTCTCTCTCTTTCCTTCCTCTGCCCTAGTTCTCTTTCTCACCACACCACAAGGTCTTTTTGGTCTCGTCGGAGTGTCGTTCTTTCACACTCCATTTGCTCTGCATTACGACACCGGCGTACAAACATAACAGTGATGAGGACGATGATTATCAGCAGGACCGCACCCCCGATGGCGACAGTGAGAATTACAATCTCAGAGAAAGAGGCTGAAAAGTGAAAGAGGAGAGAGCAGGAAGAACTGATATTCCTACCAAAGGACAGGACACGTTTTACCTTCATAAAAGACAGTACACATTTTAACTTTATAAAGTTCATGTTTGCCATTGTTTATAATTGTGCATGGCACAATGTCTTTAGCAATTTACTTCTCTTGGCAGCATCTGCAAACTGACTTTCCTGTTTTTTTGGTAGAAGTAAATACTTGGGTGATTGCCCCATTGTACAGTTTTAAGTCCGCTAAGAAACTGCAGAGGAGTGGTAGGTTTATCAATATTGACGCTGTCAGTATCAGTTAGTTATAAATGATAGAAAACAACCATTTTAAAAAAGTACAGGCTGAAAAATGGCAAATCCTATATTTATATCAAATATAGATTATAGTTATTATCATTAATATTGTTAAGGGTATTCTCATACATGTTACATATGAGATTAGTCAAGAATGGGTGGATTTAAGGACTTTTAAAATCCAGTTTTTTGACCAAGACTTGTATTTCAATTAGTATTGCCAGACCCTAAGCACCCACCTGTGGTGACAACTCGCAGCTGGACCTCTCCGACGTTTCCATGGACATCAGGTGGGTTCTTCACTTGACAGCTAAAGGTGCCATTATAGCTGAACAACACGCTTCGCACTATAATGGAGGCATCCCATGATGAAATGTCCCCTACCCAGGACACCTTCTTCCTGAAGCGGCCCTCGGTTGGGAGGTAGGGCCTCTCGTAGTAATAGAACACCTTGAGGAATGTGCAACATAAGTGTAAACAGTCATTTTATTGTCTTATTTGTTGGTTTGTTTATTACAGAGGCTGATCTCAGCCTCAATATTGATTGAAAATTAAAGGAAAAAAAACCTTGGATTTTTTTAGACCACATCTGTTGAATTGGTCCTACTTAGACCTTTTTTCCCAAAGTAAGTAAATATTTAATCTACATATTGACTTTACTCTATCTCTGCATTCCAGTGTTATTATCCACCCACATACACCTGACTTCTTTAGGAGCGGATCCAACACACTCCAGAACATGGACCACTGGAACAAATATTCACATATACAGATTTATAACCACATTCACACACAGACACATACACACAAAGAGATTAACTGACACATACAAATACACTCGAAAAAAATATTGTAAATGGCACCACACTAAACTTGTAGTCTTCCATCTTGCATGGAAGGAGGGCCTTCTCAAGTATAGAAAGGCACTTATTACTGCTCAAACAGCTTATCTCTCGATATATAACAAATAACAAAAATAATCCTAGATTTCTATTTAGTACAATTGCATATCTAACTAGGACTAAAACTGACACCAATACTCAGATTACAACATCACATAGTAGTAATGGATTCATGAATTTCTTCAATGAGAAAATTAAGCACATTAGAGATAACATTCAGATTATTAACATGACATCGGGCAGCTACTTAGAGATCAGAACAACCAAAAAACACTCTAGAATCCTTTACACCTATCCCAGAGCCAGAACTTACATCTCTAATCTCATGCTCAAAATCCTGCACTTGCTTACTAGATTCACTGCCCACACACTTTATTAAGGAAATCCTACCTGTAATAGAACCTTTACTAAATTGAATAAACTCCTTCTTGACCATTGGCTATGTACCTAAATCATTCAAATTAGCAGTAATCAGACCACATATCAAAAAATCTATCCTCGACCTATGTCAACTGTCAAACTACAGGCCAATCTCAAATCTCCCATTTAATTGCAAGATCCTAGAAAAAGCTGTACCTCAGCAGCTAAGCTCATATTTGCTAACATAAATTGAGATTTCAGCATACAACAAGGTTAGCTATGGTGTCACACAAAGATCTGTTCTAGGGCCTCAGCCTTTTGCTTTATGTATGCTACCTCTAGGTGACATAAGTAATCACTGTGCTAGTTTCCACTGCTATGCTGATGACACTCAGCTATATGTCTCCAGAGGACATATATCAGTTTAGTATTATTGACAAATGCATAAAGGACATCAGGCACTGGATGTTGAGGAACTTTCTCTTAATTAATCCTGACAAAACTGAGGTGCTTCTATTAGGCCCAGAGACAGCCAGGTCCTTGCTCTCTAATTAATCAACAAACCTCAATTGTATCCCAATCACATCTTTTCTAACACTTAAACATTTTGGAGTTATTATGGATCCCAGTCTCTTGATCGAAGCTCATGTAAATAATTTTTCTAGGAATGCCTTTCTTCACCTCCAGAACATTGCAAGGATTAGGAACATACTCTCCTCACATGATGCAGAAAAGCTAGTCCATGCATTTATTACTTCAAGATCGGAATACTGTAATACTATACTATCAGGCACTAAGTGCCTAAACAAGCTCCAGCTAGTTCAAAATGCAGCAGCCAAAGTTCTTACTAGAACTAGAATATTTGATCATATCACTCCTATCTTAGCCACTTTACATTGGCTCCCAGTAAAATTTCATATTGATTATAAAATACTTTTAATAACCTACAAAGCACTGAATGGTCTTTCCCCACAGTACCTTAGAGAACTCTTAGTGCATTACGATCTACCATGTCTGCTTAGATCAAAAGGTGCAGGCTCTTTACTAGTACCAAGAATAAGAAAATCTACCACAGGGGGCAGAGCCTTTTCCTATAAAGCTCCCACACTATGGAATAACTTTCCTGTAAATGTTTGAGACTCAAGACACTCAATATTTAAGACTAGGCTGAAAACCTGTAGATTCACGCATTTTATTAACTACTTCCCATATTAGATAAAAATGTAGAACTAGGGGTCCATGGGCATTGAGAGATGGGAAACTGGGATGTTATGATGCTGTCACTTCACCTCTCTTTTGTCACTAAAGTTTGTTGACTGAGAGCAGTGGAGTGCTGATGTTCCAGGGTGCCCTCATTCCTGTGTTTACTTCTGGCTCTTTCCTTTTAGCTGTGCTGCCATAGCCAGATCTGCCGGATTCCATCATTGCCCATTATAGTTCCTTAATTTACATACTCTTGTACCTGGACATGCCTAATGTAGTCTCTCTTTCTGCCGAGGTACACCTACCCCTGATGTCATCATGTTACTGAGCCTCAACCCATCTCATCTGCCATGGCTACTCCCACCACCCCCTGATATCCACTGCTGTAGCCCACCACACCTCCTCCCCAGCCAACTACATCTCCATTGCCCTTGATGGACATTCTTGTGAGGGATGGGTTTCAGACATGCGCACACCATCGGGACCAGACTAGAACTTCTAGAAATCCAGACTAGGCATTAACTGCTTATTTTTTCATTTTTTCTCTTTCATTATTTATTCTGCTCTTTATTGTTTATATTGTAACTATTGTTGTGACCGTTGTTGGCCAGAGGAGGATAGGCACCTCTTTTGAGTCTTGGTTCCTCTCAAGGTTTCTTTCTCGTGCTCTAGGGAGTTTTTCCTTGCCACTGTCGCCCTTGGCTTTCTCACTGGGAGCTTGGACTTGGACATTTATAAAGCTGCTTTGTGACTATATCTGTTGTAAAAAGAGTTATATAATTTTTATATATATTTTTTTAATTTAATTTTAAGTCAGATTTGCTGAGGGATACCAACCCCAGCTTTAAACAAGTTCTGCTTTTTATTATGCCTTTGTAGTTTTATATATGGTTGTAAAAAGTGCTATATAAATACATTTGACTTGACCTACACTTGCACACATACATCCACAGACACCCCACACATATATGCAGTCCACTAGACACCACTGTGTTCTCTGTGCCCTGTGACCTACAGACTCCACAGGGCCTTGGCCAAGAGGCCTGAAGCTCCAGGAGATGGTGATGGACTGGATTGGATGTGAGCTCTGGAAGGTGCATTTTAGACGAACGTCTGTGCCGTTCACTGCCTCGACGCGACCCGATGTGTACACCCGCATGGCGCCAACACCTAGCCAGCCTGGAGAGAACAACAGAGAGAGATGACGAAAGAGAGAGACAGAGAAAAAGATGAAGAAAATCAGAGACAGAGAAAGAGAGAATTTTAATGATGGAGAATTATAGTTGCAACTAAAGAATAGGCTGAACATGGATTAGGACTAGGTGTATACAATGTTTAACAGTAAAAGTACTTGTCTTCAACATATGTTTTCTTTAAAAAAAATATTTCTCTTACTCTCACTCTCTGAATTTTTTGCAGGTGCAGTCCATCAGGCCTCCATGTGCTCTGCTACACATTATCCAACATTTGTCTGATATATCTTACATGTAACCAGTTCCTTGTTCTTTACTGAATTAAAGGAGAATGAAATTCATGCTTGGGTTACCTCAGATACCAGCAATTCCCAGCAGAGCTACAGAAGATGAGCATCTGGACCCAAAGGTTTTCTTTTTTTGTTGCACTTCATACTACAGACTTCCTTTTTTTTTTTTAAAGAAAATTTACGAATTATTCACTATGTTCTTTTTCATGCAGATCAGATATCTCCCATCACTGAAATTCCTGAAAGAATAAGACCTCAGATCTCATATGTGTTTTTTGTGACTACATATAATTTAAATGTGTATAAATCAACATCTGCTGTTACTCTTGTTCTAAAAGCTGCAGTCTAGGAGCTTTACCATCTTTACAGTAGAATCATTCTATATTGTCTAATACCCTGCCACTGGTCTCAACAAGAAGGGTTTTAAAGCCAGTTCAGCATCAGATCACATGAAATTGTTGCAAATAACAGCCAGATATATGTTCAGTACGTGCATATGACATTGTGATTCATTTTCCATTTCAGTTCTGAATGAGAAAGCTAGAGCACAGATCATTTCCTGGTCCCCAATGAAGATAAGATGCTTCCAACAATCTGTCTGATCCCTCCAGGTTGTGCAGCAGTGCTTGCCAACCCCACCTTCAGGGACCATAGTCTATCTACATTCTTTCTCTGTGCCAGCTCCCAGTTCACCTGAATCAGTCAAACAAGAACAGTGAACACCTGGTAGACGTTTTCTGAGAGCTGGGACAAAGACAATTTATGAACTGTTTGGGGGACCCCAGGTTAAGAAACATTATCAGATCTCTCTGCTGCTTTCATTCCTACAGCATCTGACCTAGCTGTCATAGAAAATTTGTTGGTTTTTTTTGATAATTTATAAAAACATATATTTTAATCAATTATAAAAACACTCTTCATAAAGAGAGTAATCATATTCAATATATTGTGCCTAATGAGTTTTACCGCTAAGACTGGGCTGCAGGCTAGTTTTTCAGAAATCAGTAAAGCAGTGAGCCTTAATTATCATGAAGATGACTACAGTTATCACTTAGGAAACTATTCCAGACTTTCTATGGCTGCCATTTCAAAGCTTTTGAAGGTCACACAAGCAACAGTATGACACCAAAAAGCCTCTTAAAAAAACAAAAAGCCAAACAATAAATGCAAATAAATATGCAATGGCTTGTTTGGGTCTCAATCTGTTCTTTTGAGCTCATATTGTTATTTTGTTCCACTACTTTCTTTTTTTGCCAGGTTTATATAAAATCCATTGTGTGCTAGAAATTTCCTGTGTGTGTGTGTGTGTGTGTGTGTGTGTGTAATGATGCAACAGGAATAAGTTTTGTCTTATCAGAGAGTATTTTACTTCCTGTAATCTCCACTTTAATCCCTGTATACTTCATTCCTTTGTGCCTACAAACACACAGATACACTTACAAATTGTTATCTCTGGACTATCAGGATGACCACAGAATGCTGATGAGTGTGTGTGCAGAAACATAAAGCGCAAATTCTTGGTTTGTCTTGCCTTTGTTTTTGTCTTGTTTTGTTTCTATCTGTCTCTCAGTTCATACATGACCTAAATGAAACTGTGGTGGTGGAGATTCGAAACACACAAACACACAAAGATACACTCCCTCTCTATGAAAAATGTCTAGTTCAGCTAGTAACTTACACTGGCCCACCCAATTGTAAATTCTGCTCCACATAGGTATGTGAGATTGAGAGAGAGAGAGTGAGAGAAACAACACATTTTGAAACTACACTACTGTTTTTCTCTAATACAGTGCAGATCTACACATCTGACCTAATGTAATAATAGAGCAGCCTACCATCGAGGCCATTTGTCCCGCAGCAAACAGGAGACTGTCCAGAATGCCATCATCATTATCGACATCTGCAAAATAGCTTTGGAAAAAGGTAGTCACAGGCTCTGATTCATAGCCACACAGACACATCTGGAGGATAGAGGGTATATTCTGTGTGATGGGGAGAGTTTTTAACAAGCTCAAGTTTACAGAGACACACAAATGGAGACAAAGAAAGAGTTAGAGAGAAAGAGCGAGAGAAAGAGGATGTGGGATTACTTTTGAGAACCTTGCAGACTTTTCCATTTTTTCCCCTGTTATTCCAACAAGAAGAAACAGAAAGAAAGAAAGCTGTTAGAGCAATTTAATATAGAGAGAGCTCTTTAAATAATGCTAGCCATGTATACAGCCCAAACACTCACAGCATTTGTGACTGATAATGATGGAAATTCACTGGAAAAGAGTCTAAGCTGCATACATATCATCCTCCCTGTTTATAGGCTTTATGAAACATGTCTGGGGGCTGAGCTACTAATGAATCAAATCTCTAATAAATCCTGATAAAACACCAACATGTATGTTAATAACTTTTATATCTTTCATATCTAAATACTTTAGAGAAAGGAATGCTGAGATCAGGCCAACATAAGCACTAAGTTAAGACAACTCACACACACAATCAAAACTACCACACCCTCAAATGATATGGCTGGCACACAGACCAACTCATATGGACCTGTGGCACTGGCTAAAGAACACTGAGTGCAAAAGAAAGCTTTAGGGGAGTCATCTCTCAGAAATCATGCAAGCATTTTCCAAGAAACACTCGCACTTTGTGTGTGTGCGTGTGTGTGTGTGTGTGTGTGTGTGTGTGTGTGTGTGTGTGTGTGTGTGTGTGTGTGTGTGTGTGTGTGTGTGTGTGTGACATAGATAGAAAGAAAAAGAAAGAGTGGTTTTATCTAACAAATGAAAAATGAATTGCCCCTTTTACACACAAGAGTCCAAGCCCTGCCAGTACTGACTGATCACAGCATTGATCACAGATGTTTAAAAAACTTTGGTATCTTATGTCTTATTGCAAACTCTCATTATATTTAATTTTTAAGATGTTATAATTTTTTGACAACCCATTCACATAAGAGAATAAGTGTGTGTGTGTGTGTGTGAGAGAGAAAGTAAAAAAGAGAAGTTGGTCAAGTCATGCAGTTAGTACAGAGTTATAAAGACATGTTGAGGCAAGTAAAAATAGTTGTCTTGGCAAGTGAAGATTTCTGGATCTGGAGTAAATGAACTAGATTTTTATTGGTTGGCCTTATTATATAAGAAGGCAATACATTCCACCATGTTTTGTCTCTGTGGTGATATTATTGACTAAAAGAAAATGAGCAGTTTTTCTGTGACCAGGTCTGTGGCTGGAAACCAAGCCTCAGTGTATTTATTTTACTTAGGAAACATGGACACAAGGTTTATTATGGTGTATTACATTTCCACTCAGTTATGCATGCATATAATTTTTATTAGATATCTTGTATATATATATATATATATATATATATATATATATATATATATATATATATATATATATATATATAGCTGTTCAGTTTATGTAGATCACATAAATTAGATGTAAAATGTTAGGTACATTCAGCTGCCAACTGCTACTGTAACTGAATGTTTGTTCCTGTGAATCCTCTTTAAAAGAGAGCAAAAGAGAGACAGGATGGGCGGCAGAGACAGACAGAGAGCCAGACCATGAGAATATGAGGGAAAAAGAATGGGGGGGGGTCCTTCCCTCTGGGGGTCTAAAATAATGTCTATGTAACAAGCTGTGCGAATACAATGGCAGTCAAAAAAGCTCTGCTATTGTTCTCCTCTTGCATGGTAGTTACTTACTTCAGCAGCTGCTGAACATAGTTACAAACAACACCTTATCCATACACACCTTAATAAAATGTTCCTGCTGAAGAATACAATTTTGTTCTTGCTCAGCTCTTACCATCATATTCTAATGTGGTGGTTATAAAGTGGGTCCTTAGTAAGGTTTAATCTAGAGAGCATTTCAACAAAAGGTTTTGCAAAACACAACACAAGAGCCATATCTTCTGACCTGTTCTCTTCTCCTGCACTAAATTAATAAGAAATAGATGAGAATCCTGTGCTCAGGAATAATCCTAATACTAATGTACATATACATTTATACTAATATATATATATATATATATATATATATATATATATATATATATATATATATATATATATATATATATACACAAACAAACAGATCCATGCATATGGATGAAAACACAAACACAAATACACACAGCTGCATAAGCACACGCATAGAAATACACACAATTTGCTTCAGAGCACACACAGAAACACATTAGTGCCTGTTTACATATGTCACCTAATAATGCTCACACACTAAAGTTTATGAGCTGTGTGTGTGTGTGTGTAAGGCGCAACTGCTGAGGCATGCTAACACATGCATGCTGGGGGGTGGGGATGGCAGTGTCAGATAATGTCTTGCACACACAAGAAATTAATACACAAATTCAAACACATACATGCATGCAAGCACACATGTACGCACACACACATACACATATACAGTGGATCATGAGGCATTTTCTAGTCTGGCTTCACTAAACCTATGTGCTAGTTAAAAGCAGAAACTCTTGAGAGAAAACAAGCAACGCTTATTGACTGGAGAACTCAAATCCTTATGCTACCCAGTGTGTTTTGGCACACATGCCACACATGAACTCCGCAATAGCTTCCAATTTAAGGTTAGAGAGCAAGCAAATAGGACATTTACACATATAATACACATATGATTCTATCTGATATTTTGTTCCAAAGGAAACACTCAAAAAACAAAGACATTTTATACCACCAATGCCTGAAAGGCTACGGTTGCATCTAGTACAATCTCAGTGTACATCCAATCCATCAACAAACCAAAAAACACAGGAACCTTAAATAAACTTTTTCATTGTGAAGTGCTCATTCATTTTTCCAGGGAATAAACTTTAAAGGTAAAAAATCAAATAAGATGGGCCACTTCCTGAAACTGCCTTGTAACAGGGTTAGTTAAATAATTTCTAATAATAGAGCTCCTGCGGTCTTTGACAAGCTGAAAGGTTCTACGATCATATATATTTTACCACAAGTGAAGTGGTACTATTTTTTCAATAAAAATGTTAACTATTGTAACCAATAGGACCTTTCTTAATGATAAAGTGCTAACATTACAATTTGGAATGTTAAATTAAGCAAATGTATTAAATTATTATTATAATGTAATTACATTTAATTAAATGTGTTAAATGTTTATTAATGGGAATCTTATTAGTATTAATAGATAGAATTACTAAATGACCTCAGTAGATCACCCTGTGATCCTAAACATTTGAAGAATTAAGGCTAAAAATGTAGGATATGTAGAACGCACAATACATGTTTCTGTAGCTAACTGTAATCAAAGTAATAAATAATTAATTAATTATGTGGCCAAGTTTATAACAAAGCTCATCCATCTTTCTAGGAGTAGAGACAATTTTACAATACACGTTTACTTTTGCTCATTTGGCAGATGCGCTTATCCAGAGCTACTTATAATTTCCAATCATGTTACAGAGGTAGACGAGTGTAAGGGGTCTTGCCCAAGGACTCTTATTGATATAGCACAGAGTACTTGCCCGGACAGGCACTCAAACCTAGTCCCCTATGGAGGGAGGCACCGTTGTTACCCACTACACTATGATAACCATTTACAACTTCAAGAGTAAGGTTTTTTAAGCAGTCCTCTTCTAAGTTCTGCAACCACAATGAGTCATGTCCACTGTGATATAATCTTTTATTGACTTTTATTTTATTTGCTGTTATATATTCCTGTGGTAATCATACTAATTGTTTAATAGAGAATAAGTTCCTTGATGTGCAGACTGACCCTTCTCTGCACTCTGAACGTGTTCCTTTATACACGCTACCAGTCTACAGAACGCAAGCGTACTTCAAAGGACCTACATGTCCAACAATGTAAAATTGCATTTTATAACTAGAAGGTCCATAATGACAACAATACCAGGTTATGTGACGCACTATAGCGTTTGAAAGTTAAATCTAGAAATGATTGAGTTAAACGTCATATTTCCTAACAGAGATTAACTGCACAGACAGGTTTCGACTGCAAAAAGACGTCAGGTTTTTCTTGGTGGAACTTTTAAATGTTTAAATAGAACCTTTGAGACACATGTAAGACTATTTAGCACTTATGCGATGTTTGATACTTTACCTTTGCGCGATTCGTAAACACGTCTTAGCATGAAGTTTATATTAACTTTTGATATTTTTGGTGTTGTTGTTTTGCCATTCACTTACCCAAAGCGTTGAGTCCAAGCAGGACCAAGAGGAGAGACCGTTTAACGCACATCAGGTGGACTATTTGGACAGGCTTTGCACGCAGGACGTCCACAGTACTCCACCGCGTCGGGCTGTTTAATTTGAGAAGAATCTGATTTGGTCCCAAAGAGGGTCCTGCTGATCGCACTGGAATAACACACTGTTGTTTTTAAGGGAGTGTCGTCAGGGGGAGCTCTACCGCCTCATCGACTTTTGTGCCTTGGGAACTCACACTTTGTGTTTGCGTGTGCAAGGGGCGTAGCACCAAATTGAGGGGCCCCAGGCACGGTAGTTTGCCTCCTATTCGCCCCCCAAAATAAAGGAATAATAAAGGTTATATTTGTTTATGAGGTTGGTTGGTATTCATTTAAGGTTAAAGATCCCTTAAACACATAGTTTACCAAATAAAAGGAAGACGTGCCTGCTTTTTGGATAAGTTTTTGCAGAGGTTTTCTGCGTCACCACCAACACAAAACGTATCTGAGACTCACTGTAGGAAAACGGATAAAATGGACACGGCAGTAGCTTGTGCAGCATCGTATTTTACTCTGGAGGACAAGAAGTTCGCCAGCTGTACATAATCAAGTTGAGAAAGTGAAAAATATCAAAAACTGGATTTTGTTGTTTTCGCAACTTCTGTTACCACTAAGGCAAGCATATGCGTATAAGCAAAAAACCACATGAAATGCGATCTTCTTGGTCTTGTTCAAGTCGCATGGCCACGAATAGGATACGAATCATATCTAGGACCACATAGGAAATGCTTAAAATCTGACATGAATAGATCGGATTTGTGCGTCCACGCAGCCATGAAAATCAGATTTGTGTCACTTGAGGTTGGTAATGTGAATGAGGCCTTCGGTTTGATAATGTGAACGTAGATTACAATATGCGTTTTACAAGTTAGACGCTGGGCTGGCTAACTTTGGTTATGACAGGACAGCAAAATCACCAGTGCTGAATTTCAGTATGTTACAGCCACTCTTACAAATTCTAGAATTGACTAGAGTTGACTTCAGAGTTAATAAACACTTTATTGACACTTGTATTAAAATCTGTGTCTGAATCTGGAATTCTAGCTACGTCACGTGAAGACGCAGCACTACGTCATCTATGAAGGTTCAGAATCACTTTATTTTGCAAGTAGGAAATACCCATGCAAGGAATTTGTCTTGGTGATTGAACACATCTATGTAACATATCCTACTAAACAGACCAAACAGGCAGACAGACTGTTAAACAGAGGTGGGTAAAGTAGCAAAAAACTGCACTCAAGTAAAAGTACTGCTACTCAAAAATAATAATTGCTCAAGTAGAAGTAGTCAAGTCAAAGTACTTAAGTCAAAGTAAAAACTATGTTTTTAAAAGAATACTCAATACTCAAGTAGCTAGTTATTTCATCTAAACACATTTAATAACACTGGGCAACAAAATATTTTTTGCCCCTTAAAACATAAAATGGAACAAAGAAGAGAAGGAAAAACAAAGACATGACAGAGAAATCATAAAACAGGGATGCCAGGAGGGTGGCCAATCGTCACACATACAAAGTGATGAAAGTACTTCAAATACATAACAGCAGTTTCAAGTTCTAGCTAGTAGCCATCCTGTTGAAATTAGAAGAGAATTTGTCAAGTATGATTAACATGTCTATTACATTTGCCAATATTTAAACATTCTGCACTTCCCAGTGGTACAGTGTGACAATATGAGTTAAACGAGTTTGTTTAAATATTGAGATACTGACAGATTTTTTATTCTTTGGTCACTTGAAGTATCCTGTGTACCTAATTGTACTAATTTTTCATCTTTAGATATAAACTATGCTGGTGAAATTCTGTAACTCCAAAACATTCCTGAAGCTTGGATGAATTTTCTTGTGCTGACTTTGTTAATAAATGTGATTATTTTAACTTTTATTATGCAAATGATGTAATTATCCTTACATAATTTAATGTTTTATGTTTAGCTCACAACAAGTTTAGGATCCCTACCTATTTATGATGACACTAAATCTGAATATATGGCTAAATGACTGAAATGATGGTACATTTTTATCTTTCATATTTTGTCTCATCTGTCATGTTTTCTTCTTTTATTGGACTCTTCGCTTTCAGCATTTGGGCCTTCAGAATATGGGACCCGTTCCTGTATAGATACCTGTATCAATATCTGTATCAAGTGAAACTTGATACATGTATCAATTTGATACTTCATCAAATGACCAGAACCAAACACCAAAGCATCCTCCCAAATCCAAAAGAGCAGATGGCTCAGCAGCTGAGGAAAAACAGAGAGTGTGTGCAACATCAGGAACAAGGAACATGAAAAGCTTGACATCAGTGGTGCCTGTGGTAAGCCCTGTGACCCCTAGACCCCATATTCACAATTTAAAACAGAACGATCAAAAGATAAAATAGTGCCACAATAAACTTGTAGTCTTCCAGTTTGCATGGAAGGAGAGCCTTCTCAAGTATAGAAAGGCACATATTAGTGCTCAAATAGATTATCTCTTGACATATAACAAATAACAAAAATAATCCTAGATTTCTATTTAGTACAATTGCACATCTAACTAGGACTAAAACTGATACCAATGCTCAGACTACATCATTACATAGTAGTAATGAATTTCTTCAATGAGAAAAAGCACATTAGAAATAACATGACATCAGGCAGCTACTTAGAGACAAATGCTTAATAGTGTCACTTAATAGTGACAAAACAGACGTGCTTCTATTAGACCCAGAGACAGCTAGGTCCTAGCTTTCTAATTACTCACTGAACCTCAGGGGTGTCACAATCACAGTCTTCCCTATCACAATCTTCCCTAACAGTTAAAGATCTTATTATGGATCCTAGTCTCTTATTTGAAGCTCATGTAAATAATATTTCTATGACCACCTTTCTCCACCTTAGGAACATTTCAAAGATTAGGAAAATGCTCTGCTCACATGATGCAGAAAAGCTAGTTCATGCATTTATCACTTCAAGATTGGACTACTGTAATGCTATACTATCAGGTTGTACTACTAAGTGCCTAAACAAGCTCCAGTTAGTTCAAAACGCAGCAGCCAGAGTTCTTACTAGAACTAGAAAATTTGATCACATCACTCCTATCTTACCTACTTTGCATTGGTTCCCAGTAAAATTTTGTATTGATTATAAAAGTACTTCTAATAACCTACAATGCACTGATTGGTCTTGCCCCACAGTACCTTAGAGAACTCTTAGTGCATTACGATCCACCACGTCCATCATTGCCCATTATAGTTCCCTAATTTACGCATCCTCATACCTAGACATGCCTAATCTAGTCTTTCTGCTGAGGTAGACCTACCTCTGATGTAGTGATGTTACTCAGCCTCATCCTGTCTCAGCTGCCATGGCTACTCCCACCTATCCCCTGATATCCCTCGCTGTAACCCACCACACCACCACCCTAGCCAACTACTTATCCATTGCCCTTAATGGACATTCTATTGCGGGAAGTGTCTCGGACACATGCACACCTCGGGACAAGACTTGGACCTCTAGAAAGTTGGACTAGACATTACTTGCTTATTTTTTCATTTTTGATTTATTTATCTCTGACAAATAAATAATTGTCAGCCAGAGGAGGATGCCCCCCCCCAACCCTTGTGAGTCTTTGTTCCTCTCAAGGTTTCCAAGGTTGCCACTGTTACTGTTGGACTTAGACGTGTAAAGCTGCATTGTGACAACAGCTGTTGTAAAAAGCACTATAGAAATAAATTTGACTTTGACTGTGTGAATTGCTCCAGCAGATCCCAGGAACAACATGTGAGATCTCCATCCAGAAGTGTGCAAGTCCTGGGAACAGCTAAGATACAATGCGGGACTTTCAAGATCCCAGGCCTCTGGTAGAGGACCCGAGCTTGAAGGAAAAAAGACCACCTGGAGGGTGAGTTTTATATATATATATATATATATATATACATACACTATATTGCCAAAAATATTCGCTCATCTGCTTAGCACGCATATGAATTTGAGTCACATCCCAATCTTAATCCATAGGGTTTAATATGATGTCATCCCACCCTTTGCAGCTATAACAGCTTCAACTCTTCTGGGAAGGCTTTCCACAAGGTTTAGGAGTGTGTTTATGAGAATTTTCCAATTTTCCACAAGTGTATTTGTGAGGTCAGACACTGATGTTGGATGAGAAGGCCTGCCTCATAGGCTCCGCTCTAATTTATCCCAAAGTTGTTCTATCAGGTTGAGGTCAGAACTCTGTGCAGGCCAGTCAAGTTCTTCCAAACCAAACTCGCTCATCCATGTCTTTATGGACCTTGCTTTGTGGTGATGTAAGGCTTGGATGCAGCTGCTCGGCCATGGAAACCCTTTCCATGAAGCCCTCTACACACTGTCCTTGAGCTAATCTGAACATGAAGTTTGGAGGTCTGTAGGAATTAACTCTGCAGAAAGTTCGAAAGCGATCTCTGCGCTGTATGTGCCTCAGCATCTGCTGACCCTGCTCTGTCATTTTACGTGGCCTACCACTTCGTAGCTGAGTTGCTGTCGTTCCCAATCGATTCCACTTTTTTATAATACCACTGGCAGTTGACTGCAGAATATTTAGTAGTGAGGAAATTTCACAACTGGACCGGTTGCACAGGTGGCATCCTATCACAGTACCATGCTGAAATTCACTGAGCTCCTGAGAGCAGACTAGGTGCCTGGTTTTATACACTTGTGGCCATGGAAGTGATTGAAACACCTGAACTCAATTATTTGGATGGGTGAGGGAATACCTTTGGCAATATAGTGTATAGCATGTAGTTTAGTATAAACTCGGCATAAGGGAGATGCCCAGGATATGTTTTGTACGGATGACCATAGAGTTGTAATGCTTGATAAGGTAAGTTTCAAAATGCATTTTAACATTCTACAGTCAGACCAACAGCTAAACTCTGTATATTGGATGAAGAGAAATTCAACACTACACTGTGCAGTTTTTTCATGTATGCAGTAATTCTTCCTTTGACATTATACATAATGTTCTTGAATGAATGGCTTAATATGAGGTCAGGTTGTTGTTTGGGCATTTGACTGATGTTTATGTCAAAGCAGGATCGGCTTTCACAAATCTATTCATTTGACTATGGATGCTTAGAACATAAATCCAGCCAAAAATGTGAACTTGGCGTGCAACATTTGGGATTGAGTTCAATCAAACTCTGTGTCTTGTTAAAAACAATCCATTACTTTTAGGAGATGTGGTACCACACGGAGATCAAAAATATAACTTGCTGCTTGTCTTGTTGCAAATAATGAACATATTTTTTCAAGTCTTACTTATGGAATGACTAACACTTAACCACAGCACAACCAGGTTTTTTTAAGATGTACCCAGATCAAAATTTAATACCCAAAGATCATCTCATGATACATTACCCTTTATGCATAAGGAAAATAGGTCCTCTTGCACTTATAAGAGTATAAAAATACTCTTTAAAAACTTCAAGAATATCACCAGATGTCAATTGGGTATTATTGGAACACACATTATTTATATCAATGCAAAGAATTTCATCCATTACCTTTGTTCTCTCTTGTGGACTGCAATGACAATGAATAATTCACCAGGTCTCTCAAAATTCCAATGGATGAAAATATCTATTCCACTAACTGGGTTAGGACTGATGGCACAGAATGGCCCAAAGTTGGGCATACTGTTTGCAATGGGATAAAACATAAAGTACTGGTATTTTTTCAAAATCACAAAGATTTTATTGGTACAGGACTGTATCTATTTCGAAGCAGATCCACTAATATCACACATTATTTCATTGAGCATGCCTTTGGAGTTAATGATGGAGAAGAAATGCAAACAGTTATTAAAGTAAATTGTTTGATTTTTTTACAAACCATTTGACATTCAGATGGACCAGATGACAGCATTTATGTAGTGCTTCACCATTGTTTGATTTAGTATGTGTTGTCTTGAGCACAGGTTTAGCCTCAGTTTAGAACTTTTGGTTTTTGCTTTTGGTTATTGTTTATGGAAGCTTTTGTGGTTTGTGTTGTGTTCATTTGATTGACCTGTAACACCATTCATTGTAAAAATGTTTTCATACTGGTAATATCTTATGACCTGAAGCCTAATATTTTGCTTTGTTGTTTTCAGTTGGCTTGAAACTCTGATGCCTCTGATGACTATATTAACATGAATATTATGCAGATAATCCTGTTTTGTTGGGGCTTTTTCCCCTTTGTTCTAATAAAACAGATTGAGAGCATGTATGTGATCATATTTTATTGTGATATTCATTTGATGGATACATGAGTTATTGTTTGTGTTCATTTGATAAAGTTTTATGGAAAATGTATATGAGTAATGTGCTCTTGTCTAGGTCTGATATAGTTTTTCACCCTAGAATATTTTAAATGAAACATTTGAAATGAAAGATTAGAAGAAAATCTGGTTAATAAAATGGTGAAAAGACTTATTTTTTTATGTTTTGTTTTATCCAGAATGAACAAATACGGACTAAGTCAGTGGACAACTGGTCTGATTTTCTGCATCACATATACAGAGTGTATAAACTGCACAATTTACCTTTTTAACATTTCAGATTAGCATGGTTCTTTCACTATCCATAGGCCTGGGTCAGTGTTTAGAGTGTTAAAACAGTACTCAGAGCCAAAAGTTCTGCAGGAACTGTAAAGAACAAGACACTGACAACGGAGCAACAGGCAATAGGACTGACACTCAGGACTCCGGACAAGTTAAATTACCTCACTCTACGCTGCTAACCATCACTTACACTAACTTGACTTGTCAGCACTTTGAATAAAAAAGAGTTTGTAGTTCACTGCAAACTCCTTTATACTTGGAGCTTTGCATAAAATCTGTACATAAAACGTTTCAACATTTCTCTTTCTACACCTCGGCTCCAGTGGAATTACTTCATCAAAATCTTTCCTGATGAAGTACGTCATCCTGGGAGTTGTCATGCAGTATAATGATGTATTCAGATATGATAAGATTTGTTACTTACTACGCGCTCTATATGCTATGGAAATATGCCATTTTGAACACAATGTAGATTATTTATTATTGCGTAGGCTACCCAAAGATCTTTATTAGATATTTGAATTTGATATGCATACATTGTATTTAATGATGGGCAGATAAAGCTTAATTAACCTTTTGGGGCTTCTTCCTGAACAGAGTGGTTGTTTGTAGAAATTAGAGTAACAACTATATCGTATGCTATCTCGTATACATACAGAGCGTACAATCAGTACAAGCTGGTACCACGCTTCAAATATACGTATGTATCTCCACCTGATGGCGCTAGAATGCCTTTTTATATGGCCAGTCGATCCATTTAAAAAACGGATGTGCATTTCTGTCCAAAAATACATGTACAACGAGAAGACATTATCAAACAGGAAAATAACGTATGTGGTAGAAAATACTTTTTTAAAAATCAACCTTCCCTAATACGTGTAAAAATAAATATTATTTTAACATATTTTGATGAGTGCTAAACAAAATTATTCTAAGGCAAATTTTTTAAAGAATCCTTAAACTGAGGATAGGTGCAACCGAAACCCTGAGTGTTTCTGCGACGTAAAGAATGGTAGCAGGAAGCGCACCAGAGAGAGAGAGAGAGAGAGAGAGAGAGAGAGAGAGAGAGAGAGAGAGAGAGAGAGAGAGAGAGAGAGAGAGAGAGAACGAGCAGATGGTAACCTGGTAATTAGAAATATTTCTAAAGGAAAGTCGTTTTGGCTCTTTTGAACACAAGATATACTGGAGAGAATAATAATTCAGAGCTGGAGAAAACGAGAGAGAGACAAAATGAACCAATGTGGAATGAGCTGCGTGCTTCTCATATTCGCAGTTGCAGCCAGTATTGCTGATCAAGGTAATGAAGACGAAGAGGGAACAAATCAACTAAAAGGTAAAGACCACTTTATTTGATCTTTAATCGGAATTAAATAATTTTTATTTATTCATAATTTTTATTATGAATAGTATATTCATAATTGAGTCAGAATTATGCATTTACTCATAATTGCGTTTTTTCGCTTTTCAACAAAGCAAAGCTACTACAAAACAAAGCATTTGTTCTGTATAATAAACTTCTGAAAATAGTTTAGAATTAATCATTGAAAATTTTATTACAGCTATTTCTGAATTAGACATGGAATATTTAAAAAAAAACATGAAAAAGTGCAGGAGAATACTTCTTTCACAAGAAGTCAAAATGCTCCGTACAGACACAAAGAACACCATAGGGGAAAAAAAAATGATCTGGCGCAATCAAGCACACAGACAGAATGTCCTCCAACATGTCCCAGTAGAACTGAAGAAAACATTTTTCTTAGTTTTTCAATTACTGTAATCTACATAGCTTTTGTTGAATCAAATGTAAGTACTATATTAACTATGCCACCAGCCTTCAGGCACATGAAGAAAAAAGACCTCTAACAATGTCTAATCCTGTAACTCAGGTATTCTGAAAAATTGATGACATCTGTGTGTTTTTCCTCTCTGGACAGGAAACGTGGATGTCTCTTTCACAAGAGTCACTCTGGAGTGTCCATATCCAAAAACCTCAACACAATGGAAAATACATCAACAAAACATAATTTCAACTGGAAATAATATATATGTCATAAACAACTACACAGATCAAACTGATGGACTGCATTATTGCCAAAATGGAAAGGAAATATATTATTTCTTTACCAGAATAAAGGGTAAAATTAAATTATAGATATTTATTTAATTTGCAGCGCATTTACTGTATATTACACGTTAATGAAAAATATTGTTCTAATTCTTCCACCAACAAGTTTTTGTGAGAAATTGCTCGTGTGAAATTAATTCATTCAATAACAGCACATTGATCCCAATCATATTCAAAAACATTAAGCATTAAAAACACTACTAAGTTATTAGGCTATATTCTAACTCTACCTATGTTAACTGTTATAAGAATATATAAATGATGCATGAAAGCTTTTTATCTGAATTTGAGTGATTCATTCAAATTCCTTTCCTTTTATTTAATTAATTTCTCTTTCTGTTTACCTCTCAGTGTGTGAAAATTGCATTGAGCTGAATGTGGCAATGGCATCAGGACTCATAATTGGAGACATTCTGTTAACCCTGGGGGTCATCCTCATTGTGTACCTCTGTACTCGGATGAAGAGTGGATCTGCAACTCCTCAGAGATGTGAGACTGAGTGTCTCTTACAAAAACAGTACAAACATGCCTACTTTAATGCTTAGTTATAGGCATAAATACACAAACATACAGGCACATACACACGACTAATATAAAAGTTTACTAAAGGCTAATATGTTACACATTATTGGCAAGAACAGAACAGTGCCTAAAATGTACCACAATGTAATTATGTAGTTAATACAGAACTCCAGAATTGTTGTGGTATGTACACAGAAAAAAGATACATATGCACATAGTCTATATCTATAACATTGCATAGGATTTTCTATGGATTGAAAGCATTGACATAATAGCAGTGCAACAGCAGAAGCTCTATGTCAACTCATAGCATAGTAGGAAATGTATGATTTTGAAATTGTTTCTTATATATTTCAGCAACCCACATACGCCAGACAGGTGCTCCTACACCTCCTGATCCAGACTATCAGGTAAATTATGCATGTGTTTGTTTGTATATAAGTTGTTGGTAAGACCATCAGTGAGCTCAAAACCAGTACATTTTTCAGATAATTTTGTGTATATGTACATAGATAGATTAAGAGATTCATAGATAATTCCCTGTACAATCCTGCAAAATTCTTTAGCGTTGTAATTTTCCAATAAAATTTGATTTTGAATTTCTGTCCCTGGCAGAGCCTGAACCCAGCTACACGCAACAGAGATGTGTATGCAGAACCGAGTCGGAAACACTGAAGGACTGCTCACTGACTGCATGTAAACCTTATTTGAACATAAGCAAGCCTTTATATTTGTCTCTCTTATTTAAAACTCACTCCCTTTCATATCTCTTCAATCTGATGAAAACTGTTTTCAGCCTAATCTCAATTAATACTTAACTTTAAGGATTCTCCAAATGTCAAGTCATTGATTTTTTCCTTCTTCCAAATTTAAGCATAATTTTTGACAATTCAACGTCACACTTAACAAATCATGTAGTCTTAAAAACAGTAATTTTGAGATGTTATATGCAGCAAATGGCAATGCTATACAACTGAGTAATTCTAAGTGCACATGGTCTTCTTTACAACTTTGAGCAACACCAGAATTTGGTTTCACTGAATCCAGTGGCATCACAGCAATACACTGGCCACTAGGAACAAGGAAAATCACTCATGTAGTCAACCAAATGCAGGTTTTCTGTCTTGATATGGCTCATATGGTTCAGAAAGAAAGTCTCAAATAAAAATTTGTTTTCTCTGCATATAAATGTTTACTATATATTTCATTAGTTATTTTATTTTGTTTTCTTTTGATAGCATTGTTTGGGATGTGCAGGTGACTAGTTACACCAGATGACTCCCTTTCTGATTTCAAAAGACAAAGATGATGAAGGACGTCTTTTCGATTTGTCATGTAGTATCCAGACATATGGCAAAGTGACGTTTATATGATAAAAGGGCTGAGTGTTTCCCTATAGTCTTTAGAGAACTGCAAAAGAAATCAGATTCAAAACTGAAGATTTGCTCCAATATTTCTGTGTAAATGATTAAATGCATTCTTGAATTCATTTTTAAAGAAGAATCTATACTAAAATACTTAGTCTCCATTTTATTTGTAGTGTATATGAAGTCACACAAACTGGTTTTATTACTGCAGTTTCTGTGAAAATAACGCAGCTTTTGTGTCTTCATGCTGTAAATGGTTCTTCTCAGATATCTTCCATGCTTACAGTGCCATCCAAACTAAAGATATATTTACTAGGAATGAAATAAGAATATTTAGCTTATTCCTAGTAAATAAGTCTAGCTGCAATATCGCATGTATTCCTATACAGCAACTTTTTGAAGATACATTAATTTAGTGGCTTTTCATTAACCTGTATTTGATTTTGCAGTCACTGTTGTTTCTTTCATTAAAAAAAAATAAATAAAATATCCACAGTAAAATCAAATTGGCAATGTTTTTTTTGGGGGGGGGGGGGGTGACTTTAAAAAAATCACTTAAAAACATACAATTAATGAATACTGTCTTGTGAAACATCTGCATAAAACATATGCAGAAACATATAAATATATGTTACAGTGTTTCTGGATAGTGTGTCATATAGCCAGCCACACTATGGTGTGATCTCACACATGGGAACACAGAGATGATTCAAGGGAAAATTCAGTACCTGAGTGGAAACACACTTCACTGTTTGTGCTGCATGTTTGGTGTACATATCTCAGAATAATGAGACAAAGCAAGGTTCGTGCAAAAGCCCATTTGATTGAGTATAGAACAGAGTGAAAAGGTCATGAGCTTTGGAGTTTCCATTTGTTTGTTTCTGCTTAAGACATGCACAGCCTTACACTGTTTCACCTAAATCTTATCTGCAATGTAGCTTATATATGTAACAAATACACTGTGTTTGTGCTAATACTTACAGAGATGGACATAAGTAATCGTTTTAAATTTTTTTCAAGAACAACAAAAATAATAATCATTGGTCATTGCTTGTGTACTCTTCTTAAACCCATTGTTTTTAGTGCACTTTAGATAATATGACTGGATAGCCATTGCAAAAGTTGAATTCTGTGGTAAGTCAGTTACATTTCCAACAATCAGAATGAAAGCTGTGGACTACAGATGATCTGCAAACTCCAGTAATAGAAGAGTACTAGCCCAGTAATAGCCTGACTCAAACCTCTGGAACATGGCTGCCAGACTTTGCTACCAGTGGCTTTTGAAAGCACATCAGATTTGTTGCATGATGGTGGGTCATTTTCTTCTGTTGTTTTTGTTTAGTTTTTTCAAAACCCTGTTTTGGTGCTATTTTGGAAGCTCCAATGTCTTGTAGTTTGCTAAGGCTGATGTCTCCAATATTTTCGTTAGTTAAACAGGCATGGATGTGGTTCCCTAGTGTAGTTTGGGACTTCTGGTGACTCTGGGACACAGTGAATATCTGCCCACAACAATTTAAGCATGAGAGCAAAATACTTGTTTTAAATCCTTCCAAATTGGTTCACTCCATCTTTGGTTATTTAACATTTCTTGATTTTTAACAGTGAATGATTTGCCATTACCTGCTTGCATAATTAAAGATGAAAAATACGTTGTTTTGTGTTCTCTGGACTTACCAGAGTAAATTCATAAATAAAGCAGTTTGTTGAAAATATTACCTCATGTTTATTCTCCTTTTACATGGAAATGAAATACATATTATTCACTGAAATCAGGCATATCAATGACAAGAATTACAAAGTTATTTTCTCTCTGTGGTTATATTTGTATTTTAATTTTCATTTCAGAATTTCTTCTTGTAACATGCCGTTATGATGCACCATAAATACTCATAATGAAAATAAATTCATTATGGTTATTTTGGAAACAGAGACAAAAATAGAGAGGAAAAAAAAAAGAAAGATGAGGTGAGATATTTGTTGGGGGTGGCTCTGACATGTAGCTCTGGTTAACTGTGTTCATGTTATAATGGGTTAAGCGTGTCAGGAAGATTGTGGGCATCCTTCATCAACACAGGAAGTCAGACAGCGTACAAGGGTATATTGTATATCACAAGTGCTGAAACTCAGCAGTAGTTTGAATCGTGATATTTATTCATGTTCATATTTTTCTGATGAACTGATTAATCAGTGCACAAAAAAGCAGAAAGCAATTGCCAAATGTCAAGTGCTGTTGCCAAGAGGACCTACTAATGTGTCTTCTTGTGTGGAAACGATAAAATCACGGAAACTTTAAATGAAAAGCACAATAAGTTTTACCAAGCATAGCTAGTTACAGAACTTTAGTGAGGACATCCACTGACTCTGTTCACTCTAGGTAACTCCAATTAGAATAGACTTATAATTTGCACTGCTTTCAATGAAATGTTTGAAAACATTTTAAAGTAAGACTGTCTTAATGCTTATAGGAGGATGCCATATTTTAGGAAGAAAGCACATTTTCAAAGAGTTTAGAATTACTTTCTTAATCTCATTCTATCAGCATAAAGAATTTCTTTGACCCATCACTGGGACTTAGTAAAGACAGTGGTTTAAAAGAATATCAGAAAATCTAAATTTGCCAGTCATTGTTCTGGGTTCCCTTTAGACTGTGGATTCCTACACAATTTGCTGCTTTTTTTTTTAAAGGCAGAATCAATGATTGCAAATTTTATGAAATGTTGAGACATATTTGTAAAGGTACAGCACAAATGTTTTTAAAATTGTTTTCATTTTCAGCATGAAATGTTTCACTCAGTGGAACATTTATATATCTGGGCTTTATTACATGATCACTGTCATATATTGAGATCATTAATTTGGGTTTTTGACAAATTATCAAAAATGTTGAATGTACAGAATGAGGCTGCAATAATATGCAGGTATGTAATCGAGAGCTGTTACATCTGTAAAGAAACCTTTTTAAATTTATACAATGATAGCATCTTAGGGCAAATAGAAAAATTATAAAAAGACAACTAATATATTAACAAGCATTAAGAATGATAATCAGCACTGAGCCGTTGAAGATAAAAAGAAATAATTTATACAAAATTTCTATTAAAACAATAATGTATTTTTGGTTGGGCACACAAAGTTACCATGGCTGGCAGATGTTAAAGATATCATCAAATAAAAGTAAGGATGATAATCATTTCTTCCGACCTCCCAATGCACTGTATTCAGAGGTCTGGCCTGCAGTCAATTGCTGAGATGGGGGGGGGGGGGAGTGAAAATGCAATATAATATATATATAAAAGAAAGGCTGTGTTTCACAGTAAAGTAGACTTAAAGAAAAAGATACAAAGTATTGAGTCTCATTACAAAGTATTGAGGCTCATTGACAATTTCTTCACAATGATTGAGCTAATGCTGATGAGCTACATTAAATTGCAGTAAACATGCTGGATATGCTCTTAACTACACACTAAGGCTCTAGGTAATTTAAAACATTCTAAATAAATAAGGTTGGTCAATACACAAACTAGTTTTTCCAAGATTGGGCAGAGTCCTTAATCTCAGTATTTTTAGGAAATATCCAGAAATTTGATAAACCTTCAATTCAATTTCAGTCAAACATAGAAAACTATAACTGAGTGGAAAAACCATAACTGAGTGATACACACCTTGCAGTCCACTCAGCCATGGATATTTCATGTCAGAATGATTGAGCTAATGCTAATGAGCTACATTAAATTAATCGCAGTAAACATCCTGGATATGCTGTGGGGAAGTGATTGACAAAAATTATTAGATTAGCATATCCGTGCTAGGATATTTCCATACCTGATAAGTATCGCCTTCTCCATTATAGAGTAGAGTCTTCTTATCAGAAGCTATAAAATAAGAAAGAAGGAGCAGATTATTCTCCTTCTGAGAGTTTCTTAAACACTTTGCTAACTGACTCTTAATGGGTCATTTGTAATGTCCACTAAACAAGTTAACGCAATCATAATCTCCAGTGTTTCTGTGGCACAGATTGTCCTATTCCACACATTGTACCTTTGTTTCCAGAGAAGCTTTTGGTTCTGGGTTGTGCAGACAGGCTGTATACTGCCATACCAATGAGAGTAGTCGCCATTATGTTGCCTATTATGATGAAAACAATCGATGCTAGGTCCAATTCAATACAGTCCTCACAGGCTGCAGAGAAAGAGCCCTATTTGAGCACATGGGGTATAATTGCATTCACATAGACTCATACATCCTGACTTAGGATCAGCAGAAACAGGTGGTCAATATTCACTAATCTTCTCCATATATATATATATATATATATATATATATATATATATATATATATATATATATATATATATATATATATATATATATTATATATATATTTATACAAGCAGTTGTAGCCAAAAAATAATAATAATAAACAAAAAACCCCAAACAACTTACTTCTGAATTTTACAAAAACGGTGACATTCTTTTTGGTTGTGTCGCAGGTGTACTCCCCAGACTTCTCATCCTTGTTAACCAGATCCAAGTGAGATTGAGAATGTCTTGTCCATTTTCCACTAGTACAAAACAGTTTGGCCCCATTTACAGTTTTCTGGCCAGTAATTTCAGTTCCTTGCTCGTTAGTATCTGGAAATAGGAATAACCATTAGACAAAGTCTGTTTTCTTATATTTTACCAACCCTATAGTTTGCGTACTTGTTTGTTTAGTTAATCAATCAATATTACTTAAATTGACCTTTCCCTTTAAACATACTGTGCACATAAAGTATTGTTTTTTTATTTTATATTCTCTTTAGACAAAACTAATATTAAGGAAGCATGAAATGTATGCATATATATTATGCACAAATACATAGATAACCAATATTTGTATACAAATGTATATATAATGAATGTGTTATTACTCATTATTCATATATCACAAAACATAAATAAAAAGTCATTTACATGTTTGTTTTACCAACAAGCCAGTAAGAAGGAGCAAAGTAACCCACTTCATCTTTCCACCTAAAAATAAAAAACAAATTTACTCAAACATTATTATAATACACTAGTCACTAATAAGGGTCCATTTTTTAATCTGATGCAAAATGGAGGCTTGTTTCTTGAAAGTCACCATTTGCCTTCTTACATTCAGCCATTTTGACTCCATGTCATTAAATGCATAAACCATTTTTTAAACGTCACCGGAGTCCAATGAGTGAATTTTACCGAAAGATTAGTGAACCCTAGTGAAATTAGTTGATAACATTTTCCAAACTATAGTTACTAGTAGACAGTAACGTATAAATTACACACCTTTTTGATTAACACCTAAATTCACAGAATATCTCCTTACCCTGAATACTTTCTCCCTGCTTCTTTGTTAGGATTCAGAGTGTCAGTCAGTCAGTCTCTCTCTCTCTCTCTTTCCGTCACTTGGAGGAAGTATGTGCAAGATTCACGGCACCTCTTAAATAAACACTAAGGGTCTAGGTAATTTAAAACCTTCTAAATAAATAAGGCTGGTCAATACACAAACTAGTTTTTACAAGCTTGGGCGGAGTCCTTAATCTCAGTATTTATAGGAAATATCCAGAAATTTGATAAACCTTCAATGAAATTTCAGTCAAACATGGGAAACTATAACTGAGTGATACACACCTTGCAATCCACTTGGCCATGGATATTTCTGTGATACAGTTAGAATCTTTATTCTATCCAATTCTCAGTTGACATGGCCCACTGATCAATATTTTTCAACCCAGCTTTTCCACAGAAATTGTCAGTTCATATTCCAAATAAATAATTATTCAATTCTAGAATACTATATAGTAAATATAAAGCCTGTATGTGTGTGTAAATATTGCTGTTTTCTTTTTATCATTTTGTGTAATGTCAGCTTGTTTATTTCAGCAACAAAATGATGATCCCACTAACAACTTCCTGCACAACTGTACACCACAGGAAGACCCAACCAACATTCAACACCTGTTTCTCAACCTCAAACACAATTACTGACTCTCTTTCCCACCATACACTTAAACCCCCACCAACATTCTCATAAAAGAATACATACATACATTCCTCAAAAATCAGCATCTAAGGAATTGGCTCTATGTTCAGAACCAATTTCCTGAAAAGCACCTCTCTGCATATTTGAGGTGCAACATTCCATGTCACTCCTACAGAATGAATTGAGAGCTTTTTTCAATAAACATAAAATGCATATATATTAAAGAATACAATATGCAGACTTCTCTAGCCAAAAGACAACATGGGTATGAGGAAGGAGACAGCTAGGAAGGGTTTGCATTTAGCACCTCCTGCTGGATGGAAAGGACAAAGTCTCTTCAGCTAAATACATACAGTACCTTCTTTATGTCAGTATGCATATAAATATACATGTCGATATATAATTACATATGGTTTGGCTATAAACCTCTGTGCTGTAGGTTTTTTTTTTTATATACAAATAGAATTTTATCACATTATTACATACATTTTTGAACATTTCATTAGAATACATAAAGAACATGTAGCATGCCACAATGCAGCACAGAAGTTTGGGGGTGAAGTGTTTGGGCAGCAGCAATATTTACACAAAAGTAGTTCTATGGCACTCTCCTAAAGATCCTAATTAATAATGGGGTCTGCCATTTCATTTAACTTGCATATTTTATATACAGTATTTAATATCAATAATTTAGCAATCATTTGAATACATGTAAAGTACTCTAACAGTGGTATATAATCAAGACAGTTCTTTTATTTATAATAGTACAGTGACTACTTTTGCTTTCAGAAACCATAGCCTCTTTTCCATCACAGGGCAAAACAGTTACTAAAAGGTGCATCAGGCTATTCCATGGCGTTATCGACTCTTGACACTGGTTACATTTTCTTTTTTCATGGGTTTTGTGCTGGAAATAGGGCCCAGGAAGTATTTCTGGCAGTGAAGAGTTCATATCATAACTATAATCACTAAATAAATCTGGTGGAAAATTTGTAGTTGTTTGGACTGTTTTTAGTGTTTCCTTTTTGCATGTGCAAAACATTAAAATGCTGAACATGGGTAATGAGAAAGAAGGCCACAAGAAGAGATTTACCTACATTTGTGTAGAAACATGTAGAATCCCTACATAATTAAGTCACTCCACCCAAACAGTTCTGCAGGTCTGAGCACAGTTTACTAACTGTGCTAAGAAACCCTTGATGAGCACGGTTTGTAAGTGTTTCTTACCAAATCGTGTTTATGTGAAAATGCAACTGGAGCAGTTACTCTACATACTCAGAACCATTCAACCCTACAGTGGAAAAGAGGCTCATTTTACTAAAATGGTGAAAGTTAAGTCCCCAAGTTAGGCCATACATTGTGGAGGTTATCTAGAATGTTCAGGGTAACTTCAGGAATGATTAGATAGATTCAACCAGGAATTAAAAGACTTTGTGTATATTTCTGAAATGTATTTGTCCTGGTAGGGACCAAACAAGTTCACTCCCTTACATTATCATCAGGACTTCAGGGACATGCATAGGGGTGTGTGTGTGCTAAAGCCAGATTTCATCACTGCTTGTGCTGTTCACTTTGTAGATGTAACCAACCATGGGGTACCTGGCAAATCCTGTGGAGAGAAAACAGCGTTATTATGTCAAAAGGGCTTCCACGTACAAAGACGAGCGCACGGACGGATGCACACACAGAGCACTGTGTAAAAGTCAGAGATACTCAAGAAAATTATATTTAAAGCTTTTATCATGGCAGTAGATAGTTATTTGCTCAAGCAAAAAAAGTCAAATGCCCCATGGTAAAATTGTTAAAGTTTTTTTGTTCTTTTGTCAGTCTAAGACAGACAGCTTCAGTGATATTGAAGGTGGGGCTATTAACTGCCCAATCGACTTTGTATCTCTGCATCTTAATTGTCTTTTAGTGTGGTTGGAAGCATTATGTTATTATTTCAAAAGTTTCTGAAACAAAAACCTACATATTAAAATGATATATATTGTTTTTTATGGAAATAAACACTTTCATTGCAGAGAAATAGCTTATCCTTTCTGGGATGCCTAAGGCTTTTGCACTCTGTGTGTGTGTGTGTGTGTGTGTGTGTGTGTGTGTGTGTGTGTGTGTGTGTGTGTGAGAGAGAGAACAATTTTCGATTGTTCAAAAGGGCAGTATAAAATTGGAGCTCCAACACTTACAAGGCAATGTACAAAAACACTGACCTGCCTTTATCTAATTTACACTTAGCATTTCGCTTACCCAGAACAAATTACATATTTGACAGTACGTCTTGCTCTCTGAGACTTAAACCCATGAGCTTCATGTTACTAGCACCATGCTCAACCTGATCCAACTTCTCCTCCCTACTCATGTACATGAAACATGCCATGGTGGCCATTCAGAGTCCATTCATAGCTGTGAGATAGTTGAACCTAAACAGGGAGCTACAATACTGTGCTCCTCCACAAGCCAAGCAGCAGCTCAGTTCACTTGTTGAAATATGAATATATGACATAACTACAACCCTAAAATCATGTGAAATGTGGCCTCTACTGATCTATGCCAGAAAAAGGGTTAAGCACAGTGCCTTCTAATGAGCTTTTATTTTTGTTTTTTTATTTTCAAGTTTCAGTGTTTCTAAGCAGAAGAATGTGTTTTTACACTCAGCAGAAGTATCAGGTGGCACTGGTGCTTACCACTGGCTTGTGCCATTTTAGCTTTTGTGAGGTTTAACAAGCTGGGGGAAGTGAAGGAAACTTGGGAAGTGTCTGTAATAAGACAACTGAGGACTCATCCTGAACCTGCTCTTCTAAATGGTCCATCTCCAGCATATGGTACGCTTCCAAAAAACTAATAAATGTCATCACAATATCACAAAGATTTCCAGGTTATTTGTAACAGTACAACACCTTAATATAATGAAAACGGGCATAAAATATGAACCGTAAAAATGCGCACCCATCTATAAGTGCACACAAAGACATACTTTGAGATGTTGTGGCCTCTGACCTCTGGCTGCGTATGCCAAGGACAGGTCCTCTTCATCCTCTTCATCCTCTGTAGTCTTCCGTGCTAAGGTGTTCTGCTTGGTGTTCGGCCGCCCTGAAGCATTTCAAACATCTAATTATGCAGTCTAATTATATTTCTTGTTCAAACCATTAAAATAAAACCTTGCTCCAACATCTAATATAATTTCCATTCCTAGTCCAATTTAAAGCAAAAGCATCTTGCCTTTGCAGAGAGTGCTGTGGTCATTGAGCTGCATGTTGGAAGGCAGGGACATGTTCTCTCGGGGAAGATACACACCATTCGCCTGCACTTTCTCTGATCCATTACTGCAACACAAACACACACATGCAAATCATCCCACGCATCGACTTTTGAACACACCTTTGACAAGCCAGCATCATTATGCATGCTCTATTAAATTATTGTATTTCAATGAATTTATAAAATATCCAAAACTCCTTATTTTAGTATGAACATTTAGCATGATGATATATTTACATACCGCTTTGGGGTTAGAGAAATTGCTACAGGCTCCTCTACTCAACAGCCACATAACCAAATAGGCATACAACCAGAAAGACAATAGCAGAGAAAAAGAAAGCAAGCAAGAAAGAAAGAAATATTAGTACAAGTAAGTCTTTAATATAGAAAGTAAAACAGTATTGCAGGGTTTTTTTTCTTTCCAAATACACTCATTTGATCCATGAAGCCTTGTGTCTTGTCCCCTGACCTGCACTAAAAAGCAGTTATACAACCAGGCTCTAGCCCGGAATACTGGACACAGCCTAAGCTGCAGGATATGACTTTCACCACACAATTTCAACATGTTGCACAGAATATTTGCACTAAGTGCACCAAGGGAAAAATGTTTTTTGTAGAAGCGTCCTTTGACATGCTGTGCCATCAAGATGAGCAGAAGGGCCTTTGTACCAATGACCTTGCTTTTGTCCTTGTACAGAAGGCAGAGTACCATCAGAGTTAGGATGAGTAGGGTTACGAAGCCTGCTACACCACCAGTAACTATTCCCAGCATCGGAACTTCCACCCGTGACTGTAAGAATTCTGGAAAAGGAAGAGGAAATTGAAAACAAGGTCTTACAGAGAGCTAGATAGTTGGAAGACATCTAATTATTGGTCCTGAATTGTATAGTGTCCCAGGTCCAGATTAACCCCAAGCCTAAGTAACCACTTACCCCACATTTAACTAAACTAGGTTTCCTTGCTTGTAGGGCAACAGCAACCTTTTGCAAGAACACTCCTGCTGAGTTTTTGGAATCCTGTACATAATGCAGACCTCAATGCATTAAGCTAAATATGATCGATCAAAATATGTAACTGAATTCAGACTTTAAGGATCCGTAGGGATCCATGGATTTGCTCATCTCAGATCCCAAC